>NW_026294402.1:111507201-112112201 GCF_007827085.1 Peromyscus californicus insignis | reverse complement strand
GCTGTGCTGTCAGTGAAAACAGAATGTGTTTTAAATAGACAAGTCATGATAAAGAAGAGAAACAAATAAAAATATTTTAGAAATACATTGTATTTAACATACTATGTCTCCTCAAATGACCCTTTCAACATGTAATCAATATCACTCGAGCTACAAGATGGGCAAGGAACTCAAGAGACCATAGGACCCCAACCAAGGATGTTTCCAACTTTTCAGTATCTCTGTGGGTTAGTGGTGTAGACCAAAAGTGGCAAGAGTATGTTGGGATAATTGTGTCCTTAATTATTTTTCTTGTCTCTGTGGCCAACCTAACAGAACATTTTAAGGGAAGAGATTTTTACTTGGCTTATGGTATAAGATGACACAGTCCATCAGGGTGGTCTGGATAGCTCCATCTGCAGAGGCAGGGGCATGACGTGACAGCTCCACTCAAGAGGCAGGAACATGAGGTATTATCTCTACCAATAGAGGCAGGGGCATGAGGTGACAGATCCATCTGCAGAGGCAGGGGGATGATGTTGCAGATCCATCTGCAGAGGCAGGGGCATGAGATGACAATTTCTTGACAAATATGGAAGCAGAGCAAAACTTGAGGTGGGTGCTACCTTCAAGACCTGCCCCTAGAAACCTGCCCCTACTTGTTAGACCTCAGGACCAAAGGTTCCACAATCCCCCAAAGCAGGGACACAGGCTGTGGAGAAAGTGTTTAAGCCCATGAGCCCGGGTGACATTTCACATCCAAACTCAAACTGTTGCAGGCTGTTAGATGATGTTCTGGAGTTCATTCCTGACGCATCGGAGATAGATGGGGCCGAGCATTTGGACCTCTTTAGTGACTGCTAGTGTGCTTTAATGAATTGCACTTACTGTGTGCCTTTCCCTAACTGATCTATTTCATTCTCTTTTGAAACAGAGTGAGTGAGAGGAAGTGTCATCAGTCTGTGACTGGTCACAGCACTTTGAAACATGTTTGGGATTCTTCTGAAGCTCTCTGCAAAGTGATGACCTCACTTGAGAGGGTTTGCAGAGCTTTAATTACTGGCTGATTATTCCAGTGCTGTCTGGGAAGCTTGCCACGATTGGAGAGTAGTAATTGGGTGATGTGGCCAGGATTACTGTGAGTATCCCACCACTTAGGAAAGAAGCAGGCCCAAAGTCTTAGTTCTTCTGTGACCTTAAAAGTTTCTTACCAGGTAATGGTGAAATAGCTCATATGGAGGACATTATAGGGATTGTTAGGAACTCACCTATAGCACACAGGTCTGTGCACATTAGAGAGTAGATTAAGTTATCACTCTGTGTGTGTGTGTGTGTGTGTGTGTGTGTGTGTGTGTGTGTGTGTGTACATGCACATGCACATGTGTGAGGAGACCCAAGGTCAGCCTCAGATGTTATTCTTCATAGGCCACCCCCCTTGCTCTTTCTGGGACAGGGTCTCTCACTTGAACCTGGGGCTGGCTAATTTGGCTAGGCTGACTGGCCAGTGAGTCCCGGAGATCCACCTGTCTCTGCCTCTCCAGCACTGGAATCACAAGCATGCCCAACCATGCCTGGCCTTGCGCAGGGATTCTGGGCACTGAACCAGGTCCTCATGCTTGCATGGAGGTACTTTACTGACCTAGGAATCTCCTCAGCCACTAGTTGTTAACAGGAAAGACTGACATGTCTCCTTGAGTTCATTATGTTTTTTCTCTACATAAAAATATAAAGAACTATGGCTCATTGTTGAAAACCATCCTCTGCCATGCACGGTCATAATCCCAGTTTGTAATGTGTGCTTTCAGAATCACAGCCATGTCATTCCCAGAAAGAAAGAGGTTGGAAGTTACCAGAATATCAAGGTAGAACAAATAAGGTAGAAGCATATTGGACAAAAGTGGAGCCTTTTTATATCAGAACAGTGTGGAGAGATGGCTGAGAACACTAAGGCCATGCATGTACTTCCCCTGAAGGAATGCGCTCTGTGAAAACACAACTGTGGCCTTTCTCCTTTCATTTCTCATTTCCCCCTTTTGGCCCTCATCTTTCTTTGTTTGCTCACTTCTTTACTTTGAAGGAAATGGACTAAGTTTGGGATTGGATTTTTGTAATTACAAAATCCAAATTCACAGATGAAAGTGGTATGTGTGGGTTTTGGCTGTGTGCTATTTTCCTTCAAGGAATGCTGTTGTTATGAGCTCCCACATTCTGGATAATGGCCATATAAACGGTTTGTGTTCATAATCTGAATTTGTGTCTGTCACTGACATGTGTCACCAAAGACCCATTATTGCATGTTCACAGTGTGTGTGTGTGTGTGTGTGTGTGTGTGTGTGTGTGTGTGTGTAGTTTTGGAGATGAAATCTAGGGTCTCTCACATGCTGGGAAACTAGGAAAGCACTAAGCCACACCCTCAGCCCTACCAAATACTTTTAGAAGAACATCATGTGTTGTAGAGTAAGAACAAAAGATACACTAACACTGATGTGCAGCTGGCTGCTCTGCTAGATGTGACTCTTCAGCGAAAGTAACATATCCCAACCCTGCCCAAGTTAAGGAACAAAAACGGCATAAAGAATAGATACTGAGCAGGGCGGTGGTGGCACACACCTTTAATCCCATCACTCTGGAAGCAGAGGCAGGCAGATCTCTGTGAGTTCAAGGCTAGCCTGGTCTACAGATTGAGTTTCAGGACAGCCGAGACTTACACAGAGAAACCCTGTTTCAAAAAAAAAAAAAACAAAAAAAACAAAAAAACAAACAAACAAGCAAACAAAAAGAGTAGATACTGAGCAGATTCGGGAATTGACAGTAGACTAAATATGATGATTGTCAGTAGATAAAGGGCAGAGCTCTGGGCTTTAAATAATAGGATCTACCTATATGTCCCATCATTCGTGACCTTGAGCCATTCATGACTAGAGTGACAGGTGAAGTTCCGGTGGCACATGACTAATCCAAGGGCCCAGGAAGCTAAAGCAGGAGGATTCTGAGTTCAAGAGCCAGCCTGGTCTTTGTAATGAAACTCTGTCTCAGAAACAAAATGAAGCGAAACTAAGCAAAAACTTGAAGTTCACTCTAGTAGCCAATGATTGACTCTCAGACTCTGTGGTGCCTCTCTGGTGGGTTGGAATGCACCTGACTCTGTAATCCCACCAAGTCTGAAGACTACATCTGGAGACTGAATGCAGGTTTCACTTTGGAGCAACTGCTGTGGGCACCTGCTTCCATGGATGAGAGTTTTCCTTTGCCTTCAAGAATCCCGATGCTTTCCTTCACCATCCTCAGGTCTGGACGTTCTTCTGAGGCCCAGCCAGCTTTATCTCTGGTACTTTTGCATTCTGTAGTGCTGCCTTCTCATGGCAGGGCACCATCACAACAGCTGCTGGAAATTTCTCAGTGTAATGGTGCTGTTTTTCCTTCTAATTTTCCTGTTCTGTCTTGTATGCAAAAAATGCTAGTGAGAGAACAAATCATTGCATTTGAAGTCTACATCTGCAAAAATAAAACAGAGCCAAACAAACAAAACTCATAGATTTGTCCTTGAGTGCTAACCTTTGCTTAGCGATTAATCTCTGAGTATCTTCAGGTCTGTGTTGGGAGACCTTTCCCACACAATGACACAACTGTGAAGCTGTGGCGCAGTCATAAAAGTGTGTCATTGAGGAGGATTTATTTTTCTTCAGTAATGAAATTCCACTGTTACCTGTGTAGGTTGACGCCCGTAGATGGAGTCAAACAGGATTGCCTGGTTGATGGATACAGCAGAGAAGCCTGTGTGGTATGTTTCATACCTCTCTTTGAGATGTTGCAAAGATAACTTTGACATTTTAATATAGTGTCAATACACATTATAATTCAGAGAGCATTTTGTAATGCTAGATACATAATAGGAAGTCAATAAACTTGTGTTAGTGATTGACTGATTCAGCATCCAGAGGGCATAATCGCTCATCCTTCATCACAGTGATTAGGATCTAGCAGGTTCTAGAAGTGGTGAAACACCGCCATTGCATTGGAGCTGGGTTTTTACTTCTTTTCTGCTGGAAGTTGCTAGTGTGAACTCCTCTAGTCCCAGTTATGGGTATACAAGTTTTCCAGAGAGGGACTATAAAGAGAACTTCCAGGGGATGCCTCAGTGGGTCAAGTTCTTAGCGTGAAAACATGAAGACCCCAGTTGTGGGAGGCCAGCTCCCACCTTTTCCAGGGTTCCTATGAGGAGGAGAGAGGGATAAGAAACTTTTAGACAGAAAGATAGCGAAGAGGAGAAAGACAGAAGCAAAGGATAGCTTCGGGAGGATCTGGATCAAAACCCAATGACCCTTTCTGGCTCTTCAAAAGGGCTTTTTATAACAATGCCAAGGGGTGGGGCAAAAGACTTCCCCGCTGCAAGATCAAAGCACACCGCACAGCCAAGTGTAGGCCCTTCCAAACACCTGGTAACCATACCCGTGGTCAAATCATCCCCTTATGCAGCCCTGCTGGGTAAAGCAAGCTCAGATTCTTGGACTCTAAGTTCTCACTAGGAAACCTTGTGGGTCTCTACACCTAAGCTCAGATCCTGAGCATCTGTATTAAAAACCAGGTATAACCAGCCAAACATTAGGTGGAGCATGGGAAATCCTGCCGAACAAGGGGAGGAAGGATTGTAGGAGCCAGTGGTGTCAAGGACACCATAAGAAAACCCACAGAATCAACTAATCTGGGCTCACAGGGGCTCACAGAGATTGAACCAACAACCAGGGAGCCTGCATGGGACTGACCTAGGCCCTCTGCATATATGTTACAATTGTTTAACTTGGTCTTCTTGTGAGACTCCCAACAGCGGGAGCATGGGCTGTCTCTGACTCTGTTACCTGCTTTTGGGACCCTTTCCTCCTACTGGGTTGCCTCTTCCAGCCTTAATAGAAGAGGAGGCATCTAGTCTCGCTACAACTTGATATATACCATGGCTAACTGATATCCATGGGAGACCTGCCCTTTTCTGAAGAAAAAGGAGAAGGATGAGTAAATGGGGGACGGAAGATTTGGAGAAGAGGGAGGAGATGTAAAAAACAAAAATATAAACAAAACAAAACAAAACAAAAAACAGGCATGACACTGTATGCCCGTGATTCCAGTGCTGGAGAAGTACGGAGAGAAGTGTCCCTGGGACTTGCTGGCCAGTCAGCACATAGGATAGCTGAGCTGGCTGGCACCAGGTCCCAGGGGGAGATGGAAAACAACTTGGGAAACACCTGCTGTTGACTTGTGGCCTACACACACACACACACACACACACACACACACACATACACACACACACACACAAGATTTTGGGTTTACCTGCAGCATCATATTTAAACTGTAAGAAAACAGGTGAAATCTTGAACTACAATAGGAATTCTTGCACATGTCCCCAAGTCTGTCTGTCATTTGTAGGTTTGGGCTGTGGTTCTGCAGTGGGTAACCTGTTTATCTTGTACATTTTCTCCAGGTAACTTCTGTCCTAATATTCTGCTGTGGAAACAAGTGACCCTGCTCCAGAAACAGAGTCTGGTACATTTAAGCCAGGAGAATTGGAACATCTTTCTTTTTAAAAAAAGATACAGGGACTGGAGAGATGGCTCAGTACTTAAGAGCACTGGCTGCTTTTCCAGAGGACTTGGGTTCAATTCCCAGCAGCCACATTGGGTAGCAGCTCACAACTGTCTGAAATTCCAGTCCCAGGGGATCTGCCCTCTTCTGGCCTCTATGGACACTGCTCACAGATGGTGTAGGCACATACATGTCAGCAAAAACCAAACCAAAACCAAAACATGTATGTATATATATATATATATATATATACAAATTAAAAAAAAAAACAATCATATGGACCACTGGAATGCTTTCAGTTCCCTGGCCACAAATCAGTCTGGGCACACTTCCAAATGTAGGTGCTAGGATGTCCTACACAGCCAGCTCAGTGACCTGTGTTGGCCTCCGTGCCCTGAAGTGCTGGGGCTTCCAGCTCGGAGCATTACCGCTGCCTTTTGCACCTTGGCTCTCCTCTCTGTGTGTGCACTCCATTCTCATGGCATTTTTCTTCCTGACTGTGGCTAGATGCCAGCTGTATTGGTGAGCCTGTGAGTTGTGAGTGTTGCATTTCTGCCACAGATCTTGTCATGTGTCAATCTCTGGAAGGTTTTCTGGGGCCGATGTAAACATCAAGCTACACTGGCTAAGGACTGGGTTAGGCACCTTGGGCACGAGGCTTGGGTCATAGCTTTTCTCAGATCACATTTTTTTTCATTCCTTTGGAAAATCTATTGTCCTATGCCTGTGCATATGTGTGTGTGCACGTGCTTGTGTGCACACATGGAAGCCAGCAGTAGATACTGAATCTCTTGCCTCTACCTCCTCAGCACTGGGTCACAAGCATGCAGTGCTGTAGCTTTTTATGTGAGTGCTGGGGGATCGAACTCAGGTCATCGTGATTGTACAGCAAGCAGTTTGCTGACTGAGACATCTCCACGTCTCCCAAGCCCTGTCTCCTCCTTTGATTGTTTGTTTAGAAAGAAAACCCTGGCCGGACAGTGGTGGCGCACGCCTTTAATCCCAGCACTTGGGAGGCAGAGCCAGGCGGATCTCTGTGAGTTCGAGGCCAGCCTGGGCTACCAAGTGAGTTCCAGGAAAAGGCGCAAAGCTACACAGAGAAACCCTGTCTCGAAAAACCAAAAAAAAAAAAAAAAAAAAAAAAAAAGAAAGAAAGAAAACCCTGAAAAAATCTGTAGCTATCAGTTGTTGACCTTGTGTCTGCGAGCCCAACATGGCTGAAGGAGAGTAGAACACCCAACATGAGCATTTGGAATGTCAGGAAAGAGTTAAGGTTCTTGATTGGAAAGCCGTGGGTTCCTGTGAGGCCCTGCCCCAGATTTCCCTCCTTTCTTCTCTTTCCACCTGCTAACAGAGGAGAGTGCTTCTGATCAAACATGGGGACTGTTCTGTTTGGAAGCACTTGAGAGAAACTGGTAAGCAGCCCTGCCCATTCATGTGCTGTCCCTCACAGCCAGCCTTACAGACACAGACCCGGGGAGGAAAGTGTTCATCAATGTAAAAAGCAGTCCATGTTTGTACACAAACAAGGCAGCCGCCAGACACATGTTTTGATTGCTCACACGTTTGCAGGCGTCCCTTTTAACGTTGCCAACGAAAGTCAGTTTCAAAGCTGAGTTCCCACATTTTGGAGCAGTTGTTCTGCTGCCTAGTCTTAAAAAATAGAATATTTCAGTTTAATATATTGATGAGATCTTAAGATCATAGGGAGGTCTTCCTCAAATCCTCTGGTTCCTGAAAAGGAAATTGCACTGGACACCACTTTGGAGACACAGTCAGGAGGATCTGCTTTGTTTTGAGCCACGGTCTTCCTACAGAGCTCCTGCTGGCTTGGGACTCACTGCTATCCAAACTGCTCTCAAACTCAGAGTTTTTCAGGGAGAATTATGTAGTGCTTTGATTAGTGTATTTTATGCACAATCATTGTTTTATTGTGACATTTTAATTCATGTATATAATATATTTCATTCATATTTACTTCCCTTGCCTTCCCTCTCACCCCTCCCACTCCTGTTAATACCAATCGGGCTCCTCACAGGATCATCAGGACTAAGTTTGGTCTTCTGTCATGAGCATGTGTGCCTAACCAGTGGCTACACTACTGAGGAAAATGTCTCTCCCTATACCCTACAAACCATTAACTATGCATAAGTCCTCAGGAAGCACTGGAACCCCATGAGCCCCACCCCCTCCTCCGTGGCAGGATGCTCATGACCCAATCTTGTTCAGACCTTATACAGGTAATCACAATGGCTGTGATTCAAGAGTTCAATAGCTAGGTCATGCCTGGATCAGAGTTCTGTAGTGCTTACTCTCTTACCCTGGATCTTCCGTTCTTTCTTGTCCAGTGTTCTCTGAGACTTGGCGGGGTGATACAGATGTCCTGTTTACAGCTGGGCACTCAACAGCCACTTATTCCCAGCACTTTGACTAGTTATGAGACTCAGCACTTACTGCTGACCATGGCAAATGGAAGCTTCTCCGACCAAAGTTGATAATAGCACTCATCTGTTGCATAAACATAGTTATTTAGAAGGCAATTTGATAGGCACATCATGTCCATTTAGCAAAAGAGCTGCAGTAGCTTCCCCACTCAGGCCTCTGACCTCCCCAGCCCTGAGCTTCAGTTGATGATCTACACACAGGGTCCACGGTGAGTGAGGCTGTTTGGTGGCGGTTCTCTGCTGCAGCCTACACAGCACCTTCTGGGTCTACGAGGGCCAACCAGCAGGGAAGACACTTCCAGTCCAGTCCCGAATGATTTCCCTGTGTTCTTGTGCCCAGAGCATAGGATGTCTTCAGCAACAGGCCTAAGCATCCGGTTCTAGATGACAAGCAACAGCAGTAGGAATTGCCTACTGCTTTTGTGTGGTTTTGGGGCCTTCGGAGCCTCTTCAGGAAGAAATTTCAAACGCTTCATGCTCTTCCTCTTGTGGCAACTCCGGGCTATAAAGCCTGGATCTGGGTTCAAACATTCTCATACATTCGTAGTAAATGAATTGCCAGGCATGGTCATCTATACCATCATGTCATAGTATCAGCGTTCAGGAGGCAGAAGCAGAGGCATTTCAAGTGTGACTCCTGGGCCAGCCTGAGCAAAATAGTGACAGTGTGCTTCAAAACAGACAGAGAAAAGAGAAAAATGACATGAAGTATAAACAAATAGAAATAATGAATTTATTTACAGATTTGGCCCAAACTAGAGTGGGATGAGAGCTATTCTCTGTCTCATTTTTTAACAAGGCCGCACTACAATTTCTAGAAAGGATGGGATTTTTGCAAGAGCTTCGATGTAACATAAGTGTGGGCTCCAATCACATGAGCTAGAAACGAATCTTTGTCATGGACCAGGAGCCAGACCATGTTCAACCCCAGCCTGATGCTTCCTGTCAAAATAACAGATAGGTTTTTAAACAAATTCTTATTTCCTAGGTCCCTATCACTGTGTGAAAACCCTACCTAGAACAACCACATTTGAGTTGTGCAGTTTCAGAAGTTCCATTAATGTCATTCTTGGTTGGAATGAATTAAATTTTGAAAAATTTAATGTTCTATTCTGGCACAAGTTAGGAATATAGCTTTTTTTTGTCAGTGAGAGACTATAGAATACATATATTTATTTCAAAAATCTCATTGTACTACCCTGGCTACAGACTATCACCATGCTAACTTGATTTTCTTAAATTACTTTTCATCTGAAAACCAATGCTCTTCTTTTGAAAAGATCACTCGCATTCACTGCTATGTCTGTCACTTTGGAGGAAATGAAACTTCCCTGAACGGACTAGAGTTCTCTTGAGAACTGGTGACTGAATGAGACCATCTGAAGATATGCTCAGTGTCAGAGTTACATGTTTTGAGAGTCCCTTTAATTGATAATCAAGACTTAGGTCTGCTAACAAATCAGTTTCTCTTGTTAGTTGAATTTTATTTCACATACTAAAAAAGGGAAATTTCCTGTGTTGAATCTCAGAACTTCCAGGAAACTGAATATTTCAAGTCAGTTGTCACGTTTGTTTTGAGACTCTGTGATAATATATCCAATACAATGGGAGTTGTTTCCTGTGGCCTGAGATGGAAGTAGGCTTTTACCGTTGGATTGGTGTGGCCTAGAGTCACCTAGGAAGAGTGTCTTAAGAAAAATTGTCTGGATGGGTTGGCCTGTGGGCATGTCTGTCCGTGATCGTCTTGATTGTTGGTTGATGTACGAAGATCCAGCCCATTGTGGGCAGCACAATTCCCTAGTCTGGTGATGCTAAATGGGAGAAATTTAGCTTTGAGCAAGCAAGCAGCAAGCATGTGTTTATCTTTCTCTGCTGTTGACTGTGGATGTGCAAGTTCCTGCCTTGGCTTTCCCTGCAACGACTTGGAATTATAAGCCAGATAACCCTTTTTCTCCTTCATGTTGACTTTCTGATGAGGTATTTGTCACAGAAACAGAAGTGAAACCCAAACAGGTAGTTTTATGTGGAGATAACCAGAAGGAGTGAGTTTATAATGACCCTGTTTTGGATTTATGGTTCTGAGTTTGGATTTATTGGTCCTGTTGACCAATGTCTGGGACTGGTAATCATTACTTTATCAAATCCCAATCTCTGTTTCCTGGGTCAAACTGCCTTGCTGTGATTATGGTCTCATCATTATTATTATTATTATTATTTGTGTGTGTGTGTGTGTGTGTGTGTGTGTGTGGTTTGAAACAGGGTTTCTCTATGTAGCTCTGGCTCTCCTGGAATTCACTCTGTAGACCAGGCTGGCCTCGAACTCACAGAGATCTGCCTGCCTCTGCCTCCCTGAGTGCTGGGATCAAAGGCATGAGCCACCACCATCAGGCCTCATCATTAACTTTGAGTTGTGCTTCTGTTCTGAGAATGTGAGACAAGCTGGAACCTACACAGGATGACGAACACCTCTGGAAACAGGGTCTCTGTGTTACAATTAACTCGATTGTTCATCTGCTTTAAACACTTGACCATAACATGTCAAAACACACTAACAAAAAACTGTCTTAATACTTCAAGTACATTCTTGTTTGGCTTGAACGTTACTCTTTGTAGGTCTCTGCTCCTCAGTAGGAGCTTTGCTTGTGAGGATGGACTGTCTTAGTGTTGGTAGCCTGGAACAGTACTCAGGCATCTTTGCATGCTTGTTTCTATTTTCAGGTAGGATAGAAACCTAGCCAGTGGCTGAGGGGATAGCTCAGTAGGTGAAATGCTTTCCTTGCAAGTGTAATGACTTCATTTAGAGCCCCAGAACTATGTTTATAAAAGCCCCATGTGATACTGTACATTTGTAGCCCAGCACAGAAGAAGTTGGCAAGGTAGATCCCTGGGCCTCATAGGCAAGCCAATCTGGCCAATTTGGCCAGCTCTGGACCAGTGAGAGACCCTGTCTCAGAAAAAGAATGGCACGTAAGTTGTTCTCTGGACTCCACACATGTACGCACATGTGCATAAACATACACACACACACACACACACACACACACACACACACACACACCCCACATGTCTAAGACCAAGAGCTGAACCTGATGAGGAGGAAGAGGACCACACAGGATAGGTGATGGTAGATGTCTTGGTGGTGGTTATGGTGGGTATCTTGGTGGTAGGTAGGAGCACAGTCTTTTGGATGGGGAGATATCATCTACTCATAGGGCATATCATTGCATGTTTAAACTGTGTTATTTATTCATAAAGTCACATGAAAAGTTGTTTTTTCTCATTTCATGGTTGGTAGAAAGGAACCCCTGGAGGCCCAAGACGGAGGGACTGCTATTTCACAAAAGGGAACCACATGACTGGTGCTCTGCAGGAGGAAGTTTGCCCTCACATATAGGATGGAGCTTGGCAGTAGCAAGCTCTTTCCAAAACAAGAAATAATCCCAGTGTAAATGAATTTCACTGGGATGATATAAATAACAAAGTCCTGTTAATATCATACATCTACTGTTTATTTTCCTGTAAGTAAGCAGAGCCTTGCTACAATAAAAGTAAGTACATATTTTAAGTAGAAAAGTGACTACTTGTGATACATTTATTTGCTAAACTAAATTAATGCAAGTCCACCTTACTATTAAAATAAGCATCCTTTTTCAGAATACTGCAAATGTTTACAATATGTATGATATTAAATTATCTGTAGGGAATGCACAAAATCATTATTTTACTACAGAGCACTAAAATTATTTGTAGTAAAGACTCACAGATATCAAGCAGCTCAATGTGGAGAGAAATAATGATGGTCCAGGTCTCTCCACCAGCTAAGGAACCGTTACCAGCTAAGGGTCTTGCTGGAAGTAGCAGGAACACAGAATGAGAGGAGAGTAGCAAGAGATCCCAGCTGTGTCCCCAGGACACCATCAGAATGAGCCTGTGCTTGCTAGAACTGTTTCCTTAGTATTTTGTGGCAAGTCTGTTGTGTGTGTGTGTGTGTGTGTGTGTGTGTGTGTGTGTGTGAGCTGGGTCAATGCCTTTGCTTTCTGGGCTTTCTTCACTTCTGTAATGTAAGATTTACTTAGTCCTTGAGATTCAAAGTCCGAGACCAGATTTCTGCATCAGTTTAGGGTCCATGACAGGAGTGTGTTTGTGGTCAAGACATTATATCATGGAATAAGATGCTGGAATGTGGCCAGATTCCACCCAATGCCTCTTGAGGGAGTGTCCCAAATGACCTAATCAGCTCTCATTTGGCCTTGCCTGTTTAAGGCTCTGTACTGCCTCCCAGTGTCAATCACCATCCTGGACTCCAGGCTTCTACTTCACAAAGTAGAACTCTGGGAACGTAAACCATTTTTAAGCCATCAATTGATGTATGAAAGTTTGATTTAGAGCTTTCGTGTGTGTGTGTGTGTGTGTGTGTGTGTGTGTGTGTGTGTGTGTGTGTGTGTGTACACTGTACAGGTATACATGCATTTGTGTGCACAGTAGATGTACATGTGTTTGTTTGGGTCTATAAGGGTATCTCTAAGAGGATGTTTTTAGAGTAGGTCAACTTTAAGACAGCATGAAAAGATTGTCATTTTCTATAGGTTCATCCTTCCTTTCATCCAGTCCACTGAGAACCTAGACAGAGTCAGAGTCATACAGAGCAGGGACATGTGTTGTATGATATTTTGTTTGTGTTCTGACAAATAAAGCTTGCCCAAAAGATCAGAGAAGCAGAGCAGCCACAGTCACTTCTTACCTCCAGGAATCTTCACACCTAATGGGGGAGATCCTGTCTCTATGAATCCTCAGACTGCATGAGGCCTCTGAGATCCTGTCTCCACCCACCTTATATTCTTGTCTCCTCCTCCTGATTGTGCTGGGATCAAAGGCGTGAGCCACCACCACCCGACTCTGTTTGTCTTTTAGACTAGTTAAATCTCATGTAGCCCAGGATGGCCTGGAACTCCTGATCTTCCTGCTTCCTCCTCCCAAGTGCTGGGATTCAAAGTGTGTGCCACCACTGCCTGGCCTCTATGGTTAGCTAGTGGCCAGCTCCACTATCTGATCTCCAGGCAAGCTTTATTTGTCAGAATACAAACAAAATATTGTACAACAGATGTGCCCTCTCTGAGTTGAGATATGAGATATCCATCTTCTTCTCCTTCCAACCCTGGTTTCTGATTCTCCCTCAAGATGTTACACTGAGACCAGGTCTCATCACAGTCCTCTGTGTTCTTAGGCCTTAGACTTGGCCCAAATTACATTACCACTTTCTTGACTCTCCATCTTATACACAGTAGACTGTGGAACCTCTTGCCAGTCCCCCAATTTGTATAGGTATGGATTTGAAGGCAGTTTGCAGGAATCTGTCTCATGCTTACTGTCTCCAATGGCTCTGCATCGGTCTATGAAGCAGCCAAGGTCTATGTAGCTGAAAATTTTTCTGTGTCCCGGCCTACTGGTGGTCAGGACAAATCTCTCCCATTAGCATCCCCCAAGTAAACACACAGAGGCTAATATTAATTAAAACTGCTCAGCCATTAGCTCAGGCTAAGTACTGACTAGCTCTTACACTTAAACTCAGCCCATTTCTGTTAATCTACATATCGCCACATTTCCCATGGCTTTACCTGTGTGCCATTACATGCTGCTCCCTGGATGGGTGGGCTGGCATCTCCTGATTCAGTCTTTTTCTTCCCAGCATTTTCCTTGTCTGCTTATCTCCCCTGTATTTCTTGCCTGGCTACTGGCCAATCAGCATTTTATTTATCAACCAATCAATCAAAACATATTCACAGCATACAGAATATCCCACAGCAGGTCTACCATGTATGAACATGAAATAGTCTTTGGATTCTAAACAGTAGTTGATCCTAAGCCTAAATCCTGCTTGCTGTCTGCATTCTAACAGTGGAACTTCCTGTAGCTACATACTGTCTAATGTATGTGTGCTGGTTTGAATAAGAATGACCTCCATAAGCTCATCTAGTCACCAGGGAGTGGCACTATTTGAGAAGAATTAGAAGGATTCAGAGGTATGGCTTTGTTGGAGTAGATGTGGCCTTGTTAGAGGAAGTGCATCACTAATGAGGTGGGCTTTGAGGTTTCAAAAAAGCCTAGAACAAGCCCAGCATTTCTGTCTCTGTCTCTGTCTCTGTCTCTGTCTGTCTGCCTGTGGGTCAGGATGTAAAGGTCTAGGCTACTTCTCCAGTACTATGTCTGCCTACATGTCCCCATGTCCCCCTCTGTGATGATAATGGACTAAGCTTCTGAAACTGTAAGCAAGCCCCCAGTTGCCATGAACATGGCATCTCTTCACAGCAATGGAACAGTAACTAAGACCGGATGTATCAACCTGCTTGCCATTCTGTAGACAGGGGCCCTTTTCCCTTGCTTTCCCTGCCTTTTTTCCAGTTAGATTCTTCAGCAACACTTCTGTGACTCATGGAGACTGAGGATGGAGTTCAAGACCCCTGAGCTGAGTTAATTAGCTTGTACTACTATATAAGAAAGGCAGTTGTTCACTCATTTTGCTTGTGTGTGTGTGTGTGTGTGTGTGTGTGTGTGTGTGTGTGTGTGTGTGTTTTGTGCAAGCATGCATGTGTGCATGTGTGTCTTGAGGTCACTGAACTACATTTCAAGGCATGCTTCAGGAGCATTTTATATGTAACAGTGTGGGATTTTAATTGCATGCACCTTGATTATTCTATTTATCTGGGAACATTTTTTCTAACCATTTGAAGATTATTGTATTTTATTTTGCACTGGCATCAGTAAGTGCTTGCTTGCACAGGGTCCTGGTAAGCTTTACCTTCACTGATGTAAACTTCCTCACCAGCACCTCCAGTTCTGGAGTTAATTCTTCATGAAAGACCCTTCACTGGGATGGTACTTCCTGACTCTGAGAGGTTACATTTTGTGGTTGTTTCGCATGCTGCTCTTATAATTGGGTCCTTGTCATCATGCTCTGCTTCTGTTCCCAGATAATACCTTGAGTCTTTTTGAGATGTAAAGTAGGTGCTGAGGGAGAGTGAGGGCTTGCTATGGCTGTCAGCTGTGAGGTAGGCCTGTGGAAGTGGTGGATGACGTGTGCCCGGGCTTGGCTGATGTCAGCTCCTTCACTTGTGCACAGCTCTTGAACAGGAAATTTATTGATTGTTTAAACTAACAAAGTCGCTTTGATCTGGACTCCCTGGGCTCAGATGCTGGCTTGCTACCTCCTTCTCTTGTTAACCCCTTGTGTTCCAGTTTCTTAACTTATCAAATGAGGATAAGGATAGCTCTTACCCTATTTTTTTCTTTTTGAAATTAGGTCTCACCATGTAGCCTAGGCTAGACTCAAACAACCTCCTGCTTCAGCTTTACAAGTGCAAGAATTAGAGTCATGTGCCACTATGTCAGGCCCTGTCTCAAAATATGTGTGTGTGTGTGTGTGTGTGTGTGTGTGTGTGTGTGTGTATCTGCATGCATGCATACACTTGCACCTGTGTGCATCATAGAGTCTAGAGATGATGACAGATCTCTTTCTCTAATTTATTTATTTGAGGCAGGGTCTCTCACTGAAAATGAAGCTTAACATTTATATTCCAGTGGGACCTCAGGATCCAGATGTCACCAGCCACTGTTGGTGCTGCAGACATGTGTCCCCGTCCCTGGCTTTTTACATGGGTGCTGGGGAGCTGAAATCAGATCCTCATGCTTTCATAGCAAGCACTTTAACCGCTGAGCCATCTCCCTGGTCCATACTTAGTGTTTACTATGGTAAGTTAAGCCATGTCTTCTTTTTCTTCTTCATTCAGGTAATATGTTCTTGTTGTTTAACTTAACAGTGTGCTATAATAACACCTGTCAATAGCACTACAAGTTTAGGGTTTCCCCTGAGTGGCTTAAGGTGATATTAAATGTTTGTATCCTTCACTCAGTGCCAGGAAGACACATACACTCAGGACCGGGGCTGCTCTAGCGTTAAAAGTAGAAAGGCTTAAACGTGTCCAGGAACTCCCAACCCATGCCCATCATCCTTTGTGTAGCAGCAGCTGGAGTGGGCCCACTTATCCATTTTGATTAGCAGATAAAATCAGTAGTCAAGCAGACAGTCTCTCCTCCTATACCTGGGGCTACCCTGGGGTTAAGGGCAAAGAGAATTTTCTTTCTCTAGCTTTGTATCATTTCTTCCTGAAATTGGACTTTGGGTGAAAATCTGTGGGGCCCTGATTTTATTTTATATTTTATATTTATATTTTACCATGCTTCTTCCCCTCTCTCCCATCTGTGAGAACTAGAGATCCACTGCCTGATTTGTTTGGTTGCATTGTCAAAGCTAGAGTGCTGTGTGGTAATGTTCCAGGAATGCTTTCCAAGAATGTGGTTTAGTAAGGCTTCAAGGGCGTTGGCAGTTCATTTTGGTCACTTAATGAGTTGAGCTACAGCAAACTCATGTGTCATTCAGCATCTTTTTTTCAGCACTTGGTATATTCCAGGCCCTCTGCCATGTGCTGGCTGGGTTTAGCATGGTTACTGCTTTCCTGGTATTTACACTTGAGCATGGGAAGATAGAGGTGCTGGGCACTTTCTGTTTGCTGCTTCAGCTCCAACCGCAACACTCCCCAGCCCTTATCTGGACCCAGGAACTCGACCCAACCAATTACCACCCACAGGTCAACAACTATGGCTTGGGGTCTACTTTGAGATGGTGGGTTCAGGCATTTCCTCTGAAGTGACACTTTCTCTCCTGAAAGGAAGAAGCTCATGTGCTTTAATGTGGGCATGGAGATCAGACACTTAAAGATTCACAAAGCCCTCTCCATGGCTGTAAAAGTAGTGACATGTTAGGGAAAGGAGACTCTTTGATAGAACTGCCTGCAAGCTGTGCCTGTAAGTAACAGGGGGGCTCACTGGCTTACCAAGCTAGAAAGAGGTGGCCCTGTTTTCTTTAGTCTGATGACAGTGTCCTATTTGGAGTGAAGAGACATTTTTTCATATCTCCAGAAGAAAAGCATGGTTTTTATAATTTTTAAATTGATAGGAAAAAAATCAAAGGAAGGTTATTTCATGAGATTTGAGAATTATCTGAAACACAAATTATTTCTATAAGCAAATTCTTGTTTGTGACCATACCCTTTTGATTCCTGTGCTCTATATCTATACAACAGAACAACTAAGTTAGGGGAAGGCCTCATGACTCAGGAAAAGGAGGACATTATTCTCTGCCTCCTAGCAGGAAAATTATGCTGACCCTGCCCCTCATAAAACCAGGTCCTTGGACCCATTCTTAATTGATGGAGCAGTATACCACTGGAAAATGGAGGCGATGGATGGGGGACTGGGCCATTGGTTCTCTAGCTTCCTTTCTCCAGGAAGGAAGGCTGAGTTGTATTTTGAAGGTCACAACCACTGTGGTGGCATTCCTCACAAAGCAACCCCCATCCTTCTCCACATACTGGCACTGGCTTCTTTGCTCACTCCAGGCCAGGAGTTCCAACATCCCTCATTGGTCCTGAGAGGGGTGCATCCTTATGTTCTTCCAGGCTCTGTAGTGGGCTGTTTTTGCTCTTTTGGGGACCCACCACTCAGCTCCCAAATAAATCACACACAGAGGCTTATTCTTAATTATAAATGCCAGGCCTTAGCTTGGCTTGTTTCTTGCCAGTTTTTCTTAACTTTAAATTACCTCCTCTACCTTTTGTCTCTGGGATTTCCTTTTCTTACTTCTGTATATCTTACTTTCACTCTTACTCCATGGCTGGCTGGGTGGCTGACTCCTAGCATCCTCCTCTCCTTATTCTCTCTTGCCCTCTCTTCTCCCTCCCAGATATCTCCTTCTATTTAATTTCTTTGCCTGCCAGCCCTGCCTATCCTTTCTTTGGCCTTGCAATTGCCTGTTCAGATCTTTATTAGACCATCAGGTATTTTAGACAAAGTAACACATCTTCACAGATTTAAACAAATGGAACATAAAAGAATGCAGCACATCTTTGCATCACTAGACAAATGTTCCACAGCATAAACAAATGTGACACATCTTAAAATGATATTCTACAACAAGGCTCTGCTCCCAGGCTTGGAAATAGATCCAGGTGTAGCTGTCTGTTAATTCCTTAGAGCCCAGTGGATGAAACAGTAAAGATGAAATTAACAAATCAGAGATTGACATGAGTTCAGATAGTGAAAATAAACAGATGCACCATAGAACAGAGCTGAATAGAGGTCTGGGGATGTGGTTCATAGTAGGGTGGGTGTTTTACATTCACTGAGTCCGGGGTTCAGTCTGCAGCACCAAGACCCAAACACCCTCCCTTCCGCAAGTAACGAGGGCAGTGTGATGATGGTGAGTAACCAGAGACTTCTTGTAAAGATGGAGCTTTACAAGAAGTTGCTGTAGGCTGAGAAGAAAAGGCTGAGGAAAACTTCTGGGAAGGTGGCATTTCACATGGGAAAAGCATCTGATACTGAATTCTTTATTTTTAAAAGGATTTATCTTATTTTTAAGTATGTGCATATGTGTGTGCATCTGTGTATTAGTGCAGGTACCCACAGAGGTCAGAAGAGGCCTCAGATCCCCTAGAGTTAGACTTAAAGGTCATTGGAGTCACACGATGTGGGTGCTAGGAGCTGAACTCTCAGGTCCTCTGCAAGTTCAGGAAGTGTTCTTGACTTAAGAGCTGTTTCTCTAGCCAGCATTCTTTCTTTGGTGAGAGCATGTGAGGGCTTGCTCTTTCTTCTTTTCTTCTTTTTCTTGAGAAAGGGGTCTCACTATATAGCCCCAACTGACCTGAAACTCGCTATGTAGACCAGGCTGGCTTTGAACTTTCATTGATCCTCCTGTCTCTTCCATCTGAGCGCTGGGATGACTGATTTGTGTCACCTCACCCAGGCTCACCTCACCCAGGCTGATGCTGAATTCTAACCTGTGGTTGAGTTACTGGAAGAGGCCAGTGGACTGGAAAGCAGAGAGACCTAGGGTGAGAGCTCATATGTCTCAGGGTTCCTGAAACCCACTCTTGCGCAGTGACCTCTCAACTCCTGAGGGTGATGTTGAGGACTGCTGGGCCTCTCTAGTGTGAGAAAGGAAGTGATGGCTTCACATAGTGTTCTGTCTATGGAAATGCTATAGTTTATTTTTGTGAATTCAGACTGAAACAAGGGTTGTGTTACAAATAAATGGGGACATACTGTCAGGACTGGGCAGAGGGCTCAGCTGATCAAGTCCTTGCCTTGGAAGCACATGGAGCTGAGTCCAAGCCCCAGAATCCATGCAAAGGTTCTGGGCCTGGTGCACTTGCACTAGCAACACTGCCCTTGACAGGAGGCTCTGTACAGCCAGTCTAGCCTAGTGAGTGATCTCTAGGCCAGTGAGAGACCCCATCTCAAAGGAGGTGGCTGTGCTGCTGAGGGTAACTGATACTGTTCTGTGGCCTCCACTTCCATGTGCACACATGTGCAATTACACCCTCTTCCATGTACATGTGATTTCTTTCCTTATCTCTTTGAGAAATAGTGCCCCATTTTATGATCTCATACTTCCCAACACTTTAAAACCTGCACGGTATCTTCTCTTCATATAATTTTTCTGAAGTAAAGTTTCATTCTGTAGCCCAGGCTAGCCTGAAACTCAACTGTTCCCGCAAACTCAGTCAACCCTCTGCCTCAGCCTTTGGAGTGCTGGGATAACAGGCCTGAGCCTCCATTCCTGGTGTGGATAATTATTTGTATCTGGTTTCTTATAAACTAAACAGGGAACGTCTTGCATGCTCAGAGCTGTGACCTTATTCTGATCACCTGACTGTCCTTGGTCATGTCTTCTGTGCTCTGAATTTCCCCTTTGGGTTTTTGTAGCTATATTTTTGCATCTGGTTTTCAGTACTTCAGCCATACTCATAAAATGGTTCCCAAATCTTTTCTCTTCCCTCCTTCCTCTGTCCATTTGGACAGTTGTTGAATCAGATTCCCACTGGTCTGGTGCATTCATTTGTAACAGCCTGAAAAGAAAGACCCCTGCTTTACTATGGTTTCACTGCAGGGTTATGAGAATGTGTTCATTCCCTTCCTCCTACCCCTTCAGTGCAGCTCAAGGCTCGTTCTTATTTGTCAGCCTACTTTTATATGGATGAACACTGTGGTGGTTTGAATAAAAATGGCTTCCATAGGGAGTAGCACTATTAGGAAGTGTGGCTTTGTTGGAGTAGGTGTGGCCTTGCTTCAGGAAGTATGTCACTAGGGGCAAGCTTCGAAGTCTCAGATGCTCAAGCTAGGCCCAGTGTGGCAGTCTCTTTCTGCTGCCTGTGGATCAAGATGTAGAACTCTCAGCTCCTTCTCCAGCACCGTGTCTGCCTGCATGCTGCCATGCTCCCCACCACAATGATAATGGACTAAACTTCTGAACTGTAAGCCAGCCCCAATTAAATGTTTTCCTTTATAAGAGTTGCCATGGTCATGGTGTCTCTTCACAGCAATAGAAACCTAACTAAGACAAACACCTTAAGCCCAGGGGTGCCCCTCTTAAACAACGTAGGCAATCCCACAATGTGTTTGTCCCCAGGGGTCTTTTTCTTTAAACTTCTGCATCTCACTTAGCCTGTGAACTGAATTATGCATCATTTTGGCAAGGGCAACACATAACTTAAGTGCTACAAACCCAAGTCTAAATTCATTCTTTTCAGCAGATTTTCTAGATGTGCCACAGACAGCCAATGCCAGGGGTTGTCTTTGTCCTCAAGAACCACATGAGACTGTGGCGGAGTAGAGAGCCTCAGCCGGTGGAGAGCCTCAGTGCAGTGTGGTTCAGATGTTGCTCATTAAACTGGCAGGTTCTCAGGCTGTTGAATTCCCGACTTCACCCGGGTTATCTCCAGGCTGCCTAGCTCTCTGTACCTGCAGTTTCTTATCAGGAAAAGAGAGGAGCTGTCAAGTTTAAAGGACTTAAAACAGTGGACCAAGAAGAACATCAAGTAAGTAGCAGCTAGAAAATATGATGTGTTCTTAGTATCCCTTAATTTATATCAAAGTTAAACTTCAGAAGAGATGGTAGAGTTTAATAGTGGATCATGGTCACCAGGAACCCGGAGAATTATTTTATAGTGGTGGAAGCCATTTTCTGGTTTGAATATGTATGTTCATGTTAGTACACATGTATATGCACATACATGGGAAAGTCAGAGACCAGCCTTTTGTGTCAGTCCTCAGGTGTCTTTTACTGGTTGTCTGGTACAGGGTTCTCTCCTAGGCCTGGAACTTCTCCAAGGAGGCCAAGCTAGCTGCTCAGCAAGCGTCCAGGGAGCCCACTTGCCTCTGCCTCTCACCTTACCATCTCTGGGATGACAAGCATGTGCCATTTTGAGGTTGGCCCTCAGCATCAGACTCAGATCTTCAGTCTTGTGAAGCAAGCACTTTAACAACCCAGCCATCTCCTCAGCTCCTGTTTCTGGGTTTTGAGATGATGAAGTAACAAAAACTACAGGATTAAACCCTTAAATGTTCCTTTAAAATATTCCCCCCTTGCCTTTATGAATTAATCTCAAACTATTTCCGATTGGCTGTGTTCTGAGGACAAGAAATGATTCTGTCTGTTTACTAACAGAACCAGCTACACTGTTCCTGGGGAACATTTTTGTTGTCTGATCCTGGACTTCAGTTCTTACTTGGTTCTTGAATTAGCTACCCTTGGGCATTCTTAAGAAATAGCTAAGTGCAAAATGATATGCTGGCTTGCATTTAATTCTCATTTTCCAGCCTTGCACCCTCTGGGCAGCATCTGCACAGGGAAAGCGTTTAGGAATTCCTCTAAATGCAGCCTAGAAGGTGTTAGCACCAGGCACCAAACAGCCACCTTCCTGACCAGTAATCTCAGCCTCCCCTAGTGTTTTTCTGAAGTCATTACACCTGACAGGCTCTTGTAGAATTCTGTTTTCCTTTGACATTTTGAGAGATGATGTCTGAGATACCTTTGAATCCTCATCAACCGGGGTCATACTCACTACCCCATCGCTATTCACTGAAGGGAAAAACGAATAAATGACTTTTGTGTCTGGTCTGTCGTCAAATGTGAGCACCAAGTACTTGCCTACAGGAGTCTCTTCCCACTTTCTCTTCCTTGTCTTATTGGTAGACAAACTATACTGTCTTATCCCCCATCCAAATATCTGCTGTGGTGGTTTGAATGAGAATGAACCCCAGAGGCTTATATATTTGAATGCTTGGTCCCTTGTTGGTGGAACTGTTTAGAAGGATTAGGGGTGTGGCCTTGTTAGAGGAGATATGCCACTGTGGGTGGGCTTTGAGGTTTAAAAAGCCTACACCATTCTCAGTTAGCTCTGTCTGCTTTGTGCTTGTGGCTCAAGATGTGAGGTCTCAGCTCCTGCTCCAATTACATGTCTGCCAGCCTGCTGCCACATTCCCTATCAATGGATTCACCCTCTGAAAGTTGTAAACTCCCACACCAAAACTCTTTCTTCTATTGATTTCTTCCATCATGGTGTCTTATCACAGCAATAGAAAAGTAACTAAGAAGTTGGTGCCAGGGAATGGGCTATTGCTGTGACAAGCCTGACCATGCTGTTTTTTGGAGGCATGTGGAAGACTTTGGGACTTTGGACTAGAAAAGTGGTTGAACACTGTAAATGGAGCTTAATAGGCCGTCCTAGGGGGTTGGAAGACAGTAGTGCTGAGAACAGTGTGGATTATGGTGGCCCAGCTCAAGAGTTTTCAGAGGGGGATAATGTTAGCTGTTATGTGATATTTGATTACACTGTGTAAAGCTATGTCACTGTGATCAGTTTAATAAAAAGCTAAATGGCCAATAGCTAGGCAGGAGGTATAGCAGGGACTTTTGGACAGAGAGAACTCTGGGAAGAAAGGTGGAGTTTCCAGCCAGACTCAGAGGAAACAGAACATACAGGAGGAGAGGTAATAGCCAGGAGTCATGTGGCAGAATGTAGATTAATATAATAATAATATTATATATTATATATAATAATTATGTAATTTATAATATAATAATATAAATTAATATACATTTAAGTTACAGTTAGAAACAAGCCTAAGCTATATGGCCGAGCTTTCATAATTAATAAGTCTCCATGTCATTATTTGCAGACTGGCGGTCCCAATGAGAAAGTACTACTACAATTAGTAACTGGACTAGAGACCATTCTTGTGATATTTTGGCAAGGAATGTACCTGTTTTTTTTGCCCTTGTCTGTAGCTAGAGTTTTCCGGCCTGGCCCACAGTCAGACAAATCTCTGTCACTCGCCAATCCCACAGCCGCTCAGACACAGCCAAGTAAACACAGAGACTTATATTGCTTACAAACTGTATGGCCATGACAGGCTTCTAGCTAACTGTTCTTATATCTTAAATTAATCCATTTCTATAAATCTATACCTTGCCCCATGGCTCGTGGCTTACTGGCGTCTTCACATGCTGCTTCTCATGGCAGAGGCTGGCAGTGTCTACCCCCTCCTTCCTGTTCTCTCAATTCTCCTCTCTGTTAGTCCCGCCTATACTTCCTGCCTGGCCACTGGCCAATCAGTGTTTTATTTATTGACCAATCAGAGTAATTTGACATACAGACCATCCCACAGCCCTTGTCCTTTTTGTCTGAAGCTAACTTGAAAACTTTTAGAATAATTTAGTTGGGAAAAGATATTTCAAGACATTATTATGTTGATAGTATCATATAATTATTAGTGATCACTCTTAGGCAGGTCTACAACAAAAAAGAGCTAACAGAGCAAAACAGAAATACAAAATGTACAATTTGAGGAGGAAAAGAACACCAGGAAATGTAATGTTTATACCAAAAGAGATAAGGAGAGGCCCGATGGATAACGGAGTAAAGAGAGTGGTACCCTCAGGACAATACCCCACCCAGCTAAGCTTCTAACTTGTAAAAATGAAACACTCAATTTTCTGTCCCTAAAATGCTAGACAAAACAAAGCTTATGCAACTGTAATTCAAGAAGGGAGCCAGGCTCTGTCCCAAGCATGCAGAACTTGGCAGTATCTGTGACATGGTTCTGGCTTTAGAGTCATGGAGGATACAGGAGTAAAGGGTTTGTAGAATCTTCCTGTGGTTAAGGAATATAGCAGGGGAGTTCCCGAATGAAGGCCCTGTATTGGTGAAATTATTAAGGCCACTCTCTGTAGTTAAAAGGGAGGTTTATTTTGTGGGGTAACTTACAAGTGAAGGGATAGGCTACAGGGTCTGGAAAAGGTGTGGCGCAGTCCGGTGGTATTCTCTGGAGCACTCTGCTCGGTCTGCCTCCAGCGTCCAGGGTCCAGGAACCAAGAGCTCGTGCGCATCCAGATCTCGGGTCTTCAGGGTCCTCTCTTGGCCCCGCCTTGTAGGCGTGACAGTTACTGAAGCCTCAGTCGGGGGTTGGAACCTCTAGATCAAAGCTGGAATGGCTACCCACTACAGCCCTGAGAGGCCATTGTGTGAAGCTGAGAAAATGGATTGTACTGGAGACCATGGAATGTTGAAGATGCCAGAATCATGGGATGTCTGCCAGGGAGAGCTGCACACAGTGAGTGGAACCAGCGCAAGAGAGAGAAGTGTGCTACAGGTATCAAAACTGGAAGCATGGCGCCATCTAAGCCCTTTGACAGTGGACATAAATCTACAGGGTTTGGAGTTTGCCCTCCTGGGTTTTGATCTTGCTTTGGTCTAATATTTCCTCACTGTGCCTCTGTTCCTCTCTTTTGGAATGATAATGTATAATCTGTACCATTGTATATTGGAAGTATGTATTTGCTTTTTGATTTTACAAGGGTTGCAAATAAGGGATTGCCTTGAGTCTTAGAATAGACTTGGAACTTTTAAACTGTGTTGAGACTGTCAAAGACTATGGCAACTCTTGAAGTTGTACTAAATGCATTTTGCATTTTGATAAGGGCAGGAACCTATGGGGGCCAGGAAGTGGAATATGGTGGTTTGAATGAGAATGGTTTCCAGAGGCTCATGTATTTGAATGATTGGTTGTCAGTTAGTGGCTGTTTGGAAGGATTAGAAGGTGTGTCCTTGTTGGAGGAGGTGTGTCACTGGGGATAGGCTTTGAAGTTTCAAAAAGATGACACCATTTCCTGTTAGCTTTCTCATCCTCAGTGCTTGTGGGTCAGGATGTGAGCTCTCAACTGCTGTTCTGGCACCATGCCTGCATCTTTGCGACCATGCTCCCCCACCACGATGGTCATGGACTCACCCTCTGAAATGGAGAACCACCAATAAACTCTATCTTTTGTAAGGTGCCTATGTCATGGCATCTTATCACAGCACTAGAAAAGGAACTAAGATGCCTGCCTACCCTAATTGTGTGGCTGGGACATTGCGTAGAAGTATCCAGACAGGAAGGCAGGCTGCCCTCGAGTTTCACCTCATGCCTATTTGGCTCACTCATGAGCCATGACAAGGGCTTTACAATACTAGAGAAAGAAGGAAGGAAGGGATATCTTTTCTCCCAAGACACTGCAGTACTGCCCATATGTCTGTGGGTCTTTCCTTCCCTGTGGACAGGGATCTTGTGCCAGGGTAGGCAACTTTGTTTAACTTGCCTATGGACTACATGGGATCTTATAATGAATATATGGTGAGTTTGGGATCTCATTGCTATGCACTGAGATTACCAAAGTAGAAAATACAAAGGAGAAGATCTGGTCCCCTGACTGAAATTTGTTATCCAAATTGTAGCTGTCCTGGTTTAACACCAGGTGCCACGTCTGTGCGGCTTCAGTCTGGTTAGCCATTATTTTTAAGTAGTCTCATAATTACATGTATAACTCTTCATCTCTGCCTCAATATGAGATGAAAAATCTTCTTCAACTAGAGCTTAGATGGCTTAGATGGCAAAGCCCTTGCCATGAAGACATGGGAACCCCAGTTTGGATTCCAAGAACCCATGAGAAAAGCCAGGTATAGTGGTATGCACTTCCGATTCCAGCAAAGGCAAGAAGAGAGGAGACAGGTGGATCCTGGGCTCACTGGCTAGTCTAGCCTGCCTGGTGAAGTTCCAGGGCAATGAGAAACCCAGATAGAAACATCTGAGAATCGACACTCAGGTTTATCTTCTGAACTACACACAGACACACACACAGACACACACACACACACACACACACACACACACACACACACACACACACACTGTCCCACAAACAAACATTGCTCTAACTAGTGATAGATTTTAAAAGACCATCTATATGTAGGTTAGCTTTAAAAGAACACGCCCCACCTCATTCCCATGCCCTCTCCAGCCCAGATCTTCCAGTTCAGGCTCCCAAGTTGACTATGTTCTAAAGAGCTGCTAATGATTAGAAAAACGAGCAGTTTGTCTTTTCCCTGGGTGTAGCGGCTTGGTTCTGCTGAGGACTAATGAAGGGTCTGCAGAGCAGCATGGCACCTCAGCCGAGTCCTCACTGAGCACTTGCTGGGATTCAGAAAGCACAGTGATGTAAGGGGACTGACCTGGCCTTCTTGCCCTGTTCATTCCACCTACAGGCTAATAGCTAACCTTGCCCGACTCCTGAGTCAGGGAAGAATTCAAAGGCATGCTTTGATTCCCCCAGAATTGAGGGGTAGGGTTCAAGTGAGTTGCTTTAATGATAGAAGGAGGCTGGTGGCATGAAGAGGGAGCTCTGGGGGTGAGGATGGGCTGGTGAGTACTGGCTTTTTCTAAGGGTCACAATAGCCAAGCCTTTCCTGCAAGACTTCTCCAGGTGTCCTGGGATCTTCAAAGCAAGTTGAGAAAGCTAATTTTCCATGTTAAACCTAATCATTTAACTTTTAAAACTTTGTGTATGATGTATGTATATCTTTGTGTGTGTATCCATGTGTGAGTGTGGGCATACTGGTGCCATGGTGCGTGTGCTTGTGTGTGTGTGTGTGTGTGTGTGTGTGTGCGCACGTGCGTAGGTCAGAGGACAACCGTGGGTGTTGGTCCTTCCTTGCCTTCCACCTTCTTTGAGACACAGAGTCTCTTGTTAATTACTGCTGCATATGCAGGATAGATGGCCCACAAGCTTCCCGGGATTGTCCCATCTCTGCCTCTGATCTCAGTAGAAGCCCTGGGATTACAGATGTGTGCTTCATATCTGGCTTTATGTGCGTTCTGGGGATCCAAACTCAGATTCTCATGCTTACATAGCAAACACTTTACCCACTAAGCCATCCCCCCAACTTTCAAACTTAATGAATTTTTGAGGCTCAAATTCTTTTATAGTAAGAGACAATAAGACAGGCAAGAGAAGCCCAAACTTAGCTCCCAGAGGAGGCAGGTCCAGATGCCAATGAAGATTCCCCAGCATCGACAGGTTCTGCTCATCTGTGTGGGATACAGTCTGAGAGCCCTAAGGGGTGCCTTTGAGGGGGACTAAGCCTGTGTGCAGGGTTGTCTTACACACTTACAGCTTTGATAAACTTCCGGCTCCAAATCAGGCCCCATAAGAGGTAACAGCAAGAAAAAAGCAGCTCTGACACTGCATGATCCCTGAGGGATATGACGTCCTCTCTGATCCCTTTGCTACATTCTTGTACAACAGTCACCTTTCTGCTTGTCACAGTGCAAGGTGACACTTAAAGAAAACACTTTGTGACTGCCACTGACACGTTCAAATTTCTAGAAACCTCCTCTTGTGCTTTGGGGTTGTTACTGAGTAGTGAAGAATTCCTGGGACCTACTGCTGTGTGATCCAGCCTGTTCTGGGCTTCTCCTGTCTTTGGGTGGGTAGCGTGTACAGTGTGGATATGTTGGACTAAAGATTGGATTCCTGTCCTAGATGGGATAGAGAGTGAGTGGAGCAGAGTGCTATGAGATTTACCATGCTACTGAGGATGGCATACAATTAAAAAGTTATGAAATGTCTGTCTTTGGAACTATCCATTTACAGTTCAGTTTTTAGCTTACTTTGGGAAACCTTTGAAAATATGGAAAGTGAATCCATGGATAGTTACCAAGGGGTAATTCTTATGTGTATACCCATGTTTATATAAAATTTACATACATGTTATAAATATATTTATAAATGTAAAATTTTTCTATAGCATTGATACGTAAAAGAGATTTTTAAAAGGAATTGGCTCATGTGATGTGAGTCTGACAGTTCTGAAGGCTGAAAGGCAGGACAGCACTGGAACTCAGCCTGGAGTACTGGGGTAGAGCTTCTCCTTCCTTGAGATTTTGTACAAAAGCCTCCAAGAAGCTAGGTGCACTCACGTGTTTGAGTAAGGTCACCTCTGCTGATTATAGACATTAAGCATGTCTACAAAAATACCTCTACAGCAGTACTTAGATTAGCATCTCATCTGTCTATCTGTCACACCCATATTTGGGGGAGAGTGTCAGGACACTTGCAGACAATGTCCCATGTTTGACACTTAGCACAGGCTCTTCCCACTTGGTGTGTAGGAGTAGAATGAAATCAATTAGTTCTGATGTGAAACTGAAGGAATCATCTAGGAACAAGCGACATTGTAGCAGCTTCATGGCTGAGTCAGCCGAGGATCCAGAGAAGTAGCCAACAGAGAATACAGAGAGGGGAGGGAAAAAGACTTGAGTGTTGAATTACTCACTTGTGGAGGCTAAGCCCACTATTTGCTACCTACAAACTGAGGATTAAGAAGGTCAGTGTTCATAGTTTGAGGGCTGAAGAGATAGTTCAGTTGGTAAAATGCTTGTCACATCAACCTGAGAACCTGAGTTCAATCCTCAGAAACCATGTAAACACCTGGTGTGTGACTACAATCCCAGAGCTGTGGAGGCAGAGACAGGGAGGTTCCTGAGGCCAGCCAGCCAGCCAGCTCAGCCTAATTGGTGAGTTTCAGGTCTCAGAGACCCTGTCTGAGAAAGCGTGGTGGATAGCATCCAAGCAAAAGTACCTGAAGTTGACTGTTGTCTTGCACATACACACACACACACACACACACACACACACACACACACACACACACACACGCCTGCACACACATGGAACCACAAAAGTACATTCACTCACACACACACACAGGGAGAGAGAGAGAGAGAGAGAGAGAGAGAGAGAACATAGATAGATAGACAGACAGACAGACAGACAGACAGACAGATAGATAGATAGATAGATAGATAGATAGATAGATAGATAGATAGATAGACAGTTAATCACATTGATGGTCTGTGTCATACTTAATGTTACTGTTGATGTGATGAAATACCATGACCAAAAAGCAAGTTGGGGCAGAAAGGGTTTATTTGGCTTACACTTCCATATCACTGTTCATCATCAAAGGAAGTCAGGACAGGAACTCAACAAGGCAGGAACCTGGAGGCAGGAGCTGATGCGGAGGCCATGGAGGGGTGCTGCTTACTGGCTTTCTTATAAAACCCAGGACCAACAGCCCAAGGTGGCATCACCCATGATGGGCTGCTCCCTTCCCCATTAATCACTAATTAAGAAAATGCCCTAGAGGCTTGCTCACAACCCTATCTTATGGAGGCATTTTCTCAGTTGAGGTTCCCTCCTCTCAGATGACATCAGCTTGTCTCAAGTTGACATAAAATTATGTAGTCCAGTCTGGATTCCTGAAGGACTGGCAGCTGGGATTCCCAAGGACAGGAGACCATCAGAGTCACAGCTCCTGCTGTTCAGCAGGGAGAGGGCAGACGTCCCCTGGAGCATCCTCTTTTGCAGACATACCAAGAAGCAGTACTAATCTGTCATGGAGGCCTCTGTGGTCCAGTCAGTCTGACGCAGAAAAATTAAGCATGGCAAAGACCTGTTTCTTGCCCTGGCTTCTCTCTGAGAGCTGTGCCTCACTTTGTGTTGGTCACACTGAGCTCATTTTTGTCCCTAACCCGACTGTATAAACTTCAGTCCCACCAAATCCTGGGCTGTGCTGCACTAGTCAGCTTCACTACCACTTCCATGTGTCTTCCAGTCCATTCTTCCCTCATTTTGAGCCTCAGTTTCTCCACGTGTCATTGGGGAGGTCATGCCAGCCACCTTCTGGGACTCTTCCAAGGTCGAGAGAAGAGTCTGTGTCATTGTATACATGTACACCTGGCACTTCCTGCCCTGACTTCTCTCTCACAGATGCTCCTATGTTACTCCTTTATTCTCTAAGAAGACAGCCCCAACTTCTTGTTCTCAATAAAGAAGGCCATTAATGTGAGAACACCCAAGTCCTATCTCCAAGTGACATAAAGGGCCATTTTCATTTTTACTAGCTAGCTTTCCAAGTGCTTCTCACTGGGCATGTGGAAGCTTCTATCAGGTACGTGGGGGCTGGGGCTCATTGTTGGTGCTTCCTGGGGCTAGACATTGTACCCAGGGCCTCACAAGGGACGGCTGAGCCCATTTCTCATAGCATCAGTGAGGCAATCACGGCTCCGCAACCCCCTCCTGCTGTACAGATATGGTTAGTTGACTCACTAAGGCCCTCATCCAGTGAGTGGTGGGCACAAATCTGATCCCTGGCAAAGAATGAGGTTCAGAGGAGGCCAGTCTGCCCAAAGACAAGTCGAACCTCTGTGATATCACTCTGCCAGTTAGGGTGTGAGGCAGAGAGGTAAATAAGGGCAGCCACTTATAGGGGTGATGAGAGCATTTGCTTTTTGTACGTCACTAAGTAAAGCAGGTTGTTGAGCCTTTTCCAGAAGTGAGGGACCCTGCTGCCTTTTAGGGAGCCAGAGCATCAGGAATGTTCTGGTTGGTTATATAGGATGTGCACTACCCAAGACTCCTGGTCTTTGGTATTTGGAGACTGAAGTTCAATTCATATCTCAGCTGTACATAGAAACTCCCAAAGGTCTGCACTGGACTAGAGATGGCTTCTTCTCACATGCAGAGCGATTCTGTGGTGCTGGCCGCCTCGCTAGCCTCATGCCACCACTCGCCCACACTCCCCTCTTTACTTCTGCAAGCTTTGCATGCACAGTTTAAATGTGACCTTTGTTCTTTTCTAAGTACTTGGAGCTTGCTGAGCTGATGGTCCGACTTTGTGCAAATCCTTCTGTGACCTTCTGGTTACTGTGCCATGACTTGAAGTTCCAGATCTGCTCCATACTCATTCATTAACAGCTACTTCTCCACACTCACTCAGGGCCCTGAGCTGGCCTACCCTGGTGATCAGATTGGTGAACACCCTAACTGTCATCATAGAGCCTTCATCCAGTAACTGATGGAAGCAGATGCAGAGATCCACAGCCAAGCACCAGGCCAAGCTTCAGAAATCCAGTCAAAGAGAGGGAAGAGGGAGTCTATGAGGAAGGGGCATCAAGATCATGATGGGGAAACCTATAGAGACAACTGAACCAAGCTTAAAGGAACTTGCGAACTTTAGATCGACCAGCTGTGGAGCCTGCATGGAACTGGACTAGGCCCTCTGCATGGGCGAGACAGTTGTGCAGCTTGGTCTCCCTAAGGAGCCCCTGGCAGTGGATCAGGATCCATCCCTGGGGCATGAGCTGACTTTTTGGAGCCCCTTACATATGGTGGGACACCTTGCACAGCCTTGATGCTGCGGGAAGGGGTTTGAACCTGCCTCAACTGAATGTACCAAGCTTTGCTAAATCCCCATGGGAGGCCTTACCTTTGTGGAGGAGGAAATGGGGATGGATTGGGGAAGAAGGCTGGGGTGGGGAGCGGGAGGAGGGAAGAGAGGCCAATCTGTGGTTGGTAAGTAAAATGAATAAAAAATTTCTTAATAAAGAAAAAAATGAAAAAAAATACAAATAAAATAAAGGCAACCAAACTTTCCTTGAAATAAATAGTGGTGTAATTAATAAATGAAAAGTTTCTGTGGAGCTGTGGACTACCTGTTTTGAGTAGGAAATACAGGGGGATTTGATTCATAAAGAAATAAAATGTTTACATAAAGTAGGTTTGTCTAATCTAGCCTCAATAGCTAGACTTAAGGTCACACCAGTGTGTCCTTAAGCCTTGATTCTCCTGTGACACCAGGGTCTTCACTATGTAAAGAAATCATCCAAAGGGTTATTGTCTAAACTTGGATTTTCATTCCATGGTGTAACTAGGGAGACACAGTATGTTAGAAAAGAGAAAAAGCAGAGAAGAGAGCAAAATCTCGACAGGTGAACACGTTTCCTAGAAAGACTTGAGATAGCTGTGGTAGAAACCCTTTTATTTACACTTAATAGATGTTTTCTGCCAAAAGAATGCTCTTTTATTTTCCCCTTTGCCTCCTTTTATACTTTCGCTTGGTTTTTAAGACAGTGTCTCACTATGTAGCCCTGGCTAGCTTGGAACATGCTCAATAGATGGCCTTGAATTTGGGGCAGGCTTCCTGCTTTTGCTTCTCATGTTCTCAGATCTCAATCATGCCCAGCAAGAACATTCTTGATAGACAAAGTGTTGAACCTGTTATCGATGTGTGTGTGTGTGTGTGTGTGTGTGTGTGTGTGTGTGTGTGTGTGTGTGAGAGAGAGAGAGAGAGAGAGAGAGAGAGAGAGAGAGAGAGAGAGAGAGAACTCATTATGGCATAATCTAAATATGATAATTACAGAGTACTTTTGTTGTAATAGAGTTTTATATTTTTTTGCCTTGGAGCATATGCCTACATTTCCCTCTCATGTAACACAAAGGAGTGAGTGAGACTTTGTGCAAAATTTATGGGATCTTTTTTTTTTATTTCCATGCTAAAAAGATTTCCTCTTCAACACACCCTCTGGTAAATTTTAAATTTTATCTAAATTAGGTTAAATCCCAACAGATAACTAAAAAGCCTATTGTAATCCTCTTTACATTCGGTGCTGAGCAACTGTCTGTCTGAAGCCTGTGAAGTTTCTGAATAACTTTCATCTCCAGAGTTGGTCAAAGTGGCATTAGATGCCTTGTTCTCAAGTGAGTAGGATGGATCGTGCCACCTCTCAGGTGACAGTTGCAGTTGGCATCACTGCAGAAGGGGCCATGGCTCGTGGGAAATAGTGGCTGTGATGTGTGTGTCTGGAGAGTGAGGTGGGGAAGCAAGGACGCCACTCTGCCACTCACACTGGGACAGGACACAGGTCTACCACAGCTATTCAGCTCCAGGGTCAGTAGTGCCAGGATTTAGTGACCACATGACCCCATTTTGCAAAAGAAAATCTGTGTTTTAGATGCATGCATCAGGGATGTAACGTTCAGTAGATGGAAGAACACAGAAACAATAACAATCAAAACAACCAAACAAACAACCCACCTTACATAAGAAACATGTCAACTGGCTTTTTTTGAGATAAATGCAAAATGGCTACAGCATCTTCACTGCTCAAAGGGTAGAGATTGTTTGAAAGCATTTTTAACTTTTTATTTTGACCCAGATTTTTTTTCCTCTAAAGCAGTGGTTCCCAACCTGTGGGTCATGACCCCCTTGGAGGTTGAACGACCCTTTCACAGGGGTCAAATACCAGATATCCTGCATATCAAATATTTACATTATGATTCCTAACAGTAACACAATTACAGTTATGAAGTAGCAATGAAAATAATGTTATGGTTGGGGTCAGCACACATGAGGAACTGTATTACAGGGTTGCAGTGTTAGGGAGGTTGAGAACCGCTCCTCTACAGAATTGGAAGTCTGTCTTTAGACCTGTGTGAGCCATGCACAAACGGTACAATCAGAACAAACCAAGTAGGGATAGGGAGTTTCGAAGCGCTTTTGTTTTTTCTTTAGTTAATAAAATTAGTCTTCAAGGTCTTCATAAAACTCTAAAGACCCTTGATGAATAACTCTGTCTGTTTTTCTGACAATAGACATTTGAGTTCCTGCTGTGGTTAAGCTGGGATACTATAGACCTCTGGACTCACTTGATGCAGCTCTGTGCAGAACGTCTTCGTTTCCCTAGTGGTTTGCACAGGGCAGGGAGGGGGGTGGCGGCACCTCTGCCAACTGACCCTCATGGGCCTCTGGTGAGCTCTGTCCACACTGAGCTTGTTGGGAAGCTGTGGGGTAGGAACCAGCCGGTGATCTATGCTGTGGCATGGTCTGCCAGGTTATCCTTCCCGGCACATTTAGGAGCTGTTGAGTTAAACTGGAACCACTGTCATGTTTCCTCTTCATGGACAACTAGTAAGTCCTGTGGTGGTGACGTGGGTGTTGTGTTTCATAACAACTACCAACATGACAGCATCTAGAATCAACTGAGAAACAGCCCTCTGGGTGTCTGTGAGAGATCACCTGAGAGACAGCCCTCTGGGTGTCTGTGAGAGATCACCTGAGAGACAGCCCTCTGGGTGTCTGTGAGTGAATTTTTAGGATGAGGTGGGAAGATCCACTCTAAATATGGGTGGCACCGTCCCTTGGGCTGGAGTCCCAGACTGAATGAAAAGGAGAAAAGGAGCTGACATTTCTGTTTTCTGACTGTGGCTATGTTGTGGCATCCTCACTACGATGGACAACCTCAAATTGTAAGCCACAGTGAACCCTTGCTTCCTTCAGCGTTCTGCCAGGAGTTCTGTCACAGCGGTGAGAAGCAGTTTTTCAGCTCTCCTGTATCTGAGCATGCCCAGTTACTCCTGTGATCAGGAAGTCCCCAGAGAGCAGCCATCAGTACTGTCCTTGCTTCCATCCAGCATCGCTGCTCCTAAAAACCAGTGACGACTGGATGTGCAGGGGTCCTGGGATGTTTACTGTCTCTTAAGCAGTCACATGGTCTGTGTGTTTATTGTAGGTAAGCACACAAAGTTTAAAATAATTAAAAGAAGAGAGACTGTGGGGCAGGAGACATGGCTCAGCTGTTAGGAGCACTTGGGGCACTCTAGTAGAGGACCCGGGTTAGGTTCTCAGCACCCACATAGTGGCTCACAACCATCTGTACCAGTTCCAGGGGATCTGGTGCTGTCTTCTGGCATCTGTGGGCACCAGGCACACACAGTACACATACATACATTTGCAAGCAAGACACCCCATACACATAGAATATAATAAGTCTTAAAAAACAGAATGTATTTATAATTTTATCTATTATTGTGAAATTTTAAGGCACATCATACATCTATTCATAAATGGGCATTTTTCAGTAGAACAGGAGATAAAATGCTATTTATCTTCATTAAAATATAACAATAACTTACCCTTTCATATTTTTATGTATTGTGGGTAATGTTTTAAATGATGCATATGTAATATTTTACATAGGACAGGTGTGCATGCATATTCATGTATGTAAATATTTGTATTACTATAGATATTAGTTTCTTTCCCAGTTTCTTTTGTTCAGTTTTTATTTTTGTTCTTACACTATGACACATACCCACACAGTGATTGCACTTTTTACAGGAGGAGGGCCTGGGCAGGGAGTTGATTCGTAAAAGGCTCTGAGTGTTTTGAGGACATTGAATATTTTGCCAAATAACCCGCAAAAGATCTTTGTTGCTTTTAAAATGTTCTTATTCTGAGTTGACTAAGACTTCTAATATTCATCTTTGAATCTTGATTTTTTTTCTTTCAATGAAGGATTTTTCTACTTTTTTACAGGTGAGCATATTACTTGACAGAGGTATCTACTATTCCAATTTAAAAGATTTTAGTTAGGAATGGATATTGGGTTTCACAAAATGCCTCTATTTGTGCTATCAAATGTTTCTTGTTAGTGAGCCTATCAACATTAAAGAATATTCATGTGCTTCCTGATGCTGAGTCATCCTTGCCTCTTATGACCTTCTATGACCTTCACAATTGCCTTCTACGACCTTCACAATTCTTCTGGATTGTGAGTCTATGGGAAGCTTAGGAGATAATCTGTCACCCAGGGGCTGTTAGCTAAGACCAGGCACATGGTACTCTTGTGATCAACTTTTCTTGCTCTCCTCTCACTGTATACCTGGTTAATAGCACTGGGTAGTAACTTTGCTAAAGCCTGAATGTTATGTTGTTTTGAAATTTCCCTCCACGATCCTAGTCTGTTACTTTTTAATTCATCTTCACTCAATTTCCCAGGACAGGGATAGAAAAGAGCTGGATTCTTTGCCATAATGGAGCATGGCTTCCAGCCCAATTCCCAGTTCTCTTCTGAAACCTCAATACTTACTCTTAACTGAACATACTTCTATTCAGATGCTGGTCTTCAGTATCCTTCCAGAATGGCCCAGTAAGCTCTGCTTACAGCATCAAAGCGTTGTTCTACTTGCTGCTCCAAATTCTTCCACACTCTTTCCATAAACCAGTTCCCAAGGCCTGTGAACCACGTGATGAGGTTTCTCATAGTGAGAGCCCCACTCCCAGGACTAGTTGTCTGTATTTGCTCATTTTCTCACTGCTAAGAGACTACCTGACACCAAGCAATCTACCGGAGGGAAGAGGTTTATTTTGCCTCATGGACTGAGGAGTCAAGTCGGAGAAGCCATAGCGGTGGCTCGCTCCATGGTGGAGGGAACATGTTAGAGTTTGTATGGCTATCAGTGAGCAGAGAGATCTGAACTGGGACCAAAGAAAGGCTGTAATTGATAACCCACCCCAACACTGCCACAGCCCTATGTGTGCCAACTATCCACATCCCAGAGGTGCCCAGTTTCTTGCAGACAGCCCCATCAGCTAGAGACCAGGTGTTTAAGCCCATGAACCGATTTCACATCCAGACCACAACATTTCTACAGTAGACATATGCTCAAACCTTTTATTTTAAAAATTAATACATTTTAAATTTCTTTATTTTGTTTAGAGGGATGGGGGGCATGCATGCCATGGTCCACATGTGGGAGACAGGGAAGAACATGCAGGGATCAGTTCTATCCCCACACCATGTGGGATCCTGCTCACATCCTTAGGCATTGGTGGCAGTACCTTTACCCTTGAAACCATCTCAAACCTTTTTGAAAGTTTTTCACAGCTCCTTAAATTTACAAAAGCAGACATGAAACATTGCCAGCGTCTGTAAGAAACTTCTAGATATGCTCTTTTGTTGTAGGAAACAGTCTAATTTGAAACCCTGTGATATGTTAAACACAGGGGGCCAAAGTCACCGTGATTCAATGAAAAACAAATCTGAATGTTTTTCAACAACTCCAAAACATACAGGCTCCTGGGAGTTATCAGCAAAGCATTATCTGAGAGGGGCTTTGTAGATAGGAGGGAGACAGATAGTGAGATGTTGACGCCAAATACAAGCTTTAACAGTTAGCTTTGCTAAAGCCATTTACTCTCAGCAATTCTCAGTGGGGTTGATCACACGTCTAATATAATGCCTGTGAATCTGTGTTTCAGAGCAACTTTAAAAGGAAGAAAAAAACCACTCAGCGTATGCATCCTAACACACATGCTTAGAGTGAGGCAGTAATGGATTGATGGCTTCATTTAAAAATTTGGAGAAGAGGATATTTTGATTCAGATACAACCAGGTTCTCCTAAGGTAGTAATCTCCCATAATTGCATCATCCGCCCTGTAATGGTATGGAAATTGCAGATTGAATACAGTCTTATATTTCTGTATTTGATGAATATATTGCTGTAAAGCTCTACATAAATCGCATTTAAAAATCAATGGGATCATTTTAGAGATATTAGAGAATCTCTGTGTGTGAAGGAATCCATTTGGGGAAGACTTTCGAGGACTGGCGCATCACTGCCTAGTGTATAGCATTTAAATATGTATTTTCCCAGTCTCCACTGAAGAGTCTAATGCAGTTCATCATTCAGACATGCTGGTTTGACTTGGCCACATGGCCAAAGAAGAATCCTGCAAAAAATAGATTGTAAAAACAAAACCGAATGTGGTTGGATATGGTCGTGCATGCCTGTCATCCTAGTGCTGGGAGAGCTGAGGCAGTAGGATTGCGGGTTTGAGGTTGGCCTAGGCTGTAGAGAGAGACCCTGCCTCAAAAGGCAAAGAAGAGGAAGAGAAAGGCCAGGAGGAGGAGGAAGAGGAAGAGGAAGAGGATGACATCATCACTTAAGTATAGATTATAGAAAATACACCTGACTATGTTTTGGTATCCAAGGTTACATGCAAAAATACTTTACAAAAGCCCCATCTCTGGGGGATCCACACTGTAACCCTATGCAGCTCAGTTCCTACCCCTAGAACCGAACATTTCAGAGCTGTTTGTTCTGAGTTTTCCTTTTTATTTCCAAGGAAAGCATGCTCATTCTGTCATTTATTGATTTTTTTAAAGTTTTTGAGATTATGTATTGATATTCCTTAAAAAACTAGGCTTTCTTATCACCTCAACTTAATCAGATCCTGCCTTCCATTGCCCATGACTGGAAGGTATCATAGTTTCTATACAGATCAGTATGTAGTTTCATAATATTTGTTACATAATCATCATGAGATATTAAAATCATGTTCAAGGGCTGGAGAGATGGATCTGGGTGAGGGAGGGTATGGGCACTTATATAAACATGAAGACCCAAGTTTGGATCTCCAGAATCCAAGTAAAGAGCCAGAGGTCTCAGCATATGCACCTGTATCTCAAGAACCATCGGAATAAGGACAGGAGATTCAGGAAGAGACCCTGACTAAAAGGAATATGTTGGAGAGTGATAAAGTAGGATACCCATTCTTTTCCTCAGCCCTCTGTGTGTTCAGTGGCATGTGGACCTTCACGCATACATTTACACATGCCATATACATGTACCACATACACATATTAAAAAATTTAGCTGGGTGGTGGTAGTGCATGCCTTTAATCCCAGCACTCGGGAGGCAGAGCCAGACAGATCTCTGTGAGTTCGAGGCCAGCCTGGTCTACAGAGTGAGATCCAGGACAGGCACCAAAACTACACAGAGAAACCCTATCTCAAAAAAACAAAAACAAAACAAATTTTAAGTTTGAGTTTCATCCACATTTTTATTTTGTAGCTAACGATAGCAAAAGCAAGATGGGAGATCAGGAGCAGTTCTGGTACAATGGTTTTGAGGAGTTCACAGTTGGGTGAGAGATTCAATTAGCTGAAAATTCATACCCAGGAGTATGGTGATAGCAAAGAATTCCTGGCCATTTCTTATGAAGAGATACATATGAGCCCCTTAGGGAAGGCTAGCCTAGAGCCATTGTTACTCAGGCCTATGATGACTGGGGTGAGTGCCGGGGTGAGGCCTGGTGGGAGGATATCATGGAGGAGTCTGTATGGAGGGGAAAAGGTGGCTGCATATTTAATTGCTTTGGTTTTGTTTCTTTTGGGACAGAGCCTCAGTATGCAGCCCAAGATAGCCTTGCATTTGTGATCCCCTTGGGCTCAGTCTCTGAGATGCTGGCATTACAAGAGTATGCAAACACACCTGGCTCTTGCTTGGTTCCCAGCAGCCTGTTCATCCAAGGCCCTGCTTTCTTGTCCTTTCCCAGGGTTTGAGTTACCCCTACATCCTGGTCCTCCAGGAGCCTGTGGCATGAGTCCCCCCACTGTGGGCACACTTCTTTTCTGATAATTTCATGGTTTCCAAAATTTAAAGTTTCATGTTATTTTGTGGTAGGGTCTCTCTACATAACCTTAGCTGGCCCGTGTCTCACTATGTAGACTAGGCTGGCCTTAAGCTTATAGAGCTTTACCTGCCTCTGCCTCCCAAGTACCTGGATTAAATATGTACACAGCTGAAGTTTCAGTTTCTCCCTTCCTTTGTCAGCCTTAAAATTTTCCTCTGTTCTTATTGCTTGTGGATTCTCAGTCACAGAGGTGATAAATATATTAACTTTTAAGATAATAGATTTTAAGTTAATATTGGCATCCATTTATAGTAGTCAGTTCGAGTCTCAAAATTTAGTCTAAAATAAAGGTGTACAGGTCAGGGGAGATGGCCCAGTCAGTAAAGTGCTTGCTATGCAGCATGAGGACCTGAGTTTGATCTCCAGAACCTACACTAAAAAAGCCAGGCATGATGGTGCACACTTGTGCACTTGCAAGCCCAGCTCTAGGAGGAGACAGGAGGATCCCTAGAACTAACTGGGCAGCCAGCCTAGCTTGCTTAGTGAGCTATAGGTCAGTGGGAGACCTTGTCTGAAAAAAAACAAAAACAAAAAAGATGGTGGATGATGCCTGAAGAATGACATTCAAGTTGTCCTTTGGCTTCTTTCTGTTTGTGTGTGTGCAAATGTACACCCATACATATACACACAGAAGTAAATAAAATGTGGACACATGCAACACATCTGTGGGTTTAAAGGCAAATGTACTCCTGTGAAGAAATGAGAACATTCAACTATTTTCACTTTCCTTCACTCTGTCTCTGAGCTAGGTGAAGCCGATTTGCCTTTTTGAAGTAGAAAGGGAAGGGAAGGCTATATCCTTTGGCCCCAAGGGTCCCAGGTTTCTGCTAGTGCATTTTACAAATGTTTAAGAGCACAGGAAAATACTACAGTCCTTCCTTGACTTTATATGGCTTTAGGGATCCGAAGCTGAAAACATTAAGAGATGATTCCAAGGCCACTTTGTCTGTTTTTAATCATGCCTTAAAAATCTGATTTTTATTCCCAACTCTTGCAGGTAACAGCTTACTCCATGAACCCAAATGTTGATTTATTATTATTATTCTGGTATGGGCTGATGGGGGAAGTTGAGTCTTGTCATTAGTGTGACCTTGGATTCAAATCCCAATGACGCCATTGTGGACAATGTGCAGTTTTCTTCTCCCTGACCTTTGGCGGTTTTGCCTCTGGAGTGCTTACATTTATAGCTATTTAATGGGTTTTGTTTTGAAAGTTAATATTAGGCAATATTTTAAGCACTCAGAAAAGTGCTGTGTGCACAGTAGATACTTAGAAGATTAATCTCCTTCTTGGACCCACAGCTGAAGTTTCAGTTATTATTTTTCATGAATCAGGCCTCCTGTTGATTTCAGGACCTTGTTGTGAGCCTCAGGAATGTCTACAGATTTACTCAGCATTTACCACCTTATTTTCTATTTTCTCCCTCTCCTTTCTCCTTTGCCCCTCTCTCCTTACTGTCTTCTATTTGTTTGTTTATTTACTTGGTGTGTGTGTGTGTGTGTGTGTGTGTGTGTGTGTGTGTGTGTGTATACACATGCATGTGTGCCTGTATGCACCTAAGTGGAGGCCAGATGTTGATGTCATGTCTTCACTATAGCTCTTCACCTTATGTTTTGAGACAAGGTTTCTAACTTAACCTGGAGCTTGGCAATTGGCCAACAAGCCCTTAGATCTGCCTGTCTATGCCTTCCCAGACACTTGCCACAGCACTGAGCTTTGATGTGGGTGAAGGGGATCTGAACTCTGGCCCTCATGCTTGTGGAGCAGACTGTTTACCCGTGGGTAGTCCCCCCTTTATTCCTTACATGTTCTCACTACATGGCCCAGCTTGACATGGAACTCATGGTTCTCCTGCCTTTGCCTCGCCAATGCTGGGACTACTGGCCTGTGCTAGCCCTCTTCCCCAGGACCCTTCTCTTATTCCTTTGTGACGATCACAGGGGACGGCTCAAAGGATAAAAAGCTTCCTGCTCAAATCTGGAGATCTCAAGTCCATCCTTGGAACCCACATAAAGGTGTAAGGAGAGACTCGACTACACAGACTTGTTCTCTGACCTCTATACACACACCACATTCACACTAATAATAAATAACATAATAACCACATCCACATCACACACCACATACACACTAATAATAAATAACGTAATAAAAATCGTGGCAAGAAGGCAAAGCACATAGTAGGTCTTCTTTTCATACCCCTTGTCAAATTCTCTCTGGGTGAGAATGTCTATTTGGAGCCCCACTCCTTATCTGTAAGGAATCGTTGATACCTGGGGCTTGCCTCTGAAAGCTGTACAGAGGCCTGGTTGATCTCAGTCCTTTAGTGTACAATCCTCTGGCCCGGCTCAACCGTGTCCTGGGCTTCACTTCAGTGGCGCTTTCCTTCTCACCCCCTGGTCGTGAATCATCATGCAGGCAACAGGAATTCTTTCAAATCCCATTTATTTTCCCAGTCTAAACCGCTGTCTGGTTGGTACCACAGACAAAGTGGTTGCCATGCCTGTCTGCCACGCTATTTTGGTCCTGCCTCCTTTTGAAGTATTTTCAGTAATGCCACGGTTTGTCAAAGTTTACTTTCTGTAGGGTCAAGTGACTATTGAGCATTGGAAGAAAAGGAGAGGAGGGAATTTAACGTGAGTGCCGCAGTGTTTCAAAAGAAGTCCAGGTCATTGAAAAAAAGGCAGGCTAGTGAAGAGGCCTCAGCCCCACGTGGGAAGGTGAAGCTGCAGACGGCGGAGCTACGCAGGCCTCTTGCTTGCTTGGGATGCGATGAATGAAAATGCTGTTTGTACTTGAGAATGATAGCATTTGGGATGGTTGCACTTCAGCTTGAAAGTGTGCTTGCGAGTGTAACTGAATTTTTTCATGTGTGTGTGTGTTTTTCCTTTTCTTTTTGTCTTTGATGCCCAGCTGGTATTTTGAGACAGGGGATGATCATGGACTTGGATTCTTAGAAGAGCACCAAATCCCTCTTACTTGGTCTTTGCCCTGCCCTCCATCCCAAGCATGATGGATGCCATGGTGGTCCCTGTCCTCCATCCTGAGCAGAACAGATGCTATGAGGGATCAGGTTTTGGAAGCTGTCATCTAGTTCTGCTCTGGGTCAAGAGCAAAGCTGGGCTCCTGAACTCCCATTTTGTGATATTGTATGGTAATGGAAGGCAACATTCAATCCTCTATTTATTTCCTCTATGCCCCATATTTTTATTCAAAAGTTTTAACAGACAAGCACATCTGAAATCAGCTTTTTTTCCTGAGTATTTATTTTAGGAAATGGCCATTTTCTCCTTTATGTGTGTGAGTTAAATTTACAGATTAGAGAGCTTCTGTTTTGACATGCCTAGTGGTGAGTAATTAGTACTTCAGAAACAAGGCTGTGGCTTCCCCGTCTGTTTATGGAAGTTGTTGGAAATGGAATTTATATATTCGCTTCCTCTCCTTCTTCTCAAAACAAGACAATAGGAGTGTGTCATGGAGCTCCTCCAACACTCTTTCGACCGATCTGGTCTTGGTGCCTGCACTAAAGGGCATCTCTTCTTTGCACATTGCCCCTGCTTTGCCACCCCTGGGAGAAGCTCTTCTCTCCCCGTGGGCTCCTTTGCTATGTCCACAAGATGGAGCTGGCCTATATTATTTATGTGTGTGTGGTCATGCGTTCATGTGTACGTGTGTGTGAGCCTGCAAGTGTGCACGCACATGCACACCAGAGGGCAACTTCAGGGCGCATTTGTTCCTTAGGAGGCCCCCATCTTGTTTTCTTAGACAGACCCTGTCACTGGCCTGGCCTGGAACTCACTCACTATGCTCAGGTGGCTGGCCAGCAAGCCCCAGGGATCTGCCTGTCTCTCTGAGTTACTCCCTTAAGACAGAGTCTCTTGCTGGACCTGGAGCCCTTTCCCCAACCTACAGCACCAGGCTTACAGGTACATATGCAACTGCATGCAGCTTTTTACATGGGTGCGTTCTGGAGACTCAGATTCAAATTCTTATGCTTGGGCAGGCAAGGGCTGCTGCCTACTAAGCTATCTTCAGAGAAACAGTGTATGTTTTCTTCTGATAAAACAATTATATCCAGGGTTCCTGTGACAAATAGCTAGATACTATATTTAAAATTACCAACAAAAACAGACGTAAAAGGAAACTTTGTGTGTGTGTGTGTGTGTCTGTCTGTCTGTCTATCTGTCTGTGTGTCTTGTGTCCAGGACCATGTCATAGGGCTCCTGACCTAAGTGAAACTGTGAAGCTCTTAAAAGGTGAGTGATCTCAGCTTATTAACCACAGCTCCATCTGAAGACAGGGACTTGACTCTCTATTCCATGTGGTGCTTCACAAGATGAACCTGGTAGGCATCTACATTTGTTTCCCTCCTGTTGTTGTGATAAAACAAAAGCAGTGTAGGGGAGGAAGAGTTTATTTCAACACTTCTAGGTCATCGTTCATCACTGAGGGATGTGAGGTCAGCAACTCAAGCAGGAAAAGGACTTGAAGCAGAAACCATGGAGGATACTGCTTACTGGCTCACCCTATGGCTTGCTTAGCTAGCTTTCTTAGAGAGCCCACGATCACCTGCTTGGGGAATGATTCTGTCCACAGTGGACTAGGCCCTTCGATATCCATTAACAATTAAGACAACTTCCTAGAGACATGCTCACAGCCAATCAGATCTAGCCAATTCCTCAGCTGAGGCTTTCCTCTCAGAAGAGTCTAGGACAGTGATTCTCAACTTTCCTAATGCTGTGATTCCTTAATGTAGTTCCTCATGTTGTGGTGACCCCAACCATAAAATTATTTCCATTGCCACTTCATAACTGTAATTTTGCTACTGTTATGAACTATAATGTAAATATCTGATATGCAAATGGTCTTAGGCAACCCCTGTGAAAGGGTTGTTTGATCCCCAAAGGGGGTCTTGTGGGTATAGCAGAACAGCTGTTCTAGGCTATGTCAAGTTGACAAAGTTAACTAGGAAAGTATCCTTTACACTGTTTTTATGTATAATAGGGATTATACTTAGTTGGTAGAGTACTTTTCTAGCATGACTGAGGACCCTAATTTTATAGCCAGCATAACATAAACTAGATGTGGCATATGCGAGTAACTCCAGAACTAGGGAGGTTTTGGAGTCTTGGGGGTTAGAAGTTCAAAGTTACCATCAGCTACACAGGAAGTTTGAGGCTAGCCTGCAATATATGAGGCTTTGTACTAAGAATAAAACACCATATGGTAGCTGGGTATGGTGATGTGTGCCTGTAATCTCAAAACAGGAGGATCATAGAGCCAACCTATGCTACATACCAAATTCCTGGCCAGCCTAGGCTATATAGAAAGGCTCTGTCTCAATAAAACATATCAAAATTGACACAAAAATGTTGGTAAGTGAAAGCTGAGTTCAGTAGCTGAATGGGTAGGGTAATACAGGTGTCCTAGAGTGCACCTTACAGAGCTCATGGGGCAACTTGTCTCATGTTGGGACAGTGAGCAGTTATTCCCCTTCATTCTACACATAACCCACTGCCTCTCAGTACCACTCCTAGCTCCAGCCTGCCTCCAGAAACAAGCTTCTCCCTACTGGTTCTCTAGATGGAAGTCTTGTGTGAAGAGCCAGAACCTCAGATACTAACACAAGCTGTCTGTCATCCCATGCTGAAGGCTTTGGTTTCCAAACACATCATGTACTGGAACACATAGACATTATACTCTTCCATCTCTTCCAGTGTTTTGACGGTGTCAACTGTGACCACACATAGCCCTTAGGAAACAGTTGTGGCTGTCATACAGAAAGCTGTAATGGACACTGTTCATTGCTTTTCTGGGAGTTCATTTCTGTAAATCTGGTGGAGCTTTTGAGTTCATGCATTCTGTTACTCAAACTGTCTTAGTGATGATATCTCTCAATTAATAATTCATTCTTGGGCTGGGAAGATAGACCAGTGGGTAAATCACTCGATTATTTGAATTCAGATCCCCAGAACACACACAAAAGCCGGACCCAGTAGTTCACATCTGTCATCCCAGTGTGCCTACAGGGAGATGAAGACAGGACAGTGACTGTAGTTCACATCTGTCATCCCAGTGTGCCTACAGGGAGATGAAGACAGGACAGTGACTGTAGTTCACATCTGTCGTCCCAGTGTGCCTACCGGGAGATGGGAGATGAAGGCGGGAGAGTGACTGGCAGCTCTGGGTCAGTTAGCTTGGTGTACATATCACTGAACCACAGGAGACCCTGTCTCAAACAAGGTAGGCGGTCAGAACTGATGCCCAAAGTTGTCTTTGACCTCCACATGTGCACCATGGCATGCAAATGCCCACATTTACACACACACACACACACACACACACACACACACACACTTACACACACACACACACACACACACACTTTATTCTTTGTTGTTACATTGCTACATTGAATATATACTTTTAAATTCAGTGACACAAAAAGAAAAGAGATGAAAACAAAACACCTTCTGCCCCTGAAGATTTGGTGTTCTGGGAGCGAGCAGACAAATGTTCGATCTGTAGTAGTTGCCATGTTTCTTCAGCTTTGATTTTACCCTAGCTTTGACTTTCCATAAGTATTACTTAGGCTGTCTGTGTTCTCTACCTAGACCACAAGAGATGGGCTGATCTGTAGAATGAAAAGTCAACAACTAGCATTCACATGTGTGTGCATTTATAAAAACAAGAAACCTATAAGCCAGACCATAAGCTGAAATTCAAAGCCATGCTTAGTTTAAGTTGAAAATAAAAATGAAAAGATTAATTTTCTTTATTATGTTTGTGTACAGCATATCCTCCTAAAGGCTCATGTGATGAAGCTTGGTCCTCAACCATTAGATCTCATCACTGAGAGGTAACTGGATCCTGAGGGTTCTGCCCTGTGTAATGGATTAGTTCACAGATGGATTCATACTTAAATGGATTACTGAGAGATGGTGAACTGTGAGAGGTGGGGTCTGCTTGGTTCCACTACGCTCTCCAACATGATGTTCCACTTCTTCCTAGGCCAGTCAGCTAAGGATTTGCACTTTCCCTGAGGGAATGAGTTAGAGGATGGGATGGGTGAGTCAGGAGGGGGATCTCCTGTGAGGAGGCATGTTTAAAAAAAAAAACAAAAAAAGAGAAAAGAAAAAGCTGAGGAATTGGCGAGGTGAGGTGGCTGTGGCTTGTTCTGCTTCTCTGATCTCCCAGCATTCACCCCAATAACTGGCACCAGGTTTGTTTTTATTAATAAGGCCTTCTAACAATTCATGCTACAGAGGCACAATAAGGTGGCTCAGGGAAGGGGGTCCCCAAAACCTCAAGAAGTGCATGTAGAATATGTAGTATTAAAGTGGAGGCACCTGGGAGAGTTAGGCCTGTCAAGCTCTAAGGAGGGCACAAGACAGCCACATGTCACATGGGTCCATCACATTCAGCAGAAACTAAGTGACGGTACCAAGGTCTGCTGGAATGAGCGCAGACAAGTGCAAGGGAGGGAACTAAAAAGACCTATCCCAGGGAGCAGGGAGGGTGGGCAGAGAGACACGCTGCTGCTGCTGCTGCTGCTGCTGTTTCTGGGCCCTCCGAACAGGATGTTTAGTTCCTGTGTGTGGTGGTTCAGTGAAATCAGAGGTGCTCCAGTGCACATGATCACTCCTTTGATGTCTCCCTTTTCTGTGGAAGTTGATTTCCAAGATGAAACTTTGCCACTGTGCTCTGTTGAAAACCAGCCTCCAGGAGACTCACAGGGGAGTTCTGAGGAGAAAGGAACATTCCAGGGGGATGTTTTGAAATCCTCTGAGCTACGTCTAATCAGTGCAAACCTTACATGTATAGTGGGTGCTCATTAAGAACACTTGAAGCAGTAAAGGCCTCAGAGGCACGAGTCCATTATGAGAGCAAACAGTGACTTAAAGCAGTGTTTTCTCAGAGAAAAGAATCAAAACGGACAAAGATGCCATTTGCCCCCCCCAATCATTTGTGAGAAAATGCGCTTTTGATTGATGTCTACCAAAGACCATATTTAGCATAGCATAGTTTTGACGGTTAATGAATGTTCAGAATAGTAATTTGAAACATTTAGGGTGATATCCCCAGGCAATTTTCCCAATACCTCTTTTATTCTTTGCAGAATCTGGAACATGAAGACTGAGAATGAAAATAATTGCACTGGTTTGCTTGTTCTTTCTCCCACGAGTCTTAGCGCTCAGACTCTGTCAGCAAGAACAACTCTTCTCCTGAGTTCTTCACTTCCATTTTAGTCATGGGGATGGAACTCTGTGTGTGTGTGTGTGTGTGTGTGTGTGTGTGTGTGTGTGTGTGTGTGTGTGTGTGTACATGCTTGTATATATGCAAGTATGTGCCCTTAGAGGCCAAAGGTTGACACGGAGGTCTTCCATTGCTGTGGGAGCCCAAGTGACTCCAGTTTGTGGCTTGATTCCATCTTGACTCAAGGTTAGAGAGTTCAAGCTTGTCTTTGCCCCTTGGATAACAGGATGTTTGGCCAAAGGCATGGTTACCAGATGTCTTGAGAATTAAGGAGGTGTTTACACTTGCTTGTACCTTGAACCATGGTGTCCTTGAGAGAAGGAGGTCTTTTCCCCCTCTTGCTTTAGGTATAAAACGACTGTGAGAAATAAACTCAGGGCTGCTGTGGTATTGACTCAGAGCCCTCCTGGAGCTACCCTGTGTCTCTGTCTTTTTCTTTTATATCTACATCTCTATTTTTCCTATCTGTTATTTCTCAATCCTCATCCCCCATTGAAGACTGTTGGACAGGTTGGGTGGGACCTGACACACTGCTCTTCATCTTAATCCTTGCAGGAGAGTCTCTCACTGAACCCAGAGCTCAGCAATCAGGCCAGACTGGCCAGGCAGCAGGGGCGAGGGAGCCTCCTCGTTCTTCCTCCCAGCATCAGCATTACAGGCATGCACTGCCATGCCTACCTATTCAAAAGGATGGCGGCACTCTGAACCCAGGTCCCCAGGCTTGCAGGGCAGGGCCTTTCAGCGGTGTTACAGAGGACATAGCAGTGATGACCCCAGTGAGCCCTTCTCTGCGTCTTTTTCTCTGGCGTGATTCACATCTGGAACATCTCTGTTCCTAATTTTGATCTGTGTCCCAAGATGAGAAGGCTATATTTTCATTTCGCGAGCTTCTTTATGTTTATGTTTGATTCTTTTCCGTCACACATCACACACCATGGTGTTTAGTAACAAGGCACCACACGGATAAGAAGCTGCTGAGAACTATCAGAGCATGACAACTTAATAGTGTCTCAGCAATGTGTCCAGTGTATCTATGCAGTATAATTTCATATGCTACTTAGGAAAATAAAAACAAGAAACAGCACCATTATACAGCAGACCACTAATTTCAGGCTCCACTGGCAAACAAGTAATGGCGTGCTGTCAAATAAGCACAGAGGAGCCTTCTGTTATGCCCTGTTGTGGCTGAAAAATATTGGCCATGTAATAACTCAGTTAGTGTATTTGTGTTAAATTAGATAAAGATATCTAATAAGACAAACAAGTGACAAGAATCAGAAAGCACCATCACTTAGCACAGATATGTTACCTCTCTAAGTCACCAGAACTGTATTTGAGGCACCATGCAGTGTTTTGCAGACATGGTTTATACTAAACAGCATGGCACTTCAATTGTATTAAGGACCCTTGAATCTGCATAGATGTCTTTTCTACCTTGGGTTCTTTGTTACTATCTGAAGGTCACTGAGCATCAGTTATTAGCTGACACCATTGTGGAGTCACAAGTGTGTTAGTTATCTCTCTCGTCTGTGACAAAACACCTGACAGACATAACTTAGGCGGGAAGGGTTTGTTCTGGCTCACAGTTCAAGGTGATCACTTCATCATGGTGAAGAGGATAAGCCAATAGGCATAGGACACTGGTCATAAGAGCAAGAACCAGCTGGTCACATTGTATCCATAGCCAGAAAGCAGGGAGTGAACAGGACCTAGGGCCAGGCTGTAAGGACTCAAGCCTAGTCCCCTGTGACCCTCCTTCTCCAGTAAGGCACCACATCCCATAGTTTCTGTGACCTATAGCACCACCACCTGGTCACCAGGTGTTCAAACACTTGAGCCTGTCAGGGACATTCCACACCTAGACCACAATATAAGTACACTGGGAACCATGATGGGGAATTTACAGAAGCCATCTTGGAAGCCTCACAGTAATTTCACTTGGCTCAGAGAATTTAACTTTCTAGTCTGGTAATAGGTAATTCCAATTGCTGAGGAAGACATGTAAATAAAAGTCCTTCTGTCTTTAAGTTGAACACCTTCAATGGAGGTTACATCAGGACCTCTTAAAGGACCGGGTACTAATCTCCTTTGGCAGGGAGTCTAATATGGTATTGAAGCCGGGGAAACTACACTGCCCACATTTTGTCTTTCATGAGAATGAGGAGCTTTGCTGCATGGTTTGTTTATGGAATGAAGTGTAAAAATAGCAAAAGTAGGTTTCTTCAGTTTAGAGCTTCTAGTGGTTTCTATCTGGTGTTGCTTCATTCCTTATAAGGAGAAGACATGATACAGGACATCTGTATAACAATGCCTGTATGACCTTAAGGATTAAAAGCTATTTAGGGTAGCACCTACTTAGGAATATTTAAAAATACTGAAAATATACCTGTGCACATTCATAGCAAAGATCAAGAAAAAAAGAACTGAGGTATTATGACTATTGAATACAATGAGAGAGAGAGAGAGAGAGAGAGAGAGAGAGAGAGAGAGAGAGAGAGAGAGAGAGAGAGCTGGTCATTGAAGCCATTATTGAGCAGCAGGCACTGGATCTGACTAAAGGCTCCGACTGAATCAGAGGTGTTGCATGGTAATTTTCCTGAGTCAGGTGAAGTGGGAAAGAATGGTGGTGTTGGTGGAGGACTTCAATGTCCCTGCATCCTCCATGTCTGAAGGTTAAGCCAGGATATAGTACCCACGACTGACCTGCCTTTCATGTCCCAGGTAGTCAGTGAAGGTGATTTACTATCTAGAATGTGCAGATTTTGTTTGCTTGCTCCATCCAGTGTTCTTTCACTCTGCTGTACAGTGGGGCTGGTCAAATCTGCCCCTCCCCCAACAGTCATTTCAATATCCTTGTTTAATGGTTAACTTGACTCTGCTACATACTTAAAAGTCAAACCTTACCCCTCCCACCCCCACATTTATGGTTGGGATACCCCAAAGCCTTGACAGATTAGTGGGAAATTAGCCATCACAGTGACACCAGAAGGTTGTAGACAGCTATCTGGTCTTAATTGGTCATCAGCCACCAGCACAGCTTGCTCAGAGTTGCCTAATTGAGTTATAATGGTAATGCATGTGGGATCTCAAGGTGGCACAATGCTTCCGTGGGTTATGCTAGGAGACTCTAAAATCGTTAACCCACGTCCATCATTTTTGTTACCTGTTGTTTGCAAGAAGATCCTGTGATCGTTGTTAACCATGTGTGTTCTTTCATTATGCAATGGGAAAAGCACTACTACTAATAGTTAATTTGACCTTTAAAAGGGGCTCTAAAAAAAATAACCAGACATACACATCTTTTTTTTTTTTTTATTGAATGAGTGGAATTTGTTCTCTGTGCTTGACTGGTAAAGAGTTTGGGAATGTCCATGGTCATTAGTGGGGCTGGATTTAGAGTCACAGTTAATCAGAGGAGTGTGAGGGTGAGGAATTACAAGCTAATTTAAGTTCTTTCTTGCTTTGTGAACCAGACCATTCTTTGTTTCTGTTAATTGCAGAGAGAATGGAAATTTCAGGATAATGAATGGTATAGTGAGTCTTGTATTCAGTGTCACAGACAATGCTCACAGACTGGTGGAGACATCCAACTTCTTCTAGCCTTCTCCCTAAAGGATCCAGAGAATTGGAAATGGTGTTCTCTCTCAGTGATGGAGACACAGATAGACCAGGATCATATGGAATGTCTCTAGGTAATTAGTTGGCCAGTCTTCTCCTCAGCAAAGTAGATTTTCTTGAAGTCATAGATATGGGTGTTTGGGTATGTGTTTGGGGGCACATGTTTGTGTGTGTGCATTCATAAGAAGGAGTACAGAGGTCAATTTGGGCTGTCTGCCTCAATCCCTTCTTCACTATATTATTTTTCTAAGTTTATCTTAATTTTTTAAAATTTTATTTATTTATTTATTTTGTTTTCTGAGACAGGTTTCTCTGTGTAGTTTTGGTACCTGTCTTGAATCTCTCTCTGTAGACCAGGCTGGCCTCGAACTCACAGAGAGCCGCCTGGCTCTGCCTCCCGAGAGTGCTGAGATTAATTTGACTTTAAATGATATGCATTTCTTTGTGAGTGTATATGCACATGGGTGCAGTGTCCATGGAGGCCAGAATAGTGTGTTAGAGCCCCTGGAGCTGAAGTTACAAGCAGTTTTGAGCTATCTGACTTGGGTGCTGGCAACTGAACTCTGACTCACTGCAAGAGCAATGTTTGCTTATCCATTGGCCCATCTCTCTGGCCCCCACTTACATTTTGAGAGAGGGTCTCCCACTGCACCTGGAGCTCACCAGTTTGGTTAGCCTGGCTGGCCAGTCAGCCCCAGAGAGCTTCCTGTTTGCACTTCCCAGGACTGGCAGTGCAAATGTGCCCTGTGTGCCTGGTTGTTTATCTGGGGGATCTGACCTCATAATCCTCATGTGTTCCCATGTTCACAACTGAGCCTTCTCTGCAGGCTGGAGGAGGTATGGCTCACTGAGAGGAGTTTTAATTCTATCTAATTGAGCAGTGACTTGAACCATTCAGGTCCTTTTATGGTTTGTGGGTATGAAGATGAAAGTTCCCTAATATATGTAGGAAGAAATATAGATAAAGCAAGTGGAATTCCTATGCAGGGGAGTTGCCAGAATGACACCTGAATGCCTTGGATTTTCTTCCACAATAAGCCTTGGGCATCATTGCTTTGGATAATGGTTATAAAGCTACTGTCCTGTGTCCCCAAAGCAACAGGAGAATAATGAAATCCCCATTAGGGGTTTCAAGGCAACAGGCACCAGACAATGGAAGTCCTGGAAGAGGTGAGGTGAGTAAGTCAGGACAGAAAGAAGCTTTGGTCAGAGTCTGGTGCCACCAGGGACTCTCCCCAAGACACTCTCATGCTTCAAAACTGTATACCATCCTTCCCTTTCCCACAGAAGTTCCCTTCCATTTCCACGGAACTCCAAAAGGAAGCTCTTCAGAAATCTAACCCGAGGAGGAAGTGAGATTCCCACTGTGCCTTGAGGGCTCCATGTCCGCTGTTCTTGTGTGTCTGCTTTGCATTCGGCCCACTTGATCCCTCAGATATTCAGGGCACGGAAGGAAATGCATATTTCTGTGGTGAGCCTGTTCTATCCATATTTGACTTTGCAGGGGGGAATGCCATTTAGAAAAGTTTGACTTAGTGACGGAAGGGGGTGACTTTGTGTTTGAAGTACTAGCCTTCTCTAATGACATTTAAAAGATGGATGTTTGCCACCTTGTATCTGTTGCAGGCTAAGAATCCTGCTGGTCTTGAGAAGATAAATGGTTCAGAGAGACTGGTTAATACATTACCTTTGTTTTGATGCTCACTAGCAGGAGAGAACTGTTAGGATGGCCAACAGTGCTCCTTGTTTTTTAATATGGATGTATCTGCTATGCTGAGGACTCAAAATTTCCTGTGGTACTTTAATACCTGAAGGAGTGAGTGAAAGAAACATAACAGCACTCTCCAGTCCGACCATCTCCTTCCAAAATAAATCAGAGATCTCTTTTCTGGTGACCTACCACATAATGCCTCCCAGTATCTTAATGTTTGCCCATGAATATGATTCTTTCCCCAAAGAATCTCATAGTAATAGTAATCTCATAGTAATAGATGCCCTTTTCTGTGGGTTTTAGAGCTAATGCCCCAAAGGGATAATTCTTTTGCAAGGACAGGAATGTGGACTATGGTCACTCATATTTGGTCACATTAAAGGAGTTGATGACTTTCAGATTCTTCGTTTTTTGCTTTTGGGAACCACGGGAAGGGGTGGGGCTATGTTAGGTATCATGGGACATGTGGGGTTGTGTTAGGAATCATGGGAAGGGGTGGGGCTATGACAGCAGTTAAAGTGCTTGCCATGTGAGCAGCAGGTGTGAGGACCATAGTTTAGATCCCAGGATACACACAAATGCCAGTGGAATGTGGTACCCCCTTGTAGTTCCAGCTCTTGGGAGGTAGAGATAGGGGATCCCTGGAGAAAGCAAGCTTTGCAGACATGTTTAATTGGTGAGCTCTGGGTTCAGTTAAGAGAATCCTGCTTCAATCACTGAAGTGGAGAGCAATTGAGGAAGACTCCAACTTCAGACTCCTGCCACCCCACATGTGCTCACACAAAAGTACACACACCAATGCAAGCAATGTGCACCCCTTCACATGTGAACATGGAGAGAGAGAGAGAGAGAGAGAGAGAGAGAGAGAGAGAGAGAGAGAGAGAGAGAGAAGGGAAAGAGAGAGAGGGAAGAAAGGAAATGAGAGAAATGAATTGTCATTAGCTTGGAATCTGGTGACAGTTAAGCATTTGTTGTATCCTCAAACAAGGTAAGTTTTGGGAAAATATTTCAGAAGTATATGATTTTAAACATTTATTTAATATCTTTGATAAAGGTGTACCATATAAACAAATCAGGGGGAGAGTGAATATCAGGATATAATTTTTAAATCAATAAATAAAAAGTTAAAATGTTCTGTTTGTGTGTGTGCCTACTTACCTGTATGTGCACCTGCAGAGGCCAGAAGAGGGCATTAGGACTGCTGGAACAGGAGGTATAGGAAGGTGCTGAGAACCAAATATAGGTTGTCTGCAAGAGCAGTCAGTGCTCTGAACCACTGAGCCATCTCTCCAGTCCCAAGATATTACTTTTTGGAAAAAAAAAAAAAACAAATCAGACTGGCTGAAGACGATGAAGGGAATGTGTAGGCTCATGTTTGTGACATCAGAAGGCAAAGGTGAGTCAGGCTTCAGGTGACATTTGACCCAGAGTCATTAGGACTGTGACTGTATTGCTCATGGCTCTCTTGTCCCTGCCCCCACCCCCCAGCTCCACATATGACTCTGGTTGTCTCCATAGTAACAAAGGGCTGCTGCAGTTCCTTCTCCTGTCCACATGTGACCCTGTTCAGACAAAGGGACTATTTCCTTGAAAGAACATGAGATTCATTCCACTCGACTGGCTTATGTGGGTCATCCACTCACCTGTGGATGGAGTCTATTTCCAGAATCAATCTGCTGTCACATGTAAGTCAAAGATGTCAGAAAGAGCTGAATATGTACTTGGGGATACAGCTAACAGGTAGCCATGATGTCACACCAGAATTAAAGTTTAAGTTTTATAGGTTAGAGAAATGAGATCTCATGTCCATGTCTTCTCCCCAGTTCTTGTTGGTGGTCATTAACACGTCATTATGAGTATTCAGTTCTTCAGCTCACCCAGGAAGGTCAGATCATGTACTTCACTCAGAGTGCAGTGTGGTAATTCATAGGGAGCATGCTCACCACTTTCCCCCCAAGCCTCAGTGCACTCCAATCTCATGCTTTCTTTATTTACTCATCATCTGAAAGAAAGAACAGCCAGCCTAGCAATTCTGCAGGCCACCCCAAAGTCCGTTTTTAGCATTTTGCTGTCATGTACGTTTGATTTGCCTCCAGATGTTGAAGGACCCCTTGTTCCCTGTGATCTCTGTAGATGTGAAGCATGTTTACATGGTTTATTCAAGGTCATGCTCAGTTACAAGACAGAAGCAGCCATAGCAAACCACGGCTCACTGGCCAGATCTGGCCTTGGGCTGGTTTGTGGACAGCTGCTGTGGAACACAACCAGCTGCTCTGTCTTGGCCATCTCTCGTGTAGGATACTTCCCAGGTTCTACACTCAGAAGCAGGCTGTGGGTTGTCTCTTGGTTGGCTTGGCTGCAGTGACTGTCCACTGAGATAATGAGTATCTCTGTGTGAATACAGTACTCTCCACAAGCTCTCCTCCATAACCACCCCACTTCTTGACACTGTCCTCAAGATGGTATAATGTTCACATATAATATTAACATATACCAAACACTTTTTTATCAACATGCTCTCCACTGAGTGTTTTTAACACAAGATGATACCTTCAATATTCTTAACACTATTAAAACACTAATAAAAAATTTACAAAGTAAATAGATTCAGATATGTGAAGAGCAACATCAAGATTTTAGAGATTCTCATAGTGTTCCCTCCAGTAACTAATCTTCTCTTTGATGATAACTCTGGTAGTTTAAATAAGAATGGCCCCATAGGCTCATATATTTAAATGTTTAGTCACCAGGGGTGGCACTACTTGAAAAAATTAGAAGGATTAGGAGGTGTGGCCTTGTGGGAGTAGGTGTGGCCTGGGGGGTTAGTTTTGAGTCTCTCTCTCTCTCTCTCTCTCTCTCTCTCTCTCTCTCTCTCTCTCTCTCTCTCTCTCTGCCTACCAATCAAGATAGCCCTCAGCTACTGCTCCATCATTTACCTGCATGGGACCATGCTTTCACCATGATGATAATGGACTAACCCTCTGAAACTGTAAGCAAGCCCTCTATTCAATGCTTCCTTTCATAAGAGTTGCCTCGATCATGGTGTCTCTCTACAGCAATAGAACAGTGACAAAGACAATAGTCACCATGCTGTCTTTTAACAGCATTTATTAATTTAGCCTATTTCCATATGTTATTTGCATGGAGTCACATGGTCTCTACTGTTTGGTGATCGAATCATTCATTTCTCTGTGTGAAGTTGCCAGTGTCTAATGTGTGTTACTTGCAGTGATCCGTGGTATGAGTACACTATGGTGTTTGTAGCTTCTTCACTATTGCTAAAAATATGGGTTATTTTCAGTTTTAAAAAATTATTCATACAAGGTTATTTTGAAGTTCTTAAATATATTATCCAGTACCCACTTACGCACATTGATGTTGGTCTAAATTCTTACAGGTGAAGTGGTGTGTGGGAGGGAGTGTATCTAGTATTAGTGGACGTGGGTAAAGGTTTCTCAATGCTGCTCAAAAGTGCATGTTCTCCCCACCAGCATATGAAAGTTCCTTTCACACATCACAGACTAAACTTGGGCTTTAGTCCTTCTGTGCCATAGTTACTATTTTATCCTTTTAAACTTTATTTTTATTGTTTGAGAATTTTGTGCATGTAGATGTTTTGATCTAATGTACCTCCCTATTCTTTCCTTCCCTTCGCTCACATTCCTCCCCCTTCCTCTTGACTATTTTCTCTTCCAACTTCATTTGCTCTTATTTTAAACCCACCAGGTCCACTTATGTGCATGGCTGTAGGACCGTCTACTGGGGCAGGGCAGCCTCCCTCCTGACTTTCCACCTGCTAGCAGTCATCAGTTGCCAGTGGTCCCTAGCTGTGGGCAGGCCATCATGGACCCCTCCTCCACCCATGCTGGGATTTGGTGGCCTGATCTAGTGAAGGTCTTGTGCAGATTGTCATAGCTACTGTGAATTCATATGTGCCAGGGCCCTGTCATGCCCAGCAAATGTTCTTTCCCTGCAGAACTGAATAAGATCTGAGATGAGGTAAGATAAGCAACAGAGATTGCATACGTTTGGTTTATCACCCAAGGCAATCTGACCTTGGAGCCTGTCTATCCTTAGCCATGGTCTTCTCTGCACCCTCCCAGTTAAGGAGACCATCACATACAGATGGACCTCAACTCTGTGTCCCCCAAAGGTCTTAGAGAAAGCTCCACACTAGCGTAGTACGGCCCCGTTTATGTCAGTTCCTCTTGTGGTCAACAGATGGCACTAATAGTAATTAAGACTTCCCCGGGCTCCTGAACAAATGAACTAAGGTATATATAATTTTAAAGAACCTGGCTTTCACATTTTAACATTTTAAAAAAATCAATTCATGCAATTTATAAAAAATACTGGTTTGTAATAATATTTTCATGCATGCGTTAATATTTCCTTATTTTAGTATGAACTAGAAACCTTGGTCCTAATTACCAAAATGGGAATCCCTCTGTTTTCTTCATCTTCTCTGTTCCCATTACTGTGTTTTCCAGTTTCTCAATACTTACCTTGTGTTCTGCTTTGTGCTCCTGAATTGCTCTGTTCCTCAGGACAGGAAATGGATCATATTCATTCTTTGTCCCAGAGTCCCACACAGTGCCTGGCACAAAGAAGCTCTGTGTTTGGGGGCTGAAATCCTCCTAGCAGAAGCCAAAAGGTACAAAGTAACCCTTGTTCATGCGGCACATAAGCTCAGCTGTGGTTGTCTTGCCCCATTTGCTCTGCATGTTCGGATACCACCCTATGAGCCACAGAACAGGCCTCATGATGGTGCAGGTCTTAGGCCAATGGTGTGGGTCATGTGTGTTCTCTCTTGGCGAAAGATGGAGGATGATCTGGCTGCACGTCTGTTTCTCTGTGACAGTTTGGGGGTGCACCATGCTGCCCACCTACCCTGACTCAGCCCACAGCAGATCGTTAATGATGGGGGAGGGTTACATGAAGCTAAGCTCAAAGAGCAGAGCCCCACAGCACAAACCTGCCTCTTCATGAGAAGCAGGTCCCTGTTTGTGATGGCTAATCTTGATTGTCAACCTGACGGGGTCTAGAGTAACCCAGGAGACAAACCTCTGGGCATGTCAGTGAGGTGGGAAGACCACTCTGACTAGGAGGCTCTATCCAGGTGCTGGAGCTCTAACTGAAAAAGAGAAGAAAGAGAGCTGAGCCTGGCATTTCTCTCCCTCTCTGCTTCCTCCCTGGTGACACAATGTGCCCAGATCCTTCCTGTTCCTGCTGCTATGGTGGGTTGTAACTTTTCTTAAACCATCCTGACAGGGGAGATCAAGTAAACTCTTAGCCCCTTATATTGCTCTTGTTAGCTACTTAGTCATAACTATGGCAAAAGTAACCACACTCTGGTGACTGGACCATCGATGGACTCAGGATTTGTTCTTAATCACAAGGGTTTTCCTTTGGAAAAGGGAAGCTTGAAAACATTAAGCACGATGACAGTTTAAAGGCACTCCCTTTCTCTGGCCACCTTCCAGGTTCCTTACAGTGATAGCCTCCAAAGATGGCCGTGGCTATCTCTCTCCACATAGATGTCACTGTGTTGACTGAGGAGTTAGACTATGGTGGCAGGCACCTTTACCTGCTGAGTCATCTCATTGGCCCCTGACATTTTATTTTTTAAAAATAACCTTAGACACAGCTATTTATGATGCCATCTAGAGAATAGGGAGCTTTTCTATGTAACTATGAAATTTTCTATATAAATATGAAATTCATGTTATTATGTTTCATGTTATAGTTGATTTTATTTCCATGATGAGAATGGTTAAATTTGTTTTACCTTATATCTGAACACCCACCAGTTTTCCTGTGTGTTTTGTGTTCTTTCCATAGTAGAATCATACTTTCTACATGCATGGTGCCTTGTATGTGTGAGTGCAACTGAAAATTGTAAGCTTCTTTCACTTAAAGAGTCTCACTTCAGTCTACCAGAAGTCCTCTCAAGATGGATGCATTCCTATGTTAATACATAAGAAAACGAGGCTTGTGAGAGGGCTCAGCAAGAACTTACTGTGCAAGTCTCATGACCTGAGTACGATCCCCAGAACCACAGTCAAACCTGTTCTGAAAAGTTGTCCTATGACCTCATACATATCCTGCAGCATGCACGTGTGCGTGCACACACTCACACGCCACTAACACTGCAAAAAGACATTAGATGATGTGCCTTCCTCTGGAGGGACGGAAGAGTTTCAAGGCCAGAAAATGACAGGGCGGGGCCTAAGGTACTAGTTGCAGAATTTCATGCTTGTTGCTGAGGTTCCTCAGTTTGTGGACCAACAGCACATGCAGGAGAGTTGTAAACTGAAGTTGTACCCTAACAGCTTCTCCCCCAGCTACAGAAATTAGGTGTTAAAACCCCCAGAGTAGGAGAATCCTCAGCCAAGAATGTCATTTTAAAGACAAGGGTCGACAGTCAGACCTGATAATGCAGGCCTGAAATCAGCTGGGAGGCTGAGGCAGGAGGATCAAAAGTTTAAGGCTTGCCTGGGCTCCTGAGTGAGTTCAAGACCAGCTTGAGAAATTTAGTGACATCCTACCTTAAAAAAAAAGAAGTAAAGGGAGGGCTGAGAAGGTAGGGAGGACCGGGAAGGTAGTCTCTTGCAAAGCACCTGCCTAGGACATATAAGCCCTGAGGTTTGATCCTCAGAAACACACTGCACATGGGTGTGTGCACGTATCACACACACACACACACACACACACACACACACACACACACACACAATGGGCATAGAAATCCCAAATGAGTCCTTGGAAGCTTTACAAGTTTAGGCTTACTCCAAACAATGTATACAGCACCATAGATATGGACAGCATCAACAGGAGTTTGCACATTTATTGGAGAGCCAGAGCCTCCACTGCACAGGCCACAGCAAGAAGTTTGGTGTTTTTCCTCGGATACTGGCTCAAGGTTATTTCTTCCTTGTCTGCTGCACTGCCCATGTGTTCAGTGCCTTTCTGATTTTATGACTCAGAGTTATCGATTTCTGCTTCCTGGTACCCACCTCTTAGACACCTCTCAGCTTTCTTCTTTCTCTCAGATGCAGCCAGGATACAGGGGCTACTTTATCTTTCCTTAGCTTGATCAAGGCTTCCAACCTGACCCTTTTCCCTTCCCAACATCTCCTTTGCCTCTAGTTTTAGTTAGGACCAGTGTATCTCCATTTGTCTTCCTCTAAAAGGCATATTCCTCCCTGGCATATTCTAGAACCAAAACCTTTGCTGTTACAGGATAGATTATGGGCACCACAACTTTGCACAAGATTCCATCATGTCTCTTTAGGTAAAACGGGTGCTATCAACATGTATGCTGGACTAGAAATTTGTTTCTATTGGCAAAGTACATGCTGGGTAAGGAAAACCATAATTCAATACCCAGAACACACATAAAAAGCCAGATGTGGTGGCACATATTTGTAATCCCATGCTGGAGAAGTAGTTTGACTCCCATGGCTTGCTGGCTAGCCAGCCTACCTAAATCAGAGAGACCCCATTTACAAAACCACAATGGAGAAATACTAAGGAAAATAGGCAAAATGGACTTATGGCCTTTACATGCATTGCACATAGACATATACACACACATACAACACACACACACTACACACACACACACTACACATACACAAACACACACTACACACACAAACACACCACACACACACACACACACACACACACACACACACACACACACACACACACACACATACACTACAAAGATACTCTTTCCCCCAAGCTGAGTCTTGGCCACAGCCTGTCCCCTGTGGATTATGGGAAACTCCAGGCTCTACAGAGCTGAGAGTAAGGAAGGCCAATCCTGATGAGAAGTTATTTCCAGGGACAGCCTCTTTTAAGACTGAAAAGAAAGCAAACATATTTCTTTCTATGATTTTATTCTTGTCAAAGCTTTCTTAATTAAAAACTGATTATATTTTCCCCTGAGCAAACATTCCATCTTCAGCTAAGCAGATGCTCTGGCTTCATACATTCTCCTCAGGAAGAAGGAACCCCCAAACTCAGATCTGTGATAGATGTCCCAACCCACACCCCATCAGTGCATCTCACTCTTGAAGAAACTCATTTCTTGTAGGCTGCCAAGTTGAGGGGGAGTGACAGGAGGCAGATATTGATCTGCAAGGAACAAGTGAAAGTCTGCCAGAACAAACAAACTTTGGGAACCAAATCCTGACACACACACACCCCACTTAAATTCCTTGCTTTGTTCAATGGCTCTTTACTCCTCTTTTCTTTGAGGACATAAAATGAAGAAAGATGTAAGAGAAGAAAACATGACTGATTCCCTTGTTAGGGTTTGGGTGTTGTTTGGATGAAGGTATTGTTGGGACTGCTATGTCCTTTTCTGGGTGCACATGTATGTGTTCAGATGTGTGTGTGTGTGGAGGGGGAGGAATTGTGGGTAAATGTGAAGGCCAGAGGTGGATGTTGAATGTCATTCATTAGGTGCTCATCATCTTTTTTTTCTTGAGATAGGGTCTCTCACTGAACCTGGAACTCACTGGTTTGGATAGACCTGCTGGCCGGAGAGCCCTAGAGGACTACCTGTCTCCACCTCCCCAGCACTAGAAAGACAGGCATGTGTCACTGTGTCTGTCCTTTCTGCATATGTGCTGTGCTCTGAACTCAGGTTGCTTTATGGACATAACAGGCACTACACCACCTGAGTCGTCCCCCCAACTCCCTTCCATCTGAACAAAGATGTTTGCACCCCATCAGTTTGCAGAATTGAAGTCAAGGAAGAGTCTCTCCCAATTCATTGCTACTTTACTCCTTTGCACTTTGAATATATCTAATCTTTCTAATGATCATCTTCATGGAAATTGAGCTCCCCTAGGCTGGGAGTACACAGGAGCCGAGGACAGAGTGAAATGTAGGCTAGAAGGTTCAGCATAAAGGGGCTGCTGCCTTTGATTCAGCTGAATCCTGCACACTCAGTACTTCACAGTCCTACAATGAAATCACTCAAACATATTATATGGAAATGAGTCTCTTTCTGGTATGGTGGACCACCACAGGAACCGCCAGCTTCATGGACTTGTTTTGTTCTATAATGTCCACTTTTATGAGGAGAGCTGAACTGCTTCAGAGAGAGAACTTCTCTGACCAGCTCATAAAACACATTCCTCCAGAATATTGGGCTTGTGGAAGGATGTCAGCTGTGTGAAATGGCTGTCTTCCAGAATTCCTTACCATCATGCTTTCATTGTCTAGGCCTGCTTGGTCATTTACAAGGCTGACTTTTAATTACGATTTTAAAAAATTGCATTAATTCTTTGAGAATCTTATACAATGCATTTTGATGATGTTCACTCTCAACTCCTCCCCCAACTCCTCCAGATCCATCCCACACCTCCCCCACAGCTCCATGTCCTCATCCATTTCTTTTATAATAGCCCACTGACTCCCAGTTGTGCAGCCCACATACTTCTGAGTGTGGGGTCATTCACTGGAACGTGGTTGAATTCTGAGGAACCATACCCCAAAATGAGTTTTCCCGCTGGAGTGCTGACTGGCTTGATCTTGTGCAGGTCTTAGGTGGGCAACCACGGCTGCTGTGGGTTCCTGAGTACAGCATCCTGTCATGTCCAGAAGACACTGGCTCTGGTTCTCTCCAACCTCCCACTCTCATGATCTTCCTGCCCCTTATTTGTCACTGGCCCCTGAGCCCTGGTGTGTGTGTGTGTGTGTGTGTGTGTGTGTGTGTGTGTGTGTGTGTGTGTGTATGTATGTGTGTGTGTGTGTGTGTGTGTGATATAGACGTCCAGTTTCTTTGTGGTGGAACTGATACTTTGTCTTTGCACTTCGGTCACTCATGATCTTCAGCATTAACAGCCATGGATGGCACAGGTACAGAAATAAGGATTCAGAGGGCTGTTTGATACCATGTTCATTCCACAGCATAATAGTAGAAAGGTCGTCCCTGGGGCCCTTCAAAACCATCTCTAAGTTCTTATGGGTCTCTAATTACCCTGTCCACCCAGAAGGTCCTGAAGAAAGTCTAGTTGAATGTCTTTACGTTTTACAGCTTATTGAGGACTTTTGCATGCTGAAGTCCTTAGGGCTATGAACTCAGCAATCAAGTAAACTGAGTTATTGGAGTATAGTTGTATTGAAATGATATGAACTTAATTATTCCTACCCTGATGGCTCTGGGAAGGGCTTTAATCACCTCTGCTGCAGTGGTTGGGAGCAGTTATGATAGTTAGGAACTGTTCGCAGATAGGCAGCCCATCTCTTCTGGGGTGCTGTTGTCAGCCAACATCGTTTCTCACCAGGGCTGTGTTCCCTCCTACACTTGGTGTTTCCTCCAGGTCTGTTGCAGCATCAGAATCACTTGGAGGTTGATCAAGTACAGATTGTTTGATACCGCATCACCCAAGGCATTTGATTCATGAGTCTTAGTTGGGGCTCACAAACTACTTCTCTAAGAAGTTCCCAGGTGGTGTTGATGTCATGGACCCTGTGGTTTCCACTGAGAATCCACATTCTAAATAGTCTTCTCCTCCTCTCTTGGTCCCTGTCTTAGGATTTCTATTGCTGTGAAGAGACACCATGACCATGGCAACTCTTATAATGTAAAACATTTAATTGGGGTGTTTTCAGAGGTTCAGTCCATTATCATCATGGTGGGACATGGCTGCAAGCAGGCAAACATGGTCCTGGAGAGGTAGTTGAGAGTTCTAATTTTGCACAGGCAACGGGAAGTGGTCTCAGACACTGGGCGTGGCTCGAGCATAAATGAGACCTCAAAGCCTGCCGCCCCAGTGACACACTTCCTCCAACAAGGCCATGCCTACTCCAACAAAGCCACATCTCCTAATAGTGCCACTCCCTATGAGCTGATGGGGGCCAATTACATTTAAACCACCAGTCCCCAAGTTCATAATCTTCACAGAAGATAATCTGTTAAAAAATATACACTAGGTGGCATCTTCCCTTTCCCACCTTCCACTGTCCTTGTCTTTATCTACCCCTTCTGTGCCTCCCCATGTCCTCCTGCTTCACTGACTCCATCCAGGGTCTTACTACACATCCTTTGCACACTGCAGAGGCCTCTTCCCTCCTTTGGTTTCCTCTTCTAGTGCCTGCACACCTTCCCTTCACAGCAACAATCACTCAGAAACTTGCTGAGTGTTTCACGCATATCAATAGTGGACTCTGTTCAGTGAACAATTGGGTGAGTGTGGGCGAGTTCCTGGGTAGATGGGTAGATGGATGGATGGATGGGTAGAAACTGTTTGTCCATTCACAATACTTTGGCGCAAAATGTGGACTTTCCCATACCTCATAGCTCTTAAGTTTTTCCAGGTGTGTTCTACAACTTACTTCAGTTCCAATACTAGCCGTCCATTGTTAATGCAAATTCCACAAGGTGACCCCTTATAGCTCGACATTATAGCCAGCACTCCTCCACCCTCAAGATACCCACCGTCTTGTTTAGTCTGATCAGTCACAACCCCTGTCTCCTCCCTCAGACAGTCTGATTCTCAAGTTAACAGTACCATGTCTGTGACTCAGAGAACCCAACTACTTCTGTTTGAAATGCAGACAATAAGGTCAAAGCTTTAAGAAACATGTTTTTGGCTCAAAATAAGAAGATTTTTTCAAAGATAGTTTTGTTTAGTTCCTTGTTTAAGGGGGTATCATTTGACTGGGTTGTTTACTGGGAAGATTTGGCCCCCTCCTTGAGTTGCGTGGTTGTTTGTGACTTGTCTTAGGGCTGTAGCCATCCTGACAGAGTGAAATTTTCCTAAAAAGACATGGTGCCCCTCCCTTTGGCCATCAGACTATTGAAATAATAGGTCCTAGGATATTGGGATTTTCACAGGAGCCTTATGCTGGGAGGGTGTTGTGAGGACAGCCAGAGGTGGAGCTCATCTAGGAAGGAGACAGCACTCTGCTCTGACAGCTTGTTAGACCACCTTGCAGAAGATGAGCTGAGACACTGTTCTGTCACTGGTGGGCATGACCACACTTTGACCAAGACTGTTTAGTTATGCATGCTTCCTGCTTACTGTTTAACCTGAAACCTCATGCTAGGACTCTGAAGACAGACTTTGGGTTCACTGTGCCTCTTGCTCCTCTTTTCAATGTGGCGTTTGCCTAAATCTCCCTTCCCTGCTTTTCACTCTGACTCTGATAACTTGGCCCATTGGTGGCTGAGGGCAGAGCCATGGCCCAGGCTTTGACCCTAACAACTCTGGTGATAGAACCTGTGTGAAAGGCAAGTCAGGTACCTCTTAGCTTATGACAGGTGGGATCTTAGCAGTTATGTGACATGCCCATTCTAAGCCCAGGCTGGTATTGACTCATCTACCCTAGTCATAGCCTTGACCTTCCTGCCTACATATTGAATCACTATTTGCCTTTGTAATTTTGTGGGTTTGATGAGTTATGGGAGCAAGCCATCACACAGGCAAAGAACTGTCAAATTCTTGTTCTCCACAATGCCTCTCTACAGGTAGTTGGGATCTGAGATGAGAAATCACAGTATTTGTCACTCATGCTTCATATGGAGTTGCTCCTAGAGTGATGATGGATTTATTTATTTATTTATTTATTGAGAGAGTGTTTCTCTTTGTAGCCCCGGCTGTCCTGAAACTCATTCTGTAGACCAGGCTGGCCTCAGACTCACAGAGATCCGCCTGCCTCTGCCTCCCAAGTGCTGGGATTAAAGGCATGCACCACCCCACCCAGCTTTATAATGACCTTCAGAACTTTGAAGCCTTTTCAAAGAAGCATGGCTCAGGGTGGTGCTGCCAAATAAAACAAGTGTCTTCACTGGGCTCTGGCAAAATTCCCTGGGGTGCAGAAGTAGCTGTAACAATTAAAACTGAGTTGCCCATCCAGGGAGGGAGTTTTTCAACTTAGAGTTAAAAGGATACCCTTGAACCACTGAGATTGCTCTAGGGAGTGGGGGAGCTGGCATTTATTATCTTCAGCTGGGCATTAACTGGTGAGCCCTCCAGGCTCCAATGTGTAGTTCCAAACCCATGGCCACTCTGAAGTCCCTGGTTGAACTCAGTGGGACAGAAAACAAGACAGAAGAGCATGAATTGGGAAAGGGTCTTGTAGGTAGGAAAGGGGATGACATAACCAAAGTGAGAATAACAGAGAGTGGGGTTGAGTATAAACAATGTATTACATCCATGTGTGAAATTGTCAAAAGACAAGTTTAATCAATAAGAAAAAGGTTGGAGTCATGTGTATGTGCACAAATGTGACTGTGTGTGTGTGTGTGTGTGTGTGTGTGTGTGTGTGTGTGTGTGTGCATGTGTGTGACTGATTTTTCACTTAACAATAACATTTAATTGGATGTCCAAACTTCCAGATAAGCTTTTGTTCACTATTTGTCATGAATTTACAGGGGGAAGGGGAAAAAAATCAATATTCTACAGTCTGTCTTTCATCTCAAGAAAGTTGAAAGACTTTAACTGCAAAGGAAGATCAGAAGAGGGACAGATGTATTTTAAAAAGGAAGGAGGGAGAGAAGAAGAGCGGAGAGGGAGGAGGGAGAGGAGAGGGAGAAGAAGAGAAGAGGGAACAGGACGCTTGTCTTTCCGACGTCCTTTGGAAGAGCAGACTTTCTCTGTTCCAGAGGTGATCACTGCTAATGGGAGACCAAAAGATGAGACACAAGGAGAGCAAGAGACAGAAATGTAGGGTGTGGTTTCCTAGTCTCCATCATCTAGGGGAAGAGGTCCCATCTGTAAGCATGACAATCTGTAGACACAGACACTGGAGTTTCTGTCAAACTTCAATGACCTTTTCAATCAGGGCAAAAATATCCCTTCCATATATACGTCCCATCAGCTGGGGTGCAGCAAGGATGGGAATGCCGTGCCTTCTTTCCAGGACCCTTCCGAGGCACAGGTGTGCTCTCTGTGAAGCGGAGTGATAGTGCTTCAGCACCTTTCAGAGTGGGCCACATCCCATTGAAGATGACAGAGGTTTTTGCTTTCCCACTTTCTGAATGTTTTGGTGCTACAAGGACAAACAAGGAATTTCATTTTCTCTCTGGCCACAGGGCTCAAGACAGAAGTTTCTGCAACAAAAGACAGATTCAGAGAGAGACATGCACTTTGTTAAATCAGAGCTTCCTGAGAATCAGGATCCTTGGGAGGAAGACTGGGAGACCTACACTTTAGTGGGGTCTTCTTTCCACCTTCTCTGTGTGTGCTGTGAATGCACATGTCTGTGTATGTCAGCATGTGTATGGGCAGGCATGTATGCATGCATGGTTTTACATGTGTGTGTGGACACATGGGTGCACATGCATATGCTTGCATGTTTATATGTGGAGGCCCAAGGTTGATGTTGAGAACCATACTTGTTCAAGCTTCCACCTTATTCTTTGAAGCAGCGTCTCTCAGTCAAACCCAGAGCTCACAGATACGGCTACTCTCACTAGCCAGCTTGCTCTGGGATCCTTTGTTTCTGCCTTCTGTGGCAGAATTACAGGTGAGCCCTCATGCCCACCTGGCATACACATGGGTGCCGGGGATTTGAACTCAGTTCTCTTACTTGGAGAAACGTGTTTACTTCTGAGCTGTCTCCTCTGGCTCCGTGCTTTGGCTCTGATGCAGAGTGGACAGTTGTGTAGAATTATGCTAGGGCAAAATGGGGAACAAACTTGGGAGGACCCAGCAATGTTCCTCACCTATGGACACGGAAAGGCACCTTCTGAGTGAGGGTCATCACAAGAGAAGATCCAAGATGCCCCTTCCTTCTACAGTTTTTCTTAAGTTCCTTGAATGTCAACACACTGTACTCCACAGAGGCATGTGAAGGGGCCGTGTTTTTATACCCTGGTGGTGTCGTTATGAAATGATTTGATTTTGTTCAATATCCACCACAAATTTGCTGTAGCACTCTGTGCTCCTTCCTAAAAGTTTGTATGTGTGAGCATGTGCATGTTCACATGTGTGCAGGCACATGCACATGTGTGTGAGTGTACAAGCGAAGGCCAGAGGTCAATGTCTAATTGTCTTCCTCTGTTGCTTTCCACATTACGTTTTTGAGATGGAGTCTCTACTGAAATCTGGAGATTTCCCACCCAGGAAACTGGCTTGTGAGATCCCAGCATCTTCCTGTGTCTGCTCTCTAGTTCGAGGACTGCATGCCACCGTGACTGACTTTTTATGTGAGTGTGGGGCTCTGACCTCAGGTCCTCCTGCTTCTGTGGCCAGCACTTCAGCACCTGATCATCTCCTCAGCCCAAGTCTGTTTCTCCAGTTTGGAAAGTTCAGTCTAGTTCACTGATATGACTTCATCTTAGGCGTCCACCTTCCTTCTCAGCTTCATTCTTTTCCTCCTCCCCAGTCAACTTCAAACTGTGGCTCTGCTGACTAGGAATAGAGGGGCCTTCAGCCTGGTGAGTTTGTTCACACATCTTTCCCTCTTCTTTCTTGGAATGAGTGCTCTGATGTTGAGGAAGGGGATACGTGAGAATGGTGTCCTGCATATCTGCCCAGGATGGGGTTGCATGACCCTCCTGCATTGGCTGTAATTGCTGAGCTAGTTTGTGACATTCCTTGGGCCCCTTGAGAATGGGCAGCCCGTCCTGATAAAAACCTCACTCCAACAGGACTCACAACACAAGACTCACAGGCTTCTGCCAGCTGATCCTCAGCAGGAGATGCCCTCTCTCCTTTCCTCACTCTGTGGCCATGCTTAGCAAGGCTGTGGTGTAGCATCTCCTCAGTTTACACGCATCTTATGAACAGGACACATTGCAAGTTTTTCCTCATTATACTTTCTCTGCCTAGTGCTGTTTGATCACCTCTGAAGGGAGAGGGACTTGACCACAGGCTCAGTGATAACACCAGTGGTCAGTAGTGGAATACAACATCATCTGTCTTTTCTCCAGTCTCTTTCCCTTCATAGTTGTGCAAGGGAGAAGAGCTAATGCTGAGAAATTCTTCTGTACGTCGGATTCCTTCCTTCCTTCTGCTTCACAACCACTATTACTACTACTATTTCTTCTTCTTCTTCTTCTTCTTCTTCTTCTTCTTCTTCTTCTTCTTCTTCTTCTTCTTCTTCTTCTTCTTCTTCTTCTTCTTCTTCCTCTTTCTTCTCCTTCCTTTTCTCCTCCTCCTCCTCCTCCTCCTCCTCCTCCTCCTCCTCCTCCTCCTCCTCCTCCTCCTCCTCCTCCTCCTCGTCCTCCAGTGTGGTGGGTCATGAACAATGCTGATCTCACTCACTTGTTGCCTGTCATTCCTTCAGAATGATGGCTGGATCTTTGAATTCAGTGTGCGAAATACTGAGTGCACCTGTGTGCTGCCGGGAGTTTCTGATATCATCCATTTACTGTGCAGTTAGTGTGTCTTGTAAAGTACTGGAAAAGAAGAAGTAAAAGGAAGGGTGTTGGCAAGAAACACTGATTTTCTTCCTTCACCTCAGGGAATGGTGATGGAAAAGCCACAGATGTAAGGTAGCCAGATCTTTGATGAGAGAGCCAAATGCCTTTATTCCCCAAACCCAGCACAATCCTGGCTCACACTTTCTGGGTCAACATTGGAAGATTATCACAAACCATCAAGCAGATGGAAGGCAGCAGTAGAGACTAAGATGTCAGATAAACATGCAGGTCCTGATTTGAGCGTCATGCAATGGATATACCATGAAAATATCACATGAAACCTCAAAATATGGACAATTCTAATGTGTCAACTGCAGAAAGCAAACACTGTTAAAATATAAATTGGATGGAAAGTAACCTTAGAGAAATGTGCTTGGCTTGTCATTGTCCCCAGCTCCGCTAGCCCTCTTCATTGTTCTAGGACATGTTCACATAAGACTGCCTAGTGGCAAGACCTGCCCAAGACTGGGCAAGCCAACATTCAGTCATTGATGGGGAAGAGCTCCTGAGACCTCACCTCTCTCTGAGGATCAGTAGGTAGTTCATGGTTGCTAGGGGAGGGGACACATTTTCTTTAGTGGTATTTAAGTGGCCTGTGTCCCAGGGGCAAATAACCCCTCACCCATGCTCATGTAAGCAGCCCTAGTTAAATTGTTAAATTCTCTCTCTCTCTCTCTCTCTCTCTCTCTCTCTCTCTCACACACACACACACACACACACACACACACACACACTCAGAAAGACAGAGACAGAGTTGGAGACATGAAAGTAGAAAATGGGAACGAGTTAGAAAGAAGATCAGCAGGAATGAGAAGGGAACATAGGAAGACAATGGCTGCACATGATCCAAATCACCACGTATATGAAGTTGTCATAATGAAAGCCATTATTGTATATAGTTAATGCATTCTAATAAAATAATACAGACCACGCAGTGGGGAAGTTGGATTTGTCATTGGAATGTCCTTGAATAGCAGTAATGTTCCATACTAAGTAGTTACTTTTGAGCTTTGCTTTGGCTGGATGTGGCAAAGTGGGCAGCCTTAAAGTCTTCTCTGTAGAGGGCAGAGGACTGACTGAATGGACTGTGCCTAGTGGTTCACATCCACACCAAAGAAAACGAACACTGAGCAGGCCCTTCCAGAGCAGGCTGGAGAGGGCCTCACACTGTGGAAGGCCTCTCTCTCTCTTTCCCGCTCCCTCTCCATTTGTTAAGAGGAGGCAGGTTGCCTCTCAGAATCCAGCCTTCAGGTTGGCAGCTAAGTGTCTACTCTCATGCTTACTAATACCATCAGGGCCCCGGGGAGTTGCCTTCCCACATCTTGCCCAATGTTCTCAAACAAAAGATGACTGCATCTGAATGCCGTGAAGATTTGTGGGTTGTCCTGATCTGGAGCATGTGGAGGATTTGAGCAGCCAAAGCACTTAGGTAAGACAAAAGACTAATTAAATTGTGAAGCCTTCCTCTCAGCAGGAGAGTGGGAGTTGATTCTGTAAAAATGCACTTTCTTTTTTTCAAAAGGACTGTGCGTCCATTTTCTTCCTGTCAGGGTTCTGCAGCTGCTCATGAATTAGTGCTGCTCTTGCAGCAGTCGTACACAGAGACTGAAGAACATTTTGAAATATTAACAGCGACCCATTCTCAAGTCACTGGTCCATCAACAGAGCACCTAGATGTGTGCAGTAACAATTAAGTGCAGTCAAGTCTGGTCTTTGCTGACTTACGGTTCTGTAAGAGTCAGGATGTCACATACATTAAACACAGTGATAGCTGTAAGGTATTTTCAAGGTAGGATAGAACATACTGTAGTTGACCATTTACTAGCTTCATGTGTAGCTTTAGGATATTGAATATGTGATTTAGATGTTTGTATTTGTATTCCTGTCCCAGAGTCCAGCAAATACTAGGGTTGGAGCGCAATGTAAAATATCAGATTCTGAGGCCAGGGAGTTGGCACTGTTGGTAAAGCGCCTCTGCAAGCGCAAGGACCTGAGTGAGAGACGTAAAGCTATGTCTAACCCAAAACAACCCTCCAAAGTCCAGTAGAAAACTACCTCAGTGGTGCACTCCTAGGACTCCAATTCTGGGGAGGTGGAAAGATTCCCAGAGCCTGCCAGGCAGCTCGTCTAGACAATCAATGAGCTCCAAGGTCAGTGAGAGGTGCTGTCTCAGAAATATGGTGGCAGGTGACTGAGGAAGACACCTGACGTTGACCTCTGACCTATGCATGTACGTGCACAAATGCACATCAACACCTGAATACATGTGCACTGGCACACACATGTGCACCCAACACACCCACACGTGAAATAGCACATTCTAGTAGTTGTCTTATAAAAGTTAGCTTCCTTCTCTCCAGAGAAAGGTATGTCACAGAGAAAGAGCGGCTGTGCCTCCAAGCACTGCCACGCTGTTGCAGAGCTGCATGATGACAGATGGTAAAGATTGGCCAGCCTTAGGTTGCTGGTTCTTGCCTCAGGCCGCAACAATGGGGCGATGGAGTGTGGTCTCCTAAGTATACTGTTTTTATTTTTGTTTTGAGATAGGGTCTCACTATGTTGCCCTGGCTGGCCTGGAACTCACAGAGATCCACTTGCCTCTGTCTCCCAAGTATTGGGGTTAAAAGCATGTGCCACCACACCCGGCATTATGTTCTGACTTGATCAAAACAGCAGCTCCATGAGTTTTCACAAATCAGGCTTGGGGCCTGTTGCTTTGAATTTGGATGCGTTCTCCCCCAGAATGGATGCAAGCTTCCTTAGCTGGCAGGCATTTTTTGTCACCATTTAAGGATCACTTTTGTCTTGAACAGTGATCGCGGCCGGAGCGAGGATATTAGCTGGCTGGGGAGCCGCGCTTTGCAGTGCTCAGCACACTTTCGTGTATCTTAGCACCTGTTAATAAGCTGGGAAGTAGAACTGTGGCTTCTGTCATGTTGACAGATTGAGCTGCAGAGGTAGTGGGGGTGTGGTAGGGTTTGCTTCTCTGTTGTTTTTATATTCCATTAGAAAACTGAAGCAGGGCATTAATTTCTATTTGAGTTATACGTTACCAAATATTTTAAATTATTTTCTTTCTATGGAAATGAAAATATAACCATAACTGTCCTCTTTGGAGAATATTTATGTCACGGTATCATGTTTCTCATTCTGGCAAACAAGTAGCTCATGCTATAGGGAAAGCATAATTTGATGATTAGAACAGCTAAGTTTCCAAATTTTAAAATCAATCTCTCTTTCTCTTTCTCTCTCTCTCTCTCTCTCTCTCTCTCTCTCTCTCTCTCTCTCTCTCTCTCTCTCTCTGTATGTGTGTGTGTGTGTGTGTGTGTGTGTGTGTGTGTTGTTGGGTCCTTACCTTCCATGCTGTTTGAGACCCTATTTCTTCTTTGCTGTAGGTATATGCTGGCTGACCTATGATCTTCTTGGGATCCTCCACCTGCCATCTTGCCCTGGGAATGCTAGGATTGTAGATATGTGCTACAATATCTGCGTTCAAGTCAATTCAGGTCTCCATGCTTGCACAACAACTGCTTTATCTACCCCATGCCCTATATTTTAATTTTTCTCAAAAGTCTTTGAGGCACCATCTATGTTATACATGATGTAAGGTTGGGGTCTGCATCCATCTACTTAAAGACAGTAGGAAGGCACGTAGGGCAATCTGGGGTTATGCCTGCATCCCTGATATGTTCAGGGCCTCTTCTCATCTGTGTGTCAGCATCAGCACTTATGCCCATCTGTGTGACGTGGCTGGACTGCTGGGTGTGAAAGTGCCCTGAGAACCGTTCACCTGGGAAATAAGAGTTATAAGACTCCCAGACAGAAGTGGAGAAATTGTGGGAACAGCAGATCCAGTGGCCACTTGTTTTTGTAGATGAAGTCAGATTGGCACACATCTGCTGTGCCATGTGTCTTCCATGGCTGCTTTCAGGCCATGAAAGTGGACACCATTTGGTCTGCAAAGTCCAAGAGAGATGCTAAGGGGTTCTTTGAGGAAAGCCAGGTGACTGCCTTTAATAGAATATGTTGTTGGGATTCTCGAAGTGGAGGAAGTGGTATCTATAAAAGTCTGGGAAGAACATTCAGTTGATGAGAGAATAAGAGCTAATAAAGTATTGAAGGGACTAGACAACTTTTGCAATGGATTTTGAACCTTTGTGTTGTTGTTGGACGATGTTATATTCCCACTCTGTGAAAGTATAACACCTAAGATTGATTGCTAATTGTAAAGGGAAAATGTAACTTGTTAAGAGAAAGATCTGGAAGCTCCTTTATTCACACAGAAAAGCCACCCTCAAGAAAGAGACGAAAGATGTGACATGCCTCTGAATGGGATACAAGATTCTGAGAAACCTTCACCACAAAGGATTCTTGTCAAAAACTTTTAAGATGGATTTAATCAAGATGCACATATGAATACCAACAATGCATGAATTAGTTAAACACTGGGAACCAATGAGCCTAAAGCCAAAGCCACAGGAGAGTTCTCCATTATGTGAGAGAAATCACAACCAAATGGAGGGAGGCACAGACAAGATATCATGAGCAGGGAGGAACTCTGAATATGGACTAGACATGAGATGTTAGCAGAGGAATAGTTAGTTGGTAATATAGCCTGTTAGTATAGAAATATTGTAGCTGAACACTGTACATGGAAGTTTTATAAGTTCCCCCCAATGTCTGGGACAGACACATAAAAACCTCCCATATGCATAGGAGCTGGAGAGATGGCTCAGTGGTTTAGAGCACATACTGCTTTTGTAGAGAAGCCAAGTTCTGTTCCCAGTACCCATGTCAGGCAGTGCACAGCCATGTGGAACTGCAGTTCCAGGGCATCCAAAGCCCTCTTCTAGCCTCTATAGGCAGCTGCACTCACATACATGTGTATATGAGTGCACGTGCACGTGCACGTGCACATGTGTGTGTGCATGCACACACACAATTAAAAATGAAACAAAATCCTAAAAGCCCTTTACAAAACATTAACACTTCAAATCTAAGTATCGGCATAGAATTTACTATATTGCACAGTTCCTAAACACATAAACAACTATTAATGATAGAATGGAGAACCCACTAAGGTGACCCTTCACAGGAGGAAGGGCGGAGCTTCTTGGGCTCTGGTCAGCAGTGCTGGGCAGTTTTCCTGCCAGGTTCCCTGTCTAGCTGCTCAGGTAAAAGAATAAGACATAAAGCATTCTCTTTCCATGATTTTCCTCCTCCTGCAGATGTTCCTTCCTTCCTAATGGTGATTCATCTTCCCTCCCGGGAATCCACCCAAGCAATATTTTTCCCTTGTACAATTTCACCTTCCCAGTTGGCATCCATCATCCGTGCCTGTCAAAATCTTTACAGTTTTGATTGGCTCATTCAGTGTGCAGTTACCATTCTCAGTCATGTGGCATCTGAATGGTTGATGAGCCCACTCTCTATGTCTTTATCTGGGTGGGTAATAAAGAAATCGACTAGCAACCCCTTGCTGCTCCCTAGCAGCTAAAGGCAGAGCCTCAAAGTTTCCCCTGCTTTTCCCCGCATGCCATGGTCATCAGCCAGCTGCACACACAACCTGTCACCTGCGGCCCTAGAGTCCTTTGGGTGTCAACTGCTAAACATGTCATCTGTCTGGGGACTTCTTCAGTTGCTGCTGCTATGGCCTGTCCAGAGTGGACTCTCAGAGGCTCTCTCAGGTGACTAGGAAGAGGCCTATCATCTTCTCTCCTGAGAATGACTGTGTACCCATGCATACTCAACTCGGCAATTTGAAGATGTCCTACCCTGGTGAGCAAACAGACAGAAACCTAAAGATGATTCTCTGCCCCAGTGAACAAGTGATGCTTGTGCACATGGAGGTCAGAGGTTGATGTCCATTGTCTTCCTTTCTGTGCTCTCCACTTTATCTTCTGAGACAAGGTCCCTTGAGGAATGTGGAGCTTGCCTATTTGGCTAATCTAGCAAGCTAGCTTGCCCACCCCCAGTCTCTGCATTTTGAATGCTGGAATTACAGATAAGCCACCATATCTCTCCAGCTTTTAAATGGGTTCTGGGGTTCCAAACATTGTCAAGTATTTTATCTACCAAGCTGTCTCCCTAGTCCTGGGGATGAATTATTTGAAAACATTATTATATATAAGCATATATATGCCATTCATATTTAAAGTTTTGAACTGTAGCCCCGTAATGGTGCCATGGGAGGCAGGGTGGGAGCAAAGGGAAGGGGCACACTGCATTAGACAACTCTCGGTTTACTGATTTAGTTACTTCATGCCCAGTCTCCCTGTCTGTGTCAGCACAATGTTTAGCACTCATGTCACAGGTTCCACAGGTTCATTGTGATGGCACATAAAATAGTGATGGAAATACCTGGCAGTGAGTCAACACTTTATGAACGGGAGCCCAAAGTAACAGTGTTATGATTCGTATTAAAATTATTATTATTCCTACCACCATGGTGGCTTCTTTTGTGTAGATCATTTTCTACATGAGCATGTTCTGGAGGATAATGCCTATAATTAGGATGTAAGCAAAGCTACTCTCCAAGGCAGCTCAAACAAGGTTTATAAAACAATAGCACTGCTGTAAGCCAGTGCTCGATCTTTGTTCAAAGCATACTTGGGCTTCATTTTTGTTTTGTTATTTGGATGCTAGGGACCAAATCCAGAGCCTTGCACAAGCTAGGCAGGTATGCTTCTGAGCTGCACTGTCAGCCAATTAACAAGTTTTGATCTATTTGGGGATCATAGGAAATTGAAAGTATCAGAAAACAGAGGAGTTGGGTGGGGCTGGGATATACTGACAGCTTTATGATCACAGGTAGAAGTTATCATAGGTCCCATAGCTTGAGAAAACTCACGCGATTCCTAAGCATGATAACTGTGAGCGATCATTTGTCTAACACCTATGTGTTGAGTGATTGCAGTGTTAGCCATTGTTCTGGACCAAGAAAAGGCAAAAGTGAATGTGAAGGTAAAGGCCCTAGCCCAGGGAGATTGTGTTCTATGCCAGAGAGTGAGGTGGAGAGGAAGTAAATACATCTGAAGAATTACATTCTTTAGTGCTAGAGAGAAAACATGTGATGAAACATGTAGTAGAGAAAGCGTGATGAAATGGAGAAATCTTCTTCTCCCCCGCTCATCATCACGGGTGAATGATGGGGAGATGATTCACTTGATAAAGTGCATGCCGTACAAGCTGGGGACCTGGAATAGCCTTTTACACGTGTACTGTTTTCCTGTATGAAGAACTCCTTGATGCCTGAAGGCGAAGTCCCGAGTTTTATGATGTGAAACTCTATCAGGGTATTAGTTACATATTAGTTCATTATTCATGCAGTAGTTACTTTTCTTGTAGCTGTGATGAAATACTTGGCAACAACAACAAAGGAAGGAAGGAAGGAAGGAAGGAAGGAAGGAAGGAAGGAAGGAAGGAAGGAAGGAAGGAAGGATTTATTTCGGCTCATCCTTCGAGGGTGCAGCTCACCACGGCAGAGAAGGCATGGGGGCCAGAGCTTGAGGAGACAGCTGGCTGGTCGATATTAACCACCACATTGGAGTGTTAAGTCATGTATCCCTGGGCCAGTGGGAGTCTGCGCTTCATGTTGGTCATACATCTCTGGTCATAGCCATGGATCCTGACAGCCAAATTCATTAGCAAAGGTGTTTCAGAACTCCCTCTCTCAGTCTATAGAATCAAAGATCCTGAGAAGAATCTTTTTTATTTATTTATTTTTTGCTTGTTAAATTTAAATTTTGTACATTAACTTCTTAACAAGCAAAGTGTGCCTCCCCCCTGCTTTGGGTAACTGCCCCCATTTATTCTTTTGGTGGGTGGGGTAATTGTATTCCCTCTCTCATGTGTGGGACGCCTCTACAGCATTCTTTGTAAAGTCCCTTGGTGGGAGAACCTGCTGAATCCGTAAAGGTGTTATTATTTACTCTTTGAATACTCTTAAGCAGTGGCGCTCACACTGCTGTGTGTTGCTGAGATAAAGGCATTGGCTGAGGCCCCACAGAGCGCTGCAGCCTGTCCACACAGGTGGTCCTTGTGGCTTTCAGTCTCACTTTCTTCTGGACCCCTCGGATAAGAATAGCATGTTAACATGGGGTCGGGTGCGACTTTCTACTTAGAACTCCTTCAGCGCGTTATGTCAGAAATGACAAGAGGAAGGAGATTTGCCTGATGAAAATAATATCCAGATCCTGTGTCGGTTCCCTGAAGCCTGATGAACAGAAGAGTTGGAGTCTGTCAGCCCCAGCACAGGACATCTTTCCTTCCTCCCTCGGTCCCTCCCTCCCTCCGTCCTTCTTTCCTTCCTTTCTCCCTCCCTCCCTCCCTCCCCCCTCTTTCCTTCCTTCTCTCTCTTTATCTACCTATCTACCCCTCCCTCCTTCCTTCTTTTTTTTTTTTTTTCAAGACAGGGTTTCTCTGTGCAGTCCTGGCTATCCTGGAATTCTCTCTGTAGACCAGGCTGGCCGTGAACTCAGAGATCTACCTGCCTCTGCCTCCCAAGTGCTGGGATTAAAGGCGTGCACCACCACCACCTGGCTATGATACCTGTCTTTCTGTAGCTGGAACGTTGAGCTGGGCATTGATGGCTCTACTTAAGGAAGACTGAAGGGACTAAGGAAATAACTCAGTAAAGTTTGTCTCACAAGCCTGAAGACCTGAATTTGATCTCCATCACCCACCAGTCGGTAACTGAACCTGGTTTCAGTGGTATGGCCTGAGTAATGCATATGACCTGTCTATTTGTGAACAGTGAGGAAAGAGAAGAGCATAGAGGTAGTGATAGGCTTAAGAAATGGCAGGTGTGGGCACCCTCTACTCAAATATCCTAAGCTTAAACCTTAATCAAGGTTCTGGAGGCCAACTGACGTGTCAGCAACTAGATGGCAAGACATGAAGGGTTCTAGAAAATCCCAAGACACAGGGGAACAGAGTGGAGAACTCCAGGTGATTCAGGGCAGCAAACATTTCCCAATTAGTCTTGTGTATGATTACTTTGAACATTTTGAAGTCTAAATATGCCATGCACGTGCCTATCAGTTGAGGCCTGGCTTTGTAAGAGAGCTTGAAGTAGACTTGAGGTTCTGGGAGACTTCCTAAGCAGCCAGGCGATGGGTGGCATGTATGCTCCTATTGCGACAGTCTTGTTTGCTGCTAATGGAAGGAGCAAGAAACCACACAGCTCTGTGTAGGGAAACCGTCATCTGTCTCAGCAAATGTCCTTGCTGTAGAGATGACTCAGTCAGCCAAGTGCTGGCCGGGTAAGCATAAAGGCCTGCGTTTGGATCCATATTACCCACGTTAAAAACAAACAAAACACGAGACTCAGAGGTGCCTCACTGGAATCCCAGCTTGGGGGAGATGGAGACAGGAAGATCTGTGGGGCTTGCTAGCCGGTCTAGCTGCATCTGTGAACTCCAGGTTTGGTGAGAGACCCTGCCTCAGTAAATAAGGTAGACAGTGATTGAAGAAGACATTCAATATTGCCCTCTGATCTCCTGTACACATACCTGTGCACATATGTACACACATATGTGTATGCACACACAGTATTTTTAAAGAAATATGTTTTACTTTAAACTTTATTATGAAAATGGCATTGCAAATCTTTAAAATCATGTGGTTTTTTTGTTTTTGTTTTTTGTCTTGTAAAGGCCATTATCAAGTGTCCCCTGGCTTCTGTGGTATTGTCTTCTTTCTAACACTGACATGGAGTATCTATCATTGTCCTGCAGCACTATTTTAGGAAAGATGAACAAATTCCCTTAGCATGTTCTAAATTTTAAATCTGGAAAGGATTCTGTGTTTTTGGTTTGTTTTTCTTTTTTCCTTCTCATAGTGTTTGAGGATAAACCAGCACAGATCTCTATTGTCCTTCCCCTGAGCGATTATTGCCCACATTCTTGATGTGAACAGAACGGCTCTGAGAAACACATTGATTTTTATTTGAACTCAGTGGTGCCCTCCTATCTGGGCATCACTGATATTAACATAAATCTTGGTTAACTTAAAATACATGAGGTCCTAGACTGATGTGATCCAACCTTCATTCCAGATCTTGAGAGAGCCCAGGTGAGTTGGGTGATCGATCGTAAGCCCGTTTCTTCCCTTCACTGGCCCAGATGTACTGGGCTGGGGAGGGGTTTGTGGAGGCTCAGAGACATGTGTACATGGGCTGAGTATGTGGGGTATGAAGTAGTTCTCACTAGCAAATTCAGTAACATTTATAAACACAAGGGCAAAACCCTGATCTTTTTTCAGGGATCTCTGCCTTTCTCATTTGGCAAAATGTACATTTGTCACAGCTGCTATGCTAAACTTCAGGAATGAACCAGTGGCCAAACCAGGATTTGCCATTAATCTTAAAGATGACAATGTAATGTGAAACTTGGTATGTTATAGTGATTTCCTCATGGACCCATTCCCCTGACCCCTGACTTTGAGATTTTATAGTCTCACCAGCCCAATAGGAACTGGGCAGGTTCTTCTGAACCATTACGACTGGGTTTTTTGTTTTGTTTTGTTTTGTTTTCTTTACATTCATTAATTGTGTGTGTGTGTGTGTGTGTGTGTGTGTGTGTGTGTGTGTGTGTGTGTATATGTGTGCATGTGTGCATGTCACGGTACACATACTGCAGTCCAAGGACTCTGTCCACTGTGTGGCTCCCATGGCTTGCTGTAAAGTACACTTAGCCCTTCCCCTCTTGCCAGCCCCAGCATTATGACTCCTTCAGGCTGACCCTGGACTGATCCTCACTGGTCCTATGAGCTCCAGCCTGTTCCTCATGGGGCCCAACATTCAACAGAACCAGTTGTCCATGAAAACTTGACCGAGAGACCTATTCCACAAGCTTAGCTGATCGGTATCATCAAACAGCCAGACATGTGGTAGTCAATTCAGTAGAAGCCTGGCTTTCTGTAGGCATCAAACCAGAAGCAGCCAGGTCTAGAGGTGCCTCAGTATTTCCTGGCTCCATTTTCATCATCAAACCCCAGAGACTGGCAGCTTTGTACACTGATTCAGAGGCAATGAGGCAGTGTCGTGTACACAGAAGCTCCACTGACTCATCCTACCTTGTTTAAAGGAAGTTTTCCAGGTGCCAAAATGGCACAGCAGATAAAGGTGCTTGCAGCCAGCCCCAGTGACCTAGGTTCAATTTCTGGAACCCACATAATGGAAGAAAAGAACTAACTCCTTCAAGTTGTCTTCTGACCTCCAAACATGTGCCATGCCCCCTGTGTGTATGTACACACACACACACACACACACACACACACACACACAAAGTTAAAATATACTCTTTTCTGTGAATGAAAATGTAGTACTGTCTTACTGAATGCCTTGTATAACCAGATAAAGCTGTTTAGGAGACAACAGTATGGTTAAGTACAGAGTATTCTTGACATTGCCCTTCACCAAGGATGAAGACCACAGTGGAGAAGCTCAGAGGACAGGGGCTGAGAGACACAGGGCTCTGCAGGTAGAAACTCGACAAGTCATTGCATGTCTTTGTGAGGAGGGTTCATTGAAAATGCAATGCAGAACATTCATCGTCCACTTGGCTAAGGTCAGCTGAGAGTCTGAGTGCCGTGAAGATGGCTCCTTTGGTAAAGTGCTTGCCTGGCAGACTTGAGGGTCTGTGTTTCAGCCCCAGCACTCAGGTAAAGAAATCCAGCCACCATGAGGAACACTAGTAGTCCAAGTGCTAGGGATGTAAGAGGATCCCTGGGATTCACTGATTAGTTAATGTAGCCCATTTGGTGAGCTCCAGGCCCTAGGGAGAGACCTGTCTCAAACGAGCAAGGTGGACAGCACCCAAGAAATGACATCCAGTTGTCCTCGGGCTTTGACATTCATGCACACATATACATGCACATCTGTATAAACACACACACATGCACACACACACATACACACACACATGCACACAGACACACAGCACACACACACACACACACACACACACACACACACACACACACACACACGAGATTTCAAGCTAAGTTAAGATGTCTGTTGTCTTATTGTCCATGGTGACTACAAAGTCCAAGGAAAGTGATGGCATGATGCTGCACACAGAGCACCCACAGGCAGGGTCCAGAGTCAGCAGTTCTATGCAGCTTTGGTCATGGCCATGGGGTCGATCAGATGAGCTTTAGCACTTGGGCAGGAGGAAGAAGAGGGTATCTTAAGACTGGGAAGTGATGGAAGCAGCTTGAACTTAGGATGCCGATTGAAAATGAAGGAAATAGAAAGATCCTTCTAATGAGGTGTTGCCTCTATCCACGGTGAGGAAGAGAAAGTGAGGAGGTGGGAAGGGACACCTATAGAGAGGAGCTCACAGGTGATGTCAGGCAAGATTCCATGAGCAGTTCAGAACTGGGCACACGGGGAGCTGATGGCTTCCCTGGGAAGGTTTGTGTTGTGGAATCCTTCATAACAATTGCTGCTGCTGCTGATTATAAAGGGATTTTTTTTTTTTGGCAGTGAGATGATATCAGGCTTGCACCAGAAACAACCACGGACTTGTTTGTGAAGGGAGAAATAAGAACTGCTGCTTATGTTTACGGAAATGTAATTAATTGAATGGAAGTAGCTGGGTATTTTTTCCCGTGGATACATCAGGCATTCATTGGGTTTTCAAGACCAGCCATCTTTTATGTAAATCTCTTCCTCTCTTGCTACAGTGAGATTTTCTTTTTGTGTGCATGTACACATGTGTGTGGCTGTGCATGGTGTCTGTGCTCATGGGCACACTTGCACCACGGTGTCAACGGTGGGTGTCTTCATCATTGTTTGGGAACGAATTCGGTACAGACACATTTGAAAGCAGCAGCACTTCTGGTGTCCACTTGATTGATTATGAAGATGCTTAATCCTCATATAAGTAAAGTCAGAAATAGAAGGAAAAAATTCCTTGAAAATATGATGTACGGAGCTAGAGAGGTAGCTCAGCAGCTAAGAAGGTATGTTGCTCTTGATCCCAGTACCACACCTGGGAGTTCAGAAATGTAACTCTAGCTCCAGGGAATCTGACTCCTCTTCTGGCCTCTGCCCACCTGCATGCACATGGTATACACACACACACACACACACACAGGCACACACATACACAACTAAAATCATTAAAATATAATATATTGTTCAAGTATAAATTCTCATGAAATGTTTTACTTATTTTCTGAAAATGATTGAACAAAGGTACTTATATAGGCCTCTTGTCATGATCCTACCCAGTTCAGCTTTCATAACAGCAGATTTGTCTCTGAGATTTCAAGTCACTAGCTGATTTACCTTTTTGATTCATTGTTTGTTTTAGGGGAGGTTTGTAAGCTCAGTTCCTTCATTCCAGTCCTTGGCTCTTTAACACAACCATGGAGCACAAAGACACTGGAGTCAGAGCACTGAATTTGGATTCTGACTCTGACTTTGACTAGCTAGATCGCTGTTGTATGCATCCATACTCAGCACAGTACCTAGCTTATGGTTGCTTTCCTATACATAATAGCTACTATTGTTTGTGGATGTTTTGTTTCTTATATACAATTCTAGGCTTGATATCATCCATATGTTAACTATAACTGAAATTCAGGAGATTACATCTCCTGCCTCAGAATTCATCTTATTTACCCATTGCATGATTAATTGTTTCGAATTGTCTCTATTCTTTCTCATCCATGATGGTCAGCTTTAACTGTCAACTAGATCTACCGTCGCCCGAGAGGAGTCTCAATGAGAGCTTGTTTAGATTAGTTGGCCTCAGGCATGTCTCTGAGGGATTTTTCTCTCAATTGGATTAATTGAGGTGGGAAGACTCAGCCACTGGGAATGGTGCCATTCCCTGGGTTTGGATCCTAGCCTGTCTAAGAGTAGGGGAAGTGAACAGAGTACTAAGCATGCCTGGGTTCTCTCTGCTCTCCATTGTGGATGCAACTGCTTCAGGATCCTGCCTTGACTTTCCTGTAGGGATGAACTGTAGCTAGAGACTGTGATCCAAATGTGCCCATTCTGCCCTGAGTTGCTCGTGTCATGGAGTTCTGTTCCAGAGGCACAAATGAAAACAGGGTAACAGCCACTGCTGTACTGTCCTTCTAGTTTAACATTCACTGTGGTTAGCAACAGCCTTTCCCACAGGCTCTCATTCCAGTGTTGTTCCTTTGAGGAGACAGAGGTTTTGTGTTGTGTGGTTTCCTTCTTCTCAATCTGTGGGACAATGGGAAGGAGATCAGGGAATCACATATTTCCTCCCTGTTGCCCGGTGATGGAAAGGAGAGGCGCTACACTACTTTCTTAAACTTAAGCCCCACTGTCGATCCGTTATCAGTGCTTTATCTACCCAGGGTGGAGGAGAAGCAGGTGCTCAGGTTGTTTCTGGCTTAATAGAATGAATGCTGTGATCTGTTGGTGATTATCAGGTCCTTTGTAAGGCTTTGTTCTTTTGGACTTTCACAACACACAGCACTGTGATCCCAGATCAATGCTGGATTTTTCCTACACATCACTCAAGTGCTTTGGCAATAGATTTATCAGCAGACAGCAGATGAGTGTTCTTCAATTCAATTTTGAGCGTGGCCACTAGAAGATATTGACATCATTAGAGCCAATGGATGGAAGGCTTGCTCCTGCAAAGCTGTCTCCACTTGGGATGACAGGTGTTAAGTATCCAGTTGAGTTGTTACCTCTACTTCCAGCCAGCCAACTGGACGTCAGTGCTATCCCAGCTCTGCCCTTGGGTTTGGTTGACTTGCTGAAGTGGCTCACAGAACCCAGGGAAACAGGTTCACCAGTATATCATAAACAATGCTACAAAGAATACAGACAGCCACGCAGTGATTGAGAAGTATGGGAAGTGGGTTGGAGAAGAAGCCAGAGCAGCCTAACCCTGCCTGGACCTGCTGTTCTCCAGGCACATGCATGACTGTCCAGAGGCTCCCTCTACATTGTTGTATTTGGGCTGATGGTGGCATTGTCTCAAAGGCACAATTGACTAAATCATTTGCCACTGGTGATCGACTTAGCTTTTAGTTCCTTCTTCCTCCCCAAAGGTAAATGGTGCTGAAAGTCCCTACCTTCCAATCATGCTTTGGTCTTTCCAAGAGCAGTCTTCAACTTGACGCTTCTAGGGACTTCCAGCCACCAACCCTCCCCTTAGCCTACAAAAGACACTCATCACCTTGCAGGTTTCAAGAATTTTCGGAGCTATATGAAGTTACTCAATCTCTAGGTCCCCCCTCCTCATTCCTTGCTCATGCTCAATATGTGAATTTATTAAACTACCACAGGACATCTGTCTTTGAAGTGGGTGAGGAGCTTGGGATGTTTATGATTCCTTTTTTTTTCTTCCAAGTATAGAATTTTGCCTTTCTTTGATTGATGGATGCTAGACTGCTTTGGATTTTGCCCTACCTAATCTTCGTGGTTAAATTTCTGTCCAAATGTTTCCATCTATTTTTTCCCTTTACCAATAATTAAGCTACACACCTAGAATTGTTTTTCAGATCACCTGAACCACTTTGTCTATAACTTTATCTCTGGAAAATAAGTTGAGTTACTTGGGTGCTTGGAATTTTTTGTTTTTTTATTTTTGTTTTTCATTAAATTTGGGCTTATCTATTGTTGAATACATTATATGGACAATGATTTGTTTAGCATAGCCTCCAGGGAGCCTTCTTTCTCTGTCATCCTTACCTGTCTCACATTACATAAACTCCCACGAGGCAAATACTGCCTCTTCAAAATGCATTGTGCAGTCTATACACAAATGAGCAATTAATTCACTGAACACTGACACTTGGACAATGCACAAAGAACTGATGGTATCTTAAGTGATTTAAATAATGTCTTTAACGTACCATTTTTTCTTCAGTTTCCCTACTAATAAAAACTGTCATATGAAAGGAGATAATATACAAAGTACACTGAGTTCCTCCTCACTAAAGTCTTGGTTAAATTGAAATTATTATTAGAGATTAGTCTTAGTTATTTCTGTATACATCTACATGCTGCCATTGTCAGAGGCTTCTTGAAGGCTCTTTAAGTGACTCTCAGGAGGTTAAAGGGCTGAGAAGCAACTGTAGTATCAACAGAGGAGGCGAAGGACCCATGCTCGACCTGGGTCAGAGATTGACAACCATTTTGTATAAAAGGCCAAATGATAAAACTGTTCGAGCTCTGATCTCTGCCGCAGTTTTTCAGTCTGCTCTACAGTGTGGAGGCAGCTGTGGACCATATGTGAGCAAATCATATCTGTGTTCTAATAAAACTTTATTTACAAAACAGCCACAGATGTAGAATGTGGGCTGTAGTTTGCCAACCCCTGATCTAAGTGATTAGACTCTTTACTGACTTCTCTTGAACGGATTCTTAAATAGTTCATAAAAACATAAATCAAGGGCAGAAGAAACACAAGTTCAAAGTCAATGTGAAGATAAGGACTGAGGAGATGGCTGTACGGGTAAGGGTAAGGTGCTTGCTGAACAAGTGTATGGATCGGAGTTAGAAATCCCAGCACCCACATAAAAGCTGTGCGTGTCTGTGACCCCAGCACTGGTGATTTTGGGGATCACAGGAGCTTGTTGGCTACCACCCTTGCTCCAAGTTCAGTGAGAGGTCCCACCTCACAGGAATACAGGGGAGAGAGGTAGAGTGGGACTCAGTCATCCTCTTCTGTCCTCTGTGTACACCACAGCACATTACATGCATACATATACTACCCCATCTCTCTCTCTCTCTCTCTCTCTCACACACACACACACACACACACACACACACACACACACACACACACTTGCACTCTTTGCTTCATTCTCTTGAGACAGGGCCTGTCACTGAGGCAGGCAGCCAGTAGGCTCCCGTGATTCTCCTATCTCTGACCCTGCCACTGCTGGGGTTTTAAGTGTGTATGTGACCACACCTTGCCTTTCACATGGGTACTGTACTGGGGATTCAAATTCAGGTCTTCATGCTTGTAAAACAAGTATTTTTACCTACTGAGCTGTCTCCCAGCCCAGGAGAGAAAAATGTTTAAATAGAGAAAAATTCATGTGGGTCTTCATAGGTTGGGGGAAGTGACATCAGGATTAGGGTTGTATAGAATGTGGAGTACTGATTGCACACTATCTCCAAGGCTTACCTTAAATACACCTTGTGGTTCCTGTTGCTGCTGTTTTGTAGATTTGGGGACTGAGTGCCAGGATGAATAAATAACAACAATGCCCTCTTATTATATAGGAAATAATGTGCACAGTTCTGTTTGAAGGTAGTCATGTGGTCACCCTGCCCTTGAGTCTTGGGTAGATTAATTGCTCTCTTACACGTTCAAAGGGATTAAAAAAAAGAAAATAAAACAAACAACAACAAAACACCACCAACTATCAGAGGTTAGATGCATCCTATGGTTAGAAGCTACAAACATCCCTGTAGCATTCAGCCTGGTGGCTGTGTTCTGTCTGGAATAGCAGAGTGACATGTTCTCTACAGAGGTGCAGTCAGTATTAATTTTATTGGGCATAACGGGATGCCCAGCATGCAGTCACAGGGTTGCCAATGGCAACACCATAGTTCATGCAGGTATCAAAGCAGATTGGATGTGAAGGTTTGGTGCCTGTGGATCTTGGTGGTTGAGGGCAGTTTGGAGAACTGGGAGCCTCTGCTCTCTGAGGGGTGAGGAGGATCCAGCCCAGTGCTCTCAGTCACTCTTGCTCTGTCCTCCATTGTAGGCCTGGCAGGTCCCTTTGGGATGCTTTCGCCATGCTGTCTTATGGAGCTGGAGTCACTTGAGTGTTGCACATCAGCAGATTTAATCTCTCTCTGTGCAGTGCATACAGGCTGTGCTTACTAGATGGGGCATTGTGTTGCTTGAGTCTTAATTCAGTCTTATAATAAAAAAAACTGGTACCAGATATTGGGGTAAATGCTGAAAGATCAGAGAGACAAAGGAACAAGCCACTGCCACATCTCACCTCACCAATTCCACGAATCCTCTGACTAAAATCCTCTGAGTCCTCACCTGAAAGGCTCCAGCCGAAAAAGCCTTTAGCTAAAAGGGACACTTCTGCAGAAAAGCCTTTAGTTCCTGTCTCCTCACACCTTATATAGCTTTCTCCACCCAGCCATCTCTTCCTGGGATTAAAGGCGTGTGTGCTTCCCAGTACTGGGATTAAAGGTGTGTGCCACCACTGTCTGGCTCTGTTTTCTCTCCTAGACTGAGTCAATCTTATGTAGTCCAGAGTGGCTTTGAGCTCACAGAGATCCAGACAGATCTCTGCCTCCTGAGTGCTAGGATAAAAGTGTATGCCAGCACTGCCTGGCCTCTATGTTTAATCTAGTGGCTTGTTCTGTTCTCTGATCCTCAGGCAAATTTTATTAGGGTACACAATATAGCACCACACATTGCCTTTTGGGATCCATTGAAAATTTCTTTCGAAAAGAGCTGTTCAAGAGTTTATTTGGAGCAGGGTCTTCAATTGCTCAGTTGGTAAAAAGAGGACTACAGCGAGTGAAGTGTGTTAGTCCTTAGGTTCCTGGTTCAATCCTGGTTCAAAGGACTTCATATAATCATTTGGGGCATGGATGATATCCCAGTTGGTAGATTGCTTGTCTTGCATGTAAAGGCCCTGGATTTGATTCTAGTACAATGTAAATCACATATATGGGACTGGTGGAGCAAGTTTAAGGCCAGCCTGGGCTATATGAGACTATGGCACAACACCCACCCCCTCCAGTGTTTCTTTAGTCTGCTGTAATCCGTGCATTGGTGCTTTAGAATTCATGGTAAACTGCAGAGTCGGGAGCTATTGAGAAAACTCCAAAGAATTTAATAAAGAAAATGCATGTGTCTTAGGGCTCTTTAAGAATAGGACTTTGGTCAAATTTTCAGACCAGGTAAGGATTTCTAGAAGAAGTTATGCTCAGAAGTGATACAGAAAAGGGGAATGGAGGGATGGGCCAGAGCAATAGCCAAGGAACCTTTTGCAAATTGCTAATACGTTGTCTTTAATTCTGACCCAAACTCACCCAAAATGCATAAGTAGTGTTATCAGCATTTTTCTTTCTGGTGAATCTCCTAAGATAGAGTGAGTTGTAAGGTCTCACAGGAGAATGGTAAATCTTGAATTGGGTTAGGAAAAGACTCTGAAGCTGTAGTGTTTCACATAGTGGCCATTTACATAGGAAGTAGACCTCCCAGGCAGATCCACATGTGGCTGGTAGTTGGTGTGTTTGAAAGTTCAGGTTCAGCCTCAGTTTCCCCACTGCAGGCAAAAAGTTCTGTAGGACAGCGCTGCCCTGGGGTATCTAAAAATACTTAAATGCACTCTAGATCCATGCCAGGTTAGCAAAACCTTCAATGCCATCCATGTGTTTGTCTGGACTCCAGGCTCTGAGACTGTGGATTGCTACCCTGTATGGGGCCACATGACTGAATGCAGGAAGTAGCAAAAAGATAAGCATCAGCAAGTTTTCAGAATTCTCAAAACCCAAATAATCATTCAGATTCAGGTGCATTATGAAGTTGGGGTGTTTCTGACAGTGCTTACCTGGATGTATGAGTCAGCCCTACAGTTGCCTTACTTCTGAACACACTGTGCATGCTGTAAGGTCACTTTGGGGGACCCTCCCTGACTGCAATGAGGTTTTGGGTTGTCTTGATCCCATGCAAGTCTTTTGAGTGTAGCACTGCATTATCACCTCCAGCAAGTACTATGTAGGTGGTGGCTGTAAGCTGAATAATGTGGGTGCTGGAACTGAACCTGGGTCCTCTGTAAGAGCATCAAGAGCCCTAGACTGCTGAGCCATCTCTCCAGCCACCTACATCGTACATCCTGTTATTCTTTAAGTTGCTCTCTGAGGAAGTTGCACAAGTGCTGTGATTCACAATGAACAGCAAAGGGAACAGGGTGCCGGGGGCTTGCTGTCTATACTGTGATCTGGGCTTGATGCTGATGTGGTTAGTGCATCACTAGAAAGGAAGGCAGCCTCTTTTCCTTAAGGAAAGATAATCTGGAATCACACCCCCCTCATTGTTTAGGGAGTTTAGTCTCCACAGTTCCTATTAATGAGGTTTTACTGCTCTGAAAGAAGTGGACTTATGAAGGATTGGAGAGAGTCTAGGAGGAACAGCTTGTGAATTCATTTATATACATATGCATTTCTTTTGTCCCAGTACTGTGACACTAGGAGACAAATTGATAGTTGTGGTTTAACTACCTGACAGGGATTAAGTAAGCACTGACCAAGCATAGGCACCTAAATGGCTCTTTGTTTGCCTATCATTGGAGAACACAGTGAGCGTTACCATACTTTTAAGAGTACTGAACTGAAATGGCTTTGTTACTGATGGTCTCAGTAAAAATTCCTGGGTCATAGATGTCAACAAACATGCATGGAGTGATGTGCCTTTCTCTAGGCTTCTGAGAAGACAAGGACTATGTCATCTGCTCAACCTGCCTCTGCCCCATGGCTGTGGCATTTGGACCGTGGCTGTGTTCCCTGGTCCATGAGTGTGTTTTCTGGTCAATGTCTGTGTCCTCTAGTCTATGTCTGTGGCCTTTGGTCCATGGCTGCTGCTTCTGGTCTATGGCTGCCACCTCCATTATGAGGCATCTGGGCTGATTAATGGTCTGTTGGAGGTATTAATGCCTGTTGTCTTGGGGCTCTAATTACAGGAGCAGGTTGGAGACAAGCTTCTCACATGAGTTTGGGATTGAAAGACATTTAAAAGGCAGGTGATTGGCCCTACACTTCCACTTCTTTCAGTCTGACCATAAATCAATTGGGAATGATTTTCCCACTGTAATTTTTCACTGGCTTTGAACTTGGGTAATGAGCATCCCCGTCCCAGAGTGAAGCTGATTCTCCAAGATCTTGTTAGAAAGAAGATGAAGATTTATGAAGGAGCCGAGAAACAAACCTATGGCATTTCTTCTTATCCTCTACCTGTCATTCCCCTTCTCATCCCAGACTTCAGCCCTGTTGAGTCTCAGCTTTCCTGTGTGGCAGATAGTATCTGGGAGATAGGGAAGCCCCAGTGTGCCCTGACCCACTTTCCAGTGTCTCTAGGCTGCACATATGAGGATGCTACCATATGAAGAAGCAGATGAGAACATTCTGGAAGCAGGATACATTGGTCTGATTGGCACCAATTATTCCTGGGACTTGTGGAGTCTACTGACTTCAGATTAAAAAACAAAAATAAAGTATCAAGCAGTTCCTTGTGCTGCTATCACCCAAATTACTACCATGAGTTCTGTGGGGACTGAGAACCCTGGATGGTCAGATGGGCTTAAGGAGGAGGCACATTGACAAATTTCCTGGCCCTAACTAGGACTGAGGCTTATGCCACTGTGTGCAATAGGATACAGCTGTGCCTGATGGAAACCTAACTTACGAACTGTGGAAAAACAGGTTTTTGAAATTTTTAAATATTTATATGATTTTAAAACTATTTTGTCCTAGAAACAAGCTCACAGCAAAGGGCTTGTTAAAACAGAATTTCTGCAGACATCCCAATGAAACAAACATGTTTAGCTTCATAACATAGCACAGAGAGATGCCCACCAGGCTTCATTATAATGTAGCACACAGAGATGCTGTGGTGGTTTGAAAGAAAATGGCCCCCAAAGGGAGTGGCACTATTAGGAGGTGTGGCTTTGTTGGAATGGGTGTGGCCTTGTTAAGAGGAAGTATGTCACTGTGGGGGCAGACTTTGAGGTCTCACATATGCTCAAGATTCCACCCAGTGTCACAGACCACTTCCTGTTGCCTGCAAGTAAAGATGTAGGACACCTGACTACTTCTCCAACACTGTGTGTGTCTGCATGTCACCATGTCACACCATGATGATAATGGACTAAACCTCTGAAAATGTAAGCCACTCCATTTATAAGAGTTTTTCCTTTATAAGAGTTGCTGTGTTTGTTCATCATGTCTCTTCACAACAACAGAAACCCTAAGACAAATGCCCATCAGACTTCATAACATAGCACACAGAGATGCCTTCTAGGTTTCCTATTTTTATGTGTTTATTTGTTCTTGTTTGTTTTTTTTTTGTTTGTTTTATGAAACAAGGTCATACTCTAGAGGTCTGTTCCAACCTGGCTGGCCTGGAACTAAACAAACTCTATACTCTCAAATTCAGATAATTCTTCTGCCTTAGTCTCTCAAGTGCTGGGATTATAGATATGAGCCTCCATGTCAAGGCCAAGCCCTTTAAGATACTCAATTTCGGTAGTTGTATGAGTGTGGGGATCCCTATACATTGGAATAAGTTATTGCTCCTATAATCCATTTGACATGAGGGTCACATATTTAAGAGTTCTGTATTCCAATCCTATGGATGTTTGGAGTGAAGGATTTCCTCCTGAATTAGGACATTCCTGCTGCATTGGAGACTGTTCTCTAGAGACAAGACTGACGGGATGTAGATAGGGTGATGGCTATTTACATATGTAGATATGTAGAACCTTGCTATGAGTGATTGTAATTGTATAGTCCAAGAAGTCCCACAGTCTTCCATATGTGAGGTGAAGACCCAGGAATGCTGATAGTGGAATTCCAATTTAAATGCAAGGCCCTAAAATCCAGGGGTGCAGTTCCCGTCTTCATTATCCACTCTACTGATGTTAACCTCTTTTAGAAACTCCCACATGTACACCCAGAAATGCTCTATCAACCTTTTGAGCTACTCTTGATTCAAACTGAGACATCCCATAAGCCATCACACCTATCTTCTTACCTTTCTACCTCCCTTTCTTCCTAAAGATAGTTTGAGCCATTCTTATGTGCTAAGATACTGAACTAATCTTAGCTGACTAGTAGGTGGGAAGAGAAGGTATGAGCTAAATGTAGAACGTGGACTTTGATGCCTATGTCATTAGTGAGGCATGCTTTTGGATGTGTCTGCAAAGACTTTCGGGGGAAAGGTTGAGGAGGGATGGCCTTGAATGTGGGTGGCATCACCCCCTTCTGGTAGGGTCCTGGATTGAATAAAGTGTAAAAAAGGAGAAAGCCTGGTTAGCGTCTACATTCTACTCTACTGAGCTGCTGAGATGTGAGCTCTCAGCTACTTCATGTCCTTGTTGCCATGGTAAAGTGTACCCTCAAACCAGGGCCAGCCCCTCTCTCCTTCCTTAAGTTGTTCCTGTCACCTATTTGGTCACAACATGAGAAAAGTAACTGATACAGAAGGTAAGTTTGACACTCGCTTCCGTTCCTTGCCTTCAAAGACCTTACACTTAGGGGAAAGAATAGACTTTTCGTTTCAGTTGCAGACGACAGTCTACTATAAATAAAACAAAAAGTTATCTGAACATTAAATGTGTACTGGTTAGTTTTAACTGTCAATCTGACATAATCTAGAAATACCTGGAAAGAGGGTCTTAATGAGGAATTATATAGATTAGGTTCGCTTGTGGGTATGTGTTTGTGGGATTGTCTTGGTTGTTCATTGATGTAGAAAGACCCGGCCTACTGTGGGTGGCGTCATTCCCTAGGCAGGGGTCCCGAACTATACAGGACAGAAGAGGGCTAGATGAAAGCAAGTGGGCAGCTGGGGTACATTTGTTTCTCTCTGCTCTTGACTGTGGATGTGATGTGACTAGGAGTTCCTGTCTTGACCTGCTCTCAGTGACGGACTGTAACCTGGTATTGTAACCCCCGCCACTCCCCCTCAAAGACCATGTTGCTTTTGTTCAGTGTTTTTTATTTTAAATCACAGTGACAGAAGTGAAACTAGAACCGTTGGGAAGCCGACGAAGCCCTGGTGAGGCTTCGGGATCTAGAATTAAATGCTGCACTGAAACCAGAGCCGCTGGGAGAAGTGCCCCTGCAGGATGGCTCTGCCGATTGACAGCATTGGGCAGGGTCTCCTGTCAGAGCTGACACAAAAGGAGACACACGTGTAAAAGGGACCCACTTCTACGTTTGCTGCCAAGGCCAAATATTTCCTTCTTTCCTGCCCTAAGCCTGTCACAGGTGTGCCTCTAGTAAGACACAGATCATGAGCTCTGTCTTAACTGCAAAGTCTGGGAATCTGGGTTAGGTTTCCAGTCTTTTCTACAGGGAAGTTCATTCAGAAGATTTGGAATGTGTATGGTAAGGATGTACCCTCACCACCCACCACAGGGAGGGAGTTCACCCAATAACCACAATAAATGTCCAGTGCTGTCCCCTCGGGTGGCTAATAAGACTGTGGGACACCTAATGCTGTCACCTGTCTGAGGGAGAAGGGCATCTATGCAGAGCACCATCTTGGAGTATGGTCATGCCTGAGTCTCAAAGGCTTGTGTGGTGACATTAGTCAGGATAGGAGAGATAGGCCATACAGAAACAAACGGCTTCCTGATCTCAGTGGTTTGGGCTGTGGAGGTGGCTCAGCACGTGCCTTGTAAACATGGGGCCTGGGTTAGAGTCCCAGAACCCACAGAAACAGCGCGATGTAATGATACGGACTTGTAATCCCAGTGATGGTAAGATGCGAGGTGGAACAGGTGGAACCCTGGAGCTCACTGGCTAGCTAGCCTAGCTTGTTTGGCAACATTCCAAGCTGAAAAGAGACCCTGCCACAAACAAAAGATGGAAGGCTGTAGCCGGAAGTTTCTCTGGTGCATGCATAAACACCAAAATTTCAAAGGCTTGACATGGTCATACAGAACTTGTAAAAGTCTGATCTGAGGATGAAATTAGTAAAAATTTTAAAAGTCTGATGCAAAATGAAATTGCTTTTCAAGACATGTCAAAATAGTGACAGCAAAGAACTGTCCCAAGACCTCTGAGCATGGAGACTTAGGTCACATGCCCTGTGACCACATGTCCAGATGTTCAGGGCGCTTTACTCCTTTGGGTGACTCAGTGATTTTAAGTAGCTCCAGTCTATTTAAAGAGTGCCATTAGGAGGTGCCGGTGACCTTACCCACATTTGTCAGAACTGGGCAGGAGATGGAGGATGGCCACAGGGACTCTTGACTACCTCAGCCTGGGAGTGTTCATTGGGTAGAACTGGTCATGTGGTCTCCACTGATTCCCAACAAGGAAGTAGAGTCTCCTACCTACCCAAGAAGGATTGGGTAAGATTTCACGGAGAGCCTAATGTTGGTTAAGCGGTGGCACTTGTGGCTGGCGGCCATGCTGACAGAGGAGAGTGCTGGATGTATCAGTGACAGAAGAATCACGAGCCATGGTTACCTATCTAGAGCTTTATTGAGAGAGAAAGGGAGAGAGAGAGAGAGAGAGACCGTGCAGAGAGGATATGGAAGGAGAGGCGATATGGAAAGAGAGAGGGCACAGAGGGCACGCCCATTTTTTAGGCTGGGCTGCCGTCGCAGGCTAGTGACGTAATTAAGGACATAATCCTTACACCGATGTCAGAATCTAAAGGAAAGGGAGTGAAAAGCACATGATCATAGCAGGCTGCAAACACCGTCTGCATCTGAGTATTGATGAGTTTGGTGTCTTATTAAATTCACGGCTGTTTCTCCAGCCGGTCTGCTGTTTGAATGGACAATTTCAAAATAAGAAATGCTTCGTTAGTGAAAACTAATGAGTGGCCTTGGAGGAGTTTGAGTAAGTGGTTCTGGAGATCTAAACTCAGGTTGTCAGGCTTGGGCAGCAAACGCCCTGCCACTGAACCGTCTCCGGCCTGCTAGAGCTCTTTTCCTCAACTGTTGTGCACAGAACATTGCACTCCTTAAACTTCCTCTCGAAACCTACCGTTTCTTGTTTTACTGTCTTTCCTGTTCACTACTGAAGGGCTGTTAGGAGGTTTTAGTTCCAACACTGTACCTGTGCACAGTGCTCTACAGGAAAGGAAACTACAGCCCAAACCCTTAGCAACTGCAGCATCTCTCCAGGCCTTCCTTACCATGGGGATGGATGTCCCAACCGCAGTGAATATACTAATGAGCATGGTATTGCCACAGTGAATGATTGGTTGGCGGTGAATATACTAATGAGCATGGTATTGCCACAGTGAATGATTGGTTGGTTGTTTTTCAGCTCAGTGGAGGGAAGAGATTTACACCCTACAGTCTGAACCGGGATTCAGCAATCTATAACCCATGTGTCAAGAGTGACCCTCTGCCCCCAGCCTTTTTGTTTTTCTTTCTGTTTTTTTTAAAGACTTATTTTTTTGTTATGTATACAGTGTTCTGCCTGCATGTAGGCCTGCATGCCAGAAGAGGTCATCAGATCTCATTTTCAGATGATTGTAAACCACCATGTGGTTGCTGGGAATTGGACTCAAGACTTTTGAAAGAGCAGCCAGTGGTCTTACCCTCTGAACCATCTTTCCAGCCCTGCCCCCAGCCATTTAAATTCTTTTGTAAATAAAGTTTTATTAGAACACATCTATGTCCATTCACCGATATATCATCAGTGGATGTGTCTTTCTTGTGTCAGCAGAGTTGGGTAGGTATGAGAGGGATTATGTATCCAGAAAAGCCTCAAAAGTAAAAATATTGTACTTCCTGGCTTTTCACATGAGAAGGAATATCATCTTTGTTCTAGGTGGTTGGTGACCAAAGGCTTGGATTTGAGAAGATTTAAAAACTTTGCCTTGAGGGGAAGGGAGGGTACTACAAAAAAAAAAAAAATTCTTACTGTGTAGACACCAAGAAAATTCTTCAAATAGGCAGACTTAGTTTCAGCTGCTAAGTGGGGGTGTGTGTGCAGGGCTGGGGAGCAGGGGCCCTTACGCAAATGTGACTGTGACTCATCTCTTCATGAGCCCATGTGCTTGCAGATACAAATTGTATTAAGGCCTCCATGTAACGTAAACATTTGAGTGACTTTATAAAATTCTTCAGCTGTTGAGGCATTTTTCACTGTTTACCAGAAAATGTGAAATAGAGAATTGAGCAATTTTCACATCAGTCTGATCAATATAGACTGGAAAGCTACTTGCATTTGTTTATTTGTTTAAAAAAAAAAGAAAGGAAGGAAGGAAGAAAGAAAAAAAAGAGAAAGAAAGAAGAGAAAAGGCCATCCCCCAATATACACACCTTCAATTCAATTTCTGGGATTTATTTATTTATTTTCTGAACTGCCCAGTTTATTGGCTGCATTTTTCCAATCTAACCATCAAAACTTCAACCTGCTCAAGTTTTCCATGTGGCTGGTATTCTTCAGAGCCATCTCTGCAGAGTGGGGGCTTTTGTGGTGGGGGTGGGTTTATCTATGTGCTTGCTTAGCCTTTTGGATCTGCCATCTACAGTGTTTAAATTTCTCCCTGGAACCATTTAAGTGTCTGTGTAGAAGCACACAAAGAGAAGAGATTTTGTGGTGGTGGTCGGGGGAGGTGAGAACTGGGTAATTTGCAGAAATAGCACCTTGTGGTGAGAGAACAGAGGGGCAGGGCCAGTGAGATGGCTCCTGGGAAAGATGTCCCCCAGGCTGACAAGGTGAGTTCCGCTCACAGACAGATGCTTCCAGCAGGACCAGTGGCTAATAAAGTTACATCCCAGAGTAACTGTTCCAGAAACCCATAACACAAATGCTGGCGAGGATGTAGGGGAAGAGGAGCCTTCTTCACTGCTGGCGGGTGTAAGCTAGTGTAGCCATTAGGGAAACCCAATACAGAGGTTTCTCCAAAAATTTAAAGAGAACAGTCATACGACCCCGCTGAATCACACTGGACATGTACCCAGTGCTGTGAGATGTTCTGTATGTCAAATGTGTTGCTGATTAGTCAATAATTAAAACACTGATTGGCCATTGGCTAGGCAGGAAGTGTAGGTGGGACAAGGAGGAGAATAAAGCTGGGAAGTGGAAGGCTGAGTCAGAGAGACACTGCCAGCTGCCATGATAAGAAACAGCATGTGAAGATGCCGGTAAGCCACGAGCCATGTGGCAAGGTATAGATTAATAGAAATGGATTAATTTAAGCTGTAAGAACAGTTAGCAAGAAGCCTGCCACGGCCATACAGTTTGAAACCAATATAAGTCTCTGTGTTTACTTGGTCGGGTCTGAGAGGCTGTGGGACTGGCAGGTGAGAGAGATTTGTCCTGACTGTGGGCCAGGCAGGAAAACTCAAGCTGCAACCCAGAGGATTCCACATCCACTCCAGGGACATGTACACATTCCCTGCTGCAGCTCTGTTCCCTTCAACAAGGGAAGGAACCAGCTGACAGATGAGTGGAAAATGTGTTAAGTAAACACTTGGAACTTTATTCAGAGGGAAATTAAAAAGAAATTTTGAGATCTCCAGGAAAATGGATGAGTATGGAAAGCATAATATTAAGTAAGGTGACTCAGAGCCAGAAGACAAAAATTACTTTTCTTGTCATATGTGGATCCTAGTGCTTTCTCTCTTTCTCTCTTTCTCTGTCTCTCTCTTTCTCTCTGTCTCTGTCTCTCTCTCTCTCTCTCTCTTTCTCTCTGTATACACATATTCTTTTTAAGGAGTAACCAGTCTGAGGAGATAAAACAACTCCCTTCTAATTTCTGCTTTCCTGCTCATTTTTTTTTTTTTTTTTTTTTTTTTTTTTTTTTTTTTTTTTTTTTTTTTGGTTTTTCGAGACAGGGTTTCTCTGTGTAGCTTTGCGCCTTTCCAGGAACTCACTTGGTAGTCCAGGCTGGCCTCGAACTCACAGAGATCCGCCTGGCTCTGCCTCCCGAGTGCTGGGATTAAAGGCGTGCGCCACCACCGCCCGGCTTTCCTGCTCATTTGTACAAATGGCTTGTGCATTTATTTTTAACTGAAGGTTTTCCTTTCTAATCCATGTATGTGTATGTATCTATGGTATATATATATGGAAGCATGTTCAGGTATGTTAGGGGGACATGTGGAAGCTCAGGTTGACATTGGTGTCTTTCTTGATTGCTCTCTCCTTCCTGTACTGAGTAGATTTCTTCATTGAACCTAGAGGTGAATCCCAATATTGTTTTATCCAGTCCCAACCTTAAGAAAGTTGGGCAATTTAAGCTACTACCATGTGACCTAGCAGTGCCACTCCTGGTCATAGGCCAGAGGACCCCACAGCAAAGCCTCGGGATATGGTCATGAGTTCTTCTTGACTGGATATTAACAGCTTGGTTTTGTATTGGCACTGTGCAAGGCAGTCCTCCATGCTGTCAATACAGATTTCTGAATGGTGGTGTCAGAACATCCAGTATCTCTGAGCTCTAAACGGGGGTCTTAGTAGGGTTCTATTGCTATGAAGAGACTCCATGACCATGGCAACTCTTATAAAAGAAAACATTTAATTAGAGCTAGCTTTCATGGTGGGACATGGTGACATGCAGGCAGATGTGGTGCTGGAGAAGGAGCTGAGAGTTCTATATCTTGATCTGTAGGCAGCAGGAAGTCAACTGTCACACTGGGAGTGGGTTGAGCATATAGGAGACCTCAAAGCCACCTCCACAGTGACACACTTCCTCTAACAAGGCTACACCTCTTAATAGTGCCACTCCCAAGCATTCAAACACCTGAGTCTGTGGGGGCCATACCTATTCAAACCATTACAACACTCTGTGTGTGTGTGTGTGTGTGTGTGTGTGTGTGTATGACATACCCAGCAATCTGCTTCCAGGGTCCACAGCAGGTCACATTTCTTTTAACTAAAACCCATCCCTTATCCGTCCTCTCTGTGACCCCTGCCATGTCCCTTAATCTCCAGTTTTCCTACCTTTCTTTGTCACATAGCATAAATAACATATTAACTAAGCCTGCTTTTTCTGGTGCAGGACCTGCTAAGGGTAGATATCTCTCTGTCTGGCAATACTGAAGCTCTTCTCACAGACTCCTGCAGAGCTGTGCTGCCTGCCTGCTGCTGTGTTAATAAATTTCTTACCTGGAGGAAAATTTGACTCAACACCTTTCTCTCAAACCTCCCCCTCACTCCCCCCGCCATAGATGCTGTGATGCTATAGCTCTGCCTCTGCCATGGATGGTACTTACTACAGAGGAGGATGCTGGTTTCTCAGTCTCACCTCCCTGCTCACACAGCCTCATTTTCACTCTCCTGGCCATTTATACAAATGGCTTATGAATTTACTTATAATTTTTTTTCATGGGTACAGGATTGTGGCTAGGATGGGGAGCAGAGCATGTGGAGGCCTGATCTGTGTGTCTTCTTCAATTGCTCTTCCCTCTATTTAATGAGACAGGGCATTGAACTGAGAGCTCGCTGATTGGCTGGACTCCAGCTTGCTCTGGAGCTTCCCTGCCTCTGCCTCCTGAGTGGAGGAGCCAGGCAGTTGCCATGCCCGCCTGGCTTCATGTGGGTTCTGGAAATCTGGATTCAGTCCTTATACTTGCAGGGCACGTGTTTTATCCACCGAGTCCTCACCCTGGCCCAGTGTGTGCCCTTTCCAGACTCTTGGCCTTCAATAGTGAAGTATTTTATTGGTCCTTGCCTTCTGATTTCTCCAAAGGTGACTCATGCATTCTAAACCAGTCCTTGAGGCTCTAAGAGAAGAATTTTATGGAGAAAACAGTACTTTAAAACCCATGACCTGCCAAATACATTTATTAAAGTTGGCAATTCAGAGTTTATCAGTTGTACATGCTGAAGGAAGCCATGTCTAAGGAAGAAATGGTAGGAAGCACCCAGAAGTGTTTTCTCAGTTCATTAACCACTTAGTTGGCTTTTGAAGCTGTAGTTTTTACAGTTTGATCATTGCAGCTGGACACCTGACAGGGAACAGCTTAAGGAAGCAAAGTTTTCTTAGGTTGGTTGTGGACTGAATGGGTAAGGCCTTGTAGCGAGGAGAAGCCCTCATGGTGGGGAGAGGCTCTCATGGTGGGGAGGGGCCCTCAGGGGCCCTCATGGTGGGGAGAGGCCCTGGGGAGGGGCCCTCATGGTGGGGAGAGGCCCTCATGGTGGGGAGGGGCCCTCATGGTGGAGACAGGCCCTCATGGTGGGGAGGGGCCCTCATGGTGGGGAGAGGCCCTCATGGTGGGGAGGGGCCCTTATGGTAGGGAGAGGCCCTTGGGCAGAGGTCTTCATGGTGGAGAGGCCTGGCAGTGTGCAGCTGTGGCAGAATGAGTGTGAGGCAGTTGCTTGCTCACATCTTAGCAGAACATGAAACAGATAGGAAAGGAAGAGGGGCTGGGCTGGAAACCTCAAACCCTTCCTCATGGTGACCCACTTCCTCAAGTTGGACAGCCACCTCCCAGGGAGCCCACAACCTCCAAAAACAGTATCACCATGGTGACTAAGTGTTCAAACACCTGATGAATCTTTTGGGGGACACAAACCTTACATCCAAAACAAACATATCAAAGTTAGAACCTGGTGCAGAAAGACACTGGGACATTCTGGGGGAAGACCTCAGAGAACCTCGTTTTAGAACAAAGAGGTACGTGTGACAATTCTAGGCAAGGACACAGTCAGCAGAAGCTGCAGAGCAAGGGCCTGCAGCCAGCTGGTCAGGTCCTGATGGTGAGGTCATTGGGACCCACAGGTCAGGATGGAGAAGTAGCATTCTGCAGATGACTGACATCTTCATGAAGTTTGGATTTCTTCAGTCATGAGCAGCTTTCAAAAGTTTGATGAGCGAAGTACCAGGGGAGGTACTAGTTGACTTGGGCCCTGAAGAAGATACAGGTCAGCATGGTAGCTTAAAGGGAATACAAGATCATTCTAATTAAGGGGATTTTCTTAAATAAAGATAACAGTGGTATAAGTGTAGAATATTCTGGAGACTTTGCAAAGCAATATATTAAAATCAATGCATTGTGAGTATTCATGTGAATTCTAAACAGCTCAAGCTGGCTTTACATTTCTTGGGTCTTTTATTTTCATATAAAGGTGTAACAAACTGTTTACCAAGTGAAGTTATAAATATGAAGGCTCAACCTCTCTCTTTTATTTCAAGATGCAGACCCTATTGGTAGAAGGACAGCCCTTTTGGTTAAGTTTTGATGAAGTGTTTGAACTAAGCAGCTCCTTGGCCCAGAACTGCAGCTTTAATATCTACACACTTCCGTGAGCATTGTTAACATGCAGAGTCTGGGGCTGGGGAAATGACTTGATGGGGTGGGTAAAACCTACTTTCTATAAGAGAATGAGGGTCTGAGTTTGATTTCCCAGAACACATGTAAAGCTGGGTATGGTTGTGTGCATTTGTAATCCCAGCACTCCTGTGATGAGACAGGAAACAGATAGGAAAGCTTGTAGGCCAGCTAGTCTGCTATATGCGAGGGGGAGGGAGGGAGAGAGAACGAACTAAGGCTGTGATTGTCCTGATCTCACACATGAACACACACACACACACACACACACACACACACACACACACACACACACACATACACAGGAAAAGTGTAGATTCTGATTTGGTTGGTCTGGCAAGGATGGAGACTTGAGATCTGTGTTTCTCATAAGCTCAAGTTAGTGCTGAGGCAGTTCACGAGAGCCTGTACTTTGAGTAGAAAGGAATATAGGCATGGATATATATACAGGAAGTAGGTCTCTTCAATGGATGATCTCCAATATTACATAATTTCCCCTTCCCTTTTATCCCCCAGCCCCACCCATGTAACTACCTTGTCCCCTTGCTCCCTCTTGAAATAAAAGTAAATGAGGCCCAAATAGCTCAAATGACTCATCCAAGAAATACAGCTCCTGGGTTTCATGAACATTCAGGTCTTTCTGACTATAAAACTCAATCTTATTCATTACCTTTTATATATTTAGTTCTTTCTACTAATTACATAATTTCCCCTTCTCTTTCTTCCCGTTCTATTCTGCCATCTCATTTCCTCTCTCTGCCCAGCTACATCACTTCCTCTTCCTGCCCAGCTCTGTCACTTCCTGTCTGTCTGTAAAGACCTCCAGACCTTTATGGTTAACTAGTGCTGGGATTAAAGGTATGTACCATCACTCATGGCTCTGTTCCCAGTGTGACCTTGAACTCACAGAGATCCAGATGGATCTAGTGATAGTGATAGAATTAAAGGCATGTGCTACCATTGCCTGACCTATATGTTTACTATGGTGGCTGGCTTTTCCCTCTGATACTCAGATAAACTTTATTGGAGTACACAGATAAAATATCACTACATTTTTGATCCCAGCACTTGAGATCTCATGTCTTTGCTTGGGAAAAACACACACCTTTAATCTCAGGAAGTGATGGCAGGAAGGAGAAAGGTATATAAGGTGTGAAGACCAGGAACTACAGGCTTTTAAGCTTTTAGGCTGTTTAGCAGCAGTTCAGCTGAGATCCCTTCTGGGTGGGGACTCAGAGGCATTCAGTCTGAGGAAACTGAATCGGCTTAGGAGTTAGTGAGGTGAGGTTGGCTTGTTCTGCTTCTCTGATCTTCCAGCATTCACCCCAATATCTGGCTCTGTTTTTTTTTTTAAATTAATAAGACCTTTTGGATTCGTGTTATGCTGTTTCTCCTTCCCTTGAAGGGTCCAGCACCCTAGATGATCAAAGATGCTCTACATCCTTGGAGTGGTCAGACTCACCACAGTTAAATATGTGTTGATGATGATAAGCTTTGGAGGGACACAGTCATAGTGAATCAATGTCCATGGTGCACGAGGACTGGAAGTTTTAGTTTTTACATCTGTTGCCTTCACTGTTAGTGGTATTGCAATTTTAAAGTATTTTCTTATGGTTGACAGTAAGATTAACAAGATTTTGGAAACAGAAATATTAGTTATGAGTCATCAAATCCACAGCCTACACATTACTAAGCAGACACAGAAAGTTTTATGGAAGCATGACACAAGAGTGTTGCTGTGCCCTCTGTGGTGAATACTTCCAAAGGAGGAGGTTAAAGTTAGGGACCCTGACTGGGAGTAATGCAGAGTCCATCCAGGAGAGGGGTGTGTCTGAGAGTTCTGACTGAAACCACTGCCCCAAGGAGACCCTTCCCCAAACCTCTGTAGTGCGACAGAGTTTCACTGTGTTTTCAAGTTCAGTATGAATTGCATGATGCCTTAGCATGCTTTACTAAATGCAAACCTTCATGGGCTCACTACAAGGTTGTCCATGTTGTTACCACCTCTGTGTTTTGCCTAGTTTTTAGTCCATGGAACTCTCACTGGCCAAAGCAAGAAGTACCCCCTTGTCAGTAGCAAATGTATCTGGTCCAAAATAGAAGAGGAAGGACATCCAGGCTAATATTAATCCTGGTGGCTGTGCAGTTATGGAAGACATGTAACTAGTGATTAGGATTGTGAGTGTTCTTGTAGAGAGTAAAACATGAAATAAAGAATAGTGAAGACTTGTGCTAGGCTCACCATGGCTCAGGTGGAATCTCCATCCATGTCAGCAGGTGGATCTCAGTGCGTCTTACACAGGAAACTTTGAGCAGCCTCTTAAGTGAAGATGGTGAGTGACTCAGGACAGAGCTAAGTGATTAGATAACAGAATGACCAATTGATTCTACAAGCATCACACTATACTGAACTTGGGACTGCTGAGAAATAGCAATAATATATGGCATCAGTTGGGTTGCTGGTTTTTTATTGGCCATAATCCTACATGCTCAGTGTTTAGAGTAGGGATCCCTGAAAACAAGTCTACCCACTGAGCAGCCAAGTCTCTTTAACAATTTCCAGGGTTAAATATAAATTAGTTCAAAGTCCTGGAAGGAATTTCTTCTTAAGTGGTGTTGTCTGTAAGTGACTTCTTCTGTAAGAGGCTGAGTTTAGTGCTGACAGTAGACAGAGGCAACCTACATTCTCATCTTCAGTGGGACAAAGATGATTTAATTGATAGAGATGCCACAGTTGTATGGTTTATGAGTAAAATGAACTAAACCCTCAGAGGGGAAAGTACACTTCTGGGGAAAGGGAAGACAGTGAGGAAGGCAGGGAGCTCTGTGGAGAAGAGTGGGGAAAGCTAAGAGAGAGTTCATTCTTCTGAGTCAGTTTTAGAATGAGCTGATGACTGCCTGAGTGGGAAAATGTGAATATACACATGCGTGCACACACACACACACACACACACACACACACACACACACACACAGAAGGGGGAGAGAGACAGAGAGAGAGAACAGATACTGACTGCTTCTATGTGGCAGGCAGAAATGAAGCACAGATCAAAAACCCTTCTCTCTGTAATCATAATACTGATTCTGATGTTAGAGCAATGGACCATAGGCCAGAAGAACAGCCCCAATAGCCTAATCTAGTTTGTATTATTTTACTTTTGATAGTGTTCTTTTAATAGAAAACTGGTTTTTATTGTAGTAAAAAGTGAGTTTTCATTTTTTGGTTGTCTATTTTGGTAAACTGGTAGACAGCTCTAGTAGTCTTTTCTATTTCTTTCATAGATGTAGATGTGTGCCAATGAGTGTGCACGTATGAATGAAAGTGTCTTAGTTACTTCTCTGTTGCTGTAAAGAGACACCATGACCAAGACAACTCTTATAAAAAGAAACATTTAATTGGGGACTTGCCTACAGTTTCAGAGGCTTTGTTTATTATCACCATGATGGAATATGAGGCATGTGTGGCTCTGGAGCTGTAGCTGAGAGCTGCATCCTGGTCCACAGGCCAAGAGAGAGAGTGACACTGGGCCTGACTTGGGCTTTTAAACCCTGAAGCCCACCCCCAATGACAAACTTCCTCCAACAAGGCCACACCTTCTAATCCTTTCAAACACTGCTATTCCCTGTTGACTAATTATTCAACTATATGAGCCTTAGAGGTCATTTTTATTCAAATGCCACAGGAAACCAGTGGCCGAGGGTAGGTGTCTTCATCAATCACTCATCACTATTATTGTTTCCTTTTTTTTTTTTTTTTTTTTTTGAGAGAGAGAGAGTTCTCACTGCACTGGGAGTTCAGCATTTGGCTTGACTAGCTGGCCAGTGAGCTAGGGATCTGTCTTTCTCTGTACCTTTGGGACTGGATTGCCCATGAACACAGCCCTGCCTGGCTTTTTATGTGGGTAATGGGGATCCAGAATCAGGTCTCCCATTTGGGCTGCAACTCTTGGCCACTAGAGCCATCTTCCTGCCCCTTTAACTCCTCATGTTTTGCAGCTTCAGGGGCATGAGTCAACACCATGGAAGCTTCCTTACTTTCCTCGCCAGCATACTCTGCATTTTCAGCAAATGCATCTCATTATCTTGTCCCTGTTATTTCATGATCAGCTTGTGCTGGTAGTATTTGACAAAAGTCAATTAATTATCTGAAATAATATGTTATATCCTTAACATTTCAAAAAAAGAGATCATGAAAGCAGTTACTGACTGTTTGCATCTGATGGTAATGGAGTCGGGTTTGACCTGTTGCTGTACATATAAATAGTTAATCCCATTACCGTAAAGAAAATGAGCCTTTTAGCCTTATTTATAGAAGGACATTTTAACAGAGGAACCCAGTGGGGTGGGAGAATACTTTCTCCAGTTTTTCAGTGCAATTAGGAGAGTCCCAGGTAAGAAATCTGGAATGGGGATCATCTTCTCTAAATGTGAGTTGAACACATTATTTTGTCCATCATTATCTGCACGGGAGCAGTTATGAGGTCAGTATATTTAGAAGCATTGTGAATTTCCTCACCTGTTCAGCTAAGCATTCCAAGGCTCAAGCATATTATAGAATAATTTGTCAGATTTATATGAAGATCCTAGTGTCATAGACTGAAGCTATAGCTCAGTTGGCAGAGTGCATACCCAGAAGACACAAAGCCCTGGGTTCCTTGCCCAGCACTGCATGAACTCAATGTGGTGTTATATGCCTGTAATCCCAGCACTCAGAAGGTAGAAACATGAGAGTTCGAAGTTCAAGGTCACCCTCAGCTACATAGAGAATTTGAGGTCAACTGGGCTACTTGAGACCTTGTCTCAAATAAATAAAAGTAATCCCAAAATATAGAGTGTGCATTTGTCGTCATAATTCTTTTAAGGTTACATCTTGCTACTGTACAGTGAACCTGATAATTTGTCTTTTACTCTTCTCTATTTCCATCATTAATAAGCAAAGAAACACCCTGTGACTCCCCAGTTGTCCAGTAGTTCAAGAGAGTCTTAGAATAACTTCTAGCATTTTAGAGCGTAGGTCACAGGCCTAATGACCTCTTTCATGACACAGGGTGGTGTCCACTTTAAGGTTCTATTGTTCTTAAAACAGGAAGAAAGGACAGACCTACATGGGGTGACAAGTCAAAGCATACAGGGGGTTAATTGGAACCCAAATTTTCTGTTCAAATCCAGCAAGGATTTCGTTTTCCAATTTAGAAAAGAAAGCATACAGCCAAGCCCCCAAGGTAACTGTCCCACCCTGGCACATGAAAGTACACTGTCTGCACTGGGGACAACCTCACAGGGAAATGTCTCTGAAGCACTGGCTCCCAATGAGGAGGTGGCAGCTGGCTTTCAGAACTGGGAGTTACCTGACTTCAGTGACTTGGAAATTCTTGGACAAACTTACACAGCAGCCAGGAGATGGGTCAGGAGGTCAGGTGCCTGCTGCACAAACGTGAGGACCTGAGTTTAATCCCCAGCACCCACGTGAAATCCAGACAGCAGCGAGTGTCCATAACCTCAGCAACAAGGAGCTAGAGATGGGGACCCCTGGAGGTTGTCAGCCATTCCAGCTGAATCAGGAGCTAAGGTGAAAGAGATTAAGGAAGGCATGCAATATTGACTGCTGCTTCCACATATATGTGCATACACACACACACACACACACACACACACACCCACACACATATAACACACACACACACACCACACACACATACAACACACATAACACACACCACACATACAAACCACATACCACACACGCCACACACACACACACACACACACACACACACACACACACACACACACACACCACACATATACAACACACATAACACACACCACACACACACCACTCATACACACCACACACCGCACACACCACACACACACACCCCAGCAAACCCACAGACAACACTGATTGGCACCTCTCTTCCCATCCCTCAGCCATCTTGTTTGCCGTGTGGTCACCACATGGGTGTCTGCCCTGATTATTCAGGACATCAGCCCTGTGATCTAAACCCTGGCCTTTATTTCATTAGTTTATTGTTCTTGATCTTGTGGCACTGAAGGCTGAACTCAGCACCTCATACAGAACAGGCTGAGTCTCCAGACCCATTTAGCCTTCTAGAAATTATACAAACTTCTTAGCTGTGGTTTTCTGGCAGCCCTATCTGATGCTCCTTCTGGTCTCTGAAATCTAGTCCACTCCAGCCCACTGTTTCTCTGAATCCTCCAGTGACCTTCTTAGAGATCACCTTCACAACATCTGAGCTAAACATCCTGCTTCAGTCTCCCTGGAATTCTGCCTCATTGTGTCTCTGCTCTTACATCTCTTCATAGTCTGGATTCTGGGCTCTGGAAGGGAAGAACCATTATCATAATTTTGCACATCGCTTCCTTATCCAGTACATATGGCTGCAGACAGCCAAAGCAGTCAGGCAAGCTTAAAACTGAGCATTCATATCGTCCCTACCTGTATGCAGGTCTGCTACCCTTAGCCAGATGGCTATGAGCTTTTGGAGAACATGGGCTGTGGGTTCCTCAGCTGTCAGTGTCTCATGCAGCCGTAAGGTGCTGGGGTCCAGCACCGTGGAATGTGTGGAACTGAAGGCACCCTAGTAACTGGAGACACTTGGAAATGTGCAACAAAAGGATGTGGAGCACAGCACTCCATGGCAACTCAGAGCCTCAGTCTTTAGGTTTAAGCCATCTTCTCTGAGATGGGTGTATAGACAGGGTGTATAGACAGGTTCTGCATTGACAAAACTTTCAGATAGCAACAAAGACTCGAAAAACTCCCACACCTGCTGAGGATGACAGTATTTGAGTACATGCTTCCTCCACTTTATTTAAATAATTTTTACTTTTTTAAGATATTTTATACCAGGATATTTATTCTCTCTCTCTCTCTCTCTCTCTCTCTCTCTCTCTCTCTCTCTCTCTCTCTCTCTCTGTCTCTCTCTCTCTCTCTGTGTGTGTGTGTGTGTGTGTGTGTGTGTGTGTGTGTGTGTGTGTGTGTGTACATGTGTATGCATGCATGTGGAGGCCAAAGATTCATGTTAGGCATCTTCCTGTATCACTCTCCATCTTCCTGCTTGAGACAGGGCCTCTCACGGTACCTAGAGCACATTGTTGCAGCAGACTGGTTGGTCTTTGGGATTATGGCACATGCTCCCAGGGTCGGCTTTTATGTGGGTGCTGGGATAGGGACTCAGGTTCTCATGGTGGTGTGGAAAGTGCGTCACTGGCTGAGCCATCTTCCCAGCCACTGCCTGGGACATCTTAAATCACATGAATGGACTAGCTGCACTGGGCCTGCTCAGCGTGGTTTGTAACCAAATGAAGACATGTAGCTGCACTTCCAAACTTCTCATCCTGAATCTCAGCTTCACGCAGCATGCTGCAATCGTTGGCTAAGAACTCAAGACATTGCCTTTGACCAGTCATCCTGAAAATAATTTCTCTTCCTTGAACATCTGATGCACAGCCTCAGTCAGCTCCTGTGGTGATTCCCACATTCACTATCCGAAATACTCTTAACATATGTTACGGTTGGCGGTCTGTGAATAAGCTGTCTAGACAGGGCATTTAAGGTCCCATAATACCATCTTCATTGGCACCACTGTGTTCAAAGACATTCTAAACATCAGTGTGAAAAAAATCCACCAAGGTAGACCCGACTCTGGAATTTCTAGGTGGGTGCTGGGAAAATAAGCTCTGACCCCCCTCTTCATAGGATCCCAGTGACAAACTAAAGTTTGGTTCCACCCAAGTTCGTCCTGGGTGACCAATGCATTCATCAGTCTTATTCAGAGAGCAAGGGTCAGGAGGTTCCAGCAGGAGCCAGGGTGACAGTGAAGCAGCCACATGAGACTCTGCCGGGTGAGGGCTCCCCTGGGGCTGTGCAGTGGAGCCCTTCCCTTGCCTTCTTCGGCTCTCAGGCTCAAGCCCCTCCCTAAGACCTTGATGTCATGTGCTGTTATTGCATCCAGTCGACTGGAGGTAGGCTGGAGACTGCCCTCACCTTGTTCGACAACGATCAGAAGCCCAGCTGTGATGATCTTTTGCAAACAGACACAGCTGGTCTTACAAAGATGGCAGTTGGTCTGCTGGGTGGATAATGCGGTACAACATGGGTAGATGCTCGCATCCATCGCCTGGGAAATGCAGATGACATGCATGGAAGTATACACATTGATAGAAATGTAGAATTGCTGGTATGGAACTGCCTGGAAAGATCTGGAAAGGCTAGCATACACACCAGGAGTCTCTGAAGCTTCTGGAAGCTTCTTCCCTTCTCCCTCAGACCTGAGAAATCTGCTGGACATCGTATATAGCATGCACTTTGTACTCAGTTAAATATGCTCTGTGTGTTCCCAAAAAGACCAATATTTATATATCATGCTCACCAAGTTAAATTTCCTATCCTACATTAAGCCTGCATGATGAATGGCTTTATCTGGCCTATTACAGTCTGTTAAACCATAAATCCCTAGGCAGGAGAAGCAGTAAGGAAAAAAATGTATAACCTGACTGAACAAAGCCACCGAGGGACGAACCGTTTCTGTATAAGATGGTTACAGTCCATCATATTTGCTAACAATAATATGTAAAATACCCTGGAAAACCTATTTGCTCTTATTTCCCTTCCACTTCAATTTCTACTGTTAACAACAAAAAGGAGTGTTGACATAGGAATATCCAGCCCGGTGTTTCCACTTCCCCACTTTATTACCTACATAATACAGTGTTCCTTGAGCCAATTTGTACTTATATTCTTATTGTTAGGTGAGTCAATGAGCTGATGAATAAACACAAATATGAATGTGCCCCTATATTCTAGTTAGAATGCTGACATCATAACCATTTTTCAGTTTAAAAATTTCCTGGGCCAGCAAGATAGTCCGTGGGTGAAAATGCTCGCTGTGGAAGCCTGAGGCCCTGAGTTCAATCCTGGAACCCACATGGAAGGAGAGAAGGGGTTCCCAAATGTCATCCTCTAACTTCTGCTTGTGACCTGTTGCACACCCATGCACACACACACACACACTGTTAATAAAAAGAATCTTATAAAAATTAAAGTTTTCTATTTCCTTTGTCTCAGGAATTTTCTTTTCACCTCATTTCCACAGAACCTGGTGTTTTGTTCAGGTGGTGAGTTTAATTTGCCTTGTATTAAAGGTACTTAAACAATGTTAGTGGTCATCAATAAGGTGTCTTGTTCAATTAAAATTACGCAGTACTTTCTAAGCATCTTTCTTTGTATTACACAAACTGGAACATAGAACATTCAGAAGGTGGGGGTCACGTAATTTCTCATTGAACTGGGTGCTCTTGTGAGTCAAGGGAGTGGTACTAGAAATTATGTTGGAGAATAAGCCAGGTCCTTCTGGGCAGCAAATCTGTATGGGATCAATAAAAAGCATGAACAGCGACTCTGGTTTAAATCACTGAAATGTGAATGACAGTTGTGCAGAGGCCACCATGTTTGAGTCTGCTCCCTGGTACCCAGAACTCAGCTTCTCTAACTGGAGGCCATGTCCCCATCCCCATCCCTGTCCCCATCCCTGTCCTGGTCCGCATCCCCATCCCTTTGTCAGATGGGTAAATATAGAGTTATGAGAAATTTGGTGGCAGTAAAACCTTTCAGAATATGTAATAAATGACCAAGATTAGCTGAAACTAAAATGTAATGAATGTGAGGTGTTTCACAGTGCTCATCCGTGTTGCCTCCTAGGAGTTCGCCGCAGCCTTGGTTCTGGGCAAATAGCATGGACACTGAACTGTACATGAGGTCAAACCACACAGTGCCAAAGAAAGCTGCCTGAGACACATCAGCTCAGGTCTAAGACTATCTTAAGAACTGCAGTGTTGTTACTGGACATACAAACTTTTGTGATCTTACAGGAAAAAAAAGACAATATTTTCTTAACATTATTCATCTGGTCTGTATGTAAGTATTAAATTATCATATCTTTGGATTATATTGTGTTAGAATGTTTGGTTTTAAATATTGCTGCTGGAGTCACAGCTTGCATTTCATAAAAATAAATCATTAAATGAATTTTGGCTCTAAATTAAGACAGAGCTTCCAACAGTTTCTTAGATGGCCCTAAACACACTTCTGCCATTTTATACTATGTATTTATGCAAAGCAGTAGTATCAGTATTGACAGTTATAAAATCAAACTATCAATCAGATCTGAGAAATGTCGAAGGTGCTCTGCATTCCTCAGTACCAAATGTTCAGTCAAGATTTACTTCTCTATGTAAAAATAAAGCATCCATCTCATTAGTATGCAAAGTTGCATTTGTTTTAATAAATAGTAAAACTCATATGTATAACTGAGGAATTTATTTAAGATAAACATCACCATGACTTATTGCCAAATGTTTGTTTTATATTCCTATTACATATTTATATTGCTGTTTGTTCTCTTACCATCATGCCTATATAACTAGGGTCACATAAACATTTTTCATGCAGAAAAAGTTATGAGAGGAAGAAGTTTAAGAAGCTATGTGCAAGAGTGCAGACTTGACTGGGAACTTGTGAGTCAATATGTTCTTAATAGTGCTCCTGGGGTGGAATATTTAAATATAAGAGAATAAACGTGTTTGGTGAATTATCTGTTGTTTCAGGCTGCAGTTCTTATGGGCAAGGATAAAAATGAGGTGGCTGTCTTTTCTTGTATGGGTTTATTCTGAAATTAATGGCATTCATTAAGTGATTGTGTAGATGTTTAGCACCACAGTTACATACATAGCTACCTCTGCTGCTGGATTATGGAGGACTTGACAGCAGACCACTCATCTGATTTATAATGGTATTTTATTACTCCTTAAACATGTGCAAACAGCATCCTGTGGAATTATATGATATCTAGGAAGGGTTCTGTGGGTTTTCACTTTGCCTAATGGAACCTTTCCATGTAATTCTTTGTGTATCTGTGAGTTTGTATGCACATATTCATATGGTTTCACATGTATGTATGCATGTGGAGAAGGAGTCAGGTGTCATTCCTCAGGGGCTATCCATTCCATTTTGTTTTTTGAGGCAGAGTCTCTCACTTGACCTGGAGCTCACCAAGCAAGCAAGGGTGGTCTGCCAGCAAGCTGCAGGGATCTGTCTGTCTCATGCTGGGTTCTGGGAATCAAACATAGGTCCTTATGCTTATATGGCAAGCACTTTACAGACTGAACTCTCTCTTCAGCTCTCCCTGATCTTCTTGATGAGTAGAACAAATTCTCTAGCTTCTTCTTATGAAGAACTTAACCCTTCAGAAGAAGCCATTAGCATTTTGTATTACCATGATGGTAGGAAATACCCTCTAACTGAAGTGGAAATCGGTCTTGTTATACCTGAGGATTGACTTAAGACATGAGCACTCCCCTGAATAGGGCATCAAATCTACCCTGTGGTCTTCATCTGACCCAGAATAAAACTAATACCCCTTTTTCAAATAGTTGAAGTTGGCTTTCAGGGTCTTTGGAGTTTCATTCAAGCTTTGGCTTTATTGAGACTTTTTTTTCATTCCTTTCTTCTATGACTTATTTCCCAGGCTAATTGCTATTCTTTTCATGTTGAAAGTATCTCCTTTGGTACTCTCTCTTAAAAAATACTCACTTCAGAGGCAGATGTTTGAGCTAGGGTCTGGGCAGTGTAGAGCACAGGGTTTACTGTGAAGGATCTGTACAACTGTGAGGCTGTAAACTATAGAAGGGTATCTGGAGAGAGAGACAGAGGGAGGCCAACTCCAACCCACCAAGGCAAAGGTCCTGGGTATGTGTGTATGTGTGTGGCATAAGGGTGTATGTATATGGGTTGTGTGTGTGTGTGTGTGTGTGTGTGTGTGTGTGTGTGTGTGTGTGTGTGTTTTGTGTATGATGTATATGTATATCTATGGTTTGTGTGTGTGTGTGTGTGTGGTATATGTGAGTGTGCATGTGTGTGCCTATTTTTTTGTGTGTAGTGTGTGTGTGTGTGTGTCTGTGGTATAGGTGAGTGTACATGTGTGTGTTTATTTTTTTGTGTGTAGTGTGTGTGTGTGTGTGTGTGTGTGTGTGTGTGTGTGTGTGTGCATGTGTGTGTCTATGGTACATGTGCAAATATCTATGTTGTATGTGTATGTGTCTATGTGTTCATTACTTCCACAGTATCTCCCTAGCCCCTTATTTTGCTTTTTGTAGAAAGCAAACCCAGAGCCTTTACACATAATAGGTATGCATCCTACCATCGAGCTATATCCTCAGCCCTTGGACTTGTGGTCCTCCTGCCTCTGCCTTCCAGATGCTGACACTGTAGGGTTGGATCACCTGGCTAAGGCCTCTATTTTCTTGTCAGCACAAAGGCATCAAATGAACTTGCCACTGCTAAATCTGTCCCTCTGCTCTCTTTCTCACACCATGGCTGAGACACTGTTCATCTTAGTACACAGCCAAGAGTCCCATGTCATTTGTTCATCACATCAAGTGCAGTAGTTCAACCTCGTGACTAACTATAGTCCTCCAACTGCACTTATGTAATCTTCTGTCGAGCCAGATTTCCCCTATTGCAACTGACACTGATAGATGTTATTGAAAAGGATAAAAACTTTCCACAACTTGTACAAATCTTCTCTCACATTGACTTGGAGTCATTAATCAACACTCTATAGAAACGCGAGTTTCCAACCGGCCCACTGGACTGCTATTCATTTCCATCTTCTTCAAACTTCCACTTGGAACAGTAAAATCTTTTCTTGAGCTTGTTACTTCCTATCTCTGGTGCCTTCCAGAATTAAGACTGTCTGAGGAAAACACTGTTAATCAGGTTCCTGTGAAGCAACTTCAAATGATTTAAGCCCCGTATTAAAATTGAGTGGTGACTTGGTATCAACCACACCAGCTTCTGAGCTGCATTCTCTTTCCCTGTTGCTCCTTTTCTGTTTCTTTTGAAAACCAGGACACCTTTTTACACCTACATTCCTGATGTTGCTGCCTTTTCTCCACCTGTAAAGATGCTACTCTGTGGGAGCCCATTCTCGGGTTCCTGGTGGCTTTACCCAGCAGGTCCGCATAGAGGATGATTAGGAATGTGGGCCTGAGTGCAGGTGTCTGAGATGGTCTGCACTTGGCTGTGCTGGGGGAGGGGGGAGAGGTCTTTTGCTCCACCCCTTGGCATCTCTATAAATACCCTGAGGCAGAGACAGGGCCTGTTGGAATAGGTTCCAGGCCCTCTCAAGACTATCCTTTATTTTCTATCTGTTTACCTCCACAATCTAAATCCTTCTATCTAATATTTCCTGCTGCTCGTACTCAAGAAAACTCTGGGGAACTGTGGGGTTGGTGGGTAAACACCCTGTACTACTCAGTCTCCATGCCACTGTTTCCTGGGATGTCACAGGAGCTGGAGCAGATTAGCAGAAACATGAGGGTGGGTCTGTGGTTCCATATGCCCCAGAGGCTTCTGGGAAGAAGTAGACTGAGAGCCTCTTTCCCAAAGGCTTTGGACAAGAGTCAAGGGGTGAGTGACACAGAGATAGTTTAGTACATGGCTGGATTAGGTCATGTAGACAGGGACTTCAACTGGAGTGTTATGACAACCCCACAGCATTGTCCCTGCGTCGCTAGACATATTGCATGTATTACTTCTGGAATTTGTAAAATCTTTATGAATGTTCCAGAAGAGTGAGATTCCCCGTGTTCTCTATAGACACCTACAAAGGCCTGTGGTATTTCAGAACCTGATCTCCATGCTTGTGAAGTCTCCAACACAGCCAGCCAAGTGCTCTACTGCTATTTTCTCATCATCTGTTCGACGCTGTAAAGAAATCTGACAGCTCCATTAATAAAATGAATCTCCAGCACTTCAAGGCTGGTGGAGGTGTGATAGATAGATGTCTTTGCTAACCTTGGAGCATCTGCGTGATTGCATTAAGGGAGCTGCCGGCTGGCTTCCTTTTAGTTTTCATTTAGCTAGAATCCAGGTTCCACATAGATGAGAGCACAGTGTCGTCTTCATTCACTGAAGTTCTTCCAGGGGCTCCACAGGTCCCTGCAAGTAGGAGTTATGGAACAAATCATGAAAGCTAATAACTGAGAGAGTGCTACCACATTTGGTTTTGCTACATTTGGCCTTTTTATCTGATAACCACCTTGGATAAAGAAAATGACAGGGATCAGTTCAGCATCGTTTATGCTATGACAACCAACTGTATTATAACTCTTACCTTTGTGTTATTCTTCTTGCATTGAGATTGTAAAAATGACTTATAGAAGTGCCACCATGGCACCACCAGAGGCATTTTCCCACCTGGTCAGGTCATTGTCACAGTCTTTATGTGCTGTAGTTGGGTAGGACTATTGAAGGAAAGGACATAGACCTCAGAACTCTTTGCTTCATCTGCATTAGTCATCCTGACGCCTCCACAAATCCGTACTGTTGGAATCTGCTGAGTCACACAGGCTCCCATTTCGTATTCAGGTTTCTCGGATGGCCCTGGCTATTTTTTTTTTAATTTTATAACAGATTCCCCTGTCCTCCCTCCTCCCACCCCACCCCCCGCCCTCCCCCCAATCCACCCCCCACTCCCACCTCCTCCACGGCAAGGACTCCCCTGGGGATTCAGCTCAGCCTGGTAGATTCAGTTGAGGCAGGTCCAGTCCCCTCCTCTCTTCACCCAGGCTGAGCAAAGTGTCCCAGCATAGGCCCTAGATTCCAGAAAGCCAGTTCATGCACCAAGGACAGGTCCCGGTCCCACTACCTGTACTCTCATCCAGTGACTGATGGACGCGGATGCAGAGATCCACGGCCGAGCCCCAGGTGGAGCTCCGGGAGTCCAGTCGGTGAGAGAGAGGAGGGATCATATGAGCAAGAGATACTGAGACCATGATTGGAAAAAGCACAGGGAAATAGCCAAACTAGTGGAAACACATAGCTGAGGAGGCCCCATGGAACTGGATCAGGCCCTGGCTACTTTTAAGGAGGCTCTGGACCTTTAAGAGGTGGAGCCTAGCTGGTGGAAGTGGGTCAACAGGATGGACCTCTGAAGGTTTCAGAAGGTGTTCTGCACCTGCCTGACAGCTGTTTCTTCTGTGTTCCTACCAGCTGTAACCCAGCTGCTCTGCTGTGCCTGCCCTGCCACGATGGACTGACATTTTCTGTAAATGTAAACCAAAAGAAAAATCTCTTCTTCAATTCTTCCTGCCAGGTCTGAAAAGTAACCAGTCTACTTCCCATAGGGTATTCCTTTTGCATTTGAACACGTTTTCCACCACTGGCCTGTCAGCTTCCTGCCCACATAGGCACTCAGTTAGTATTACAGTTTTAAAAAGTTTACTTCTCATTTGGTCTCTGAATATTTATAGTAAGATTTACTTCCTCATTTGAAATTTTCCTGTTTCATTTGAACTACTTTCCATTTAAAATAATTAATTAATTGACTTAAAACTACTTTTGAAATGTAGCCCAGGCTGTCCTTGCCTCTGCCTCCCTAATGCTTGGATTACGGGCATGCGCCACCACAACTGGCTGTTAATTTTTTTTTTTTTTGAGCCATAATTTCATGGACCTATTTTGATCTGATAAGCAAAGTCATTCTGGCTTCCGTCCTGCCACGCTGAGCTGGACACTGGACTCTCTTCCTCAGTGCCCCTCATAAGCCCTTGGACTGCTGTGTTGGAGGCAGACATCTGTCCCTTCTCAGCTTACTGATTAAGAGTTGTATGCCAAACTCCCGCGACTATTGCCATTCGAATTGTCCACTACAAGCTACTGGGACAAAACAAATGTCAACTATTTAATACAGTGTGGCTCACTGGTCACTTAAAAATTGTGTGTGTGTGTGTGATGTGAATACAAAAACATTTACATGTTTCTAAAGGAGGGTCTGGAATCGGGCTGGTGCTGACCCAATTCTTTGTCCTTTTAAGTAGTGTCTGGATGCTGTGCATGAGTGGTAGCTGTGAAGGGCTGTAGACTAAACATTACAGCAATACAGAGTGACTCCCCAATACTATTTCATAGCTCCATACATTCCATCATAGATGTAAATCATCAGAGGCCCACAAAGTCTGTCCTGTCTCCAGGCTGCCTGTTACTCTGTTTGTTCTCCTTAATTTAGCAAAATCTATGAAGAAATGAGAAATCAGGAAATTGAAAAGGCTCAGCAAATATTCTATGTTAAGTAGTCATGCAGATAGAAGAGACATATTTCCATTAATAAGAATCTTAAAGGAAACACTTTGATATTAGAACTCTGTTGCTTTTCCTGGGGAGACATGAATACATGTCCACTCACCTTAGGTGGGGAACCAATGACACACTGGAGACACAATTCTGCCAAAGTACAACTTGGTGAACCAATGTGTTTTTTGGGGTTACTAAGGGTAGCAAGGGTAACCCAGAGGTAGTGACATCACTGGAAAACCCAGTTTAGGTTACAACTAATGACTAGTTCCTGTCTGGAGCTCTCTGCACGGGACACAGGCTGCTCCCCTGGTCAGATAGTCTCTGTCCCAGCAATAGGTAGCACTTAGAGAACCCTGGGGAGGCACTTGGTGAAGTTTGGGGAGCTTCTAGAGACCTGTGAGTTTTGTCAGTTTCCTGAATAGTCATGATTTGCTTCCTGAAGGAAATGTTTCAGTTTAGAGGAAATCGCTACCAAGCAGGAAGGCTGGCCACACAGTTTGTATAGTCCTGATAATGCATAGATTTTTAGGGAGCAAATCCCCACTCAAAACAGAAGCATGCACTGTGTATGTGCATGCTAGCAAGACTGGCTAGCAGAGGTAACCTTGTTTGTACTGATGGCAGTGTAGACTGGAATGATGGATCACAGCAAGTTTCTCTAATAAGACACCTAATTGGTTTGAAGTATTTTCCTTTTGGGTGGTTGTTGTTCTCTCAGCTGCTTGATTTAATAGAAGAAATGGGACTGGGGAGATGGCTCAGTGAGCAAGAGTTCTTGCTGTATAAACACGAGGAACTGAGTTTAAATCTTGAGCACCTACACAAAACACTGGGCCCAGGCATGCGTTCCTGTGACCCAGCACTGTGTGTGGAAAAGGCAGGGGAATCACTCGAGTGTGCTGGCTGCTGGCCTCGCTCAGGGTGAGTGAGAGAACATGTCTTAAGGAACTAGGTAGTGTGAAAGAGCAGGACACCTGGTGCCCTTGCTGGCTTCCACACAGACTCTAGTGGACACACCCTTCATACACATGTGCACATACACCAGACACATCCGTAAATACACACACACACACACACACACACACACACACACACACACACACACCACAATAAATAAATACCAAAACTAGCATGTTTTAATAAACAGTCCAATTTTGTGCAAAGCAATCTTACTAAATAAGATTACTATTGTGGCTTAAGTTAAGCAGCCTCTCCTCAGCTTGCTCTTGGATATTCAATTGTAAGCATAGCATTTAGTAGGAGATAAATATCCTAATTCCACAAAGCCATGACTATAAAATGAACTTAAACCTCATAACTCATTCTCGCAATCTGATGAGAAACTTATAAGACTGCAAGTTAGTCCTGGTGCCCTGAAGTCTGTGTCCTAAGTACCACATTGTGTGGCTTGGGGCAGAACTTGAATTTCTAGGGAATCTGGGACCATTCATGGAGCCCTTAGATTCACCAGCAAACACAGACATACTCCAAGAGAATGTGAAGAGCAAAGTCCTGAAGCTCTGTGGAGCAGCTTAGGTACATAATCGTTTTAATTGACTACTCTCCTTGCACAGACAGACAGACAGGTCCTGTGACTTAACAAGTTAGTCTTTGTCTCCATTACCTTTGATAGGAATGCGTAAATCCTACCCTAAGCAGCTCCCATTTTAATATACCTTCAATACAATCCTTGATAGATCTGCCAGCATATATGGATGTGACTTCTGCCCAGCTTCGTGTCCCTGTTGTGGAACAAGCTAAAAGGACAAGAAAGATCCAACTGGGCCTTTTTTGGTTTTCTAGGTGTAATAATGAATCCCTTGTCTTCTTTCCCCCCAAACACCAAGGAGAACTGTGAGATGCTGTGTGGTTTTTAAATAACAACCAGACACAGATTTGGACTATAACTTAATTTCTCAAGTAACTTCTGGGACATGCACTAAGTCTGGGGCATTCTGCTAGGTGTTTTCAGATGCTGAGAATACCTGTGTCCTCTCTTGAAGAGGTGAAGGAACACATGTCTAGTATCAGTAAAATAAATCTGGCAAGGCAGTGCATGTGATCAAAGACAAATTGACCCTATCTGACAAATCAATCAAAGGTAATTAAATAGAGGGGATGATTTAAGGCAAGCCTGGAAGACTTTAATTACTTCTACTTCCTTTTTTTTTTTTTTTTACTTCTGCTGTTTTAAATTATCATAAGGATCTACTCACATGGGGAGGTAGAAGTGGCCATTGCAAATTGCCATTCCTACTCACTGAATATCCTAATGGGCCTGAATAAGTTGGGTCAGAGGCTGATTTCAAGTTAACATTAAGTCTTTAAACAAATGGAAAGTTTGAGAAACAAAAGAATGCCAAAACTGGCCGAGAGAGGAGGAAATGTTCTCCCCACGGCTGCTTCTGGGCCTGGTGAAGTGGTCACACTGTGTATTTAATTGCCTGTTGAGAGGCTGAGCTCAGTGCTGGTCTTGGCAAGCCTGGAAGGGCCTGGAGAGCAGGGAAGGGAGACCACAGGAAGAATCAGGTGCGAAGAGGAAGCCTGGTGCAGAATTAAAGGTGGCGCCCCGGGTGCGGATGAGAGTTTAGAAAGAATCACATGTCTCAGAAAAGCTTCCATCATGTTGATATGATTGTTTACTCAGGCTTGCAGACATTCTATGTTGCTTTCCTACAAGGTGCTGTTGGACTTCTGAGTGTTTAACCTTGACAGTACTGATAGGCATAAGCCCCATTTCCCCGTACAGTGGCTTCAGGATAACTTTATCTGCTTCAGTGAGCTGTCCTTCTTTCACACACTTCAAACATATTACTGGTGGTTATGAGGCATGTTATTCTCAGAACTCTCACGGGGAAGAGAATTTTATACAGCGAATCAAAAATGCAAGTCATGGCCCTCCTGGAGAGATGAGTCAGTGGTGAAGAGCATTTACTGCTGTAGCTGGGGACCTGGGTTTGGTTCCCAGTACCCATAGGGAGCCTCACAACTGTCTGTAACTCCAGTTTGCAGGGATCCAATCCTTCTTCTAATATCCATGGACACCTTCACACACACAGCATAAATAAACACACTCAGGCACACACACGGACACATACATAAATATTTTATTTAGTTCAAGTCATTTCATACCATCAGGTTTCAAAAAATAAAATTACTCCCTTGGGTTGTCTGGAATATAAACTATTATTTAATTTTGTGTAATAGAGAAAAATGGTTAGTGTTTTTCCTCCCTCTCTATCAATAAACTAAAACACGGCCACCTCAAGCTCATCAGTCATGAACAACAAAAGTAACGCTAGCCTGGTGGTTAATTTGGAATCTACTGATGAGACCAATATTGGGGGAGAACACTTAGTGAGCTGAGGGTTTAATAACAACTAGAGTTTCACGGAAATCTAGAGGGAAGTGAGAGAGCATGTGTCTGCTGTACACACCGGCTGAGCTGTAAATAGACTGTTTATCTGCATCTCCATGTTAGTGTCTAGAGAATTTATGCTTTCAGTTTTTTGTTTCCTGGTTACCCATAATCTTTCCAACAACAAAGACTTATTTACGAGCACTCACTAAGCGCTTTCCTCGTGCGATCCCATCTGATCCAAGCAGCAGTTCCTTTGAGGTAAAAGGACTAGCAAAATTTTTTGGCCGAGAGAGGGAATGGACTGAAGACTGGAGCTGTGGTGTGACACAGCAGACAGTGATTGAGTGGCCTGCCTGTCGCTTAGCTCACTTCCCTGTGGTCCTAATGACAGCTCAGGTCGGCTTTGATTCGAGTCTGGAGGAAGCTGACCATAGATGCTTTTTTGTTCATCCTTCCCAGTGACATGCAGGGCTGGCACTCAGGTTTCTCTGCTCCAAGGCTGAGGATCCTGCTGTACTCGGCTTCCATAGAAACCATGAACTCTGAGCTCTCCTGTAGAATTTGACCTATCAAAGAGCTCGGCCATTGGGTTTGCTTGTTATTAACTTTAAATTTTGCAGCTGTGTGTGTGTGTGTGTGTGTGTGTGTGTGTGTGTGTGTGTGCGCGCGCGTTCGCGCGCACGCACATGTGTATGTATGCTTGCATGTGTATTCATGCATGTGTGTGAGTGTGTGCATGTATACACGTGCATGTGTGCACAAATGTGCATCTGTATGCCTGTGCACATGTACACATATTTGAGGACATGCGTGTGTGGAGGTCAGAGAGCGCCCTTGGTAGTACTGCTCAGGCACAGCCCACCTTATTTGGCAATAGGCTCTCTTACTGGCCTGGAACTGGCCAAGTAGTCTAGGCTGATTGGCCAGTGAACCCAGGGGAATCTGCCTGTCTCCGCCTTTCCAGTTCTGGGATTACAAGTGTGTGTTCCACTTCATGCAGTTTCTGGGGATCAAGCTCAGGTTTTCATTCCCACACAACAAGCACTTTCCTGATGGAGCTGTCTCCCCAGTCCAGTAGTTGCCAACATTGTTATGTCAGCAAGCATCTAGGATTTTAGTTTCTTTTGAAAAAATAAAAATTGGCTTTTCCTAAAACACTCCTTATAACAAGTGGCCATCAGAATGGATCATGGCTACCAGAGTTTTACACAGTGTTCTGGTTTACTTCCCAGACGTTTTTGTTCTGATGATCTCGGGGCTAACTGAAGATTTTCTACTTTCCCATTTGAGGTTTTTGGTGTAGCATGGTAAACAGGCTGCCCCTTTAGCTTCTTGCTCTTGACATCTATGGGAATGAAAGTCACAAAGATGTGGCTTCTTTCTCATGGGGCTTTTACAGACAGAGCAGTTCCCTAGCACAAGTGACATTTCAGATTCAAGAAGGCAAGCCAAGTCATAATTGGCCCTGTCACCATTTGAGGTTGACACTGGCACCTCTTGTGTTTGCCCTGGTTGAGTAATCTGTGTGTGTCTGAGGAGGCCACACACAGGCAGATGTGAGCTCTGTTTACATTCATTTTCTGCCTGGAAACTTGGTTCCTCTGGATCACAGCTTTGGAACGCCTGACAGATTGGAAATTCACTGGTACAAACTTGGTCATAAAGACTTCACTGGAACTGGTTTGGTAGTCGACCTTCACAGCTTTCCCTGGGCTTCAGCAAAGGGGACTTGTGACTGACAGCCGGGCGATGATAGTGATTGCATGAGTGCCACGTCTGAATGTTCTCAGGACATCAAGTCTTCCCCTTTTATGGATGAGAGGATTGAAACTTGGAACTGTTTAAAGAGATAGGGTAGACTCTGTCAGCAGCATCGGGTGGTTGCAATCTACTACATGGCTGCAATCTCAGCCACTTAGGAGGTAAAAGTGGAAAAATCAGTCTGGGCAATTTAGAGAGAACTTGTCTTGGAAAAGACTGAGGAGAGAAGAAGGCAAGAGGAGGCAAGAGAGAGAAGACATTTTATGGTCCCTCAGTCTTAGAATGTGGAACTGGGGGTGATGGGAGAGTTCGATGTCACCTTGTTTTATCCATCTTCAATAGTAGGTCATAAGCCGAATTGGAGAGAAGGAAGTGGGAAACAACTGGAAGATGCCCTCTCCATCCCAGGAGACCCACTGGTACCACGTTGGTTGGGAGTATTTGTCGAGGATGCTCAGATCTGCTATAGGAATATTATAATGTGTCTTTGCTCCTGGTGTACATCAGGTCCCTTGACATAGACTCTGACCCTCAGTTGGGCACTCTGAGGTGCGGTGACGAATCTTGCAGAGTGAATTGACTTGGAATTTATACTTCAGGTACCAAGGTCAGGAACCGAGTGTGTTCCATGTTTGACCCACTGCCTTTGCCCATGTGTCTGAGGATAGCTAGGAGTACAGGCCAACACACAATCATAAACGTACTTAAAACTGAATGAGATTATTATGTGTGTGTGTGTGTGTGTGTGTGCACATGTGTGTGTGTGTGACTTGATTTTGCAGTTCTTGAGGGTGAACTTTGTAGATGAAAACATCATGTTACAATGTCATAAGGTGGGGGAGGGGGCTGGAAGGGTTGCTTACCAGTTAAGAGTGCTTGTTATACAAGAATAAGGACCTGAGTTTGGATCCCAGTACCCACATAGTGAACTATATGCATTCCAGCACTATGGTTAGAGGTGCATGCTCAGTTTTTACCTGATCTGAACTTAGGCCATCATGATTATCCATCAAGTGTTATTACCCTCGTAGCCATCTCCCCAACCCACTGTTACATCCACTTTCCATCTAACCTCTGTAAATGACCATCTTCTCCATGGGTTTATAGGATGGGTGGAGGAACCGTTTCTACCCACAGGAGGAAAAAGCTAGAAGCTGACCCCAAGCAGCTGTGACAGGTCCCTTTGTTTGTGGTTCTCAGGAGTTTCCTCTGCCAGCCTGTTTTTTTCCCATGCCCTTCTTAATTCCAGCTTTGTTCGCAGCCAGTGACAGCTGTTTGCAGTTCATTTATGGAAGACTTGACCATTGCTCTGTCTGCTTGTCACTGTGACTTCTTCTAATTTCCACATGACAGGAAAACATCCCAGCCTGGGCTCTGCAAGGACTGGACTCTCTATTCAAATTTAGAATTAATTTTAGTATGCTTTTATGGAATCTAGAATTTCCTCTATGTACAGAATCATATTAAGTTTTCTTATTTCTTTTCTCCCTCCTTCCTTCCTTCTTCCCTGGCCCCTGTGGCTCACTATCTATCTATCTATCTATCTATCTATCTATCTATCTATCTATCTATCTACCTACCTTTTTATCTGTCTCTTGTTATTAAAGAGGGTCTCACACAGTCTAGGTTGGCCTTGAACTCACTATATATTTGAGGATAAACTTGAACTCATGACTCATGATCCCCCTGCCTCCACTTCCTGAGAGTTTAAATTAGAGATGTGTAGTGTATATAAAGCTGTAGGTTGTTGTGCTTTTTCCCAAACAAAGCTTTGGAATATTCTTGCAAGATTCTGCTGCATTCATGGGCAAGCCTGGCCTCTATTTCTGGGCCACGTTGCTGAGTGTGTGACATCACAGATGGCCATTTGCTTGAGGCATTAGACTGAATCAGGAATGACTGCAATGGTGTTCCAGTGAGCTTGGTTAGTGGCCAAGCTCAGTATACAGAAAAGTCTGCCTGATCTCTGTCTCATGTGCATGGTCAGCTGTCAAAATGTCTCTGCTCTGAGTGTCATTCTTGCCTTCACTTAGAATCTTTGGTCCTGGAGAAACTAGTCAATAAGAGTTCAAACTCCAGGATGTCTGTGGTAAACTCTCTTTGTTTTCTAGTTAGGAAAAGAAGCTAGCAAATGGGAAGGCCATAAGCCATCGGCAAAGATGGGAAGGCCATAAACCATCAGCAAAGATGGGAAGGCCATAAGCCATCAGCAAAGACAAGTGTGTTTGCAGTCCATGGTTTGGTGTTCAGCCTTGCTTGCTGTGGCTAATTGTTCTGTAAGTTTTTCTCTTCTAGAGCAGAAGCCCAGTCAAGACAGGGCTCTTGTTTTACCTGCTTGAGGCTGGACCTGTTAGTACCTCTTCCCGTGATGGATGCACTTTCAAGTTCTTAATAAATCAGATGGGCCCTGCCTTGCTGCATAAGTGCAGGGGTCTCAAAAAAGAGCTCCAGATCCCCCAGGTGTGGATTTTCATTGAAAAAAAAAACTGGCTCAGATAACTCAGGTGCTTGCCTAGCATGCATGAATCCTGACTTTGATCTGTTCCCACCACATAAACTAGAATCAGTGGTCCATGCCTTAATCCCAACACTTAGGACATGGAGACAGGATGATTAGGAGTTCAAGGTTATCTTTACCTACATAGTCTGAGACCAGGCTATGCTATGAAGTCCTAGGAAGAAAAGAAGGAAAGAAGGAGAAATAAAGGACTCATCTCGGTTAGCCTTTGGAGGAGCATCCCTCAGAAGCAGAAAATCACATATTAACACAGTATCTTGTATGTGCCTGCAGGCCTTAGTGTATGCTGCAGTTTCTCATCTCCTAGCTTGGTGCTGCCTCAATGTCAGCTCTGCTTCTGAGCTTTCAGAATATTTTATGCTCCACAGCATTGGAAAGTAGCACCACGGTGTCCTTCTCTTCAGATCTGTGTCACCCCGACAAGCCTGTGAGGCCAACAGCCTGACCTCCATGGCCTCTTGTCTATAGACCATGATTAAATAAATATTCAGTCTTCTGAGTGGCACCCTAGACATTGTGGAAAGAGGTGACACACTCCTGACCTTGGGACACCTCATGAGCTTACAGAAGAGAGACAGAACCAGTGCATTAAAAAATGTGAAAAACACATTAAAACTCTGAGGTTAGGATGGACTTAGATAATATTTATAAATCCACTTAACATGGCTCAGAAATCCTCATTTATGTATTCATGTGTATCTATGTCAAGCGTTTTGAAATGATGGAAGAGATCACAGTTAAACTAACCCAGCTTTCCCCTGTAACAGTTTTCTTCCCCCCGAGATGCCTCTGAGACAGGATTTGAGAGCAAGTATTGTGTTTAAACAGCTTAAAATGGCCCGAAGGGACAGAAGGAAGGAAGGTAGTCAGGCTGAGGAGATGGTACAGTCAGTATGGGGCTTGCTGTGCAAGCATGAAGACCCTCATCGAAGACTTGGATATTCCTGGACTTGTATGCCCAGAAAAGGTAGTCTCTGGAGAAAACCCTCTTGTAACAAGGTGTCGCCATTAGCAGTTGGAGGAATGCCTTGACAGCACCAGAGGGAGCTGGGTAAAGGGCCACCAGTCTCTGCTGCATCTTTATCTGTCGATGAGAATGCTGGTTTGGAAAGTATAGGAGTAGATTTGAGTTTTAAGGAAACAGGTGTCTGTAACTGAAGCCAGGGACAGAGCGGGCTGTGAAGATCCAGGCTCTGGTAACTTCCCTAAGTTTGGATGCCCAGTTAGCCACTAGACATCTATCAGGTTATGCAACTTTTCCTGGGGAGGTATTAAGTGGCTGGTCACTAGGGACAGAACAAGTAAGTGATTCTACTCGAGATGACTTGTCCCAGTGAGTTTAGTAAGGCCATTTGCAAGAACATGGGTAAAGAGTTCTATCTAAGATCGTAGACAACCTGAGGGTGACTATACTATTGAAAAGCCTACCCAGCATGGGTGAGGGCTGTGTTTCTGGAGCTCCATGCTCAACTGCAGAGGCCCCTCTCCTCAACAACCCTTTACTACTTTTACAACCTGGGAAAGGGGTTTTGTGAATCTTGTAACTTCATGGGCTTCCTGAACCTTGGAAGTTTCTTTGACTTTCTGAGTTTTATGAGCTTCCTCTTCCACCCCGAGGAAAAGTTCAACTTGTACCAAATGGATTCATAACATAGGTCTAGATAGTATTCCACAGTGGGTAGACAAAAGAGTTTGTGGCAGGAGTCACTTCAGAAAAATGAGATCTCTGTGTGGTCAGAGAAGGCATGGGTTTAACAGGACATAGCCTTCCTCCAAGCCAACTAGATTAAAGAGGCAGGTAAGGATTAGAGGTGTTGTCTTGTGTCTCCTACTGTCTGTAGAAGAGGAGACTGTTGGTGTTGGCAGAGTTGGGTGGGAGTGGTCAGTGTATCTAACAGGTATGGATTATGATCTCCTCTCATGATGTGCTGGATGTATCATCTCTAGAGAGCTGGCACAATGGGAAATTAAAGACTCAAAGTCTCTTTATCATTGGATACCATAATGTTGTTGATGATCTCTACAGAAGGCCTGGGTCCTAGGCTCCAGCAAATGCCTCCTGCAAGAACTGATGTGTGGTTTTAGCTGTGGTTCCTGTGTTTCATCTGACTGTCAGTTGCCCTGGTGGATGTGCCCAGGAATTTCCTTGAGAACACAGTTCAAGCATTAATTACCCATTATTATATCAAAACACCAGATCTAAGATGGATGTGGTGTTGTACATCTGTAATCCCTGCATTCAAGAGGCTGAGGAGGAAGGATCCAGGGTCAGCCTAGACCACTGTCTCAAAAACAACAAAGCGAGCTTATGTATACTATTGTTTTCCCTAATCCTGTATTTTAGGTTCAAAGTAGAGATCCAGAAAAGAGTTGTCAGGATGTGCTAATGGTGTGGGAGATTTAATGGGGGAGAAAATGTAAAGCAAACATATGATGTTTGTGTTTCCATATACTCAGTGACATAGCTGTTTATGGAAGAAGGAGGGAGAGATGAATCAGACTGGTCCAGCCAGGAGGCAGCAGCTGCACTAGTTACGTGAATGGGAGGAGTGAACATAGAATTGGAACTGTTAAGCCATTCAAATGGATGCTGAGATGGAGGAGGCAGGTGAACCACAAAAGCAACACCAGTAAGGACCTGGAGAGGGCAGTCAGAAAAGGAATTAAAACGTGAAATGTTGGAAGATGAACTCGAAGATGAGGAATGCAGACCTCATAGGGAGGGATCTGGACAGGTTTCTGCACTAGCATTTGAAAAAGCAACAGACAGGAGGGCTCTACAGAGTTGGAAATAAAGCAAAACAGCAAAACAAGGTTCATTTTTTCAAGACTGCCTTTAGTCAACTGAGAACCAACTACAGCTGAGCAGGAAAGACTGGAGCCTTGCTAGCATCTTCAAGGCATCCCTCCCACCAAGCCTCACTAAATCTTCAGAGTAGAAAATTACTAATGGCCAAGCTTGCCTGTCACCTGCAGATGTGGCAGGGTCACACCCCATAAGCTTTAAAATAGACAGGACATAAGGCATAGAGTGGAGCCTATGCAAGGTCTCTGATAAGACACAAACCAATGTACACAGCAGATGGAATGTAAGACCCCAGATGATAGGCCAGCTTGGACCCTCCTGATTGTTCAGCCAATAAGGAAAGGAAGAAGGTACCTTCATTCAGGGCCAGCCTAGCCTGGCCTTCTTGGTGAGCTCCAGGCCAGGAGGTGGAGAGCATCTCTGGTGATGGTGGGTGGGTTGTCTTCTGACTTCCATGGGCATGTGGACACATGTTGTGTGCCCACTCCCACTCACATATGTACCTGTGCACATGAATATATGCACATGTGTGCAGATAGGCATTTTAAAAAGTGCACTAGAACTGTGATAGGTCATTGGGATTAAAACAAAAGAAGATGGTACCTTTGATCACATGCTCACTCCATGACATTCATTTAGAGTCTAGTGCAGGGTGAAAGGTTTCTGACCCAATTATTTATATTCTTTTTTTCTCTTTCTCCTGCTTGCTCATGAAACATAGAGCAAGGAATTCATGTATGTTATATCTCCACATGATACAGCTTCACTTTACATTATACAGGGTATATGAGAAGTGCTCAGTCTCACATGCTGTGTTACATGATACCCATGGTGACCTAAGGGATATTTTCATGTCTCTTTACCAGAAAAGAGGAGGGTATGCGGGAAGATTCACAGATATGCTGAGGTGAGGTGCTTGGTTATGAACTCCATTCTCTCCTTTGCCTAAATCTTCAGCCATGACTTCCTGTCTAGGGAGAATCATGCCATTTCCAAGAGTAAAACTGTCACCCGAGTGACAGAATAAGACTGCGACATGATAGCCAATAGATCAGTGTGATTACTTTAACTCAAATAAAATTTCAAAACCTATTCCTTAGTCAGGGCTGCTGCATTTTGGGAGTTCCATGGCTACAGGTGACTAGTGAGCACTCCACCAGGCAGCAGAGGATATTTCTTCATCACAAAGAGTTCTGCAGTAGCCTATCAGTTTGGTGTGCTATTGGCAGCTGCTTTTGTGTGGATGCTTTCCATGGATGCTTTGATCTCTGTGCGTCTGGGTAGTGTTTCAATTTCGGACCCCAGCCTGGGTACTTCATCTTGTGCTAACTACCGTGTGTTCTGAGGACATGGGCTCTATGAAAGCACAAAATGGGAGTCCTGGGCTTTCCATGGCTTGAGGCAGGGGGAAGAGGGTCATGGGTAGAGCCATGTGTCTCTTGTGTCTCTCACACTCTAGTTTGGTGCTCTTTTGGCTCAGGTGGGAAGCCCAGCTGGGATAGAAACTGCTTCCATGTTCTGTGTGGTCCTCAGAGCCAACAAGCTGCATTAGATTGAATCAAGGAATGGACTGCAGGCTAGATGGAATCCGCTTAGGGCTTTGGAAGCTTGGGGGAAGCTGAATAGTGAGGTGACTTCAGCATGGAGTCTGCTAAAGAGAAGCCCAGGAGGTTGATGACCCCTGAGCCCATCTGCCCAGCCTTTCCCTGATGGCTACCCCAGGACAAGGGGCCCACAGAGAACCTCTTGTTAATTTCCAACTGCATTTTGCTCTGTTGTGTAGTATTTTGGTGACAGAATCCACTCAGGAGAGTTGGGGCAAGGCTGGCCAAGGTTATCAAGGAGCTGAGTTCTGAGTTCAGGTGCCCACATGGCAGTGGAATGATGCGTCCTGTCCCTTCAGACCTTTGAGACGTCTGGGAGGTCCTAGAAATCACTTCAAGTCTCCAGTCCAGGACACAACTGCCTAGGGGAATCCCAGGGAAAGGCGGCAGGTAGTGTATCCTCTCTGCGTTTTCTTCTCTTGTCCCCACAATCCTCCTCTGTGTGTGTCTGTCATGTAAGATTCCACACAGAAGGCGATTCCATAGGTCACTCATGCCCAAGGATTTATTCTATGTTCTTATCAACAGAGATTGCGTGGCCTGCAAGGTGAAGGACTCCAATGTGATCACTGCAGAATCCACCAAATTCCAAACCACTGGCAGTTCGAGTGCACAAACCCGCTTCTGGAGAGGAAGCAAGAGAAGCAAGCTGGGAGGAGGTGAGGACCCATTCGCTCTGCCCTCTGCCCCTCATCTCCTCAATGTTCATACTGTTTGTACCCATTCCTAATGGACCTCTCCCTGTGTGTCCTCCTGTAGGCCCATTACTTGGCTGGAGAGCCGGTGGATCACCTTCTCAGGTCTTCTGGAAGTTGCTGAAACATGGTGAAGAAGGTGTCATCACTCATAGGATGGAATCCAGAAGCTCTTAGCATGGACCTATGCCTGAAATAGTTCAGACTGAAGTCCTGGGACCCCAGCTCTGAGTTTGACTGCTCTTTCTCTGCCCTGTACTTCTCTTTTCTTGACTCAGGGAACTATAAACAGGAACTGCTTTAATGTGTTTAATTTTGTCCCCAAATTAGCCATGTTTATCAACATGTTACTAGAAATTTAGGAGAGTCCTACCTGAGTACATGTCACCAGGGGAATCCAGGGTCTGCTCATGGAGCTCTTAAGTCCTGTGAATAACAAAACAGTGTAAGAACGGACTCAAAAGAAGTTCAGGGACGTTTATTATTAGCATTCGACACACATGCACACATGCACACACACACACACACACACACACACACACACACACACACACACACGAGAAGGCAAGCTGTAAGACTGTAAATCTCAGCAGCTTCCCAGAGGTGGAAGATGGAGGAGAGAATGCAGCCATGCAGCTTAAGCATAGGCAACATGAAGGGCAGCCATATGGCAGACAAACAGCCACATGGGGGCAGGCTTTAGAGAGAGTGAAGGCCAACGTGTTCAAGAAAGCTGCTCTGGAAAGAGAGTGAGAGAAAAAGAAGTTATGCTTTCTGAGTAGTTCAGAAAGGCAGGCACTCTCTCAAAGTTGCCTAGCTACAGTTTTATGAAGAACTGCATGAGAGTGTAGGATTCTGGAGAGGAAAAGCACATTATCTCATTAAAGGGATAATTGTTCCTCTTATCTCTTTGAGAGTTAAAGTGGTCTTGCCTTCCCAAGGAATGGTCCCGTAGCCTGGCGATTGCCTAGCTGGGATGTTGGGTATCCACCCAAGCCACTTTCTGGATCTGAAGGGAATAGTGTTTCCTTACTTAGCCTCTTCTACCACTGTAACAAACAGATTCTGTTCTTAGAGGTTCCCTGAAGTCAGGTCTTAGGGTAGACTGTAAATGGGGCCATATTGTTGGCTAGCATAGTTCTTACCTTTAGGTTAAAAATTCACGTCCTTTCTGTCTTCTCAAGTTTGAATTCAGATGATGGTATACAGGACCCATGTTGCTTAGCTACCAAAGACATCATTAACTGTGGCACTAGCTACAGTTAAAACACGGTCAACCATGTGCTACACTTGGGGCCCCTGTGAGTTGTTTGATACAAATGTTGAACTACAAAGAAACACACACCTCACATTTTGAGAGTTGGGTTCTCTCTGATCCTGCAGCTAGAATGGCAGACAATGCTTTAAATATCAAAAGTGGCTTCCAGATACTTTGAATCTTTGGGGCAAGTTTGGGTGGTTTTGCAATGCTGTTTTCTAAGGTCAAGCAGGAACAGGAAATCAACGACCTTACCAACTGCTTTGTTCAGGCATCTGTGGACCTGCCTACTTGGGAAGAGCCAAGGAAAGGGCATGCTTCTGCAGTGGGGTTTGCAAGTGGGGACATTTCTGTGTCTGTCCTGTAACTATGTCTGCCTTACAATAAAATACCTTGGTTGACTCAGCAATAAAGCCTCTGTTGAATTCCTACCCAACTGTGTCTTTAGTGTTTTGTCAGAAAGTCCAGTAGAGACCTACAAGAGGTTTCATCTGCCAGAGATCTCAGCTGTGTCAAGGCAGATTACTCTTTCAGTAGTGGCATTAAGGGGCTTGGTAGATGGCTTGGTTGGTATGGTGCTTGCCATCCAAACATGAGGACCTGAATTTGATCCTCAGAACTCACAACAAAACAACAACAAACCAAAACCCAAAACTGGACATGGTGGCTTGTGCTTGTGGTCCCAGCCTTGTGGAGTCAAAGAAGAAGCAGATCCCTAGGGCTCACTGGCCAGCCAGCCTGGTCTACTTAGTGAACTAAAGGCAAACACTTTGGGATATGGACACACCCAATTAATTGTGATTATTTCATTGTTAATGAAGAACGGAGTGACTCAGCATAATTGGATGGCCTCAGAGTAGCAGTATAGGCCTGTCTGCTTAAGGATATTAAAAAAGAAAAGTGAAGATTCATGGGACTGAAGTCAGCAGATAAGATGCTGCTGCTCCTACCTTGGTCACATAGCCAGTTACCTTATTTTTCTCTTCATGTGAAATGGGTCCAATGTCTTTCATCTTTCACAGAGTTGACACTCTCTTCTTCATAGAGAAGGACTTAGTATGGGTGGTGAAAGAATAACTTGCCACAGAAGTGGAAGGACCTGAGGTTGAGCCCCCAAACCCACGTAAAGGTGGATGCACTAGTGTGTATGTATAATCCCAGCACTCTTTCAGTGAGATGGGAGGTAGTCACAGGAGAGTCCCTGGGAGGTCACAGGCTCGCTAGCCTGGCATATGCAGTGGTGAACAAGAACTCCTGTCTCATACAAGGTGGAAGATGTTGACTGATACCTCCCTACAGATGTGTACTGTGGCACATGTACAGTCCTATTTGCAGGTGCTTATACACACACACAAACACACACACATCATATATATATTCTTCTTTAAGAAGAAAATGACTATGTCCATTTAGAAATTTGGGGCACTACTCTCCCCATTTGCAACCTCAGGTCCATGCCATGATTATGGTAGGTGAATGCCTCCTTCTAATCACTGACCAGGAAGTACTTTTTTCCTTGGGAATGTCACCCCACAGATGGCCAGTTTGGAGGGCATTTGGCATATTTGTAGGAAGCAAGTTTGAGCATGTCCAACACTCTCCATAACCATGCCTGAGATTTTGAAACAACCAAAATGTGAAGGCAAGAGCTAAGATTACTCAGTCTGTGGTCTAGCAAATGCTTTTCCTGATTGCCTATAGTATTATAGATATGATCCCAGGATGTGAAGACAGCAAAAAAGAAAAAATATTTTCTACTTTCTACATTGAAATGGAGAGACAGGCTTTGTCATGGACACTGGGAATTGAACTCTTGAAGTGTTGGGTGTGAGCCTTAGCCTCTAACTGCTGAGCTATCTCTCCAGCTCCCCTTTCTACCTTGAAATTGTCATAATGGTGCCAATAACTGTGACAATCAACTAATACCATGGTTCTCAACCTGTGGGTTGTGACCCCTTTGGTTATCCTCTATTTCCAAAATATATTTACATTATGGTTCATACCTAGCAAAATTACAGTTGTGAAGTAGCAATGAAAATAATTTTATGTTTGGGAGTCATGACAACATAAGGAACTATATTAAAGAGTCACAGTGTTATGAAGTTTAAGAACCTTCATAATAATTGTGCTAACAGTTGTGCACATATTATGTTACCCACTCAGCAAAATGTTTTAGGAGCTCTAGATCATTTAATCTTTATAAGGGCAGCATGAAGCAGGTACCTCTGTTTCATGTGGGAGAAACTGAGGCATGAAGTGGATAGGTAACTGGGCCAAGCTGTCTGATTATTAAAGGTGTAGTTGGGATAGTATAGGCATACACTCATCCAAACCTTCCCAGCATGCTCAGCAGCTGCTTTTTTCATTCGTTCTTTGACAATTTCATACATGTATATGATGAATTTTAGTCATCCACTCCTATCACCCCAACCCCTTATGTTGAACCCTTATGATGAACCCTTCTGCTTCCCAACAAGCCCCTCTCCTCTACATGTGTATGTGTCTGTCTGTCTGTCTGTCTCTGTGTATGTCTGTGTGTATGAGTGTATGTGTGTGTCTGTCTTTCTGTCTGTCTTTGTGTGTGTATCTGTCTCTTTGTCTGTGTGTCTGTCTCTGTGTGTATGTGTGTGATTGAGTTTAATTGGGGTTGATGGGTAGATGGGTGAATGGTTACTTACAGGAGCACGGTCAACATTTCAGTAGCTACCCACTGAAGAAATGACACCCTGTACTTCAGTGACCCTTAACTGCCATCAGTCCCTCAGAGAAAGGTGAGGCTCATGAGCCCAATCCATGATGGAGAGTTGAAGGGCCCTGGAACAAGTAATTCTCTGTTTCCCCAGACAGCTCCCAAATAATGACACAGAGACTTCTTATTAATTATGAAAGCCTGGCCTATAGATTAGACTTAGTTCCTAACTAGCTCTTATAACTTAAATTAACCCATTTATATAAACCTGTTCTATAACGTGGTATTACCTCTCTTCCATCTTGCACCTCCTGTATCCTCTCCATGTACAAGTACCTACACATACACATAAACCTGCACAGATAGAAACACACCACACACACATACACACACACACATACACACACACACATAGGTATATCTGAGACCTAGTTGGCAGAGGACTTCCTGTTTCCAAAGACAGGTGTCTCTACAGTCATGAGACATTTCCTTTTAAAAGAAATCCTCAACTAACACATGAGATCAATCCAAAGCCACCTGACAGCAAGTTAGACTACATTGTACTGACTGGAACAAGTAATTAAATATAAGAGGATAGTGGGAAAAGGAGAAGACCTCCAGCCAGAGGTCCCCACCCCCACCCCACGAGGTTCAAGGTTTCCTATTTGCCTTTGACTCCCTTCCTTGTCAATTAGCATTGATTGAGCCTGCCCAAAGTACCTGGCTCTTGTCAAATCCCATTACTGGATACTCCAAGATACTGTCTGTCTCCCAGCCTTTGTTTCGTGGGACACTTTGTGTGTGTGTTGTGGGGGAGAGGACTATTGAATATTCTGTGGAGTAGCTAACACATTGATCAAGGCTGTTATAGAAAAGGCTTGCTTTTCCTGCTATGGCAGCTTTGTAGACAGGGTTTCATTTTTTGCCATTAACATTATTAACTTAAACCAATTCTCCAAGTCAAGTTATGATGGCCTAAAAAGCATGTCAGGCTGACCTACCACTCCTGCTTTTAAAGATAAACACAGGAAAATGTCAACTTGGTAAAGTAAAAAGATGTGATCAGAGAAATGTATTTTTCTCCATGGAGTTCCTGGTAAAGAACCACTATGTAATTTGTTGGTGAGGTAAATGGAGGCACAGGAGCATCCACACTCATTTCATGTTCTTAATCCATGTCAATGTTGTAAGAGGCCAGGGCTGTGTCCTCACAACACATGAGGATGGAGTGTTTCTGTTGTTGGCCCTCCACTCCACCTTTACTCAATAATTAAGGTGGATAGAGGAAATAGTTGTTGTATTAATTTCCAACTGTATTTTAGATTAAACCAAAGGAAGTACTTTCCAGCCTGGGCCTGACCTGGGGTGAGAAAGAAATCCATGCTCCATCCTTGGCTGTCTGCTCAAATTTTAGGGGGTCAAATTTCCTATTTGGAAAAAAATTCAGAGAACTACATTGTTCAGTGGCTCATTATTTACCTTTGCATAGGGAAAACACAGCTGTTTTTATGGTTGCGGGTATATTTTGTTTTGGGAGACTCATTCATTTCCCCCTGATATTAGCTAAGATTTTAGTGCTGAGAGGTTGTGAAAGTCACAAGGATATTAGACTGGTTTTTTCATGTGAATGTGAAGGTTATTGCCATCTCTTGACCACAATAAACAGAAGTTCTGGAGAGTGCAGTGTTGAGATCCTAAGTTTGTGTTCACATTTTCTAATAGATGTGATATTGTTGCTGTTCTACAGTTCTGTCCAGGGCTGCAGAGGCAGTGCAGGGGGCAAAGTTTTCACTGCAAAACCCCACAGGGACCTAGGTCTGAACTCCTAGAACTATGTAAAGAAAGTCAGAGGCAGTAGTGGTTGTCTATAATCCCAGGGACAGAGATGGGAGAATCTCCAGATGGTTGAATGGACCAACCAGCCTGGCCTATGCAGCAGCCAACAAGAGATGCTACTTCAGACAAGGTGAATGGTGAGAACATCTAAGGATGTCCTCTGACCTCCACACATGAAGGTATGAAGACTTCAATTAAAAAAAAAAACAGAATTCCATCATTCATTTAAGAAAGTTCTTTCTACTGTAAATAAACACCACTGAAATTTCTTCCGAAGAAAGTTCTGTGAAGAGAGGAATACATAGTGCCCACAAACAAAGTGTTGTGGCTGGAAACTTCAAAGTCTTGATTGCATCTTAAGGTTGGAACGCCCCCCCCCCGCCCCCATCTCTCCTTTACCTGCTGTCTTTTACAGGAGGACATCTGTCCTCCTAAGTGTGTAGGCAAGAGCCAGGCAGGCTGTCACCTCAACAGGAGTAATGAGCAGCTGTAATAACTGCATGCTGTGCCTGACATTAAGAAGACATTGTGATCCTGTAGGAAGACTCAGGCTGCAAGATAAATCGCTGCATTCATTTATGCTATTGTTAGGGACTTGAACTTCTGACACTTAGAGCAGGTGTGTTCCATTTATTTTGGGGCCAGCTGATGAAATTCTTTTGTTTCTTTGCTCCTCTCTCTGACCCCTAAGGTAGGTGTTCTTCTGAGTCTTCCTTTGTTCTTTGTTCCCTGGCTTTAGTTTTCTCTTAGGGAACTCATTCTGCACAGACACAAGCTAAATCATTGTTTCTAGAAGGCACAGATCAATAATCCAGCCTCCCCACTCCCACAATGAATCTTCATTTCTATGCAGTTGTAGGACACCTCCACCAGGATGCCTCCCGGCAGCTCAGTTACCTGCCTGCTTCCTCTTCCCAATCCGCTTTTTCAGCTTCAGTTCACGTCTTCCTGGGTACCGGGCTCAGGATCCATCTCACTAACATCAGGATCCATCTCACTAACATCTCTCTTTGTGTCATTCATGCAGCTTGGCCTCAGATACATCTCTCCAACATAAATAGTTTCACTTTATTCTCCACTGAGAAAAATTACATCTTAGACTCAGTGCTGTCCTTCAAATTCAGATTTTTTCCCATTTCTAGCCTTCCTGAGTTGCACTTTTCTTAAATATTGCAGTAAAAATGTCCCTCAGAGATCATGTTATTAGTCATGTACTCCTCTGACCCAGGATCTTTCCTGATTCCTGGTACAAAATGAGATATTTTCAAATTCTTCATTCTGTTGTTCACATTTTCTAATTCACAGTCCTGTTGTTTTCTTTGTTTTCTCTACCATTATCGACTTACAGCCTGACTTGCTCTATTGCTATATTATCGCTCTATTTTAAAAGTATTTTTGTTATTTTTAATTATGTATGTGGTGTGTGTGTGTGTGTGTGTGTGTGTGTGTGTGTGTGTGTGTGTGTGCTTGTGTGACTGAGTATGGGTTTGTGCATGTGAGTGGTGGTGCTCTCAGAAGCCAGAGAGGGCACAGGACCCCTTGAATAGGGCTGGAGTTACAGCTGGAGTGAGCCACCTGATGTGAGTGCTAGAAACAGAACTTAGGTCCTCTGGAAGAGCAGCAAGCTCTCTTAACTGCTGAGCCATCTTGCAAGCTCCATCAGATCATTCTTTAAGTATGCTTTGACTCTTCATATTCTTTCCTGTGTCATTTTGTCCTTCCTCTCTCTACTAAACTCCAACAGGTTCTACAGATGTGTAAGAACATCCTTCCTATAGTGTTGCTCAGTTCTCCAAATGTTTGCCTTTCTTCCTCCTGTCTTAACTGTGCAGCATTTACATCTGTCTTAATTCTGGTGGTTGTGATGGTATAGAACGTTATTTGTTGGATCCTAAACCCAGGATTCATGTTACACATCTATATATGGGAAGACTGAGATGGACACCCCTACAGATAGCATGCTATTTATTATCTATCATATATGTGAGGCCCTCTCTTGGAGGCCACACTAGATGTAGATTGCCAAGGAACTTATGCTGTAGAGGAGGAACAAAGAAAGAAATCAGTCAGTAAAGTTGGAATTTGTGCTGATCAGAAAACAAAATAATGTTAAAGAAAGTTGTTTGTGAAAGACATTCTATTAGGGAAGATTCCTCTATTTAAAAAGAGACCTAGACAAATGAGAAAAGAACAGCCACCCAGAGTTCTTGGGGATGTCTTCTACACCAGGGGAAACATACAGGTCCATGACAGGCATGACCCCTGTATACTAGGAAGACACTAGAGTTGGGGACAGATTGAAGCCTTAATTATTGGAATGCACAGGCTATGAAGAGAGTTTGATAGCAGTCTCCAGTTCTGAGCATTGGTTCAGTCTGTTTGTGGTACTATAATATCCAAGCTGGGTGATTTGTGAAAACAGAAATGTATCTCTCACAGCTCTGGTGGCTGAGAAACCCAAGATTAATGAATTAATGGGTTTGGTACCTAGTGAGGCTTTGTTCTCAGTTTCCAAGGTGAAGTTGCTGAATCCTCTGGAAGGAAGGGATGCCGTGTCCATGTGCTCCCTTCGGTCTTAAGCTCCTTCCTGAGAGTGCCAGTCCCACCTGAGAAGGCAGAGTCCTCGTGACTTTCATCACGTTCTGAAGCTGCCCTTCTTCCTACCATGGCACCAGGGGATTAAGTCTCCAGATAAATTTGAAGGTGACACTTATCTAAGTCATGACAGTGGGATAGGAGACCACTCAGAGTTTAAAGAGGGAAACAAGAAGCCATTTCTTAGCCACAGACGTTAGCTCCAAGGGCTGTCAATGCTAAGGTGGGTCCAGTGGCCTACAGTTTGATCTCAGGAAAATGCTTTCCTCAGTGGTGTATATGAAAAGCAACACACGTGATTTCTTTGGTCCCCTCCTCACCGGCCCCGCAGAGTCTCACTGCTTGATTTAATAAATTCCATTGCAAAGAAAGGCAGAAACAAACAAAAACAAACAAAAAAGGACAAAGAACTTAAAGACCATTTTCCTTCACTGACAGAATGGGAAAACTTTTGAAAGAAAGACTTTAAAAAAAAAAAGACAAGGAATCCAGAATCGCCATTGGTTTCTTCTAATACAACACAGTGACTGTCATCATATAGCAAAGATCTACACTCTGAGGACAAGGCCAGTCAATGACCTGGCCCTAGGCCCTGGGTCAGCATCCTTTCAGGGGGATGGGTAGAAGAGGGTGTTGGATTCATTCTATTTTTTACTACTTCCACTTTATCAATGATAGGTATGTCATAAACACACAGCCCAGTGTTTTTCTAGGTCAGATCTTTAGCTGGGCTCTTTGACCCTTTGGAGTTTATATTCACATACATTCTTGGAGTGCTCAGTTTCAGTACTCAGTACTCATTCTCCTGACTGCTATGTCTTTCTGATTGGATACATGGAAAACATGGTTGCTTTATTAATGAATGCAAGTCATCTTTCTCAGATTAAAATAAAATAGTCTCACCACCATGACCTTAATATATAAATTAATAAATTAATCATAATGTCATTTGCATAATATATGTTTGTTTTTCTTCAACCATTCTATAGTACATGTGCTAGAGACAAAAATGTAAGCAGGGATGGAGAGATCGCTCAGTGGTTAAGAGTGTTTACTACTCTTACAGAGGACCTGGGTTTGGTTTCCAGCACCCATGTCAGGAGGCTCAAAGTGACCTATAGCTCTAGGTCCAGGGGATCTGATATCATCTTCTTGTCTCCTTGGGTATTTGCAACATGTGCTCCTGTGCACGAGTACACACACACACACACACACACACACACACACACACACACACACACACACACAATCACAGTCTAAATCCCCAAACTGTCAGGGAAGGAATCTTAAGACTGAGCATCCATTGCTTGAATTCCCTCTGTAGAGTGGCTGCCAAGAGATCAGCTTCCCCTAGAAAGCACCAGTGAGTGAACTTGTGAACACTCACGACACTCACGACAGGATCAGCTCCTTCATTAACAGGTGCAAATCCGTGTCTGTGTGGGCTTCCCCATGAGTTATAACTTGGGAAACTCTGGTGCAGACAGAGGCCACCAGACAATGCACACGTCAGGCAAGCATGCTATTTGGATAATAAACTTAAATATTTTAATGAATGGTATCTGCCACGTGGCACAGTGTGATAGGTAGTAGGAGGGACTGTGGTAAAGTCTTTGGTTTTTATCTGTAGCTCCTTTGAGGAAATGCTGGACAGGCGTGTTGGTGGTGTTTTTAAAAACTGCAGTTTAGGATTTCCAGATGTTATCTCTGCATTTTACTTGGCCACAGAGGCAAATTCTTTCAAGTCGCTGTGGGTTAACACTGACAGAAAAATGGCATATTTATAGCTATATTTTGCCCATGATAATGTATCAGCCATCTTTCTTCTCTCTCTCTCTCTCTCTCTCTCTCTCTCTCTCTCTCTCTCTCTCTCTCTCTCTCTCTCTCTCTCTCTCTGAGATAGTTTCACGGATCCTAGGCTGGTCTCAAACTTATTACACAGCTGGGAACGGCCTTAATCTCCTCATCCTCCTGCCTCTGTCTTCTATGTGCTGGGATTGCAGGTGTGTGCCATTACGCCTGTTTTATGCAGTGCTGGGATCAGACACATGACTCCATGCATGCTAGAAAACCCTCCGCCGAGCGAACTTTATCCCTGGCCTTGTTTCAGCCCTTCCCCTGCTGGCCCACAGCTGTAAGGAAGAAATCCATGCCCCCCCACCCATTTGGTAAAGCATCATGTATTTGATGGCAGCCATTCCTACCGTTCATCACCACAGTCTTCATAACTTCCTCCACCTTGTAAGCAGATGTCTGCCAAACTCCCAGGATATTCTTGACCTAAATATCAAACAGCTGCATGCAACAGTGAACTGGGAAGCATCCACAGCAGAACTCTGAAAAACCTCAATGCTGAAGAGAACACTGACCAAACTACCCACTGCCTGAACAAAGAGAGCTCCAGAGATCTTCCTGACTCCACTTCCCCCATGCTAGAACTACTCATATGCACTACCATGCCCAATGTTCAAAATGTGGGTTCAGAAGGTCAAACTCCGATGTCATGATAGACAGCAAGCACTTCTACAAGATCTATTCCCCAGCCCTACAATCTCCATTTACGTGGACTTCTGACCCCTGTTTATTATCTTAGTTCTCTATTTCTCTTTCTATCAGTGTTAGGGACTTGTTTCTAGCAGAAGATGTTTAAACATGTGCTTAGGTATCCAGCTTCACTTCCCCCCTGAATGTTCTTGGTAGGTATTGGGATATTCTTGGATAAAACACTTTCTATACAGCTATGTTTTAAACCATCAAAAAACACCCACTTGGCCGGGCGGAGGTGGCGCACGCCTTTAATCCCAGCACTTGGGAGGCAGAGCCAGGCGGATCTCTGTGAGTTCGAGGCCAGCCTGGGCTACCAAGTGAGTTCCAGGAGAGGCGCAAAGCTACACAGAGAAACCCTGTCTCAAAAAACCAAAAAAAAAAACACCCACTGGCCCATGCTTATAAGAACTTATTAATCCAGTCTGGATGGCTTCTCAACTCCACCACACCCTGGGTTCCTTTCTTAACAGACAAATGTCTTGGTTCTTCCTGGTTTTTGAACCAGACTTAACCATGTGGGGTCAATCAGAAGTTTCGATTTCACCAGCAGCTTCAATCTAGAATTCATCTTTCTCTTGTGACCCCTGTTGTTAAAAGAGATGCCCACCAATTGATCTAAAACTGACTGAAACAAAATGTTTTGCATATACCCCCATTATATTCTCAGTTTATATATAGAGACCTTTTAAAACTATTTTAGTTTTATTTTATGTGTATGTGTGTGTGAGCCTGAGTATACGTATGTGCACAAATTGTATACTGTTCTTGGGGACACCAGTTAAGGCTATCAGAGGCTGTGGAACTAGAGTTACAAGTGGATGTAGGTGCTGGGAACAGAACTCAGGACCTCTGTAAGACCAGCAAGTGCTCTTAACTGCTGACCATCTCCCCTACAGATATCATGACAATCACCTGAGCTTCTCAGAACTAGAATATCGCCATCTTATCTCATATCAAGTACAGGGAGAGTGGACTCTGGATTGAAAATCCTCAGACACTGTAATTTGAGTCTCATGCCACACACCCATTCAGTCATGCTTACTCAGGCCACGCCTAAACTAATTCTTCTTTACTTTTTCTTCTGCCTTCCAGTTGAGACCCCAGTATGGCTTTGGAAATGCTCAAAACTATTTATGTCAGAGTAACATAATGGGTCATCTTTGGCAAACAAATATTTTATGAGTACAATATCAGGAACCAATCAATGTAAAATGGTATCATTAACAAGTAATTAGAGAGGAAAGAGTGGGAGCTTAATGTTTGGAAAGTCAGAGTATCTTCTAGCAAAATTCATTCTCTAAACAATATCCCCTAATAATTTGAATGGTCGTATCGTTAAAACATTTCCTAAATACTAATTATCTGGCATGTCCCCGAAGTGTTATCACCAAAGCTGTGTGCCAAAGTTCATTATTTTAAAAAAAAAATTAGAATGCTGACTATGCATCTGATTTTCAACTTCCTATTGAAATTGGGTTTTTGGTGATCATTTAGAGCTGTAGAATGAAGGAAGTTAATGTGTCATTCATTGGGTCTTAGAGCAGATTCTGGGCCCACAATTGTGACGCTACTGTGTCTGCTTCTTCTATGTTGTGAGTTACTATGGAGTGGTCCCCTAAAACAGGCTGTCTCATCTAGTGGCCATTTGACCTCTGTAGGATATTTGGAATGGTTTGATGCTCTTTTTGTTTTTATGGCTGGGGATGGTGTTTGTGTGAGCTTACTGATGTCTTAACAATGCACAGGGCAGCCTTCCCCCATTCCACAACAAAGATTCATCTAGTCCAAGCTACCGGGAGTGCTGAGGTTGAGACTGCTTGTCATAGAGAGAAGCAGGTTCTTAGTTATCAATTCTATAGGCTTTCTGCTCCTACCCCTCTATCTTCACTCCCTAGAGTAGAGCTACCATCTTACCAGACTTGGATGTTTTTGACTAAATGAGAACATTGGGGTTTGTAGAAAGAGGTATAGAGTGACTCTGGTAGTTACTCTTGAATGTCAACTTGAGATTTGGAGTCACCATGGAAACAGGTCTCCAGACATGGCTCTGAGGTATTATCTCAATTAGGCTCATTGAGGTGGCAAGTTCTAGCCTCACTGTAGGCAGTATTATTTCTTAGCTTGGGTGCTGGACTGAATGCGAAGGAGGAAGCAAGTTGAGCACCAGCATTCAATGTTCTTTTTTCCTAACTGTGGATGCCATGTGACCAGCCACCTTCTCCTCCTATTGCTGCACCCCTCTACCTCATCTTGGGCTGAACCCCCACAACTGCAAGCCAGGAGAAACCTCTTTCCCTTCAGTTGCTTCTGCCAGCTCTTTTCTCAGCAAAGAGAGAAGGAGCAATAGTGATGCTGCCTGGTTCAGTGGGACAGAGATAAGGATTCAATTTGTGGATGGAGGAGCACTACGCTGAGACACTAGGAAAATAGGAAATCTGAGAAAGGAATGGAGGTTGCTAGGAGGAGGAAGAGCACCAGGCAACATGGTAGGGGACCAGGGAGGTCATAAAAGGAAGCTAGTAGAACGTTCTGCTGAAAGTGGGGACTCTAAGTGGCCTAAGGAAAAAAGGCATGTCAAACAGTCAGTTCAACTTATTTGTTTTCCATAATACAAAGCTCTCACTAACTGCAAAGCTTCATAAGGCAGTTTTATGCACAGGCACACTCCTGCCCACCTTGTGAGTGGTTTGTGGTAATGTCAAAGGAAAGGAGATGAAATCTATGGCTGCATCAGTGTAGTATAAAGAAAGATGGGTCTTTCTGGGACCATCAAGCTTCAGCAGACATAAAGGAAGGACCAAGATAAAAATGCAATAAGGAAGCTGTAAATCCCTGCCAGCTTGCCGAAATCTTGGGAAAAGCAAGTGAATTACTATAGAATAGAGAGTAAGGATGCAAATAGATTTTAGTGAGCTCTCAGAGGACAAGGTCGCTTCAGCCCCATCTTGATAAATGTATGATTTTAAATAACAGAATTCTAAGTTGATTTGTCTTAAGGAAAATAAAAAAGGAAAATTTAGTAGCCTAAATAAACAGAAAAACTGATGTTTTCCCCAAAGTGAACCGACAGTGTCAAGGACATGGGAGGACTGAGATGTGAGTGTGATCAGGGTGCATGATGTGAAATCCCCAAATAACCAATAAAAGTATTATGTTGGGAAAAATAAAACAAAAGATAAGATGAAGATGACTGGGGAGGGACAAGGAAAAGAATCCTCTGCCCGTCTCTACCTGTGACCCGTGACATGTTCATTCTCAGGAAAATTCTCTTCTCGCAGCAGCAGAGATGACTACTACTTAGGGAGGCACTCTTAAGTCTCTTGGTGACTGCCGTCTTAAAATAAAAAGAGGGTTTCCTTTCCACCCAGAGTGCGACTTTCACGAGTCATCACCCAAGCTAGGGTAGGGTGCCTCTGAGTCACGGTGGTCCTGTAAGTAACCCTAGTAAGCACATTAGTTCAGCAAGCTAGGCTTGGGTGGGATTCATCTCACGGTCTGCTGGGATGAATAGACATTTCTGTATAGAGCCCTAGAAGTCACATGACAAAGGGTTCAGCTGAAAACAGAAGACTGTTGAGGATGGAGGCCTGTAGCAGCATACCGTGAGGAAAACTTGGACCAAAACCAAAATGAGGTTGATTTTGGAGGGCCTTTCTGCTTGTCTGATAGCTTCTCACCTCTGGTTCTCACAGCTGGAGCCTCAGCAAATGGTTGTAGTAGCCTGACATACACCCTAACACTCCTTTGTCAAACACGGTTCCTCCAGAGGGTCACACTGAGCCAGGTGGCTCTTTGCAGCTAAGATGGATGCTGTGAAGGAAGGAACAGTTCCTGCAGCCTGGCAGCTGTTCTGGTCTCAATGCAGATTAGGGACAAACATGGTTGAATCTGGTTAAGAAGCCTCTGTGGGAGGGTCTGGAGAGATGGCACATCAGTTCAGAGCATCTCAAGAGGACCTCTGTCCCATTTCTAACACCTACAGAGTAGCTCACAGTCATCTATAGTTCCAGCCCCCAGGAATCCAGCCTCCATAGGCACCAGGCACAAACATGCATGCATGCATGCAAAAACATCTATACACATAAAAAGTAACTAAATAAAAATTTTAAAAAGGACTCTGTTGGAGAATTTTATGTGTGTTCATGAGAGACATTAGTAGGCCGCCCCTCACTCATCTCCAGCTCACTCGCCCCTTTCATTTTTTTTTCTGGCTTTGGAATCCAATAACATAAGCCTCATAATATGATTGAGAACTGTTCTCTCTTCATCTGCTTTCTGGAAGAGACAATGAACAACAATTTTTGTAAATTCTTCTACAACTATTTGGTCAAATATTCTAGTGAAATCCTCTGAACCTGGAGAGTTCATCTGTTAAAGAGGTTTGAATTACAAACTCAAGTTCTTCTATGGCTCTAGACCTATTCAGATTGTACATTTCACATTGGCTGAATTTTGATAGACTGTGATTTTTGAGCAATTTTGCCATTTCTTCTAATTGCTGAATTTATGAGCAGAGGTTGTTTGTGACTTCCTTCCCCTTCCACCCTGCAGGTGTGAAATCACACCAACTGCCCCTCCCCTGATATCCATGATTATGACTGTGCTCTTTTTATTTCTGTCAGTCCTAAAAGTTTATTTATGAAATTTTGATTGGGATTGCATTGAATCTGTACATTGCTTTTGGTAGGGTGTTCATTTTCACATGAATTCCACCAATCCATGAGCCTAGGAGAGCCCTTCACCTTTTAGAGTCTTAAGTTTCCTATGCAGAGGTCTTTCACTCCTTTTACTATGTTTATCTTTAGATGATTTTTACTTTGAGGCTGTTGTGAATTGGACTCTTTCCATGGCCTTTTTCTCAGCATCCTTGCTGTTGGTTAATAGACAGGAAACTGACTTTTGTGAGTTGAACTTGTATCCCCCCCCCCCTACTCTGAAAATGTTGATCTCTAGAAGTTATCTGATGGAGTTTTGGGAATCACTTATGTACAGTATTATATTCTCTGATTTAATGTTTCATTTTTTCACAAAGAATGAACTTATGATACTGAAATTCCTTCTATTGCCTTTTTTTGCCTATGTTATGTTACCCTTTACTAATTTCTTAAAGGTTTGATTTTAATTTTTATTTATATGTATTGGTCTGTGTGAGTGAATGCCACATGTGGATGGGTGCCCTCAGAGGCTAGAAGAGGGTACCCAATCCATCGGAGCTGGAGTTAAAAGCAGTTTTGAGCCTCCATTGTGGGTTTGGAGAACTGAACTGAGGTTCTCTGGAAGACCAGCAAATGCTCTTAACTGCTGCACCGTCTGTCCACCGCCTTTCTATTTTTGTCTGTTTGTTTGTTTGACTTGGATGTTGGTAACTGAAATTAGATTCCAGAGCTCCCCTCACTGTTCATGAGCACTGAGTGCCACAACATTCCCTCTCAGCACTGTTTCCACTCCCTTCTAAACGTCATTGTCATGTTTTCATTTTTACCCAGCTCTAAAGCGTTTTCAGGCATCCTCTGAGTCACGGGTTCTTTAGAAGTGAGCTGTCTAATTTTTGTGTTTTCAGAGGTATTCCAGTATTGCTGATTACTAATTTCACTATGTTATGGCCAGAAAACATGCTGTGTATGATACTGACTCTTAAGCCTTTTTAAAATGATGTGAATATGGAGGCTGCAGAGACGGTTCAGTGGTTAAAAGCACTGACTGCTCTTCCAGAAGACCTGGGTTCAGTTTCCAGCACCCACATGGCAGCTTGAAACTGTCTGAAACTCCAGTTCCAGGGGATCCAAAACCCATGGCAAAACACTAATGCAGATAAAATAAACAGTTTTTAAAATGCTGTGAATATGAGCCAGGCAGTGGTGGCACACACCTTTAATCCCAGCACTTTGGAGGCAGAGCCAGGCGGATCTCTGTGAGTTCAAGGCCAGCCTGGTCTACAGAGCAAGATCCAGGACAGGCACCAAAACTACAGAGAGAAACCCTGTCTCTAAAAAACAAAAAAAACAAAAAGAAAAGAAAAGAAAAAATGCTGTGAATATGTACTTTTTGTCACTGTCCCCAACACAATTGAAAGAAGTATTTGTTCTGTTGTTTAATAAAGTAGTCTGTCTGGTAGTGTTCAGATATTCTATTTTTGTTGATCTTTCTGTATAGAAATTCTAATCAGTAGCCAACAGGGAATACTGGAAACTATTTCCAGTACAAAAAGAATGTAGATATGAATATGCCCATAGATATGTGCCTACCTCTAAGGACTTCTGTTCTCTTGAACAGTATTAGTAGAGCTTTTCTTCAGTCACACTTCTGCAATGAGCAACAAAGATGATTGCCTGATAGAGTATTATTTTTATTGTACTCTATTGTGTGTGTGTGTAGATGTGTATATATGTATAAGTAGAGGTCAGAGGTCAAGATATTTTGTCTTCTTCAATCGATCTCTACCTTGTTTTAGAGACAGTTTCTTACTGAACCTGGTTATCTCAATTTAACTAGACTGGCTGGCCATGAAGGCCCTGGAATCTTCCTGCCTGCACCTCCCCAGCACTGGGATTACAGGTGTGCACCTTTGCATGCAGCTTTCTTCATGGATGTTGAGTATCCAACTCTGGTGCTCATGCATATGTGACAAGCATTTTACCAACTGAGATGCTTCTTCAGCCTCAAGTCTTTGATTTGTACTAATACATGTTAATTATAGTTTATAAGGTTCACATCTGGGTAGGACCATTAATTCCGTTCCTCCCCCACTGCCTTGTATTGCACCTCTTGGCGCTTTGAGAGCTAACTAGAAGTAGAGAAGGTTCTGGTATGGTTTAATTTTCAAGATCCATTGTTGAATATGACTTATACATTGTTGAAGATTGTATTGGGGTCTATCTGCTCCTTCAAGTCTAGTAGTGTTTGTTTTATTAAATTGACTGCACTGCTCTCCAGGGCACATAAACTTATAGTAAATATGTGACCTCCTGTTTATTCTGATCAAAGTTGGGTGTCACTGCTCTGGAGGTAGTGGGACCTGGGAACAGGGAGCTGATAAGTGAGGTGGACTAAAGTCCCATGCAGTAGTCAACTTTATTCAGAGCCTAAGACAGTTTTTCCTCTGAGGGTTAAGAAAGTTTACCTGATTGCATTCTTCTTCATGTCAACATCCAGTTAGACCTGAAGGTGCTTTCTTTTTTCCATTGTATACTTTTGCCATCTTTGTTGAAAATAAGGTGTCTGTAGGTGTGTGGATTTATGTCAATTTGATTCCATTGATCTATCTGTCTATTTTTTATGCCAATACCATATGGGTTTTTTTTTTTTTTTGGTTTTTTTTGAGACAGGGTTTCTCTGTGTAGCTTTGCGCCTCTCCTGGAACTCACTTGGTAGCCCAGGCTGGCCTCGAACTCACAGAGATCCGCCTGGCTCTGCCTCCCGAGTGCTGGGATTAAAGGCGTGCGCCACCACCGCCCGGCTCCATATGGGTTTTATTACTATAGCTGTGTAGTAGAGCTTGCAATCAGGGATGGTGATACTTCTGAAAGTTCCTTTATTGTACAGGACTGTTTTAGCTATCCTGTTTTTTGTTTTTTTTTGTTTTGCTTTGTTTTGTTTTTCATATGAAGGGGAGTATTGTTCTTTCAAGGTCTGTAAAGAATTGTGTTGGGCTTTTTTTTTTTTTTTTTTTTGGTTTTTCGAGACAGGGTTTCTCTGTGTAGCTTTGCGCCTTTCCTGGGACTCACTTGGTAGCCCAGGCTGGCCTCGAACTCACAGAGATCCGCCTGCCTCTGCCTCCCGAGTGCTGGGATTAAAGGCGTGCGCCACCACCGCCCAGCTGTGTTGGGATTTTAATGGGGATTGCATTGAATCTATGGATTGCTTTTGGTAAGATTGCCATTTTTACTATATTAGTTCTACTGATCCATGAGTATGGGAGATCTTTCCATCTTCTGATGTCTTCTCCAATTTCTTTCTTCAAAAACTTGAAGTTCTTGTCATACAGGTTTCTTTAAAGACTTGAAGTTCTTGTCATACAGGTTTTTTCAAAGACTTGAAGTTCTTGTCATACAGGTCTTTCACTTGCTTGGTTAGAGTTACACCAAGATAATTTATATTATTTGACGTTATTGTAAAGGGTGTTGATTCCCTGATTTCTTTCTCAGAATGTTTATCATTTGTATATAGGAGGGCTACTGAGTTTTTTGAGTTAAACTTGTATCCAGCTACTTGACTAAAGGTGTTTATCTGCTATGGGAGTTCCCTAGTAGAATTTTTGGGGTCGCTTATGTATACTATCATGTCATCTGTGAGTAATTATACTTTGATTTCTTCCTTTCCAATTTGTATCCTCTTGATCTCCTTCAGTTGTCTTATTGCTCTAGACAAAACTTCAAGTACTATATTGAATAGGTATGGAGAGAGTGGACAGACTTGTCTTGTTCCTGATTTTAATGGAGTTGCTTTGAGTTTCTCTCCATTTAATTTGACATCGGCAATCTGCTTGCTGTATATTGCTTTTATTATGTTTAGGTATGACCCTTGCATCCCTGATCTCTCCAAGACTTTTATCATGAAGGAGTGTTGGACACTGCCTGGACCTCCAGGATCCACAGGCTGGATGACTCAGAGACCTAGGATAGAACCAAACTTGACTGGAGGAAAAAAAGGCAATGTAGTGATACCTAATGATATTCTGCTATACTCATAGATTGGTTCCTAGCCCAATTGTCATCAGAGAGGCTGCATTCAGCAGCTGGTGGAAACAGATGCAGAGACCCACAGTCACATACTAAGTGGAGCTCAGGGAATCCTGAAGAAGAGGGGGAGAAAGGATTGTAGGAGCCAGAGGGGTCAAGGATACCACAAGAAAACTCAGAATCAACTAACCTGAGCTCATAGGGGCTCACAAAGCCTGAACTGACAACCAGGGAGCCTGCATGGGACTCACCTAGGCCCTCTGCATATATGTTACAGTTGTTTAACTTGGTCTTCTTGTGGGACTCCCAACAGTGGGAGCAGGGGCTGTCTCCAACTCTTTTTACTGGCTTTTGCGATGTACTCTTCATATTGGGTCACCTTGCCCAGCCTTAATACATGGGGAGGTGCTTAGTCTTACTGCAACTTAATATGCCATGTTTTGTTGATACTTATGAGAGACCTGCCCTTTCCTAAACAGAAGTGGAAGAGAGTAGATTGGGAAGGTAGGAACAGAGTGGGGGTGGGGATAGGGAGGGGGACTGGGAGGAGAGGAGAAAAAATAAAAAAGAAAGGTCACCTGAGTAAACTTTTCATGAATTCAATTGTATACAATCACAAGGACAAACCACACATGAGAAAAACAGGATTTCCATAGAGGCATATAAAAAAATACCAATAGACAGTTGTAATGAATATTCTGAAGTAAACTCAGTATAATTTGCTACACCTGGGAGGCATGAACACATTCCAACAACAATTCTGTGTTTTTGAGGAAATTTAGTTCACAAAACTCTTGTTTTTTTTTTCCTTGCAGTGTTCTTACAAGCTCTCAGAATTCTCACAGGACTCCATTCCTGGACTGTGTCCCAGTAGTGGGGTTGATGTCTGTTTTTCTGGATGTGAAAGTATCCAGATACTTGCTTATAGATAACATTTACTTGGAATAGCATTTTCTGCTCTTTCACTGCCTGGAAAGGTTGTTGCCAGTGCAGTGGGTTTCTTGTGAGCAGCAAATAGTTGAATCTTGTTTTTTAATGTAGCCAGGAAGTCTGTGACTTTTAAATGGAAAATTAAGACAATTTATAGCTACAGTAATAATGTAAATGTAATAAAGAATTTCTGTCACTGGATTTTTTTCTATTATTTGTTTTCTGACTCTTATTGCTTATCTTTTGTCTTAGTGGAATTTATTTCCTTGCTTGTTTCTGGTGTTTGTATTTATTTTCCTTTCTTGTGTATGTTCCACAGTGTTAGCTTGATGGTCATGGATGTTTTAGTTGATGGTGATTTTGCAAGGTATTTTTCCTTGTGTTCTGAGGTATAACTCTCTGAGTACAGTTATAAAGAATATCAGTTATTTCCATTTCATTGTTGTAAATACAGAATTTCACACTTCCTGCCCTTTAGAGTTTCTGGTGAGAAATTTGCTGTTATTCTAATGGATTTGCCTTTATAAATGAATTCTTATTTTTCTTTCACAGCTTTCAACATTATCTCTTTGTCCTATATTTCTGGTATTTTTATTGTAATATATTATGAATTTTGTTCTTGTCTGTTTATAGTTCTATATGCCATTTGTATCTAAATGTTCATATCTTTTTCAAGATTTGGGACATTTAGTTTTATCCACATCATTTTTTTTTAAGATTCTGTTTCATATATAGTCATTTTCTGAGCATTGTTGACAGAAGATATATGGATTTATTCATGGCATCTCTTCTGGGTGTTTTTTTTTTTGGTCTATATATTTGTTTTTATGTCAATACATTGTTGTTGTTATTGTTGTTGCTATCCTGTGTATATCATGAATCAGGTATTGTCAAGCTCCAATTTTTTTCTTTTTACTTTTGCTGTGTGTGTGTGTGTGTGTGTGTGTGTGTGTGTGTGTGTGTGTGTGTTATGTATTCATGACTCATGTTTGCAGGTGTCTGTATTTGTAGGCATGAGATTACAGGACAGAGGAAAACATCATGTTCCCTGTTCTATCACTCTCTATCTGTTCTATCACTCCATGAAACAGTCTTTCACTGAAACTGAAGTTAGTCTAGAAGCCAGCAAGTCCCAGTGATATTCCTGTTCCTGGTCCCTACATCATCAGGATTATGGGAATGCACATGGCTGTGCCAGGGTCTGTTATCTGGGTTATCCGATTCAAACTCAGATTCCATGCCTTCTTCTTTCTTTCCTCCTGTCTTCTATCTTGTGCTATCTCTCAAGACCCAAGCTTGCTCTTTTTAATCAAGATGGAGTAGACTACTTGAGTTCTTCTCTACTCATACGATATTTCTCCCTAGTATAATGGGATTACCTTGAATATGTACATCACTGTGAATGGCAGAGAGATCTTGATAATACCAATTCTAATTCAAGAATTGGGGAGTCTTTCAAGTTTTTATGTGTGTCTTTTATATCTTTCATCAGTGTTTTAAAAAATTTCTAACTTGAAAATAGATTTTTAATGCAATATATTCTAATTATTGTTTCCCTTCCTCCAGCTCCTCACAGATCCTCCCCTCTTTCCCACCCACTCAAATCCACATCATTTTTTTCCTTTCTCACTAGAATACAAACAAGCATCTAAAAAAATAACAAAAGATAAAAACAAACAGAAGAAAAAGAGCCAAACAAAAAGGAAAAGAAACATATATAGATGCAGAGACACAAGTTTGCATGCACAGAAATCCCATTAAAAAAAAACTGGAAACCATAACATATATGAAAAGGACTTGTAAGATTAAAGAAAAAAAGTTTGACAAAGCATTATGAGACAAAGAACCTCCAAATATGACTTTGAGTTCATTTTGTGTTGGTCATCTGTTGGCTGTGTGTGGGGCCTGGTCTTAAGAGGGTTTTGTATGTCCAGTGAGATTCTGCTAGAGAAAGCCAGTTTTTCATTTGCAATCAGCTATCAATCATGGCTAGCTATCTTCTGGGTTATGAACTGGGGCTTGTGTCTATTTCCCCTCTCGGTGCTGGGTCCCATCTGGCTTAGACTGGTGTTAGCTCTCTGCAAACTCCCACAATCTCTGAGAGTTTCTATGTGCATTGGCTGGTCCTGCTTTGTTTAGAAGACCCCTTTTCCTTGGTGTCCTCCATCTTCTTTAGCTCTTACAAGTTTTCTGCCTCCTCTTCCCCGTGGTTCCCTGAGCCTGAAGGGAAAGGACATATTCAATCATAAGGTTGGGGGAAGTTTTGTTTTGGTTTGCTTTCTTTTGAGTCACAAAATCTACAAACAGGGATAATTTTACTTCCTTTCCTCTTTTTGTATGGAATTATTTCATTCTCTTAACTAATTTATCTGGTCTAGTCTTTAAATAGGTTGATAACTATGAGGAAAAAGGAAGTTTCATTATAGAGATTTGATGAGATGATGACTCACAAATACCACATGATATATCACAGTTTTGTTCATGATTGCACAGTCTCTTTGAGAGCACAGGGGTCACCATGACTTATAACTAGTTATTGTGATAATGGTAAAAATAAATAACCATTTTGATATATAGATGGCACTGAGTCACAAGTGATAGTCAGTGTAAAGTGATGAGTGTAGAGTAGATGTCTAGGGCTGTGGAATCTATGAAGTCCATGGAAGTTATCAGTGCCAGCTTGGTCAAGTGCTAAGGAGAGAAAGATGAAGTCCATATTAGTTAGGTATTATTGCATAAGAACCTACCGTAAGATTGAGACTTTACAAAGAGCATTTATTGTTGCTCAGGAGTCTGTGGTTCAGCTTCAGGGTTCTTCTCATCTCAGCTGAAGTAACTCACATGCCTTGGGATAAGCTGTGTATTGGGTTAAGCATATCATCAATACGGCTGGGATCCATTACTTATTTCAGAAGTTGGCTGGACATTCACTTGCCACTGACCTGGAATTTAGCTAAGACACTGTGGGTCTCCTTCACATAATTTCTCATGTTCATTGAACTAACCAGGCTTATTCTTTGACAGTAGTGGAAATTCTGATGTGCATTTGCTTTGAGGCTCTGATCTGAGACACTGTCACTTCTATCTTGTGCTTTTGATGAAAGGCCTGTCTAAATGAATGGAATAAGGAAATAGACTCCCCTTCTTCATGGGAGGGACTAGCAAGTCATATTACAAAGTAAAATGATGTCAGATGACTATATTGTGCCACTGATAAAATCAGTCTCCTACAGGGCCTTAGACTAGCATAACTGGAAGCAGTTTGGTTTCCAGTTATATAACTTTGCTTTAAAGGGTATTCCATGGGGCTGGAGAGATGGTTCAGCTGTTAAAAACACTTACTACTCTTGCAGAAGACATGAGTTTAGTTTGTAGCACCCACATGGTGGTTCATAACAGCCTGTAAATCCAGCTCCAGAACACACAACACCTCCGGCACCCACATGCATGTGCTCATAACCTCCCCCTGACACATGATCATATAATAAAAATAAAATGCATCTTTTAAAAAAATGTTCTACTACTTAAAAATGAGAAAGAGGGCTGCTGAACCACCTCAGTGGGTGTGTGCAAGTCTGAAGGCCTGAGTTTGCTCTCTAGAACCCATGTAAAGGTGGATGAAGAGAACCAATTTCACAAACTCACCTTCTAACCTCCACACATGTGCTGAGGCATGTATACCCACATAAGTGCACATCATACACACAAAATCAATGAGGATAAATAAAAATAAAAGGAGAAAGAACACTTTAAAGTTCTGCTCAGCATATGTTAATTTGATGCTGTTTTCTTCACTGTTGTTAATTTTTCTTCACATGTTAATGAGAATGAGGTTATAAGACAGAGAGAAGAAGGAAGAAAGGAAGAGACTGAAAATGGAGAGAGAGAAAGAGGAAACAACAAGGTTAGTCTCTGTCTGTCTGTCTGTCTGTGTGTTCTCTGTCTTCTGATGCCCCACTGCTTCATGTGAGTCTCCAAGGTACTGGAAGCATTGTTTATCCTGTTGGGCAGAATGAGCCCTCACTTGTTAGTTTTAATAATCCTGTGACATTCCATGGTTCTGTTGGAAGGCACAACTATTACTCACCATTGCTAGAACTCATGGCATTTGCCAAGTGCTTTATTTTTATTTTTCTATGAGTTGCTTAGCATTCATACTCTTGTTTTAAAGTTCAGTAGTGTTGGATTAAGCCCTTCTCCATTCTCCATTATCAAGGAACCCAAGCAGTTTCTGAGAAGTCTTGAGATACTTGTTGGACCCTCTTCATTTGGTCTTTTTAAATGAGAAGGTTCTGGAAACTCTGGAATGTTCTTTGGTATTCTTGCATAAATATTGTGTTACTGTGGTAGGTAGGGGTTTCTGCCTTATTACAGTCCTAATTCTCTGCTGTTTTTCTGTTCAGTCCTTTGAGGACACATGCCTGTATCCTCCTAAGAACACCATTAGCAGAATTGTCATAATGTTCTAATTGGACATTTCTCATGGTAGTTCCTTAATGTAAAATCAATGTGAGAGGCAGAGCAAGGCACAGTGTATGGGCCACATAAATCAGGTTGAAAACTAGTGTTTATTCATGTAGTCCTTCAATCAATCAAATGCTTTCCACGTGCCATGCACTGTTCAAGGTCTTGAGCAGATGCACAAGACACATTCCCTGCCCTTGTGTTCATATTTCAGGGCAGAATAAAACAAACTGCAACTAGATGGACTACAGTATACTGTCATAGAAAAGCAGGTGAGTCATTGCACAGTCTGTCATCCCAGGGTTTGAGACACAGTAGACTGGAAGCAGAAGGACTTTCAGGTGTGCTGACCTATTCCGATCTGCCACCCGCTGCGATTGAGGTGCTTTGAGTCTCTCCTGTACAGTCATCGTCTGCTCCTACAGCCAAAATTGTTTGTCAAATTGTAAGTGTTCTAGTTCGAGACCTAGTGTGATAGGCGGACTTGTTTAAAAAATCATAATGAAGAGCATTGTCTAAAAATAGCACTTCATGCTATTTAAAGAGCATTAGAGGAGTTTGTGGATTGACCTACCACAAGCGTGATAATTCATAATCAGCTCTCTGGGGGCAAAATGAAATGGGCAAGCTGGTAGCAATGCAGGTCAGTTATGCAGATGGCAGGGTGAGGGAGAGAGATGGGATGGGGCATTTCTGACTTACCAAAGTGGAGAAGTTTGAATAACTATTTCAGCCCTCCCTTGAGTTTCATGACCACAGGAAGGCTCTCAGACGCAATGTGGACAGAGGGTCAGAGGTTAGTAGAAACAATTCTCAGGTCCCCCATGAGCCTAAGGGCACCACACAGAGAAAATACTGTAGAACCATTAAGCAGAGATGCTCACCATCTTGACAGTACGCCTGGTGTTAACTAACTCCACTGTCAAACAAAGATGAGACTATAAAGACTGTCGGAGAGGAGGAGCTGCCCAAACGCACATGAACTTTCTCCAGTACCTAACAAGTAAACACACTCTTTGGGATGCTCTGTGAAAACACGCTCACCAGCCATCTTGTCTCCACTATGTATAAGGAGGGTACTGAGTAGCTGGGAGTAAAGTTTGTGTCAGTGGAATCCCCAGTTTAGAGGTTTCTCAGACCCTATTGACAGCAACCAAAAGACATAGGGTGTGTATAAGTAAGAGCACCTGGGATGTACGTGCCTGTGAGTCTAAGATTACTTGCAATATGAGATATCACCATGCTCTGGAGGCAATATAGACCTCCATTTGCTGTCCTATTCTAGAAAGATGGGTCCAGTTTTTCTAGTGATTAAGATAGGTTAGATTATGCTGCTTATGGTTCATCTTCATCGTCAACCTGACTGGATTTGAAGTTATCTAGGAGACATACTTCTGGTGTGTCTGGGGGGGGGGGGCATTCCAGAGAGGTTTTACTGAGCAGGGCTGACTCATCCTGGAAGTAGGTGGCATCATCCCATGGGCTGGGATCTTGAAAAAAAAAATAAACAAGAAAGACAGTTGAGTACCAGCCTTCATCCTTCCCTGTTTCCTACTCCACCGGAATTTTCGAAAGATTGCAGGACCTCCACATTTGCAAGCGTCTCCTTGCTGCCACACATTTCTAGCCATAATGGGCTCCAACTTCTGACTGATGAACCAAAATAAATGTTTTCTGTCTTAACTTGGTTCTTGTCAAATATTTTGTTACAGGAATGAGAAGAGTAACTCGCACTTTGCAAAGGATAGCAATTGTCTAATTTCAAAGGTCTAACCCCAGATTATTGCTTGTGTTAAGTAAGCAGGCATGGAAGCTGTTTTGTGGGAATCTTTCCAATTTTCTAAAGATAGTTAACATGCAAAATAAAATTAAACAGGACTGTAAAAACATGTCTTTTTGTTGTTATTGTTGGCTCCTGCTTCAGCAATCTCCATAGTAGATGGAAGAAGGAGCTTCTGACCTCCATCCAAAACATTTGGCAAACTTTCCCAGTGTCACGTTTTAGCTGAGTAAGGTCAGAAATTAGAAAACTCTCATTTGTTCCAACTAATGATAAACAATGAGTATCTGCTGCTACGCAAGAGATCAAAAGTAAAAGTTGCAGGATATCAAAACTCATACAAACAAAGCACGTGACCATAAAATTAATAAATTAAACTTGTTCTAAATAGTACTTACAAGTTCAGACATTTCTAAAGATGAATTGTGGGTATTTTAATTACTTCACAATCTTTAGTAACTCTGAATATTTTAAATATATTGTTAGCGTAATGATGATTTTGGCCCAGAGGAATTGACATGAACCATGCATTTAACTTGATGTGTGTTCATCCAAGTGAATGGGACTTGTTTTTTGTTTATTTGCTTGTTTGTTTTTGCCAAACTGAAGACTTCATCCACCAGCATCAAATCTTTGTAAAGTCTGCTGTAGCAGATTGGAGTTACCATTCTTCTCTTTCAACCTCAGCACTGTTCACATTCTGAGTGACATAATTCCCTGCTAAGTATGTGTGAGTCTGTTTTAAGCATCATAAGATGTTTAACATTTTAGATGTGTCTTTCTCAGTGGTCTTCTAGAGAAACATCTGTAGAAGTATTTGCAAACTGTGGTGTGCAGTAGAATTATTGCTATCATGAAGTTATTTTTCCCAAGAAAGCTTAAGGCAAAGGACGTTTTCTGTGGTCTAGATTGGCCTACCTGTGCAGTGACCAGAGACTCGTGTTGTGCTGTGACTCCTGTACCACAGAATCTGGTCTTGTAAGGGGAACATTCCAATGTGATCATTACAAAAAGGACAGTAAACTCATGTAGTTTGGAGGAGAGGATATGATGGACTTTAAGTTTGGAAACTTTTCAAAATGCTATTCACATTCTGATTTTACTCTCCACAAACAAGAATTTTTGTGCTCTGAGTTTTCACAGCATCTGTGTTTGACTATTTCCCATAGGTCAGTAGACCCCACGCTAGGATCTTTCATCTAGCAGCTTGACCATCAACTAGAAACTTGTTGGTAACACAGATTCCTAGAATCCACCACAGACAGTCTTGCTGGTAGTTCAGACTAGCTCAGAATTCACTAGTAGCCTCAAACTCATAACATTCCTGTCCCCAGCCCCTAAATGCAAAGATTTTAACTATGTGTTTAATATTTCTCAAAGCAGAAGTAATTCTTAATCATTCCTATTATCTCTTACATGGTGCCTTGTATGTAGAAAGTGCTAGATAGATATCCATTTCAGATTCCTACAGTTGTGTTACAAGCTGTGATATGGGCCAAACTGGGGGAATCACTAGACCTCAATTAAACTTTTCTATTTGCTGCTTAGTATTTAGCACAAGGTCAAGTTAGGCGGTTGTGGTGCCCACATGTCAGGTATAGACTAGTTGAATATCTTCTTCCAGTTAAACTTCTTGTTTTGAAAATTCCTATTTAGTGTTTGAAAAGCCTCCAGCACACTTAAATCTGAAAGTTGGGTCTTTATCGTCTCTGTCTTATTGGGAGCAAATGGCCCAATGTCTTTACAAGCACCCTGAGCTATGGTGGCCCTCTTCCTAACAGAACCCTTGCTTCTCCCAAGGCAGCTTCCTGCCTTGCAGCCATCTCCTGTAGAAGCTGCTGTTCTCTTGAACTGACAATACCACTCCTCTGTCTTTCTGTACTTAGATTAATATTTAAAATAGCTTTGAAGCTCATCCTAAGGTCTAGCAGCCGTTCTCCATGTCCACTCAAAATCTTGTACTATAAGCAGTCTCCTGAAGTCAGTATTGTTGAAATATTACCACACCTCCAAAGCTGATGTCCTCCTGATAGCCTTTGTGTCCTCATGCTTTCTTATCCTTTCCTGACTTGAAAGCTCTGCACCTCCCCCAGGCTTTGATCAAATGCCCAGTAATGGCTTGACATAGAATACTGACAGAAAGCAAATTCTTCAAGGGGTTTAGTATTATACTTGAAAGGGATTTAAGTATTCTCAAACTTGTCTATGGTGTTATCTCACTTCTAAGCTACTCAGTTGGGGCTGAGTTCAGCCCATTATTTTGCACTGAACATGTGGCTGAATTACATTTTTGTAGTTGTGAGCACATACCCGACAAGAAGTAACTGAAAAGAGGGAGCGTTTATTTTGGCTTACAGTTTGATGAGACATAGTCAATCTCAGTGGGAAAGGCATGGTGGCTGTAATGTGAGGTGGCTGATCACATTGGTCCAGAGAGTGAGCAGGAAGCAGAGCCCATCCTCTGTGACCTACTTCTTCTATTAAGATTCTACCTCCTAAAGCTCTCACAACATTTCTAAAGAGTGTCACCAGCTGGTAGCCAAGGGTTTAAACACCTGGACGTATGGAGGACATTCCATATTCAGAGCACTAGAGCATGCTCTTCAGAGTCTGTTTTCTCTAGCCACTCTTCTGCAGAATTTTCTTAGATTTTGAAACACAATTATTTTTTGTATGCAAAACATAGACATAGAAATCATAAAAAGTTAAAAATGTAGAATTTTTAAAAAATTGAAATACCTCTATAGTTTCAATTATGATTTTTATACCTATTGTTTATTCATTAAAATATTATTTATAGCTATTTTTTCTGTAATGAGTTTTTCTTTTTTACTAAATGCCCTTTAGCATTCAATAAAATGATTATATAATATTTCTTCCTTAGTCTAATGACGTAATGCATTTTGTTAATGCCTTCTCAAACATTAAACCCCTGTTCCATTCTTGAGATAAACTCTGCCTGGCCATAATGGATAAAATATTTATTAAAGCATTGATTCTGTTTTACTACAGTTTCTGCTCAGGGATTTGTATTTTGATCCTACAGAAATTCTATTCCATTTTAATCTGTTCTCCCCCTCTCTATATATATGTATATACATTATACATTATCCATATTCATGATTAAAAATACAAATGGGACAGAAGGATATGAAATGAAAATTAAACCTTTCCCACTTAAAATATTATCTAACTGTACTCTCATCACAATGAAAAATTATTTTTAATGAATCTTTCAAAAATTGTGTAGGCATATGAAAGTTTACTGTGATGTGTAATCCATTAAATACAATGAAGTCATTCATTTTATGTGTATTGGGCTTTTTGAGTGAGTTCATTTTGGAATACCTAATTTATAAAATGCTAATTTTTCAGAAATTCCTCTGGAAGAAGAAAAAAAGGTAAATGGATGAATTTGAGGATTTGAAGGGAAGTGCTGTGCGTAACCTCATGCGTTTGAGCTAAAAGGTGCACAGCGTTGCCTTGCATGCTGTAGCATTCTTAATTAACTCTCTCACTGATGACCCCTGATTGTCCAGATTTCTTTTTTAAATAACATTTTTATTCTTTGAAAGTTCTGTATACTTATACGATATATATTAATCAAATCCATCCACTACTGCCTCCCCCAACCCCCCTAGTGACCCCAACTCCATCTCCCTCCCAGCTTTGTGACCTCTTTATATTATATTTTGTTATTAATAATGTCCAGTTAGTGTCACTCAGATGCACAGGTGAATGTGGCCATCCACTGGAGCACCAGCAGTCTACCAGCGGTGGCAACATCCCCAAGGAAGTGTGACCCTTCCCCTTTCAGCAGCAATTGAGTGCCAATAATCTTCTAAATTCATGTTAGAATTTTGATTGGCTTGCAGCATGCAGGCCTTGTCCAAGCAACCACGGCTTCTGTGGATTGATGGATGCGAAAAACCATGCCATGTCCAGATTTCACAGCTCTCCTCCCCATTTGCCAGCTCTTACATTCTTTCTGCTCCCTCTTCCCTGAAGTTCCCTGAACCTTGAATGATGGGACATTGATGTCGATGACCTATCTACAGCTGAGCACTCATGGCCCTTGGTACTCTGAACTCTTGAGGAGTTATTAAGATAATTTGTATTAATTATATCCTCTTGTCTGCCTCTCTATGCACCCGTGTGCCTCAGACACAAAACGACTTCTGTGGTAAGTGCCCACTCCCAATGCTGTGATGGGTGTCCCCACATTGCTCTTCAAATAATTTACACGTATTTTCAAAAAGCAGTGATTTGTCCTTGACATGCATAGCAAGCCCATGTTTTGCGATTTTGAGCGATAGTCTCAGTTAAGGCGGAGCCCTCATGTGCAGCCTCTGTTCAGCTCCTTGGCTGACCCAGAGAGTTCGCTGCTAAAATCCTCTTGGCTCTTTTCCCTGCAAGCTCTCTATTTCTTTTCTCCAGGATGATAATGAAAAAGCTAGAGAGTCTTTATTCCTACTCCTCTTATGAAAGAACTCTGCCTCTGAGAGCTTTTAATTCCAAAAATTTTCCTCCATAGCCTCAGACAAATTTTAACCTCTTTTGCTTTCAGGGGGAAAGGTATTTCCAGAAAACATTAAGTTAGCAAAAAATTCACATTCATTCTCCTTGTAGTGGCACATTTAATAAAATCCAAGGGAGAGCCACAAATGGCACTGGGCTGGAGCTTCCCTTCCTGCCCCAGGGGGACGGTGAGACCTGCTCACTCTGCCTGTTTTCCTGTCTGTTAACAATTAGGATATTTCTGCTCTTTCTCATTCCACCCCACTGTGTCCTCCCTGCTCTGTTGACATGATTTTCATCTCCTTTATCCTAGCCTTTCCCTGCAGCTTTCTTTTATGAGTGAGGCACACCAGCCTCCTCTCCCCCTGCTGGATTTTTACCCAGGTCATGCATCCAGCCATTCTACCGTGGACAGGAGAGGTACAGCCAGGCCTTTGCCCAGCAAGAGCAGTTTCTATCTGATTTTAACCTTATACCTCTGATTTTTTTTCCCCCATTGGTGTCCTGTGGTGCTGCATTTTAGCTGTTCTATTTTATGTGTCTGTGTCAGCTTGGCCAGGCTTCTGAGGCTCCCTAAGAAATACAATCATGACAGTCCCAATCAGCACCTTCAAGGCTACTGCGCGGAGAAAGGTTGTACCAGGTTCTGAGTGAGGCAGTTCTGCTTTGAACCACAGTTTTTGGGCTAGTTTTTCACAGGACTGACTCAAACTAAGCCTCAGTTTCCTCCCTGTCACAACAGAAATAATTATAGCAGTAGATGGAAATGACTGTGGCCTGCTGGGGACCATCTCACCAACACAGTGTGTGTAAAGCGCTGAATGGTAGCCAAAGCCCAGAGCTCAGGAAGTTCCCGGAATGACTGATACTGTTATTGGTGATGTTGTTGACGACTGGATGTGTTTGCAATCCTGTTCCTGCTGCTTCCCTTCCAAGTCTGTGTGACGAAGTTTTTAGGGGCTCAGTCTCACTCCCACAGGGACCCAAAGCATGTCCCTGACTCCTAGTCAGGTAGTATCACATAAACTGGGTGGAGTATTGTAGACAGAATTTTCTCGGTCCCACCTGGTCCCACCCAGGCAGCAGCTGTTTTTATAATAATCACTCAGAGGCTTAATATTAATTACAAACTGTTTGGTATATGGCTTAGGCTTATTGCTAGATACCTATTATATCTTAAATTAATCTATTTCTATTAATCTATGTCTCCTGGATTTACCTGTGTTCTATCACATCATGTTCCTCTGGCGGTGGCTCACAGTGTCTCCCTTGACTCTGCCTTTCATCTCCCTGTATCTTTGCTTGGATTTTCCACCTGACTATATCCTGTGTTGCTATAGGCCAAAACAGCTTCTTTATTAACCAACAGTAGCAACACATATTCACAGCATACAGAAAGAGTATCCCACAGCAGAGTATGCCTATCATTCTAGCACTTGGAGGTGGAGGCAGGAGGACCAGGAGGTGAAGGTCACCTGTGACTACATAGAGAATTCGAAACCAGCCAAAAGTCAGAAACAAAAACCAGGGCATCTATCTGGGGTGACACACTAAAATTAAGTGGAATTCTCCAGGCTGGAGATCCTGTGTGGTTTTAGAAGCCAAAGGGAGCATTGACTCCAAGAGCCAGCAAGTGTCTGGAAGTGGAAGTCCCGTGCATGGGAATGACAGACATCTCCCAGGGGAGGAGGTAAAATCAGAAGAGCCCCAAGGCCCACCCGCATCTACAGTAGCATCCTGGACAGGAAAGATTGTCTTCCTTTGGCCTTTGGAGGGCTGCCTGGGGAGTCACAGCATACTCCGGTCTGCTAATTTTCTAAATGGTTCTTTTGTGTTATGAGTCAAACTGCTTGCACGTCACTGACTTTTCAAAACTGGCAAGTCAGTGTTTTTTTTCGCTGTGCCTTTCAGGCTTCCCGTCCTCATTATATCTTTAAGTGCCTAATCACTGCTCCTGGGACCAGCTTGCTTCCTGCTAATGATGCATGCTTGCTGAATCTGTGTTTCTTATTTTCTCTCTTTTGCTTTTTCTTGTTTTTAATATTCTGTAGTCTTGTTTCCCATTTCACATTGGCTGATAAGCCAGTAGACTAGGACATGTGTTTTCAGCTGCTAGAACTCCTTAAGAAGGTGGAGATGGAAGACACAGGCTTTGATAGCATGAAATATAATAGAAAGGATCTGTGTGTGTGTGTGTGTGTGTGTGTGTGTGTGTATGTGGCATATGTATGTGTTTGTGTAGGTGTGTGCACGTGTGTGTGTGTGTGGAAAAATACATTGTAGGTGTGTGCCCATGTGTGTATGGGAAGTACATGTGCACGCACATAGATGTGGCAAGCAGAAGTCAGTGTTGGGTTTTTTTTCTCAGTCACTCTCCACATTCTCTTTTGAGACAAGCTCTGTAGCTGAACCTGGAGTTCACCCACTCAGCTCCAGTGACTGGGCAATGAGCTTGCAGGACTCCAGGTGTCTCTCCTCCAGCCCTGTGCTGGGCTTACAGATTCCTGTCATAGCACCTGGATTTCACCTGGGTCTTGGAGGAGCTACACTGAGTCCCTTATGAGAAGAGAAGGCTTAAGCCTGATGAGAGTTCAAACAGTAACTGTCTCTACCATTGCTTTTACATGCTGTCCCTAGACTGTTACACAACCATTTAGAAGTTGCCCCACAGAGAGATCAATACCATCTGAAGGACTACTGAAGAGTCTTGAGGTGAATTCTGATGTGGGTGCTCTTGACCTTGGTTGGGGAAATTGAAGCTGGCTTAGCTGAGTTCCCCACTAAAGTGCTGGAGGTAGTGATGGAGGAAAAGTTCAATGGAGTAGTTATCTTGTGTCGCTGAGTAAAGATTTATAAACAATCAATAGTCCTCTCATTTGTTGTTTCTCCAAAATTAGAGTACCATGCGATGTTGCTGGGACTATCCAATATGCCATTTAAGCATGAAAATCTATCAAGTGACTGAAGCCCATGACAGAGAAGCCAATTAATGACCAGCCTCTGTTAAGACTTGTTCTTCACAGCCTCAAAAGTGCATTCTCTAATCCTCACACTTTGTGAAATGTGTACCAGAAATACCTCAAGGGGCTGGGCATGGTGCCTTAGTTTTGTTATCCCAGCACTCTTGAGGCTGAGAAAGAAGGAATGCTATAAATTCAAGGGCAGCCTGGGCTACAGAGAGAAGCCCTGTCTCAACAACAATAACAAAGGAAGAAAGAAAGCGGAAGTGAAGAGAAAGCTAAAGAGGGAGACAAAAGAACATCGCCAGATCTGTGCACAGCGTGTCTGGCTCAGGTGACGGTGTGTGTCACCATTTGGTTTCTGACCTGGCAGAGTGGTGTATTTCCAGAACATTCTAAAGGCTGAGGCAGGAGAATTTTGAGTTCGCAGACAGACTGAACTGTATAGTGAGACCCTGTATCAAAAGGAAAACAAACAAGACATGGAGGCTGGGGAGATGGCTTAGTCCATAAAGTGCCTCCCACACAGCTTGAGTATCTGAGTTCTTAGCCCCAGCACCCACATAAAAATCTAGGTGCAGTGGAGACAAGAGGGTCCTTGAGTTTGCTGGTCAGCCAATCTAGCCAAACTGGTGAACTGCAGAATCAGTGTGAGATGCTATCTCTAAAATAAGTTTAGCCGCTAAGAAAGACACTTGATGTCAGCCTCTAGCCCCTGCATGCTTGTGAGCGTGCGTGCGCGCGCGCGCGCACACACACACACACACACACACACACACACACACACACACACACACACAAAGCCCGGCATGGAGGGCATGAAGGGTATGGAGATGCTTGCCAGTAGTCTCAGCGCTAGGCAGGTAGAGACTGGAGGACCAGGAGTTGGAAGCCATCCTCAGCTACACAGGAATCAAGGATCAGGCCAGCCTGGACCACAAGAGACTGTATTTGAAAACCAAACAAAATTAACTACAATAAAACCAACCAACCAAGCAAACAAACAAAAGAATTTGCATTTCTAAAAAGGTTCCAGGCCTGTGATGTTGAGTAACCCAGATGTCTGTGACACTTTGGGAGTCTCTTCCTCTGAGATAGGGTGACTCTAATGGCCAATTCTGTGTAACAACTTGGCCAGGCTAAGATGCCCAGTCAATTAGTCAGGTATTTCTGCTCCTGTGAAGATGCTTTTTAGGTATAATTGGCATTTAAGTCAGTAGATGTTAAGTAAAGTCCATTACTTACATTCTGTGTCTGGACCTCATCCAACTAGGTAGGGCCGCTAGAGGAAAGACAGACGATACCAAGACTTCTGCCTCCAGACTGCTCCTTTGAAACCCTGCCCATGTTTCTGAATGTTGGGCTGCAGTTGAGATTTAGGAATGCAGTACAAACTTACAACTGAATTTCTAGGTGGCCAGCCTCCCCAGGAAATTTTGAATCTGTTGGTCCCATCATCATTTAAGACCATTGTATACAATCTCCAATGTCCCTCCTCCCCTTTCTCTAGCTCTGTCGGCACCCAATAGTATTCTCTTGTTCGCCCAAAGTTAGAGTGTGCTTTGATGTTGCTAGACCCTCAGGTTTGCCATTTAAATAAGAAAACTTACCATAGCATATGTCTGTGTGTGTGTGTGTGTGTGTGTGTGTGTGAGAGAGAGAGAGAGAGAGAGAGAGAGAGAGAGAGAGAGAGCAAGAGAGAGAGAGAGAGAGTCAATCCTTCTATTGATTCTTTTACTCAAAAACCCTTATACATGGACTCTGAAATAAAGTTTTTAAAAATAGATAACAAAAAAATTGTGCTTCCCCCAAACTCGTGCATGTTACTGTTTTTATCCAGAATCTTCCCTGCTTCTCATCCTTCAGGAGTTACTTCAGTTGGAAGACCCTCCTCTCTAGCTCATGAGAGATGAAATTTGCCCAGTTCCCTTGGGAGATGGCTTCCTGTTTTGTAGGCTGCTTTAAGGTGGAGTAAGAAGCCCCTTGATGGTGGCTGGGGAGAAAACTCAACCATTAAAGCGCTTGCCTTGCAAGCGTGGAGCTCTGGGCTCAATCTCCAGAATTCATGTTTGAAAAAAAAAAAAAGCAGAGTATGGTAATCAGTGCTGCTAATCTCTTTATTGTAGAGGTAGAGACAGGTAGAGCCTTGGGGTTCACTGGCCATGCACCCCGACTTCTTGGTGAGTTCCAGGCTAGTGAGAGAGCTTGTCTCAAAAGACAAGATGGATGGCATTTGAGGAATGACACCAAGCATTGTGTCCCAGTCTTCACAGGTTTGTGTGTGTACTTGTGGACACACACACACACACACACACACACACACACACACGTTCACCCACATACACACAAGCACATACACATAAACACTCATGATACACACTGAGCTAGTTACTGTATGTGAGGATATTTCAGAGGGCTGAGGTGATTTTAATCTTTTATAAGCATTATAAAATTGTTCATATGTCCTAACCCACAGTTAGAAAATTTAATAAATATTTTGAATGGATAAATGCAAGAATTAAAGGCCTCTATGCTTATTGAAATTTACTAATGCATCAAAGGGCTATAAAAATAAAGAACTACCAATTAGCCCTAAGAAATAGTACAAACACAAGCCTGTAATTTTCATTTTAACAGGCTCACCAAAAGCATACGGGACAATAGCAGTCAGATAAATAAACCAAGTGTCTCTGTGAGAGCGGGGCCATCTTCTGTCTGGTCACTGGAGACAGTCGTGCCAATGTTGCCTAAGATGGTATGTATGTGACTTGAAGAGATGGCTCAGCAGTTTAGAATACTTGCTGCTTTCCCAGAAGACTGGATTTTAGTTCCCAGCACCCATGTCAAGCGGCTCACAATCACCTGTAACTCCAGCTCCAGGACTTTGATGCCGTCTTCTGGCTGCTTTGGGCACCTGAGCACATATGGCATATACTCAAATACTAAAATAAAAATAAAATATATACTTTTAAAAATCATAATGAGGGATAGGAAGATAACGTATTTCCACATATCTAGAAAATTAGTCATGCTTTTATACATTTTTAGAAATTAAAGGAAATTAAGTAAATGACACTAGGATTAGAAAGAGTGAGCCACTCACAAGGCAATGAGAATATGAACTAGAAATTGGGAATGTCTTTCCTATTTGAATCTGCACTTGAACCTTAATTGGTGGAGGCTTGAATATGGCATTGTTGAGACAAATCACCACACTTTCATATACTTAATAAGAATCCAAGAGTCTGGCATGTGTTTGCATTGCAGTCCATTTATCTGGAGGAGTCAGCAAGTTGAGTAGCAAGAAGGATAATAGGAAATCAGTGGCTGAGAAACCTTTAAAGTGAGTGAATGTGGGGCTTGCTTTATTAATTTATAACAATAATGTAATGGGTAAATCGATGAGGGGTGCTTGAGAGAAATGGATGGAGGCAAGAACACTCCTTTCGCAGCTGTGATCATTTTCTCTGCGATGGAAATGCTGGCCAGAGGGAGAGGAGTGCCTTGCTCTGGATATAGGAGAAGGATGTGAAGCTGCAGATTCCAGGGGTTGGCTCAGATCCTTTGTGTCTGAGGATGTCAGAGAGCCCCGCTGACTTCCACATACTGCTCTGAGGACCTTTCCCGAAAGCCTTCTCTCTCAGAGACTGGCAGTGTTCTCAAAATAGCCCATTCGCTGGTCCTCAGCAACCCTCAGTGGTGAGTGGCACACACTTGTATATAAGCACCCCAGATTCTGAGGTTTGGGGAGCAGCATAACTCCTAGTTTATCCACTTTCCCAGTGTCTTCACTCAGGGTTAAACTGAATTTATGTGCAAGGGAATCAACTTGATAAACACATCCTGCTTCCTTAGTGATGTATCTACATTTCCCACATTAATTCTGGCATTGAAATCCTTGCTTAAGGCTGGGGAGGTGATTCAGTTGGCAAAGTGCTTCCTGTGAAAATGTGGGACCCAAGTTTGATCCCCAGAGCTCATATTAGAAGAAAAGAAGTGGGGGAAAGGTTGGGTGTGTGTATGCCTGTAATCCCAGGGTTGTGCTGACTAGATAGCCTCACCTCGTTGGAGAGTCCAGGTAAAAATGAGAGTCTGTCTCAAAGACAGGAAAGGTAGATGACTCCCAAGGACATGAGATTGATCTCTGACCTCTACAGGCATGAACCCACATATGCACACACACACCCTCCTCCTTTCTTAGGTTTGACTTCTGGAGCTATGCAAGAGGACTACTGACCTCCTTGGAAGGATGTTCTTAGGTGCCCCAGGAAGAGCCTGGCTTCTTCAGGCTGTCTTCTTCAGTACTGGTGGCAGAGGCTCATCGTCTTGTTCTGGCCTTGAGAGACTTGAGGAGCCGGTATTGGCAGGACTCCATTTACAGGGGTCATCTGCACAGTGGAGTGGCACAGGAGGCTGGCTGAATGCTTCCTTCACTGCTCCCTGCTCTCCCCATCACTAGTGTCCTGTGGCCCTGTCACCAACACTCACACGTGGGAGACAGAACGGGGCTTCTTAGACTAAGCCCTGTTCATTCTCTGTTGCCCATCTTCATTTAGTGGAGAAACACTTGGCTTCCTGAGGCAGCCAAAGCAAGCCCATTTCCTCCTCTTCCTTCCACTGCCGGCCTTAGCAAGGCGTCTGTACAGGCTCCAACCTGCAGCACTCCCTCTGGAGGGACAGGATGCTTCCCTTGAAAACTGATTCTGTATGAACAAAGGTAGTGAGATTCGAACTTGCACCTCAACCATCTTCTACCTTCAGGCAATAATCTCCTTTGTCATCCCTGCTTCCTCTGTGAAGTCACAAATCCATTCACCTCCCATCCAGACCATAGTGTATACATTCATGCAGGATTTTCTTCCAAAACCCTCCCATGGCCTTTTATGACCCTTGTTAAAGAAACTCCACTACCACATCCTGAGGCCCTACCCACCTCCAACCTTCTTCTAATCTTTACTTCGACATCACCTATTCAGAGCATCCAGTCTGGACCATGCTGTTTGAACTTGTGCGTCATAATTAGTTCTGCCCAGCTTCTTTTCCAGATTTGTTATTTTCAGGGCATTTATCCTCCTGTGATTTACCTCAGAATGGAGACAAAGAAAGGAAAGATTTGCAAAATCACGTACACACTTCATACTTATTGCCCATACACTGTCTGTTACTTCTAAGTAGAATTCATTTTTGATTTTAGCTTTACATGCAAACAGTTTGTTGAATTCACTTATCAACTCCAGGAGTTGATCTGTAATTAGAAACAATATTTATTTATTTATGAGAAGGAAGGATGGTACGCACATGCCATAGTGCACATGTGAGGCTGGAGGACAACCTGTAGGAACTTGCTCCCCGCCTCACCATGCGTGTCCTGGAACGCTAACTCAGATCGTCAAGGCAGTCAGTGAGTGCCTTTACCTGCTGAACCATCTTGCTGGTCCTTTTCTGTAAAATGTAATTGGATATAATTACGTTGTTTGATTTTAATTCTGTTCTCAATCTTCACCACTTTTCTTCCACTCTTTTTTTTATTCTATCAGTGGGGAGTTTCAACAGACTGTTGAGTGAAGACCCTCTTGTTTCACCCTCTAATTTCAGGGATTCAGGCTTTAATTGACTAATCTTAGTTATGATATTTGTTGTATGCTAACAATTTTCATTATTAGCTTGAAACTACGAATTTAGTAAGAAGGTTTCTGTTCCTGTCTGGCTTTTCTTTAGGAAGTTAAGTCAAGGGGCTAGAGAGAAGGCTCAGTGGCTGCTCTTGCACAAGGCTTCATTTCCCAGCACCCATGTCTGGCAGTTCATAAGCACCTATAATTCCAGTTCCAGGGGATCAGACACCCTCTTCTGGCCTCCCTAGGGACTGTATTCACATGCACTTTCACACACACACACACACACACACACACACACACACACACACACAATTAAAAAATAATTAATTCTTTATAAACTGTAAATCAGTGTTGAAAGGAACCAGGAACTTCTTCCACAGCTGTTGAAAGACTCAGGAAGATTTTTTTCTTATGTACTGTTAATGGACTGAATTATATCAAATATTAATATTCATCAAATATTGAGGCAACTTTCATTTCTAGGGTCACGCCAGTGTGACCAGATATGCTGTCACTTTGGTACTGCTGGGTCAGATAGTGAATTTTTAAAAGTAAGTTTTTGAGATTGTAAAAGAATTACATCATCTCTCACTTCTCTTTCCTCCTTTTCAACCCTCTGCATGTACCCCTCTCCTTGCTCTTTCTCCAATTCATAGTCTCTTTTCTTTAATTGTTGTTATAGTTAAATACTCAAGTACCACATGCTCAGTCTGCATAACGTTCTTTGCCTGTATGTTTTTGGATAACCAACCAGGGGTCTCTTTCCTGGGGAAGACTATTGCTCCTGCTCTCAGCATTGCTTAATTGCTTGGAGTTGGTGTAGGATTGAGGCCCCACGAGCTCCCCTAACACATTAGTGTGTATATTGGTGTCATCCTTGTGCAGGTCATGTTGGTGAGACTTCATGGGTGTAGCTTCTGACAGTCCTAGGAGACACAGTCTCTCAGCGAGGTCCCCGACCCTCTGGCTCTTACAGTCTTTCCAACCTTTCTTCTGCGATGTTCCCTGAGCTGGCAGTATTTGCCTTTTCTTGTGACCTTTTCATTCCTGTTGTGAGAGACTGGCTGGTGAGTTTCTTGCTGTCCTGTCATGGTTACTCAGCCTTCATAAGAGAAGCTGGAAGCTCCCTCTTGTCACCTGTTATATACAATTTTTAAATTAATGTTGGTGTGATCTTTATTCAAACATTTTGAAGAATTGATTGGGCTTAGAATTATTATTTTGTCAAATATTTCCAGTTATTGGTTGACTGACTTCAACAGACATGAGTCTGTTTTGATATTTCATTTCTTCTAAAGTTGAAACAAGTTTCTCCTTTGGGAAAGCTGTATTTTTCACAAAACACAATTTTGAGCTCTATTTTCAAGTACAAATTTGATCATAGTTTCATTTATTTCTTTAAATTGCTTTAAGAGCTTATATATGTATTTATGCTCCAGTTTCTCTTCTTCTTATACTCAAATAATCCACTTTTGAATAGATACTATTTTGACTCTGTTAGTGGGTTTTATTGCTTTGTTATTATCAGAGATTTTATTAACTTATGCCTTCTAATACATTTTATTTTACTTCCTTCTCTTTATTTCTGTTGTTATAACATGTATATACATGAATATGTATGTATTACATATACATGTGTATCATTCATATACATGCATTCATGTATATATTATACATATGTGAATATGTATACATACATGTGTGTATATTAAACACATTTTAAATATACACACATGTATTATATATACACATATGTATTTATGTGTATAATATACATGTATCATACATATATGAATTATATACATGCACCCATATGTGCATTATATACATACATCTGTGTATGTTATCTATATAAATACATGTGTATGGTATACATAGTATGTGTTATATGCACACATGCATTTGTACATTTTACATATGCATACATATATATGTATCATATATACATGCACATGTGTATTGTGTGAGTATATGCATACACACATGTATGCTTATTATACATGTACATATTTGTATTATGTGTCTCTATTGATATACAATGTGTTTATATATATATATATATATATATATATATATATATATATATGTAGACACTTTTTAAGTTCACAGTCTGATAAGTTTTTAGACATTTGTACGTTCATTAACTCACCTCTGAGATTGGGACCTGCACAAAGGCTCTTTTCATCATTGTCTCATGATTGCCTCTAATCTCACTCCTGTTTTCCCAATAACTGGTTGTCATAGACAGATGTTTCTTCTAGAACTTTGTATAACTGGATTCATAGAGTCTTTTATGTCTAACTTCTCTGCTTCAACACAATATGTATGAGACTTGTTCATTTTACACTTGCCTTTTAATTTCTTTATAGCATTCCCCTAGACAGCTATATTATAATTCATTTTTTATTACTTTATTGATGAACATTTTTTCCTCCTTGGGACTGAAACAGCTGTGGACTTTCCTGCACATGTTTTGCATGAGTGACATGAGCTTGCTCTGGATTCCTGTGAGAACTTTGTTGACAATCATATCAGTGTAACCGATGTCCTCACTTGCTCGTCTGTGATTGATGTCATGTGGCTCCGACATCCTAGCACTCAGCTACAGCGTCTCACCAAATGGAAACAGAAGATCTTTGTTTGCTTCAATCTTCAGTGTTGTTGACTGTTTCTGACCTTCTGCCTTTTAATGCTTTTATGTTATTCAGAGTTTACTAATGAGGACTTCTTCAGTTGTCCATCATGAAAAACATTTCATTTCAGGATACTCTCACTTGTGTAGAATTTCACGTCCAGGTTTCCTCTACTACATTGAAGATGTGCTGTCATCATTTCTTGCTCTAGAGGCTTTGGTTGAGTTGTGGCTTTCATTGTGTTGGTTCATGTTGAGCTAACAAGGTGTCTTTTCTGTGGCTAGTGTCTTTCATTGGTCTCAAAGAATCAATTACTTCTTCTGAAGTAGTGGCCACATTTTCTGAGAGTCACTGCTTGTAGTTCTGCCACATGTGTTTTTCATATTTATATTTATTCATATCAATCCTCTACATGCCTTTCTGTATCTCCTCTCTATCTTCTTCATATTCCATCTAGATATTTTTTTCTGACTGAATTTTATGACTGAATTTATTCAACTGTGCCTAATCCATCATGATGTTAGCTTTCATAGTCTCAATTTCAGAAGTTACTTTTAATTCTAAACTTCCTACTTACATTTTCAGAGACTGCAGTTTCCTGGTGAGATTCCCTTGTCTCTATTTTCTTGAGCTTATTAGCAGAGTTATTTTAGGTCTACACCTCATTGCTCTGGATCACTTCAGGTCTGTTTCTCTTAATTGCCCTTTTTATTCTTTCTCTTGAGATGGCCGATAGTTCTAAACTGAATGCCAGACATTGTGTTTAATAAATGTTAGATACAGTGAGTAATGCTCTATTTCTCTAGAGGAGGGCATGTAGCTTCTGGCTAAAGAATTAGAGTTGATTTGAAGCTTTGTTTCAATTTCTATGAGATCTGACCCTTTTCTATATCTTTCTATATGGTGTAGCAAGTTGGTGGAGGCTCTGCTTCTAATTGGACCCTAAACTTCTGACCACAGCCCCATGCCAGGTTAATAGGCCTGCTTCATATTTCAGTTTCCTCTCATCTATTTTTTTTCTACTTTTTCAAATTGTTTTTTCCTTTTTCTTTCTTTTGTTTTTATTTTTTTAAGACAGGGGTTTCTCTGAGTAGCTTTGGAGCCTGTCCTGGAACTTGCTCTGTAGACCAGGCTGGCCTCGAACTTACAGAGATCCACCTTCCTCTGCCTCCCAAGTGCTGGGATTAAAGGCGTGGGCCACCACCACTGCCGCCGCCGCCGCCACGCCGCCGCCACCGCCGCCACCGCCGCCACCGCCGCCGCCGCTGCCGCCGCCGCCACCACCACCACTACCCAGCTCCAAAGCTGTTTTTGACACACATCAATAAAACTAGGGTGCATGTTCACCCCAGAGATTTTTTTCTCATCAGCAGCACTATGGCCATTGTGCTCCGTCTGCCTTACTCACTGTTCAGGGCCTTTAAACATCTCTGCTGTCTTTGAACAGCTAGAATTTTTGTATATTTTGTCTTAGTATTTCAACTGATTTTCTAGTTGTCCCATAAGAGGTTTAGTCTGACAGAAGCTGGCTTTCCATCCCATTGCTGTGATAAAACACTCTGACCACAAGAAACTCGGGGAGGAAAGGGTTTATCGGGCCTACAGTGCTGGGCCATGTCCATCACAGAGGGAGGTCAGAGCGGGAATTCAAGGCAGGAACCTGGGGCACAAAACGTGGAGGAACGCTGCTTGCTGGACCCAGGTTCATGCTCAGCTAGCTTAATGGACCCTCGTACCTGATTTAACACTTACGGCAATCCCCCACAGACATGGCCACAGGCCAACCTGATCTGGGCAGTCCCTCACTTGAGACTCCCCTTTTAGGGAAATCTAGGCTGTGTCAAGTTGACAGTTAACCTAACAGGACACTGGGGCAGTAAGGCCAAAGAAGAGAGATTAGGGGACTGAGCAAGAAATAATAAAATTTTCCACATTCCTCTAGATTCCATTGGTCAGAAATACTATGCCTCTTCCTGGATAAAAGTTGGGTCATGAAACGTATCTTTGTGTGTGCCCTGAAAGAAAAGGAAACAGTTTCATTTAGTGAAATCATATTGTGTGTGTGTGTGTACATGTTATATTATAGTCAATCAATTATAGATTTCTTATATTCTTTCAGTAGGATCTTTGTGTGTTTTTTAGATAAAATTTAAGCTAACACTTAAAAGATAACAATTGGCCCACAGTATTTTTAAAATTCAGTATTTTTTAAATTATTCTCTATTTTTGAATCTATGCTAGGTACTTCTATACATGTTCTCTATTGATTCTTAAAAAATTATTATTTTTCTCACTTAAAAATGCTGCAATACTGAAGTAAATGATGAACTACATTTTCCATTAATTCATTCTACAAAATAATTTTTGTTTTTATGAATTATTCCTGCCAGTATAGCAAGATACAGTGGTTGAGAACCAGATCTCTGGGCATAGGCTACTGGAATTGAGTTGTGTGTCTCCACCTCTTTCAGCTTACTCCATCCTAGGTAATTGACTTCATTTCTCTGTATCACAGTTTTTCCCTCTGCAAACCAATACATTAATAAACAAGTTGTATGAAGTGAAGTAATCTTTGAAAAGAGACTATAGCAGTGCTGAGCATGTAACAGCAGCACTTGGTATTATCAACTACTAACATGATGTAGAAGCAGATGACCCTAGCCCATTCCTTTACTTTTCATTACGTTTTAATTCATTTGTGTGTATGTGTGTGACAGAGACAGTGCCTGTGAGCCACAGTTCTCATGTGGAGTCAGAGGACGACTTGCACAGTTGGTTCTCTCCTTCTACCATGTGAGTCCTGGGGATCAGACTCAGGTCCCCAAGCTTAGTGGCAGGCACTTTTGTCCACTGAACCATCTCACTGGCCTCCAGAACAGTTTCCATAACAGATCTGTGTGGTGCTTTTTAGTTCTACAAGTTCTGCACTAAAGTACAAGTTCCATAAGTTTGGGGTCTTTATCCCTCAGCAGGGAATGCATTCAATATGTCAACAAGGGTTCAGGCTCTCAAGGTTCAAATCAGACAGATAGAAAAGTTCCACTCTTTTTATTTAACCAGTCTTTGTCAGTAACAGTTATGATGTCAACCCTGTAAGTTCTAGTCTATGATGTCGACCCTGTAAGTTCTAGTCTATGATGTCGACCCTGTAAGTTCTAGTCTATGATGTCGACCCTGTAAGTTCTAGTCTATGATGTCGACCCTGTAAGTTCTAGTCTATGATGTCGACCCTGTAAGTTCTAGTCTATGATGTCGACCCTGTAAGTTCTAGTCTATGATGTCTACCCTGTAAGTTCTAGTCTATGATGTCGACCCTGTAAGTTCTAGTCTATGATGTCTACCCTGTAAGTTCTAGTCTATGATGTCAACCCTGTAAGTTCTAGTCTATGATGTCTACCCTGTAAGTTCTAGCCTATGATGTCTACCATGCATTTTCTTATTTTTGTCTGAGTATTTACAAAGTTGTTTTTTTTTCCAGAGCTAAATCCTAAGTGACTGAATATATCAGTTACTAACTTCTGTCTTGAATTCTAGTTAGTTTTTGCCAACCTGATGAAAAGTGAGACACCTGGGAAGAGGGAACCTCATCTAAGGAGAGGCCTCCATCAGATTGGCCTGTAGGCATGTTTGTGATGTGGGAAGGCCCAGTCCACTGTGTGGACACCACCTCTGGGCAAGTGGGCCCTGGTTGTATAAAAAAAGCACGTCAGGCAAGCCATGGGGATCAAGAAAGTAAGCACTGTTTACTCATGGTCTCTGCTTCAATTCCTGCTTGATTTCCTTGCATGATGGAACACGACCTGGAAATATAAGCTAAATAAGCCCTTTACTTCCCAGGTTGTTTTTGGTTATGGTGTTTATCAGGGCAACAGAAAGCAAACAGGACAGTGAAGCCTGATGCAAACATGATTGGAATGTTAGAGGAGGTTCAGACAATTTGGATGAAGAGGGAAACACTCCAGTGGAAAAACCTTTGCATTTACCTCATCACAGGCCAGCTGGGACCATGGTTTGTGCTTGGTAGTGTGTGCCTTTGAAACTCTTCCCTGTTTCTGACAGGTCTTTGCCCTGTTGTCAGAATCAATGAAAGCACATTTCTGTAACAGCATTCATTCACTTTGTTCTGCTTATATTAGCATTAGACTCGTCATCACACAACATACAGCTTTCTGTCAATCAGTATTTACTTCGCACCGCCCACAACTGTGTGTGCATGTCATCATGTGAGAGGCTGACAGCGAGGAAAGGGGTGTGCGAGGAGAAAAAGCAGGGTCACGTGTTAAGTTATTTGATGTCACTTGACACAGGCAAAAGCTCTTTTAACAGGTCCTGTTTTGTCACCATTGTCTGCTGTGTTCATTTTTGGGGGGCAGGAGGTGGTCACTGTAACAAATCCCCACTGTCTGGTTAGATTTGGCTGAAATACATCCTCTCTCAATGCCGGAGGCCTCAAACTCAAAATCAAAGTGTCTCTGGGGTGGACTTCTTGGGAGTTCTGAGAAGGGCACAGTCCTTGCTCTTGCTCCTGGTTTCCACCAGCTACCCCATCCCTCAAGGAATTGGCCCATGGGTGCATCCTCACATAGATGCCCTTATCTCCACATCACTTTCTCCTGGACTTACCTTTTTTTCTGTTTGAACTTCTCTTATAGGAACACTTATCATTAGATCTAGGGCATGCTTGGATAAGTGGGGGTGATTTCATATCAAGACCATTAATTTAATTGAATCTGTCAAGATACTTTTCTTTCCTAATAGGATTCCATTCATAACTTCTGGCTGGAGGTCTTTCTTTTTTGTAGAGGGCAAATCACCATTCAGCCCACCTCATTTGATATAAGCTTTGCTTTTCTGCCTTCAGTAGGAAACCTTTTTCAGGCTTATACAATTTTAATTCAACGACAAGTCTTCTCGTGCCCCCTAGATCCCAGCAAGTGCTCCAGTCAGAATTACCCATCTAATGAAGACGCAGTGTCGGAATGAGCAGCATGCATGCAGCGAGGAATAAGAACATGCTCACGGCTTGCGACAATAGAATGGGCTCTTAACGCGTGAGAGGGGCCAGTGCTATACCATGGCTAAATGAGTACAGGAAGCCATCTGACTTTCAGGTGGAGTGCTTGAGAGGCTTTCTGTGCAAGTGGGCATAGTAAATGAGGGACCAAAGGGAGCATTACCTAGAATGGTGCTGGAGAAGAAACCCAGGCACAGAGACAGCCATGCAGAGGTTTCCAGTTTGAGATGTCTCGGGACTCACAGGAAGTGTTTTGTGTGTCTGGAAGGTAAAGTGCAAGGGGGTGGAACCATGATGGTGGTTTGCGACGTGGAGAGGAGACTTCAAGAGGCACATGTGGAACAGCTCATATGACTGGCCTCAGACTTGCTGTGTAGCCCAGGATGACCTGGAATTCCTGGTTCACCTGTCTCCACCTCCCAGTGCCAGTTTGTGTGGGGCTGGAAATGGGTTCTTGTATGCGAACTGAGTCCTACCCCTGCCCGAATGATACTATTACTATGTTCTCTACAACACAGACTCTGCAGACAGACACAGCTTGCCCTCAGAACTCGTTGGTCCCGTCCTCTGACTTTATAACTGCCTCACTGCACTGATGGAATTTTCTATCTGCCTCTAGACCACAGCACTTCCCTGTTCTTTTCTATCTGTTTTTCTGAATCTCGATGATAGATATTTAAGATCTTTGTCACCACATGTAATGCCAGATTATTGAACCATTTGCTTTCCATCACTTGGCCTGTTTAAAGTAGGGCACAATCACTCCAGAGGATATGCCTAATGGTGCAGGGTACCCAGGAGGTACAAGGAATGACTGAGAGGATAACACATCTTATTATTACTTTTCTCTCTCTCGCTCTTTAGTTCAGCACACCAAGTAATGGTTTTTATGATGGTCTGCTGATACATATGTGTCATTATAATTTTATACTTTGCTTTAATCTCTTCGTTTCTCTCTCTCTCTCTCTCTCTCTCTCTCTCTCTCTCTCTCTCTCTCTCTCTCTCTCTCTCCCCCCCTTACTTTTGAGACACATTTCCCCTGTGTAATCCAGGCTGGCATGATACTGGCAATGCTCCTGCCTCAGCTTCCCAAGTTCTGTGATTACAGATGTAAGCCACATGTCCAGCCCTAACAATTCATCTTGTCCACTCTTCCAATGTTCAGTCTGTTTTCTTTCAGGAGAAGTGCCATTCAAGTTGTTAGTTCTCAATCCTCTTTTTGTATAAGCAGATAAACTGTTACACTTAAAGAAAAATGCCAAGTTAAAAACGAGGTGGAAGCTATATAGCTTTAACTTTAGTCTTGAACTGGGAATATTGCTGATTTTAGAGCATTTTGATCTTCCCAGGTTCATTTTCTTTCATTCTGTCAGCTCAAAAACTGCAATATAATTGCCTTGTTCCCTAAATGTCCTAGTTAGAACAAAAGCCAAGAGTGTGCCACTCTGCTACTAAGCAGGAGTTATAAGAAGGACCACACTCAACATCCTTGCTCTTTTGGTAAAAGGATGCCAATAGCTGTGAGCTGCAGGAAGGTCAGCCCGAGGCAATGGAGGTCTTGGTCAGAGACAGTAAGGGGTGTGAGCAAAATGCCTGGAGCAATGCAGGGCATTAGCTTGCTTAAGATAAAAATGTATTTATATAGCGACTCTAGTTTCTTTTTAAACATTTATGCAGAGAAATTAATGATTATATGGTTTGGGGAAAATACTTAGAGACAGGATCCACTTGTACATAATTTCTAGTACTTTGAATAAAGACAGGTTTTGTTCTTAAAGATTTCTTTGTTTTTATTTTATGTGTTGAGTGTTTTGCCTCTGTGTATGCATATGCATCATATTCCTGCACTGCCCTTGAAGGCCAGAAGAGGGCTTTGGATTCCCTGGAACAGGATTTACAAGTGGTCTGTGAACTGCCATGTGGGTGCTGGGAATCAAACCTGGATCCTCTGCCAGAGCAGCCAGTGCTCTTAACCACTGAGCCATCTCTCCAGTCCCAGGACAAACTCATTTAATCTTAAACTCAGCATTTTATCAGTTAAATAGGAAAGAAAATATTTGCCTCCAAAGACAAAATGAGAGACTTTCCCTGTAGGTATCTGGAGAGAATTCAGAACAAGACAACCATCTCTAAATTACTTATAAGTGATTTGGCAACTCTTCCAGCTTTATATCAAAGCCTAATTTGAAAAATGTAAAGCATGACTGCCATGTCAAAGATGTATTTAACTCATTAATGAGGGAACAGCAGGGAGCTGAAGTGGCTTCAAAGAAAATGTGAAAAACCTTGAGTCTATATAGATTTGGGGGAGGGTCTGTGAGAGCAAGACCGCTAAACTTAGATACAAAGTGTATTCAGTTCCTGAGGATAGAGACACTGTAACCTTGGAAGTTAGTGGTTCTACTCTTTTAGACGTCTGAGTTTCTCAGACGAGAAAAATCTCCAGTTAGCACGTTACTTCAGAATTTATAAATGTTAGTGCCAACTAGCTAATGAAAACAATCTATGTTCTCCAAGAAGATTCAACAACTAAGGGGAAACTCATTAGACCTGTTACCCTGATGTCAAAGGTCCTCGGTGCAGACAGTGTTGCCTGCTCCTGTTCTGGAAGTGAGCAGTCTTTGCCTTTTGTTGTCCCATGTTGAGAGTCTATATTCGATACCATTTTCCTGTCATAATGTCTTATACGGGCAGTGTTTCCAGTTATCTGTCATCCCCCCAACCCTGCCCCCACAGGACTAACTGAACATCCTCTTCGTTATGAACAACTTACTTATAGCTCACTTCCATCCTCTACTACCTTCTCCCTCCTTATTTTGTTGTTTCTTTCTCAAATCATTATTTGAGTCTCCCTTAACTCGCATGCTAAAAACCTAAACTAAGTTGACTGAGTACTTGGTTAGCTTTTTAGTATTAAGAGTAGTTTAAATTTGATAGTTCCCCCGGAAAGAAAGTCTCAGCTAGAATTTTTCTGTACAGTTGAAACCTGACACAAGCAGGTTGCAGAGGACTGGGAACCCCGGCTCCTTCACTCTGCTCCAAAAATCACCAGATCTAAAAGTCTAACAAAGGAAAATGTGGTGGCATGTATTTTCTAATCAATTTTATTTTTACCTTTAAATGGTCAAGTGTCTTCTAAACCAGCATTTCAGAGCTATTTGGGGATTGAATTTAGGGAGCAATAACTAAGGCAGGCATCTATGCTGGACTTTTGTTTTCTTGGTTCATGACAGTAGAATGCATGCGATATATTCTGTCCTGGCTGAATAACCTGAATGTCATCTGTTCTCTCAATCAATGCTTTCATCCAATAACCCATTATGTTTACTAATAAGCCATCAATTTCACTGATGAAGGCCTATTCACTATATCCATCACTCTGATTTGCAAGCTTTTATGTCAATCTGAGATAGCTTTGTGCAGCCCTGTAGATGCCATCTCTGACATGGGTCCTTAGAAGGAAATGACAATGGCCCATTGTATTAGTTATTTTCCTGTTGGTGTAATCAAATGCCACAACCAAAGCAACTGAAGGTAAAACAGGGTTTGTCTTGGCTTGTGATTCCAGAGAGATGAGGCAGTCCTGGTGGGGGAGGCAGGGTGGGGCGGCAGGAGCAGCAATCTGGCTGATCGTAGACAGTGGGGCAAGGCTAGAAACCTTCAACACCTGTCCCTAGTGCTGAACTCCCTCCAGCAAGCCTCCCAAATGGTGCCACCAACTGTGTTCAAGTGCAGGGGGCTGTAGGGGACATTTTCTCATTCCAACCGCCTCCCTGGAGTTTCTCCCTGGAAATGTCCTCCCTCACTGTGCCATACTCTTATATTGCACAGTCCAGGCTGAAAATTGTTTCGAATAAAACGTAATCTACATCTGTCAATCTCACCTGAGGCAGTGTGCCTGTTCCTGTCTGCAGGAGGCAGAGGTGATATGGTTGCTGCTGGGATAAGTCTTCTGTCTTTAAACTCCAGGGGACAGGACAGCAGGGGAATTCTTTAGCAGTGTAGATTCCGCTTACCCTGACCATGGAAAATTGAGCAAGAAAGCCTCAGAGGCAATGGTGCACCCCAAACGCTGAGACCCCGCATTGCCTTAGGACCTAAGGACTTGAAAAACTAAGGTAACCCCTAAGTTGATAGTTAAATAAGAGGGAGCGAAGTGGAGGGTCCTGATCTATAAACTTAAAAACAGTTTTTTACATTGCTAATTTATTTGGGGCACTGGTACCTGACAGAGCTTCTAAGAAAAACAAAAACAACACTGGTTAAAATTCAATCATACCTATTTCAGGTTTTATATTACAATCAAATTTTAGACTCTTCACAAGGAGGTTAAATCTCTGGTTGATTCAAGTGAATTCAGTTTCTCCAGAAATGGACAAGCTGAGGCAGAAGCATGACCCACTTCCCCTCCTTAGAGTTCAAATTCTCATTGCACTTCCCCTCTCCTCACTATCACAGTGTATCTTATCAGGCACACACAACAGAGGGATGCTCTTGGCGCTTGGAGAGTGGAAAGATTCATCCTTCATCCAACATAAAAGAGCCTGTTATTTTAGGCAGATGGGAGCTGGGTTGTATGTTCTTAGTTCCCTGGGCTCAGCCTTTTTCCTGTGGATAACAATACAGTTTCATTTGCTTTCAGGAATATCTCTCTATGTTCCCATCTGTGTTTTATATTGTGATATTACCATGAAATCTCAGGGACAAGGGAAGGTTAGAGTTCAACAGTGATAAGTCTGCGTGTCAAGTTGCCAAAGGGTGGACTTGTGATAATCTTGGTTGTCAACTTGAAATACCTGAAAAGGGGAAACCTCGATAAGGAAGCTACCTCTCTCAGATTAGCCTGCTGGCATGTCTGTGGGACAGCTTTTTGATTGCGTCTGATGCAGAAGATATTAGACCCCTGTGGGTACCATCCATGGGCAGGTGGGCCTGGGCTATAAGAAAGGCAGCTGAATGTGAGCCCAAAAGCAAGCCAGCAAGCAGTGTTCTTCCATGATTTCTGCTTCAGTTCCTGCCTCCAGGTTCCTGCCTTGAGCTACTGTCCTGGCTTTCTGTGATGGCAGGCAATGACATCTAAGATGAAATAAACCCTTCTGGCCACATTGTTTTTGTGTAAAATGTTTTATAACAACAGCAGAAGCAGACTAGATCTGTTCCCCTGTCAGATAGACTCAGAACTACACACGGCAGCTGAAGCATGGCATTCTTTTTTTCATCTGCATGGCACCTAGCCAAGTGGCCCAAGATAAAGTCAGCTGTTGCTGGAATTCTTTTCTCCTGAAGAAAGGAAGCAAGAGATGCTGTAATTTGTATGTATGAAACTTCTGAATCCATGCAGGACCATGGCACACAAGCACAGAATTTCCTCCCAGAACTCAGTTTAAACACCTAAAAAATGTTCTGGTATTTGAATTCATTTTGATTTGTGGATGTCAGAGGTAGTGTCAGTGTGTGTGTGTCTTGTGTGTGTGTGTGTGTGTGTGTGTGTGTGTGTGTGTGTGTGTGTGTGTATGTGTGTATGTATACCTTAGCCTGATTCTCATCTGTACTTTAATATGCTGTTAAAAACTGTATTATGGGGCTGGAGAGATTGCTCAGTGCTTAGGAGGCTTGTTCACCTAGAGGACTTGAGTTTACCTGTCTGACAGCTCACAACCACTGTAACTCCAGTCCTAGTTACTGACTGGAGACAGGGGACCTTCTGGCCTCCACAGGCACCTGCATGCACATGGTACACATACATGCAGACACACAGACACATAGAAAAATATTTAAAAGTGAAATAAAGTAAAAACAAAACTTTGTATTATTTGTGTGAGTGTGTGTGCTTGTTGTGCATATGCGCAGGTGCATGTGCACATACTTGTGTCTGTACATGCACATGAAAGCCAGAGGTTGATGTCTGGGGTCTTCCTCAGTTGCTCTCCACCTTAATTTCTGAATCAGAGTCTCATGGAGGACTTTAACAATTACGCTAGATTGGCTGTCCCCCAAACTCCAGGGATCCCCTTCTGCCTCTCCAGTGCTAAGATTACAGACATGCCCTGCCACCAGTGGCTTTTTGTATGGGAGCTAGGGATCTGAACTTAGGTCCTCACTAGCCTGGCAAGATCTTTATTGGCTGAGCCATCCCTCTAACCCCTAACTGTGTGTGTGTGTGTGTGTGTGTGTGTGTGTGTGTGTGTGTGTGTGTGTGTGTGTTTAATTTAGTGTTTACAGACTTTATGTGCAAGTCATATTTTTTTTTCTTACTTGTCTTTTGTGGACAGGGTCTCACTGTGTAGCCCTGGCTGTCCTTGACTTGTGATCCTCATTCCTCAGCCTCCCAAGTTCTAAGACTGTAGGTATGCACCTCCTGCATTGGCCTAGACATACAACTGATTATAATGCAAAAAGCATGAGCCCCTTGGGTGTCCCTTCTAGGCCCCCAAATCAAGATTTTTTTTTGCCAGAGTTAGTGATTTGTCTCTTTCTTTTATTCATGAGTTGTATGCTTTTTATTCCCATGCATGCTTCTCTAGTTTAATAAATGTTTTTACATCCATAAATGCTGCATATTTTGGTGTGCAGGCTTTCAATTTTATACCTATTGTATAGTTTTCTTCTGTATAATTTTTCATTACTTACTTATCCATTCTCCAAGGAGGGTTCCAGTTCTCCGCCCATGACAAACAGCGCTGAATGGAATATTCTTACCCATCTCCATGTGTCAGGGTTCTCTAGAGAATGGACTAAAATAGAATTGCTAACTTTTAATATGAATATCTTCAACTTTAGTAGACAATGCCAAATTGCCCTCCAAAGAGAATTTGTTGGCATGCCTTGCACATTCTGGGAACTAAAATATTGTCAGTTACATTCACAGCAAATGTATTTTCCAGTCTTTGCTTACTTTCTCCTTTTGTTCATTGTGGATTTTTTTTCACATAGTTTTAATTTCAGTATATTGAAAGGCATCAAAATTATTAATTTTGGCTTTGTATGTCATACTCTGAAATCTTTGGTGGTTTGAATGCAAATTATCTCCCATAGTGTTGGCTAATTGAATGCTGTGTTTCCAACAGGTGGCACTGGTTGGGGGTGGTTAGGAGAGATGGCCCTGCTGGAGGAAGTGTGTCACTGGGGGATGGCTTTGAGAGTAAATGGCCTCACCCACTTCCAGTTTGTTCTCTCTCTCTGCTTCGTGTTTGCCTTTGAAGATGTAATCTCACTGCTCCAGCCACCATCTCTGTCGCCTGAGGCCATGCTTCTGCTTCACCGTCATGGACTCTTATCCCTCTGAACCATAATTCCAAGTAAACTCTCTTTCTTAACTTGGCTTTGGTTATGGAGTTTTATCACAACAACATAAAAGTCTCTAATTCCTGAGGAGTCATGTATTTGTATGTCAGCCTTCCAGCAACAGATGGCATCATGAACTGGTCTCAGTTACAGCTATAAATTCTTGGGAGAAAAATCTGAGTGATCCAGCATTTGTTAGATCTACCCATCTTGGTTCCATCAGCCATAGCAAGTAGATAAAGTAACAGACTACTTGTTAATACTGGTAACCAGCAGCTAACAAGTATGAACTGACAAGTATGATACAGGAGCAAGACATTTACATGGAATATTCATACGAACTCCATGTGGAAAAATGGTGTTGATGTCATTCTTTATGTGGGTGTTGACGCTAAAGCTTAGAGAATTTAAGTTTCTTTTTAGCGTCATGGATATCGGCATTTAAGAACTAGGTTTCAAAACCAGATGACTGCCGCCATGATCTGCTCTTGTCCTTCTGGACATACTAGTGCTACTAACAGGAGCCAGTTGCCAAAAAACATAGGGTTACTGTGACTGTTAGTTGTAATTGTTCACTTCACATAATCCAGAATCACCTAAGAAGAGAGTCTCCTGAAAGGATTGTCTAGATAAGGTCGGCTTGTGAGAATGTCTGTGGAGGATTGTTGTGATTAAGTTCATTGATGTGGGATGATCCAGCCCACTAAGGGCGGTGTCATTCCCTGGTTTGGGTCACGGACTATGTGAAAGTGGAGAATGAGAGCTGAGTAGTGAGCATGCATGTGCTCATCTCTCTTGTCTTGGCAGTGACTGTGGCTAGTACTTCAGGCTTCTTGTCACCCTGACTTCACTGAGACAGTGGACTGTAATCTGGAATTGTAAACTGAGTAAACCCTTTCTCTACTCCAGTTGTTTTTGTTGGTGTGCTTTAACACAGGTATAATCTGTGCACCCCAAAGTTCTCTTAGAAGATGTGTGCATTGTACTCTGTGATGATTATTGTCATCACTGGAATGGATTTAGAATCACTGAGGAGACACATTTCTGAGTATGCCTGTGTGGACATTCCCAGAGAGGATTAACTCAAGGGGGCAGAGCCACCTGAGTGTGGGAATCCCCATTTCATTGCCTGAATGAGAGAGAAAAAAAGAGAAAGACAGCTTCGGGCCAGCCACTCCCTTTTCTGACTCTTGATGCATGGAGGCAGGCAATCTGACCACCTTTTCACCTCCCCAGGAGCTGCCTACCACCAAGCCTTCCTGCCGTGATGGATGGATCCCCTCAATGCATGAGCCAGAGAAAAGTCTCTCTTAAATTGCTCTTGCCGAGTATTCTGTCATGACTTTGAGGAGAGTAGCTGATAAAATGGTTAAACTTTTAAAATGTAACTCGTGTGCTATTGGGTCTAGTGCTCAGTTCCTTTCCTGAAGTTGCTCTAAGTTATGTCTCTTGAAAAGTGGGTGGAACTGCTTCTATAACCACATGACTGCTGGTGCTGAAGACTTGAACTTTATTCTTCTTTGCCATGAGTAAGGAGGTAGATTAAGGGGCGTTTCCTCTGGGATGGGGATTGGAGCAGTCCTAAAGAGGAGGTGGTGTAAATGCTTGTAAGGGGGTTCAGAGCATGGAAAGACCCAGAAAACTGAGGGCTAATTGGAGAGAGCAGAGTTATCTGGGTTGCCTTGAAAAGTGTTGAGAAATGATCCTAGTGAAAATATAATGATCGTATAATCAGCAGGTTAGAGATGAGAGATGGTGATGTTCCAAATGTCGTCGCCCCCTGAATAATTTTTTGTGAGATGTTTTCCTGTGATCATCGCAGGCACACATGGAAAAAACGTCCTTTCCTTCCCTAACCACCACCGCCTCTCTGTCGTTTTCAAACTAGAAACGGAGTTGGTTTTGTCTTTTTAAACGCTGATTGGGTTAACATAAAAGCACTTGTATTAAGGTCAAATAAATTCACTAACAGGATGACAGGCATGAGGGTCTTCAGCTTTGAAATGCATCTGCTAGCGACATTTGCATTCTGTGAGAAGTTTATGCTAATATAACGTTCACACTCAGAGGAGAAGTTTCAATTGCAAATTTTGAAGAGCTTGAAGTCAGTAAATAATATTTTTAGGGGAAGGGATGGTGCTGCTGGGACAGCGTCAGTGTGAAATGTAAGTAAGCAGGATAATTCACGTTTCCCAGATGTCCTGGTTGTCTTTAACTGTCAACTTAACACAGTCCACACACCCCTGAGAGAAGAACCTCCAGTGAGAAATTGCCTTCATGAGACTGGCCTGTAAGCATGTCTATCAGGGGGATTGTCTTGATTGTTCACTGCCATGAGAGAGCCCAGTCCACTGTGGGCAGCACTGTTCCCTCAGCAGGTGGTCCCGACCTGTATAAGGAAGTTAGCTGGGCCTGAGCCTCTGCACAAGCCATCAATCAGTGTTCCTGTGTTGTTCCTGCTGTGCTTCCCTGGTCGGAGGTAAGACTACCTGGAATAGCAAGATTTTGTCCCGACTCCTCTCAAGGATGTACTGTGACCTGGAAACATAAACTAAATAAACCTTTTCCTACCCTAAGTTGCTTTTGGTCAGAAGGTTTTACCCCAAGAGAAGGTAGCTAGAATACCAGGTATCAGCTGTCCTGGAGCTGAAGTCACTGCTGAAGGCTGGAAGGTGGTGGACTCCACTCCTCTGTCAAGGAACATCAAACTTGTGAGTGCATTTGGCTTTCTTGGAGGACTCACAGAAAGAAAACCCTTGGCCAGTCCCTGGAGCTGATTCAAGAGGGTTCAGATTGTGGCCAAGAATTTGTATTTCTATAAGAGTCTCAGGTGCTGCCCCTCTTTTGCATATCTTTCCTGGGAGAATCCATTTCTATTCACCCCAAATAGGGTAAGAGAAGACCAAAGAAACGATTCCTTTCGAGTCTACCTTGTGGAACAAATGGATATATTAGGGTAACTTACAGGAGTGTGGGTGAGTCAAGTGCCCTTATTGCCAAGAAGTCTGCTCCAGCAGGGCATCACTGGAGCTTCCTTTACAAGCTGTAGGCAGTTCTGCTGAAGAGTCTCGCCTTCCCAACAATTTTCAGAGACAGACAGAGAGAGAGAGAGAGTCTTGTAAGTTTCATGATATTCCTGAACATTGGGATCTTCTCTCTCCCTAGAAGAAAGGCATGTTTTAGTCTGAAGGAGAAAGCTACACACCTACCCAGAGACTACACTCTGAGAACTATTGCTCTAAGAATATAGTATACTGTGTCCTAATTAGAGCTAACTGTCAAATTGACATAACACAGAGTCATCTGAGAAGAGACTCCTCAGTTGAGAAGTTGCTCGATCAGATTTTTTATGGGCAGTCTATGGGGAGATGATCTTGATTGTCTTAACTGTTGTGGGAAAACCCAGCCCACTATGGGAAGTCCACCCCTCTGTAAGTGGTTCTGGGTTGTAATAAAAAAGGTAGCTAAGTGTGATCCAGTGAGAGAGCCAGCATGTAGCATTCCTCCACATTCTCTGCTTTAGTTCCTGCCCTGACTTTCCTTGATGATGGACTGTGACCCGGAAGCATAAGCCAAAGAAATCATTTTCTCTCCTATGTTGACTTCAGTGTGGCATTTGCCACAGCAACAAATGAAAACTAGAACAACCTATTTGCCAAAGTGGGTGTCGGAGAATAATGAATCATAACTGAAGATACTTGCTGATGTCTGGCTAATATTTTTCATAGACTTGAAAGGTTGATTTCTTGGAAGGATGCTATAGAGGAAGAGGCAAGGAGGCAGGTACACACATTTCCCCAACTCTTCTGGTAATAGACTTCAGCCCCCAACTCCTTCCTTTTCTGGTGCTAGTTTGGAAGGAGAGCAATGTACAACTTCCAGGCTGCTGCAGCCACTGCTGAGAAAAACATCCTGAGCCTGTTGGGCTTGGAGCCAAGCCAGCCAGTCACCTTCAGTGATGATGTCATCTCTCTCTGCTCTTTCACACCTGGCTGAAGGAATCAGCTAAGCTCCATGGGGAGAGGTGCACAGAACTGGGAACACACTGGTTCATGGCAGGTGAACAAAAGCTGCTTTTGTTTCCTGGGATGGGCTGGCTGCCAGGTGGTGGTGGATTTCTGTCAATAAGTTAGCAGTAATGTTTCTCTGCTTCTTCTGTTTTCCTGAAAAATAAAACCATCAGGACTTTGCAGAACTGTTCCAGAGTACACCAGGTTTTCATGTGAGACCAAGATTGGGTTAGTATGAGGTGGCAGGCTCCCTACTCTGGCCAGAAGAGATCTATAATAGAGGAACCTATCAGCCATGGCAGCTTGAAGGGGCCATGTGCAAACAGGTGCACACTTTGGTAATGAGAAATTCTAGTCTGGAATCTTTGGCTAGCATTCCTGGGTTATGATTTTCCAGATGTGATGCAAGCTAAATGGATTCTTCCAAATCATGTCTCTGTGTGGTTCAGACCCTCCTCAGGCAGGTGGCCAATGGGTTTCTTGTCTTATCTATGCTCTCACTCTTGTTTTGTACCTACACGACTGCTGCCCTGTGTACCTGGTGGAGTTCACAGTAAGGTCCTCTACTGGAGCAAAATCTCCCCCACAAAATATCCAGGACCCAGATGCCTCCCCATAAGGAGAGTAGAAGGCTTGGACTCAAATCTTCTGCTCTCTCATGCATCCATGCATTAGCTTTGACTTGTCCAGAAACAGAATAAAACATGTGGGTTCAGGTCATTTATTGGGAAGAATAATAAATACGAGTTTTTACAAAGTAAAAAATGAGAGACTATAGAAGCAAAGGAAAGCTAGCACAGTGTGTGTAGACAAGTCTGTGGCGTCAGTGAAGAGGGCATGTTCCTCTGAAGACCTTTTGAGGAAAGTGTAGAGGTTACTCCACAACATCCCTCCAAGTAATGGGGGTCTGGACACTTGCCCACTACCTGGTCACCTCTGAGGAGGTCAGTTCCCCTGTACTTCCTGACTGCATCCGCTTCCTACCTAGCAAGCTTAGCTTGCATTCCAACAAGATCCTCGAAGTGTTGAAGAAAAATGCTGTGTTCTGAATGCTGGACATTGTCTGCTGCAGCTCCCTAGAAGCTATGATTAGCAGGTTGGGACTTCCACGGTGCCTTCAACATCCTGTGTTTGTGTGTTTCCTCTTCCATCAATTAAAAACTTTGTCCTCAATCATATGTGATATTAAAATATCAGTCCAAAAACCTGGAACATGATGACTAAGACCCATGAAGGTCTCCAAACTTAATATTCTCTAGCTACTGTTCTATGGACTAAGAAATTAGTACCATGAAAAGACACTGGTTAGAGATACCACACACAAGTGAGAAAGAGGCTTAGTGATTTCCAGAAACACCAGGGTGTCTGAAGGTTTGCTTTGAGGGTGGCCCTGAAAGTGTTAAAATGAACTGTCTTATCCCTTTCCCTGCTAGCTGTCTTGACAAGGGGTTTGTGATTTATCAGGAGCATGTATTAACAGAGTATGTGGTATATCTCTGAGTTTATTATGCAGGCTGCATGCTTACTGGCACTCAGAATTCCAGTGAGTCTGATGAAAGGGGAATTAGAGTTATCATTGTCTTCTCTGAACAAGGAAATTGAGATGCAGTGTGGAGCACCCGCAGGGATTCAGCAACCTTAACTGGTTTTATGAGAGTCCACAATAGCCTGTGACTGTTGCTCTTGCTTATGACAGACTGGTTTGAAAGCCAGCTTGAGAGGTTTGGAGCAGATATGCCAAGCCACAGGAAGCTCCTAAGATTAGCCAAGAAAGGGTGTTGGTGATGGAGGCCTTTGTTCTGCCAGCTGTTGGAAGGCAATTCCAGTGGCTGCCTGGCTGCAGAAAAGGTTGGTAGCAAGGAGAATTTGAAATGAGGGTGACTGGGGAGGAAGCTGCTGTAATAGTACAAGGCAAGGATGGTGAGGGTGGTAGAGTCCTATTGATCTAGATAAGCATTCCAGCCTTAAGGCAGCCTCTTCTAGATATAAAAATAGCCAGAAATGCCAGGATATCATGTTGAAATGTAGAAAGTGTTCTCCAAGAAGTTGCTACATGTCATGGAATTATCTAATACCATAAGAGGAAGAATCTAGGAAAATCTACAAAACATATACAGAAGTTTGGATGTTTGTGAGATTAGCCAAAGTAATTGCGTGAGCCAAGTGTTTTACCATCCATTTCTACAGTGTGACAATATGGAATGCTGATCTCAGCAGTTGTGGTCAAGCTAGTTCATGACAGTGTAGTGGCTGGTCTTAGTTAACAACTTGATAGTCTTGAGAAGATGGAGCCTCAGCTAAAGAACTGCCTTCATCAAATCTGCATGCTGGTGGGACATTCTCCTGATTGGTTCATGAGGGTCCAGCCAAGTGGCCAGTACTATCCCTGGGCAGGGGGACTGGGCTTTATAAGAAATGTAGCTGATTATAAAGCTTGGAGCAAGGCAGTAAGCAGCATTCCTCCGTGGATCCCACCTCTGACTTTCCACAATGATGGATTGTTAATTAGAAAGTCCAAGTTGAGTGCCTAGGACTAGAGGCAACTGCTAAATCTTCAGGAAATTCTAAGTTGTGGACATCATCAAAATGTGAGTTTTTATACCACTGAAGTAGGTAAATGGTACAACAGGGGCTCCAGTTCCCCAAAAACTATTTCTTAAATATCTGCCAGTGGGATCTGGCTATTACTGTGACAAATGAAAACATTCCTGTCCAGGCTAAAGTGGCCACCTGCTGCTCAGTTTCAACCTCCCCATGGGGTCATGAGCTCACTATTTCCAGATACTCTAACATTTTCCAGCATCGAATACCTTCATTCTTAGCATGGTGTAATATAGACCGCCATGGCAGGGTGGTATATTTGAGGAACATTGTGGAAAACTGAGTAGTAGGAGAGGGAGGTACGGAAATAGCTTCCATAGTTAAACCACGTATTGAATAGTTGTCTACCTTCTCTCTACTGCTCTAAGACAATGGTTCTCAACCTGTGGGTCATGACCCCTTTAAGAGTAGCACATCATTAGATATCCTGCATATCAGATATTTACATTAAGATAACAACAATAATGACAAAATTATAGTTATGAAGTAGCAACAAAATAATTTTATGGTGGGGGGTCACCACAACATGAGAAATTGTATTAGAAGTTCGCAGTGCTAGGAAGGTTGAGAACCACTGCTCTAAGAGAAGTGAAAAAAATGTTCCATACATCTGATGAAATCACCAGAGGCTATGTACTTTCCACTCTCAGCAAAGAACATCTTCCTGTTATTTGTTGGAGCCAAGAATCCAATGAGTTTGGGAGTGACCAAGGAACTAAGGGAAACATTTTCTACTCCCAACATGAACTACTTTCATGGGAGGTAAATAATGGTATACAAGCGAGGGTGGGGTGGGGTAAAAGCAAGCAAAGAGGAGCTTACTGTGTTTGGTGGGTAATCATGGTTCTCTGAGCACCCTACATTCAGAAATAATCAGGCATTTTCTTCCATTTTTAAAAAATGTTCAATTTATCTTTATTTTATGTGTGTGAATGTTTGTGTATCTGTGTATTGTACATGCACCATGTGTATGCAGTACCTGTGGAGGATAGAAGAGGGCATTAGAGCCCCTGGAACTGGAGTTACAGATGGTTATGAGCTACCATTTGGGTGCTGGGAACCAAGCCTGGGTCCTCTGCAATATAGAAATAAGTGTTCCTCACTGATGAGGCATTGCCCCAGCCTTCTGAAATCCTTCTTAATTTAATCCTTGAGAGACAGTTTTGAACAGCTGACATTGTCTCAATGTTATATGACTAGACTGTGACCACCTTTGTACAATACCTACCCCTTCTAGGTAACTCACATACATATCAGAAAGGATCCTGAGTTTAGCTCACCTCCTAAGGATGGTAGAAACCCTTCAACAGATCTATCTCATCTTATCTATCTGTCTATCTATCTATCTATCTATCTATCTATCTGTCTGTCTGTCTGTCTGTCTGTCTGTCTGTCTATCTATCTATCTATCTTTCTATCTATCACCAAAAGAGCAATATAAAATACTTCTCTAAGGAGGCTGGAAGATAGCTCAATCAGTAAGTGCTTGTCATGCAAGTATTAGGTTCTGAGTTTGATCCCAACCACCAAGTAAAAAGCTGGGTGTGGTGGCACACACTTGTAATCCCAGCACAGGGGAGGTAGAGGTAGAGACAAGTGGATCCATGGTACTCTTTGACCAGCCAGCCTAGCCTAATCAGTAATTCCCAAGGCCAGTGAGAGACTCTGTTTCAAAAAATCAAGGTGGGTGACTCCTAAGGAATGATACTCAAAGCTGCCTTTTAACCACCATGTGTATGCACACATATGTGCACACACACACACACACACACACACACACACACACACACGGGTGTACTCACAATAACACATATATACATACACACACACCAAAATAAGACAAAGGAAAATAAAAGCCTCTCCTAATTGGTGTGTGTATGTGTGCATGCATACATGCACATAAAATTCTGGAGGAAAATAAAAATAGAAATTAAATAAAAATCTACTTTTGCATATATAAACCTAAGAACTTTTGAAAAAAAACTGTTAATTTAAAATTAATTGTAAAAGCTTTTTGTTATACAGAATTTTGACCTTGTCTACACAGCAACTAACAAAGTCAATTGGTTAAATTCTCTGTAAGTGGAAAGCTTAAGCTTTTGTGTTTTGTAACCTTGTTGGGTCATTGCTTGGCGTTATCCTAAAAGCAGTTTTATGCCCATCTCTTGACCTTTATTTACCTTAAAAATAGAAACACAACCAGGAGTGTCACGTCCGCCTCGACCAGCAAGGAAGACGCGACGCCAGGCTCTTCTCCAAGCAGTTTATTCAGGAACCTTGAACAATCTTCTGACCCCGGGGAAAGCCATCTTCTTCTCTCTCTCTCACTCTATCTCCCTCTCACTCTCTCTCTCTTTGATCTTCTATCTCCTCGATCTTCCTCTCAGGGAAAAGCCAGCCCACGCCCTTTATAGCCACTGGGCACTCAACCCCGTAGTGCCACGTGGACAATGCCGATAGGGTCAGACATACGCAAGCAAGCCAGATTAGGTCCAGGTGTGCAGAAGCAAGCCAGAGCCTAGCCTTAGCCAAATAAGGAGCACCTGCCATTGGGAAGGCAGAAGCCGGACACCGGCGCCATCTTTGAGGCACGGCCGTGCACGGCTCTCTACACAGGAGAAAGTGGAAACTGTCTGTATATCTAAAATTACTACCTACCCTCTTGGCTATTAACTTGGGAGCTCAAAGTTTTCAGTGTTCTCTGGGATGTATTTGCTGGCTCATAAACTACCACCCATGCCTTAATGTTTAATTGCTCTTTAAACCATTATAAATTCTGCTTAATCCCTAAACCCACTTAAAACAAAAGGTCATCAGAAGGACACTTCTGTCATTCACTACAGCAGTGATCAAGGACCAGATGAAGCCACACCTTAGAAAGAAGGCTGCAGTAGTGAGAGAGATGGTTCAGTGGACAAGGATGAGAGTTTGGTTCCCAGCACCCTGGGGTAGAGCTCACAGTAGCCTGTAACTCCAGCTCCATGGGATACAGCGTTCTCTTCTGGCCTCCATCGACACCTGCATGTTCATTTTCATGGGTGAACAGGGAGAAAGTCTTCAAGTGTTGACCTCTGCCAACTTTTGGAACTCTTGGTGTTGACTGCAGCCACAAACCAGGCCTACTTATCCTTTCTCTGCCTAGCTATTGGCTATCCAATATAAGGCTAAACCAATCAGGTGCCTTAGTCAGGCAGGGTGTAATAGATGCAACACATCTTTACATATTTAAGCACACACTTCTGCATCATTAAACAAATGTAACACCTTTATACAGGTAAAGTAGTATTCCAAATTATAAACAAATGTAACACATCTTTACATAGTTTAATATTCCAAAACATTTCCCCCTTTTTGTCTAAATGAAATGTTTTAACTTTAACATAGAAAAGTATATACAACAAGAACAATTATCAAGTAAGAATTATATTCACAATGTCCAGTCTGTATGTATTTGACAAATTAAAAAAATTCCATTATTTATCCTATCTTGGTGAGTCAAAAGTTTTATACTCAATTTACTTTCTATTATAACTAAGGATAAGTATAACTATAACTATCTAGTCTTCAACTTCATCAAAGACCCCAGAAAGATATAATATTACCTGAGTAAACAGGAAGTGCAATGCAAGACACTTCCAAGATTATAGAAATGACAGAGACATCTGGCTGCCTGGATAGTCACCCAAGGTTCCTCTGCAACTTTGGGGCAATCAGTCTTTGACCTGTGGGCCTAGAACATTTGGCAGATTTTTTCTATATGGCAGGAATTTTGAAGGACTGTCCGACCTTGTCTTAGCAAAGTTCAGCAGTTACTTTCCTATGTGTCCTGCAGAATGTCAGGCAGACTTTTCTATGAAGCAGGAATTTTGAAGGACTGTCCTGCCTTATGTTGGCAAAGCTCAAGTCTTTTTCCTTTGTGTCCTGCTTGTCCAGTTTGTACAGGATACTATCAGCAGTCAAGGCAAGAGCAGTTTCCCTGCACAGAGGCTGACTTTGCCATAAAGAAAGAAAATTCCATATGGAGCTTCTTTGATGACCATCATCTTCTCTGAAGTAGATTGGTGCTGTCAGGAGCAGACATGTCTCACTGTTATGAAAAGCCTTGGGTTATTAAATACCTTAAATGCCTTATTCTGTAGGTCTTTGAAGTGTTTGAAAACCATCTATCTATTTAAATATATCTGCTTAACCTTGAAAACATACCCAATATGACTAAAAGTTTGATCATATAGATGATTGGCTACTAACTTGAATTTCTTAATTATCCATTATATTTTTAAATGAGCTGCATACACACAATACCACAAACAAGAGTAGAAATATACATACAGTATAACAAAAATAACTTTAAATTTGTATCAATATACCAAAATCCATACCAATGTAAAATACTTGAGGTTAATAGTTGTCTTTTTATCCTATATTGCTATATCCCCCTAAATGACAATAAACATACATAACCTACTGAATGACCAAAACCCACCCACCCCACCTCTTGGAAATGTGGGCAATGTGTTCTCTAGACTACTTCCTGTTGTCTGTGGGTGAAGACATCTTTTTAGGAAACCTAAATGGTCAATTCCTAAGAAAACTAGCTACAATATTTGTTGGCCAATCTTTGTGTGATAGGAAAGCACAAGGTTTATCTAAAATCCTGGCCAGAATAGTCTGAGGCTGGACCATCTTAGCCGGCAGCCTTGAAGCTGTTCTGGATGCAGAACTCTGAGGAAACTGCAACAGAGGCACTCTGAGAGGCTGGATCACCTGGGCCACCCATTTTCATTGGCATTTGGTCCCCTTGCTCTGAAAACACAAAGACTTTTAAAGGTAGCATGCATATCTGCATTAACACAATAATGGACTGTGTGTTTTACACAAGCTAGCTGCTGTGGGATAATACTTTTGTACACTGGTTTAATAAATGCTGATTGGCCACTAGCCAGGCAGGAAGTATAGGTGGGGTGAGCAGACAAAAGGAATGATGGGAAGTGGAAGAGCAGAGTCAGGAGTCACCAGCCAGACACAGAGGAAGCAAGATGACAAGGCAGAACTGAGAAAAGGTACCAAGTCATGTGACTAAACATAGACAAGAATTATGGGTTAATTTAAGTGTAAGAGCTAATTAGTAATAAGCCTGAGCTAATGGCTGAGCAGTTATAAATAATATAAGCCTCTGTGTGTTTACTTGGAAGACTTGAGTGGGAGAGATTTGTCCCAACTGCCAGCTGGCTGGGATACAGGAAAACTTACAACTACAGCCAGCCAAAGGTGAATTTTTTTGTTTTATGGTTGAGCAGGTAAAATATAAGTTACCTGTCTTGTAGTTTTTCTAGGTTTATTTCTTTATGCCTGTATCTAGGAGTATTTTCAGGGAGTATTCCCCCACATCAAATCTGACCTGTGTTAACCTTGAATGAGTTCACAGCCTTTCATTACCTGTGGAAGCAAAAGCATAACCTCTTCCCCAAATCAATACATTTTTTTTACTTCCATTTTAAAGTTAAAGCACTCCTAAAGTAGATAGGCTGGTTTCATTCAGGAGTCCCTTTCATAATCAGCTGTCATTGCTTATCAGTAATCAAAAAATTCAAAGATAACACGACACCATACAGGATCCAGACTCCACGTGTATTTCCCATCTTGACATAGCTTACTTTTTTTATTATTTATAAACTATTTACTTTTTTCCATGACTGTTTATATCCCTCAACTTTACTTTCTTAAGCCTATAAACATTTTTTAAAAACACTGGAACCCATTTGGAGGTATTTTCTATCTAAATCCACTTTACTGTGTATCTCTAGCTTTTTCTGTCTGAATGAGCAAAATATTAAACTGCTAAGCTACCTCTAGGTCCTCTGCCATGGCTTTGGTGACTGGCTCTGCATTCAATGCTCCAGCTCCAGGAGGTGGGTGCCCTGCACTGTGGCAGGTGTTTTTACTTAGCTTTTTGATTCTACTTAATGTACTGGCTGCTCAAGGGCTCACTATATGACAGAGACTCTTAAAGAAGATGTATCCATCCCCCCGCCTTTCTCTCTCTCTCTCTCTCTCTCTCTCTCTCTCTCTCTCTCTCTCTCTCTCTGTGTGTGTGTGTGTGTGTGTGTGTGTGTGTGTGTGTGTGTATGTATGTAGCCAAGCATCATGGAATATATCTGTAATCTTGGCAGTTAGGAAAATGAAGGGGTAAGATCTAGCCAGGGCTATATAGTGAGTGCCAGTCTCAAAATCTTGTATGTGTTGAATATAAGAATCCGTTCTTTTTTCATATGTGCATTATGTGGTGTGTATGCATGTATTCATTATGTGTGTTTATGTGTGAGAGTGCATGTACAATCATGGGACAGTACACATGCAGCTATAGAGGCACAAGGTGGCTATCAGGTGTCTCACTTTCCACCGTATTTGATGAGGCAGGGTCTCTCCACAGAACTCAGAGCTGGCAGATATGGGCCAGTCCAGCTTACCAGCTTGCTCTGGTGGGGATGCCCAGTATCCTTCTCTGGTGTGCTGTGATTACAGATGGGCCCCCATCTGTAATCACCTGGCTTGGCTTCTATCTCTGTCCTGTAGCTCTGAGCTCTGGTCTTAGGCTTGAGCTGAAAAGCTTTCCCCTCTCTGCTATCTCCCCAACATTGAGAGACTAGTCTTAATAGGTGAAGAGAGAACAAGAAAACTGGTTAAAGGAAGCTGTTGTAGGTGTGTCCCAGGAGTGTAGTGAGGAGAATGTACAATAAACACACAGTCTGAGTCAAGCACTGATAGCTATGTATTATTATTATAATCATTATTTCTGTTGTAGCCTAGCAAGCATTCCTCCCACTTATTTTCAAGAGCAATACTTGTTTATTTATTTTATAACAATACTCTTTGTGTCTCCCCTTTTTAAATACTTAATAAGAAGGCATTTTTGGATCTGGTGTATAAGACAATTCATCCATTAATGACCTTTTTTATACTATTTTATTTCACATGTGTCTTTCCATGTGACTTCATTAGAATATATTTAATTTAGGAAAAGCATTTTTATTCTAGAGACAGGTTGCAAAACACGGTGATTTTCAGTAAGGACAGAAAATTCTACAACAGGCGTTACATTCTGATAAAATTCATATTATTTTTGAGAAATTGAATGCAGTATGCTGGAGCAAGTATCTCTGAAAAACCAATATATATGTTTCCTCTATATCTGTTTGACATTGGACACTGAAAATCTCACTTCAATGACCTTGTGGGTTTTGAAAGGCAAATGTATCTGCTGCTGTGCTCTTTTTTGGCTTAGTCAAAAATTATTGCTAAATTTGCTCACCAAAAAACAGATTGCTAAATTATATTAGGGTTTGGGGGGCACATGTGGTAGAGACTGATTTGAACTGATTTAAGCCTTCAGAGCAAAACTTCACACAAACAGAAGCACTTGTAGAAATGAATGGAAAATTCCAGTAGTTTTAAATCAATGCATGCTGGGCAATCAGTGTCCCTTATCGCTCCCCAAAATGACCTGCTTAAAGGAAATTGAAGAGTGTTATAGTAGAAATAGCCACGCAATCTATGCTCTCAAAGTAGCGATCACCTTCAGATTTATGCACTTAATTTAAGAGTGCCAATAATTTTAAATTGCTGTGTGTGGCTAACAGTGACAGCCAGTTTCCAGAGAATGCCAGTATTTCTAAAACTCTCCGTTGTGTGGTATAGGGTACTTCCATGCAGAAGGTTCACAGAGACCGACTCGAAGCACATTTCCAAATTAACAAGGGAAAATGAAAAGCTACATGGCAACACATCTCAGGTTGATTTTTCTTTATCTTTTTCCCCCCTAGCCAAAAGAAGGGACTGAGTCTAGTCACTCATCTTTCCTTTGTATCGAAAAGCTGTGGGGCTTTTGAATGAGATAAAAATAAGTCTGTCTATTTAAGTATGGAACCCCCAGGTGAAGCCACACTCAGGCAGTAAAATAGCTCATTGCTGTCACAAGCAGGGAAGGCCCAGGAGCAAGAGGCATTAACTGGGCCTCTGGAAATCCCTAGAACTCTAAGCACCAGTGGAGGCCTCTGAAACCTGGCCTGGGAGTAAAATTCAGAGAATGCAAATTGGGGACAAGAGGCTGAGGTTGTGCGGGGATTTGTGTCTAGACACTTGACTCTTCTGCAATTTCCAGGAGAGACCTTTGCTCAAACCCTGCTGTGTTCCCTCACCTTGCCCGTTTGGCCCTGCCTGGGATGGCCCACTTAGATGGCCCTGCCTTCTGAGGCTCAACTCACAGGGCCTCATCTTGTGTGCCTGTGTTCATGTATGTATGCTTGAGTGTAAGGGCTTAGGTTGATGTCTCGATGTCTTCACTTGCTCTCATTAAAAAAAAAAAATTGAGACAGGACAGCTCCCTGGACAGAGACCATCTGGTGCTAAAGATCCTGTCCTCACCTGTACCATACTGGAATCACAGGCATGAGCCATCACACCTGAATTTTTTACTGGGTTCTGGGGATTGAAACTCTGCTCCTTATGATGGCACAGCAAGTTCTTGACCCACTGAGTCATCTTCCTAGCCTTGTCCCTCCACTTTCTAAAAAGATTGGATAATTTTTTGCCCATAATTGAATTCATAGTCAACTGCCTTCTTTGACCTCTTCATTAAAAATAGAAGAATTTTTAGAATGAGTTTATTTTAATATATTTTTGCACGGTAACTATAACTTTAAATGTACCACTTAATAATGTGTGCGTTCCCATAACTACCACTAGCATCAAAAATATTTATCTCCCAGGAAGGTGCCTCCATGCCTCTCTGACTCTAACTTAGGTCGCTCTGGCCTGTGGTCTGCCTTTGTAGATTTGCATATTGGGCTCTTTGCCAAATGAAATAGTGACGACAAGGACTGTGGTGGCTAACTTGATTGTTAACTTGACATACCTGGGAAGAAGGAAGTCAACTGAGAAATTGCCTCCATCAGATTGGCCTGTGAGAAAGTCTGTGCCTCATTTTCTTGATTGCTAATTGGTGCAAGAGGGCCTGCCCTCTGTGGGTGGCACCCCACCTGGGAAGGTGGTCCTGGGTTGTGTAAGAAAGCTGAGGAAGCCATGGGTGGCAAGCCAGCAAGCAATGCTCCTCCATGGTCTCTGCTTCAGATCCTGCCTCTAGGTTCCCGCCTCTAGGTTCCCGCTTGAGTTCCTGCCCTGACTGCTCTTGATGATGGACTGTAACATGGGAATGGAAGCCAGGTAAATTCTTTCCTCTCCCAAGTAGTTTTTAGCTAGTGTTCTATCACAGAAACAAAAGGCAGCTTGGGTCAGTGACCTTCACTTCCAAGGTTGTCTTGAGTTGAATAGAATCCAAGGATTTCCCAGCACCCCTTAGGAAAAAGAACAGAGAGGCTGCCTACCACAGGGGCCTGTGGAAGATCTGGAGGTAGCTTCCCCAGGTCTGAATTTCTTTTGAATTTTATATTTAAGTTATTTTTAATTAAAAAATTCCATTTTATATCTATAATTGTTGAAGCTATAAAATCACATTTTATTTTTGCCATTTGTATTTATATGTATGTATTTTTGTTTGTATGTATGCCATATGTCTGCAGATCCCTGTGGAGGCCAGATTGGGGTGTCAGGTCCTTTGGAGCTGGAGTTCCAGCTGATTTGGGTACTGGAACAGAACTCAGGTTCTAAGATCAGGAGTCTCTTAACTGCAGAGATATCTCTCCAGCCCCTCCAAAATCCCATTTTAAATATGACTAGCATCCAATGAAACTAATTTTCCCACAAGGCCACTCTACTCACAGTGTGGCTTCTGCACATTGACACTGTCTGCAGTGAGAAGCCATCCAGGAGTTGCTGCTGCTTTGGTTTGGGGAACCATCTAAGATGGTTTTCCTAGTTGACGGTGCCCCAGCTGTCACAAACAGGCTGGCCTGGTAATATCGTCCTTCTCACCCGGTACCTGGAGAGCAAGCTGACTCTAACAAACTTGGATTTTGTGGTTTCAGTCCAAACAAGAGCTTGAACATCAGCTACAAACCATACTTGCTTAAGGACTAATTTGCATATGGAGTCTTTATCTTGGCATATATGTGACTTCCTTAAGTGTTTTTGTTATGGTTAGTGTTATAATTAGGCTATAATTATTGACCTTATTGTAGGTGTCAGACACAATGTAAATATGCAAGGTATTAAACATTTAATTGTTACAGGAGAGAGAAATATTAGAAGTAGAGAAAAATGTTGATATCTTCATTTTGCCAATGAACAGGCTGGCCCCTCCATGGTATTTAGTGAAAATAGCTGAGTGCCTACAATGCCCCATAACAAGTGGGTAGAATGTTTGGAATCATGGCTATACCTATCCCCTGACTTAGCAGTTTATCTACAGTTAAAAAAAAATGGTACCCAAATAAAAGATGAAGATTGGATTTAGTGTGTCTTAAAAAATGGGTATGTGTGTGTATGTGTGTTCATGCTTGTATAAGTGTGTCCATGCTTGCATATGTGTGTGCATGTGTGTGGAGGGCACAGGTCCACCTTTGGTGATATTCCTCGGGTTCTGTCTACTTTCGTTTTCGAGCCAGGGCCTCTCACTTGGACCTGTAGGACTCTGTGATTGGAAGACTGGCTCCCCAGCTGATCCCAGGGATTCTTTTTTCTCCATTTCCAGCACTGAGATTACAAGTGGACACCCATGCTGGAACTTTTTATGTGGGTACTTGTGATTAACTGAACTACCTTCGCGGCCCCAGTGGCTCTTCATTTTGTTAAATGAGGCACTTTAACCAGGAATTTCCAGGGGTGGTTGGTGCATGCACTTCATCTCTCTTCCCTACTACCAATGCCGCCATCCCCCAACATCTCTCACATCTCCTCTTGGACTTCATCTACATGGCTGGGGACTGAACAGGATTCTTTTTTTAGAAAGTCAGATCTCTGCATACTACAATTGCTTTGATCTTACAGAGAAAAGAGTCCCAGAAGGGAAACAGGAGAATGGTGGCCAATGGGGCTGGGCACCAGGGCTACCCTTGTCTGCAATTAATATGGATTTCAATGAAAGCAGAGGGGGGTCTCGGCGACTCTTGTTCAAAATGCTGTTACTTTGTTGTAGGCAAGTATCCCCAAAATAGACAGAGTGTGGCTGCCATGGGCTGCAAGGATGAGGGCACATGGTGTCCTTGGATCTGGGGAAGGATCCAGTTTCTACTGGAAACAGAACATCTTGGTGTATCCTGTCTCCCCAACAACTCCTTGTTTCCCCGTGGAGGGAGGGTGACTTTTCATTTGGAACAATGCTAATGGAGTCACTCAGGTCAGTGTCTTGGAGATAAAAATCTGTCACTCCCTTCTGCAGGTTCGTTATTTCCACCTTCAGACTGCAAGGAAGCTGTAACACTAGAGGACAAGGCCGAACATCTCTCTCTCTCTCTCTCTCTCTCTCTCTCTCTCTCTCTCTCTCTCTCTCTCTCTCTCTCTCTGTGTGTGTGTGTGTGTGTGTGTGTGTGTGTGTGTGTGTGTGTGTGTGTGTGTGTGTGTGTGTGTGTGTGTGTGTGTGTGTGTGTATGGTCTTAACATTGTGATGAAATATAAGAATGAAATATAAGAAAACATTTTGTCTTAAGAAAAGAGTATCGGAGTTTAAATTCTGTTAAATTTTGCTGTCCAGCCCCTCTGCCTTCAGTCCACATCTGCATATGCCTTGGTGTGACCAGCTAACAATAAGGATGGCAACAACATGAGCTACATACAAGGGCTGAACTCAACCCGGAAATGTACCCACAGAGTGCTGCTAATTTTTCAGTAATTTAAACAGAAGAGTGGTGTTCTGTCGATGTGACGGTTTAAAATTATGCTAAAGCATGACTTTACCAGTGGGTCCTAGTTCAGTGACACACCCGGCTAAGGGCAGCAGGGCCACCAACCCTTGAGCAAAGAGAACATAAATGATTTTAGAAAGCTGAAATTTTTCTGAAGCCAACAAACAATCACCAATGGAAGATCCTAGCCCTTCATGATGACTGGACACTCTGGGGCTCTGTCAGAGGTGTGGGGGCAGCTTGAACCTCCATGAGCTCAGCTGACATTCAAAGATGAGATGCCTCCTGTGTTGAGCAGCGAGGGCAGGGGCAGGTATCGTGTGGTTTTTCACTTTAGTCTTTGAATAGCTAAAGACTTTCCTAATACCTGGACTCACTTCTGCACCTCCTGTTGACAATCAAGTCCTCAGACCTCACAGGTTTCTGTTCTGTCACGGCTTCCTAAATTCAAATGACTATAGAATTTGCAAGTTTGGGACTGCCTGGGAGCTCTTATAAAGGAGGGGTCCATCCCTTGTGTCCACATGACTGGTCATATGGCTATTTGAATGACCATAGTAATGATTAATCTTTTTGTTTTTGGTAAGATTTATTTGTATTTTTAATTATGTGTGTGTGTATCTGTGTGTGGGTATGTACCCAAGGAGACTAGAAGAGGCTGTCAGATACATACCCTGGATGTGGAGTTATGGGCAGTTGTGAACTTCCAATGTGGGTTCTGGGACCCAAACTTGGGTTCTCTGCAAGAGCAGTGTGAGCTCTTATCCACGGAGTCACCCCTCTGCCTTGAGGTTATTAGTCTTGATTGTTAACACAACTGGATAAGGAACACCTTAGAGGTTCCTGGAGCAACCCCGTGGGGGAAGAAGGAAGGCAGCCAGCATGCATGAGTTCATTCTATGCGCATCTATTGCTTTCGGCAGCCCCTGTAGACACCAGACTGCAGCTTCAGCTTTTTGGTCCTTACCAGAGCCTGGCATGGAGCTTCCAGGCCTTAGCCTTGGACCTGGATAGCACTGCTGGTTTCTTTTCTTTACAATGTTTTATCCTGTACTATAATGTAAAATGTTCTAGAATGTAAGTAAAAGTCACAGAAACCAAGGCCAATCCTCTGTGAAGGCCAGAGAAAAGACCCCATGGCCAGGGATGCGTGGAGGACCACCAGTTTTGGAGCCTTGTCTCCTGAACTTTGAATTTTCATGAATTCCTCATTGGCCTTTTCATGTTTTCCTTTGACAGTAAGGAAGTTCCTTGGCTGTCCTGGGAGGTGGCTGGTGTAGGTGGCCAGGGCATGGTCCAAGGCTTCAAGTTGTTCTAGGTCAGATCAAGCTTTGATACTTGAGTGATTGGAAACATGTTGTGTCTCTCTTCTGTACCTGCTTAGGGGCTCATGTCACTGAAATGTGATGGAGTGATGGAGTGATCTCTTGCCCATTTTTTTTTCTTTTTAAATTGGGTTCAGTGAGAAATTGTTCTGAGTCCAAGGCTCAGGTCGAAGGCTTGGTGAACTCTTAAGCACTGTGATCAGAGAGCAGAATTGTGCTCTATTGAAAATATACCCAGTTAACCATGATATCTGGTCAAGTATGGTGAGCCTTCTGGATGTCTGCTTTCTCAGTTTGCTTAACAAATCCAGGCTTTTGTGGGGAAGCAGTAGAGTGGATGAGGAGGCAACTCTGGAGTCAGGTAGAAGATTTGCACTCATTTACTGTGTGAACTCCGTATAAGTACTGTGTGTGCATTTACAGCCATCTGATTCCTTGCTACTTACTGTCAGGGGTAGTAGCATCAGCATCTTCCAGAGCCTCTGTGAAATGCAGAGTCTTAGGTCCCATCCCAAACTTGCTCATAAACCTCCATTCTCCAAAGTCTCTTCTCCTAGAATAACAGACTTAAAGACACATTGACTTTATATAGTAGTTAATTTTCTCAAGTCTGTGACCTACCTGGAAAATGCAACCCAAGAAAGAAGGGTTTATTGGATCACAGTTGTGGAGTACAGTCCATTCTGGAAGGAAACCAAGGCAGCAGTAGCCCAAGGCATCAGATCATACTGCATGGACAGTCAGGAAGCAGAGAGAGGTGAATGCTGGTGCTCAGACCTACTTCCTCCTTTTTATTGAGTCTAGAAACCCAGCTCTTGGAATGGAACCACTCACATTTAGGGTGGGTCTATTCACTTCAATTAACCTAATCTAAAAACTCACGATCAGACATGCCCAGAGGTTTTTTTCTATGGTGATTCTAAACCTCATGTAGTTACCATCATTATTAACCATCACATTTAATTTAATGGTACTCAGGTGTGGCCTAAGATGAGCAAATTATCATCTGGAAGCTTATTAGAAAAGCAAAGGCAAGGTCCCCAAAGATCTTCAGGATCAGGGTCTAAGAATGAGGGTCTGTGGCTCAGCACTGCCTTGAGTTGAACACCACTGGTTTAGTCAATTGAGAGCTTCAAATACTTCCTCATCGCCAATGCAATGGAAAAAACACAAAACATGTCTGTTTGAGTTTCTTTATGATGACAAAACTCTGTGGTATGGTAGGGTATGATAGAACACAGAGAACACAGCAGAACAGAATGGATGTGGAATGTGATGCACTATATATGATTATACATATGATAGTGTGTGTGTGTGTGTGTGTGTGTGTGTGTGTGTGTGTGTGTGTGTGTGTGTGTGTATCTGGTGAAAATAGTGTACTGTGAAAAGTGGAACATAAGCAGAAAACAAAGTGATTGGGAGCAGTCTGTCCCACTGTATCAGCAGAAGGTGGCAACAGACAACTTGGGTAAAATGGAATTTGTAGGATAGATATGGCATAAGTCAAACCTCCAGTAATTAGAAAGGGAAACCACCAGGAAAACTCCTGGAATCAAGAGTAGTTGTAGTAGCTGATAAATGGTTTCTCCATGCCAATGCATCCTATCGGGATGAACTAAAATTTTGGTAATGAAATTGCCAGGCAGGCTTAGGTGATTAGAAGTACAAGGCACCTGTTTTGCATAGTGGGGATGGATGAGTTTCCCAAAGAAATCTGCTGTTCCTAAGAAATGTTTGGAAAGGGATCTGGGAAGATGGCTCCACTGCAAAGCAAGCACAAAGACTTGAGCCCCCTCCAGAGAACCCACATTAAAAGTCAGGCACAGTGGCACATGCTTATCATCCCGGCTATGGGGTGGGGTGGGGATAGGAGGACCTCTGGGGCTCACTGCCAAGCCATTCTAGCAGAATCAGTGTTCAGAATTCAGGCCATGAGAGACCCTGTCTGCATATGCAAGGTGGAGAGTGACCGAGGAAGACATCAGTGATAATCTCTGGCCTCCACGTGTTCATACATGCATATGCACATGAGCACACACCCAGGGGGTGGGAGAGCGTGATAAAGGAAAAGTGTTTGAAAGGGAACTTAGCAAGCAAATCAACAGATATCTTTAACAGACATTTGTAGCTGCAGTGTTCCAAATTCAACATTACTTGTGAGCCTTAGTCCTGGCATACTGGGGAGGTCAGGAGCAGCAGAGGGAAAGATGGGTTCTGGGTCTTCCAGGAGTTATTTTGTTGGCTCATTTGCAGGCACAGCTGTCGGATGTCTCTTTGCATTCAGACTGGAGCACTTCTGTCCTGGATAATGTAGAGAGTTGGGTCTGCCCCCAAACTAAGTGTTCTTCTGCATTCAGAACCATGGCTCTCAGAAAAGCTGCAGTTTCACTTGAGAGAAGGCAGCCCATCCTGCTCTCTAATAAAGCCAGGAAGTATGCAGCAGAGCCCAGGAGAAGGACTTGTTGGCATCTTTCTCTCTACCAGTTTATAAAGGATTAGGAAGATTGAACCCATCCCTGGAATTTGCCATGTTGGTTCCACACACTGTTTGTTTTTATGAATATTTCGTTCATGTGTGACAAATGGCTAACATGCTATGTGAGCTCTGGACCTATTATTTTTTTCTCCTCTTGATTCTGCCAGTTAATCACAAAACGACTTGTCTGAATGTGGGACTTTCCCATGGCCTGTGTCTGTGCCATGGTTACAGTAGTTGATAATGCTAGTTCCAGGAGGAGAAACTGGTGTGGATGTAGGCTTGTTGAATGTGCATATGAGATGGGGGGTGTTTCTGAGCCACTTATTATTTTTTTATTGTGTGCATGCACATGAATATGTGTGGAGGACAGGTCAACCTGAGGTGTTGTTTCTCAGAGCAGCTATCTACCTCATATTTTGAAACAGAATCTCTCACAAACCTGTAGTCACCACTATGAGAGGCTGACTGCCCAGCAAAATCAAGAGATCTGACTGTTTCCATATCTCATCCTACTATTACCAGGATTACAAGTGTGTATTGCTATTCCTGGATCTTTACATGTGTCCATGTAAAGATGAATGGGACTCAGGTTCTCATGCTATGTGGCAAGCACTTTATGCACTGAGTTACCACCCCAAGCTATGTAACACTATTCCTGTAGAGAGGATTTCCCACTCCAGATAGAGAATCAATGGCAGGTCACAACATGGACATCACTGAAGTTCTACTTAATGAACCATTGAGTTTTTATTGGGATTGCTTATAGGAATGTGGGTGAGGGGTTACTTATGGGGCAGAAATGACTCATGGACAGCTACATCACCAAAGCTCACCCAGCATGGGTGACAGCTCACAAAGCTGGGAATCTGGAGCTCACTGCACAATCTATACATTCACAACTCTACAGGTTGGACAGTGTCCCCTTCAGGCAGCTCAGTTGGTTTTTGCTTCTTCCAAGAAGTCTCAATAGACCTTACAGCTTATATGGCTTGGGTAGGGAGGACTGACTGTGGTCAGTTTCAAGGACTTCCTTATGTGTTTGAGTTGCTTACTTTGGAATCTTAACAAGATTCCAATAGATGGGCTTGGAATGTCCCACCTCCCCACAGAACATCCTGTTGTTTAACCTCCATTATATGTCCCATGTCTTCGCAAGCTTCCCACCAAGATGGAAAGGTTGATCTTAAAGGAAACTGCTAAATAACACCCTAACCCAAGCCTTTAAAAAGAACTGTACTAATAGGTTGATTACCATTGGGTATTTTCTAACTGTGACTAATCCTGGAGGATTAGTCCATACAAAGGCCAGGTATAGAGTTCCCCCATATCCTCATCAGCACCAACCCCTAACTCACCCAGGGGTTCACCTTTCAGGTAGCCTGTGACTGGGTGCTTCTTTCTGTCACAGTTTATTACAGAGATGCCAGTGATTTTCCAACCAGGATGCACTTACAGTCAGTAGACTAAGGCCATGATAGACTGCATTAGGGAGAAAGAGGAACTGGGTTTAGATTAAAGTAATATGGAGTTACTGAACTTGAGATCAGAGAGATGATTATGTTCCCAGGATGTAGCAAGTCTTTCTCTGTCCCACCAGCCACCTCCCAAATAATGACATGGAGACTTTTTATTAATTATGAAAGCTTGGCTGATAGCTTAGGCTTATTTCTACTAGCTCTTATAACAAATTAACCAAAATCTTTTAATCTATGTTCATTTACATGGCTCAGTTACCTTTATTCTGTACTGCCCATGTTGCTATCTCTGTCCCTGGCATCTTCTTGCATCTCTGCCCTTCTTTTTCCCAGCATCTGTACCTGGAAATCCTGTCTAAGTATTGGCCATTCAGCTTTTTATTAAAGAGTGACACTTCTTCACAGTGTACAAAAAGATTATTCCACAACAGCAGAAGGATATTGGTGAAATTATTAAGACCACTCCACGTAGTTAAAAGGAGATTTATTTAATGGTGTAACTTACAAATTAAGGGATAGGTAGGTCGCAGGGTCTGGGGAAGGTGTATCGCAGTCCAGTGGTGTTCACTGGAGCTCTGCTTGCCTCACCTCCACTGTCCAGGGTCCCGGAACTAAGAGAGTGCTCGCTGATCCAGATCTCAGGTCTCCAGGAGCCTCCCTTGACCCCGCCTTGTAGGCGTGACAGTTGCCAAAGTCTCAATGGGGGTTGGAACTTCCAGATCAAAGCTGTAATGGCTACCCACTACATCTCCCCCTTTTTGTCTAAATAAGAAAGTTCTAACCTAATACAAGACTATATACAAAGGAATGGTTATCAAATATTGTCCAGGAATAATGAGGGATAATGACCTAGATAAGATGGAACTATAACCAATGCAAACAATATCAAGCAAGAAACACATACTAAAATCCAGAGAAGTATAGAGCATAGGTAAATGGCATGTTATAAAGATCATTCCAAAAGGTGTCTTATCCTAAAGAACCTGAATCTAATACTTAATATGTTTTATCTAAGTTGTAACTATAACTGCTAGTCTACAACCAATGCAAACAATATCAAGCAAGAAACACATACTAAAATCCAGAGAAGTATAGAGCATAGGTAAACTAGGTACTGTTAAGGCAAATTTTTCTCTATCATTTTCTTGTAAGGGTATTGTAAAGAAGCAGTCTTTTAAGTCAATAACTATTGTAGGCCATTCTTTAGGTAGCAGAGAGGGCAAGGGCATTCCAGTCTGTAGGGACCCATTGGCTGAATTACTTTATTAATAGCTCTCAGATCTGTCAGCATTCTCCAATTATCAGACTTTTTTTAATAACAAATACAGGAGAATTCCAAGGGCTGGTAGATTCTTCAATGTGTTGAGCATTTAACTGCTCTTGAACCAGCTGTTCTAAAGCTTGTAGCTTCTCTTTTGTCAAAGGCCATTGTCCAACCCAGACAGGTCTATTAGTTAGCCATTTTAAAGGTAAGGCAGTTGGTACTTCTGAGAGTTCAACAGCAGTTGTGCTCTGTTTGTGAACAGCCTGAATGGTTGGTGCCTGATTTTTATAGCATGTCATGATATTATTCCTAGAAACATGCATTGGTCCGTATTCCTTTTTTGAAAGTGTAGGAATTTTAATCTGGGTATTCCACTGTTGTAACAGATCTCGGCCCCAAAGATTTACTGCTACATTTGCTACATATGGCTTCAGCCTTCCTCTCTGTCCTTCTGGCCCTATGCATTCAACCCATCTCGAACTCTGTTTTATTTGAGATAGGGTGCCTATCCCTAAAAGTTGGACATCTACCTCTTGAAGAGGCCAATTCGGATGCCATGATTTTGGTGTAATTATAGTCACATCTGCACCTGTGTCTACCAGGCCCTTCATAACCAGGCCATTAATTCGAATTCTAAGCTTTGGTCTTTGATCATTTATGAAAGTCTGCCAAAATATTTGTTTTATAGTGTTCTTTGTAAACTGTGATCCACCTATCAGAGCTGTTTTACCATCCATTGCAGTATTGGTTTTTACATTAGGCATTGGTTTATTCAGTTGTTCTGGAGAGGAATTTCTTCCACAGTGTCTAGGAATGTTCATACTACATTTGATTTGGGGGCCTGCAAGAGGCCCCCTGAGGCATTTCCCGCCAGTAAAGGGTTGCCTCGTATATCTATTTTTGATCTGCATTCATTGGTCCAATGTCGGCCTTTGTCATACCTTCTACATAATCCAGGAGGTGGTTGGGTCTCCTGTTTAGGCTATTCCTAAAAGGAGTATTACTTCTAGGAGTACCCCATGTACAGTTTTTACTTATATGACCTGATGTACCACATTTAAAATATTTGGTAACACGGGGCCTTCTTTCACCTCTGGGATTTGTCTCTCCTATCCAAGCCTCATTACTGTAGTTACAAGACTCAACACCATTAATATACTGAATCCATTCTTCCAAAGGAGCTGATCTGATCTTTAATGTTGTAAGTACTCTTCTGCATTCTGCATTAGCATTGTCAAATGCCAAGGACTCAGTTAATACTTTTCTTAATTCTTTATCTGATACAGCTCTTGTTATAGCTGTGTTCAGTTTTTGTAAAAAATCAGTGAAGGGTTCATGCGGTCCCTGAAATATCTTTGTGTATACCTCAGTTGGTTTTCCAGGTTCTGGAATTTTTTCCCAAGCATTTAGAGCTGCTGTACAGCATAGGGATATTGTATGCTCATCATAAATGGCTTGTACATTCCTGTCAGCAAAACATCCCTCACCAAGTATTTGATCTTGGGAGATCACAAAACCTCTGAGTTTACCTTGTTGTTCTAAATTTTTTGCCTCTTCTCTCAACCAGCTTTTCCACTGTAGCTGCTGGCTATATTCTAGAACAGCTGAAATTAACTGATGCCAGTCATCTGGGATGATTCTATGTGAGGTAGACCACGAATTTAACATCTGTTTTATGTATGTGGAGTGTATCCCATACGTAACTATTGTTTCCTTTATATTTTTAAAGTCCCTTGTTGAAATTGTTTGTAATGTATATGTATTCTATGGCTCGAGGTGTGTGTCATCCGCTGGCTTCTCATGGATGATAACAGGATAAGCCATTGTGTGAGAGCCATTTGGAGATGTTACAACCTCTATGGTCTTACCCTTCTGCTTATTAGGTCCCTTGTCATGTTTACTGAGAGTTTCTTCTCAGGCCTGCAAACAAGCACCTAGGGTCTGTTCTATGTGAACCTCCTCTCTGGCAAGGGACTCCAGATTTCTCATGGAATCATAGAAGTTTTTATGTTTCTCAGAAACACATGATTCCATGGACCTTATCTTATCAACTAATGATAATCTTTCTTCCTTATATAGTGTCTGGAGAGTTAGTGTTCTGTCCGTTAAATATTCACATTTATTATCAATAAGATCAATTTTTGGTACAAGCCTGTTTTGTAAATCCTGATCAGCAGATTCCAGAGAAAGAATCTTTTTCTGCAAGTTTTCATTGCTATCCTTTAAAGCAGATTCCAGAGAGAGAATCTTTTTTTGTAAGCCTTCATTGCTCTCTCTTAAAGCCTGTATCAGTCCCAACAATGACTCATCTTTGTTCTTATTATTAAACCAGTGTTTGAACACTGTGTGAATTATTATGATGAATGCCAAAATGGTACAGGCCAGATATGCCTTAGGAAGGTCGTATATTTCCAGGAAGATGTCATTCATCATACAGGCAAAACGCTTTTCAAATTCTTGTGAGGTAATGTTGTCAGCCATATTACAAGAATTACTCAAAATTTGTTAGTCAATTTTAAGGTGTAAAATTATCAGGTACTTTTACTTACCTTTTGTGGTTTGGGGGGGTGTAGTAGCACTTTTCAGCCAGCAGGTGGCTTGGTACAGCTCCAAAGCAGGTCCTGCTGGTGATCTTGGCTGACTGCAGCTCGCTGGAGTCAAGATGGCGGGAGCCGGCGCCGGCACTCAGGAAGCCGGGGAGTGCCTCTTTCGCTGGTCTCGGGGCTAAGCTAGGGAGCTGAGACCGGACTAGCTGCTCCCTCTTTAGGGAATGGAACCGTGTAGGTGTTCCCTGGTTATATGGAACTTTGCAGGCAGGTTTAGCCACCCAGGCCTTTGGAATTTGCCCCACGTGAGTGCCAGATATTGGTGAAATTATTAAGTCCACTCCAAGTAGTTAAAAGGAGATTTATTTAATGGTGTAACTTACAAATTAAGGGATAGGTAGGTCGTGGGGTCTGGGAAAGGTGTATCGCAGTCCAGTGGTGTTCTCTGGAGCTCTGCTTGGCCCACCTCCACCGTCCAGGGTCCTGGAACCAAAAGAGTGCTCGCTGATCCAGATCTCAGGTCTCCAGGTGCCTCCCTTGGCCCCACCTTGTAGGCATGACAGTTGCCGAAGTCTCAATGGGGGTTGGAACTTCCAGATCAAAGCTGGAATGGCTACCCACTACAGAAGGAGGACTTGGGGAGGACATTGAGAGGAACAGATAATGACTTCTTTATGGAGGGTATTAATTCTACTCCTTAGTCCCAGCACTTGGGAGGCAGAGCCAGGCGGATCTCTGTGAGTTCGAGGCCAGCCTGGGCTACCAAGTGAGTTCCAAGAAAGGCGCAAAGCTACACAGAGAAACCCTGTCTCGAAAAACCAAAAAACCAAAACAAAAACAAAAACAAAAATAATTCTACTCCTTTGTTAAAGGGGATATTATATAAAATGAAGACTTAAGTGGGTAGCTCAATGGTAAAGTGCAGCAAGACAGTGCTTGGAAGCCTCATCCATTTCAAATTAATATTAATATCTATATCACTTCCTAGCTGCACTAATGTAGCAATAGTATGGTATATATAAAGTATAATATGTGATTATTGTATACAATCCATTATACTTTATACATATTATGCAGTGTATGTACCATGTGTGGTACAACATATACTTAGTATGCTCACATATTTATAATATATAAGGCAATATATAAATATAAATAATATATGTAAACATGCCTATAATAGCCCACCCACCCTCCAAGACTGCAACAGTTTCCTGAGACAGAGCCTGCCAGCACCTGATTGGATTAAGAGAGCCTGCCAGCACCAGATTGGACTAAGAGCTGCTCCCTGAGACAAAGAGTCCATCAGCACCAATTAGACCAAGAGCTCCCACTGGACCAAGAGTATTGATCAGACCAAGAGAGGCTCCCTCAGACAGAGACACCGCTTGCACCCAGTGGAGATGGGTAAACACCAGTCCAAAAATACAGTCAACAACATAAAAAGCAATATGGCTCCATCAGAACCAACATCAGCAAGACCTGAACATCCCAACACAGAAGAAATCAACCTTAGAAATGACCTTAAGAAGATGATAGAGATCCTTAAAGAGGATATGAAAAATTCCCTTAAAGAATTCGAGGAAAGTCAAACAAAAAATTGGAAGAAATCAGTAAATCCCTTGAAAGCCAAGAGAAAGCAATTAAGCAAGTGAGGGAAACAATTCAAGATTTGAAAAACTGAAATGGAGACAATAAAGAAGACACAAACTGAGGTAATGCTGGAAGTGGAAAATCTGAGTAAATGAACAGGAACTACAGATGCAAGCATAACCAACAGAATGCAAGAGATGGAAGTGCAGACCTCTGGCGTTGAAGATACTATAGAGGAAATAGAATCATCAGTCAAAGCAAACACTAAAGTCAACAAAGTCGTGACCCAAAATGTCCAGGAAATTTGGGACACCATGAAAAGACCAAACCTAAGAGTAATAGGGATAGAAACTCAAAGGCACAGAAAATATATTCAACAAAGTGATAGAAGAAAACTTTCCCAACCTAAAGAAGGAAATGCCTATAAAGTTACAAGAAGGTTACAGAACACCAAATAGACTGGATCCTAAAAAAAGTCCCCTCACCACATAATAATCAAACCACTAAACATGCAGAATAAAGAAAAATGTTAAGAGCTGCAAAGGAAAAAGGCCAAGTAACATATAAAGGCAGACCTATAAGAATAACACCTGACTTCTCAATGGAGACCCTAAAAGCCAGAAGGTCCTGGACAGATGTTATGCAGACACTAAGAGACCATGGTTGCCAACCCAGACTATTATACTCAGCAAAACTCTCAGTCAACATAGACAGAGTAAAGAAAATATTCCATTTTAAAACCAGATTTAAACAATATCTTTCCACAAATCCAGCCCTACAGAAAGCACTAGAAGGAAAAATCCAACCTAAGGAAGTTAGATACACCCATGAAAACACAGGCAATAGATAGTTCCACACCAACAAATACCAAAGAAGGAAAACATACAACACTACCACCAAAAAAATAACAGGAATTAACAATCACTTGTCATTAATATCCATTAATATCAATGGTCTCAATTAACCTATAAAAAGACACAGACTAATAGAATGGATAGGAAAACAAGATCCATCCTTATGCTGCATATAAGAAACATACCTCAACTTCAAAGACAGAAACTACGTCAGAAAAAAAAAATCTGGGAAAAGACTTTCCAATCAAATGGATTTAAGAAGCAAGCTAGTGTAGCTATCCTAATATCTAATAAAATAGACTTCAAACTAAAAATCAATCAAAAGAGATCGGGAAGGACATTACATATTTATCACAGGGAAAATCTGACAAGATGAAGTCTCAATTCTGAATGTTTATGCCCCAAATACAAGGGCACCTACATTTGTAAAAGAAACATTACTAAAGCTTAAATCACACATCAAACCCCATACACTAGTAGTGCGAGACTTCAACACCCCACTCTCACCAATGGACAGGTCAGCCAGACAGAAACTTAACAGAGAAATAAAGGAACTAGCAGATGTTATGACTCAAATGGGCTTAATAGATATCTATAGAATATTCTACCCTAACACAAAAGAATATACCTTCTTCTCAGCACCCCATGGAACCTTCTCCAAAATCGACCAAATGCTTGGTCACAAAGCAAATCTCAACAGATACAAAAAAATTGAAATAACCTCCTGTATCTTATTGGACCACCATGGCCTAAAGTTAGATTTCAACAACAACAAAAATTACAGAAAGCCTACACTTACATGAAAACTGAATAATGAGCCGGGCGGTGGTGGCGCACGCCTTTAATCCCAGCACTCGGGAGGCAGAGCCAGGCGGATCTCTGTGAGTTCGAGGCCAGCCTGGTCTCCAAAGCGAGTTCCAGGAAAGGCGCAAAGCTACACAGAGAAACCCTGTCTCGAAAAACCAAAAAAAAAAAAAAAAAAAAAAAAAAAAAAAACTGAATAATGCCCAATTGAATCACCAATGGATCAAGGAAGAAATAAGAAAGAAATTAAAGATTTCCTAGAATTCAACGAAAACTAATGTACAACATAACCAAACTTATGGGACACTATGAAAGCAGTGCTAAGAGGAAAATTCATAGCACTAAATGTCCACATAAAGAAGTTGGAGAAATTTCACACTAGTGACTTAACAGCACACTGAAAGCTCTAGAACAAGAAGAAGCAAACTCACCCAGGAGAAACAGACACCATCAAATTGAGGGCTGAAATCAATAAAATAGAAACAAAGAGAACAATACACAGAACCAATGAAACAAAAGTTGGTTCTTTGAGAATATCAACAAGATAGACAAGCCCAAATTCAAATTAACCAAAAAAGCAGAGAGAGAGAGAGAGAGAGAGAGAGAGAGAGAGAGAGAGAGAGAGAGAGAGAGAGATCCAAATTAACAAAAACAGAAATGAAAAGGCAGACATAACAGACAATGAGGAAATCCAGAGAATCATCAGGTCATACTTCGAAAACCTGTACTCCACAAAATTAGAAAATCTGAAAGAAATGGATGATCTTCTGGATAGGAACCACATACCAAAGTTAAATCAAGACCAGATAAACTATTTAAATAGACCAACAACCCCTAAGGAAATAGAAACAGTCATTAAAAGTCTCCCAACCAGCTGGGCGGTGGTGGCGCACGCCTTTAATCCCAGCACTCGGGAGGCAGAGCCAGGCGGATCTCTGTGAGTTCGAGGCCAGCCTGGGCTACCAAGTGAGTTCCAGGAAAGGCGCAAAGCTACACAGAGAAACCCTGTCTCGAAAAACCAAAAAAAAAAAAAAAAAAAAGTCTCCCAACCAAAAAAAACCCAGGACCAGATGGTTTCAGCACAGAATTCTATCAGATTTTCAAAGAAGAGCTAATACCAATGCTCTTCAAATTGTTCCATACAATAGAAACAGAAGGAACATCACCAAACTCTTTTTATGAGGCTACAGTTACCCTCATACCCAAACCACACAAAGAAAGAGAATTACAGACCAATCTCCTTCATGAGCATACAAAAATACTCAATGAAATACTGGCTAACTGAATCCATGAACACATCAAAAAAAATTATCCACCATGACCAAGTAGGGTTCATACCAGGGATGCAAGGATGGTTCAACATACGAAAATCTGTCAATGTAATACACTGTATAAACAAACTGAAAGCAAAAAAAAAAAAAAAAAAAAAAAAAAAAAAACAGAAAAGCCCACATGATCATCTCATTAGATGCTGAAAAAGCTTTTGACAAAATCCAACACCCCTTCATGATAAAGGTTCTAGAGAGATTAGGAATACAAGGAACATACCTAAACATAATAAAGGCAATTTACAGCAAGCCGACAGCCAACATCAAATTAAATGGAGAGAAACTCAAAACGATTTCACTAAAATCCGGAACAAGACAAGGCTGTCCACTCTTCCTATACTTTTTCAACATAGTACTTGATTTTCTAGCTAGAGCAATAAGACAACTAAAGGAGATCAAGGGAATACAAATTGGAAAGGAAGAAGTCAAACTTTCACTATTTGCAGACGATATGATAGTATACATAAGTGACCCCATATAGGGAACTCCTATAGCTGACAAACTCCTTCAGTAAGGTGGCAGGATACAAGATTAACTCAAAAAATCAGTAGCCCTCCTATATACAAATGATAAATGGGCTAAGAGAGAAATCAGAGAAACATCACCCTTTATAATATCCACAAATAATATAAAATACCTTGGGGTAACTCTAACTAAGCAAGTGAAAGACCTGTATGATAAGAACTTTAAGTCTCTGAAGAAAGAAATCGAAGAATATATCAGAAAATGGAAAGATCTCCCATGCTCATGGATAGGTAGAATTAATATAGTAAAAATGGCAATCTTACCAAAAGCAATCTACAGATTCAATGCAATCCCCATCAAAGTCCCAACACAATTCTTCACAGACTTGGAAAGAAAAATACTTAACTTTATATGGAAAACACAAAACCTAGGATAGCTAAAAGAATCTTGTATAATAAAGCAACCTGTGGAGGCATTACAATCCCTGACCTCAAGCTCTACTATAGAGCTATAGTAATAAAAACAGCTTGGGACTGGCATAGAAACTGACATGTAGACCAATGGAATCAAATTGAAGATCCTGACATTAATCTACATACCTCTGAACATACGATTTTTGACAAAGAAGAATAAACAATACCATGAAAAAAAAAAGAAAGCATCTTCAACAAATGGTGTTGGCATAACTGGATGTCAACATACAGAAGATTGAAAATAGATTCATATCTGTCACCATGCACAAAACTCAAGTCCAAGTGGATCAAAGACCTCAACATAAATCCAGTTACAATGAACTTGATAGAAGAGAAAATAGGAAGTAGTCTTGAATGAAACGGCACAGGAGACCACTTTCTAAATATAACACTAGTAGTACAGACACTGAGAGCAACGATTAATAAATGGGACCTCCTGAAACTGAGAAGCTTTTGTAAAGCAAAGGACACCATCAATAAGACAAAACGACAGTCTACAGAATGGGAAAAGATCTTCACCAACCCCACATCTGACTAAAGAGTGATCTCCAAAATTATAAAGAACTTAAAAAGCTAGACTTCAAAATACTGAACAATCCAATTAAAAAATGGGCTACAGAGCTTAACAGAGAATTCTCAACAGAAGAATCTCAAATGGCCGAAAGACATTTAAGGAATTGCTCAGCATCCTTAGTCATCAGGGAAATGCAAATCAAAACAACTCTGACATACCATCTTACACCTGTCAGAGTGGCTAAGATCAAAAACATTGAAGACAGCTTATGTTGGAGAGGATGTGGAGCAAGGGGAACACTCCTCCACTGTTGGTGGGACTGCAAACTTGTATAGCCACTTTGGAAATCAGTATGGTGGTTTCTCAGAAAATTGAGAATAAGTCTTCCTCAAGACCCAGCTATACCACTCTTGGGCATATACCCAAGGAATGCTCAGTCTTACCACAAGGAGACTATCTATGTTCATATCAGCATTATTCGTAATAGCAAGGACCTGGAAACAACCTAGATGCCCCTCAACTGAAGAATGGATAAAGAAAATGTGGTACATATACACAGTGGAGTACTACTCAGCAGTAAAAAACAATGACATTATGAAATTTGCAGGCAAATGGCTGGAACTAGAAAATATCATCCTGAGTGAGGTAACTGAGACTCAGAAGGACAAATATAGTATGTACTCACTCATAGGTGGATACTAGATGTGAGGGAAAGGATGGCCAGATTTCAACCCACAGCTCCAGAGAGACTAGCTAACAGGGAAAGACTCTTGGAGGGACACATGGATGTCCCAGTGAAGGAGAAGTAAATGAGATATACATGAGCAGACTGTGAGTGGGTGTGGTGGAGGACGAGGAATGGGGCATGAGAACATAGGGAAATGGGAGGGTTGAGCTGAAACAGGGACAGAGTGGGATGGCAGGGTGAGAGATACCATGATAGATGAGGACATCATTGGAATAACAAGAGGCAGGGTGCTGGGGAGGCTCTCAGGAATCCACAAGGATGACCCCACCTTGGAGTGCTGGCAGTGGTCTAGAGGGTATCTGGACTGGACTGCTCTGGTGACCAGTCTAGGGAATACCCTAACTGTCATCACAAAGCCTTTGTCCAGTGACTGATGCAGAGATCCACGGCCAGGCGCCAGGGTGAGCTCCAGGAATCCATTTGATGAGAAAGAGGAGAGATTCTGCAGGTGGGGGACATTGAGATCATGATGGGAAGATGTGCAGAGAGGACTGTCCACACTAGTGGAAGCCCATGAACTTTAGACTAGTGGCTGTGGAGCTCCCATGGGACTGGACTAGGCCCTCTGGATATGGAAGACAGTTGTTTGGTTCGAACTGTTTTGGGGACACCCAGGCCGGGGGATTGGGATCCGTCCCTGGTGCATGGGCAGGCTTTTGGGAGCCCAGTGACTGTGGTGTGATGCCTTATGCAGGCTTGGTGCAGTGGGAGAGGGGCTTGAACCTGCCTAGGCTCAGTGTGCTGGGCTCTGCTGACTCCCCATGGGAGACCTTGATTTGGGGAATGTGGGGATGTGGGGCGGCTTGGGAGGGAGGACTGGAGCTTGGGAGGAGGGAGGAGGGAGGATCTGTGGGTGGTATGTAGAGTGAGTAGAAAATTTCTTAATAAAGAAAAATGAAAAAAACCATGCCTATAATATGATGTATATTGCCTAGATTATATATGTGAATTATGCAAATCTATATATCTATACTCAGCACTTATATTTGGATATATGTTCAAGATATAATTTTAATTATGACATCCACATATATAATTTAAGAAATTAATTTTATTTTATGGGTATGGAGTATGTTGTCTACATCTATTTATGTGAACTATATGTGTGCAGTGCCCATGGGGGCCAGAAGGGGGCACTGTATCCTCTGGAGCTAGAGTTAAAAATATTTGTGAGTCACAAGGTGAGTGCTGGGAATTAAACCTGGGTTCTCTGCAAAGGAGGAAGATACTTTTTCCTTAGAGCCATCTCTTCAGTCCTTACTTATATATAATTTTATTTGGATATGTATGTGAAATCCTAGAAGTTGTGGAGTATGTGATTTACTTCTCTCAATCATAAGGTCTTTTAATTTATATATATATATATATATATATATATATATATATATATATATATATATATATATATATATATATATATATATATGTAAAATGAACGTATGCCTCATGAATGCAGTGCCCACAAAAGCCAAAAGAGGGCATCAGATCCATCAGATCCCCTGACTCTGGAGTCCCAGGCTGTATATAAAATCACCATGTGGGGGCTGGGAACCAAACTTTGGTCCTCTGGAAGAGCAGCCAGTACTCTCAGTGGCTGAGCCTTCTCTCCAGCCTCCAACGTCAAGGTCTTATTACAGAGTACAAAGGGCCTTTTCTTGACTCCACGAGGATTTTGTAAAAAGCCCTGCCTCAGCACAGATGGAACAGCCTTTGGTGTACTGGCTTTTCTTCCCAAATGCCATAAATTTAAGATCTGCATAAATATAAAGGGCAGGTCATGTCTGAAGTCTGCCTCTTTACTAATTTTAGTTTGGGACCTGGGTAATTTGAAAGTACAAAAGCCCAAAGAAACTTCCTATCCACAGGGACTGCTTTCAAGAAGTGACAATTGTCCAGTGCCCATTCAGAGAGAAACTGACTAGTCCTGGCAAATGGATATTTTAAATGCTCATAATTTATTTATTCTTATTTTAACCATCACAAAAATTATGATTAATTATACATGAAACTGAATATCAGAGTCCAGAGGAGAGACACTGGCACACATTTCTTCTGTGCTCAGTCACCTCCCACCACAACCATCTCACTGCTGTACTTCTGCCTGCCTGCAAAATGCATGCATATGTTATGTATGTCAAGTATTACGTAAATGGGTAGCTGCCATTGCTGCACACACCATTTTTCTATAAGCTCCAATTCAATTTCTATAAACAACTCTTTCTCACAAGCCAGGTTTAGCATTTCCCTCCCTAGTGACCTCTACTCAGCTGAGACTATTACATGCTTCCCCCTGTGTTATTACAGAATGACAGCGGCTTCTTTGCAAAGTAAACATCTCCAATCTTTCCTGCAGAAGACAGTGGGTGGGGTTTCTTACTAGATGAATTTCTTCTTGTTTGGTTCTAGATTGTTTGGGAATGCCTATAAAGACCTGAAGTTGGATTGTGTGGGTTGTGTATGTGGCTCTTGCAATCCACCTTACTGTGTTAGTCTCCTTCCTTGGCATTTGGTCATTGGAAAGTCATCATCCTTGAAGAAAAACAAGTTGAGTTACATATGAAGTTTTCTGCTCTGTTTTCCCTATGACCTGTCTCCATCTGAAGGGAATTTTAAGGAGACTCTACTGACAACAGAATTGCTGCCTTCCTAGGGCCCCAGCTATTCACAGAAACTGCTGTTATGACAGGATGCTCTTAATTGTCACTTTGGGTCATTCCGAGTGACGGGAATAAAAGTGACAATAGTTCTGTGTGGGATGGGAGTAGAGTTCACCGTGGCTATTAACAATTCTAATGGCGTGAGAGCCAATCATTGCGAATTCAGGTGGCTCTTCTGAACATACTTAGCTGCGTGACAGCCGAGGTAAACATTTCAGCCCCAGACAGCTCCATTAATTAATTACCACTCAGGATGCTACAGCTTGCCTGGATGCTCAGAGAGCTGTGCCGAATGCTTGCAAGATGCCTGCTCTGGGAAAGTGCAGGCCCCTAACAGCATTTTCCTCATGTACTTGTTTGGTGCCTATTCAGGTAAAGCTCTGACCTGAAAATATTTGACTCCAAACTCCACTTTCCCCTATACAGAAAAATCGACAGTGATTTTAAATAGAATAAAAACTGCTGTGTCTGAAGAGGGCAGCCTTTCCACAGTTTCTTGGAAGTCATTCCTCTTAACCATAGGCTACCTCAGCCCATTATCTTTTCATTTATATGATCTGACATTTGGAAATGCTTCTATGTGCATTGGAAGTCCTATTCTCTTGAAATTAATTTTAAAACTGAATTTATTTAGTTGTATGCATGTGTGTGGGTGTGTCATGCATGTGTGTAAAAGTAAAAAAAAAAACCCAACCAAATAAACAAATAAAAAACAACTTACAACTTGCAGGAGTCGGTTCTCCCCTTCTACTGTGGGTTCCAGGGACTGAGCTCCTGTCATCAGGCGGTGGCAAGGAGCCTTTACTCTCTGAGTCATCTCGTGAGTGCCTGGTCCTTCTATATTAACCTCAATTCACCTCATCTTTTTTCATTTAAAAAAAATTAGATCAAGCAAATGATGACAAAATGTTTCTGAATAGAAGTCTGTGCTTGGAAGCTGTAATCTCATCTTTAATGTCACAAAGCATATTTTTAATAATACAGTTGTTTGTTCCCAACCCTGTGGCATTTTAGAGTTTATAGTGTTAAGAAGTTCTTTATTTTAAGAACTTTAAGAACCCTAGTCAGCCATGGGGAGAAAAACCAAAGTGTGTTTTGTTATGTGTTGGCCTTTTATAAACAAAACAAAACAACTAGTTTTTGTGCCTTTTATGGACCACAAGAAGAATCAGTCACATGAACGTTTTTGAGAAAATCATAAAAGCACTTGTCTGAGATTCTGTTTGGTTACACAGGGAAGACTTCAAAGCTTTCCACTTGAAAACACATTGTCCTGGGCAATGATCACGTCAATGGCCTTCAGTGTACAATGATTGCTGGTCCTCACTCACTCTAGGGCAGAAAGCCATGCTCTCCTTCCTCCCCTACATCCTACTAGTCAATCCAAAGACTTATTGTATTTGCCTGTATCTTGGAACTGCTACTGTATGCTTGCTGTGCAGCCTTAGGACCTAAGTTTAGATTCCTAGCATGCACTTAAAAGCTGAACATGGCAGTGATGGTCTGGAACTCCAGCCTTGGGGAAGTGGAGATAGGTAGATTTCTGCAGCTCACTGGCCAGCCAATTTAGCCAAAACAGTGAGCTTGTGGTTAGGGGAGAGGCATTTCAGAGGTTAAAAGTACTTTCTGATCTTCCCAAAGGTCCAAATTTGTTGTCTAGTACCCACATCAAGCATCCCATAACCTCCTATAATTCCACAGAAAGATGAGATTATCTCAAAATAATGAGGAGGTGATGCTGGTAGATGTCCAACCTTGACTTCCACATGTACACATGGGCTTTCATGCCTGTACACACTCACAAATACATACATGCACATCACACACACACACACACACACACACACACACACACACACACCCCCCTCCAGTTGTTCAATAGATTACTGATTTCAGCAAATGTCACTGTTCTCCCTAAACTTTGAAGAGTTGTGCTTTCAAAAGCTCTGTAGAATCCAGTGCCTCAATGGCACCTAAGTCCAGGAAGATCCTACTGTCCAGAGGACTCATCCAGCTTTGAGGGAAACATGATTAGGTTAGAACCCTGGCTTTGGGCTAGCCCTATTCTGACAGAATACTCCCTCTAGCCAGCAGGGAGTTGCTCTGACCAGTGGGGTGTCAATGGGGGCGATCCACCTGCGGGAGAGAATGAAAGGGACGGGGAGACACAAAAGAAGACAGCAAGACAGGGTTCTGATCAAGCTGCAAATTTTATTCTCCTCAGCAAGGCTTATATTGCATGGGGGGAGGGGGCAGGAAGGATGGAAGGGGTGCAGGATGTGCAGGACGTGCAGCTGAGGGGGGATGTGCAGGTCATGAAGCTGCAGGATGTTGTGCTAGGTGATAAGGTCACTGGTCAGGGCCCATTGTTCTGTTGCTATGCTACCTGACCTGTTCTTTATCTTTGGGGCATCTGGTTTAGGGCAGGGGCTTGTTCTCTGGCCTAGCTAGTACTTTTCCATGGTCCATGTTTGGTCTCTGACAGGGAGTAGATGCTTCCTACTTAACATTGTCCTCTGTGTGTGTCATTAACACAAAAATTCTTTGAAAATATATGAGATTTGACTTTAGTCCAACCCTCCTAGTTTATAAATGAGTAGAATTAACTTAGTTGTTGCCATATCTCAGATCAAAGAGAAAAAAAAATAGCACAATTACAAGGCCATGTGACCTCCAGTATCTGTGCCTATGTGTTCACACACCCTGTTGTAGACTTTCCCACATAGGACCAGACCTAATCTGTTTTAGTAATCATTGATAATCCTTTGCTATTCATGGGGAAATTTGAAACTTTTTCTTGTCTGTTCATTTAAAAGCCATGGCTGTGCTTGACTATAATGTGTGTTTTACAGCTTTTCAGAGATGCCTTTCCAGGAAGTCTTCAGTCTCTTAGCTCAGCTAATTAAAACAATTTTGATTTTTAATTTCTAGGCACAGTGGGTTGGCTTAATGTTATCTGTGGGTAATGTCCCTATCCCTAACTTTCTGCTATGATTTTTTTTCACAGTTTAGTTGGAAAATAGTGAGCTATCCTGGAGTAGGAGTGTGGGAAGCTGGAGTGGGGGTATAATGACTTAGGGAATGTGTGTCAATCAGCTGGTTACTCTTCTACAAAGAAGTCATCATCAACAACGAAATCTCAAACCAACCCTTTTTGAATTTTCAGCTTCACGGTTACCCTGTGTGTTGGAATGAACTTGGAGCTTCAGGTATCACTGACACTAGGAGCTCCATGCGAGTTCCCCAGGGTCTTCGGATCAAGTTTATTTAGATTGACAGACTGTAGCTAATGGATGTCTTACTAAAGCAGCATGCATATTCTAAAGAATACTAGACCACAGCCAATAGATATTCAATAACCAGAGAAAGGGAGGGCAGAGTGAAAGAAAGAGTGAAATAAATAGGCTCTTCTTTGGGCAGATAACATTGGGATATTGATTCAAACAAGTTTGTTGTAGAAGGCTGTCCCCCAAAACATAGCAGCCACCATCCTTATCAGAGCAGCTGTGACAATCAAAAAGGAACTTTTAAGATTGGGTATTCTCACTGTTGTCCCCTCAGAGGAAAAGGAGGAGAGGGCCATTCAGTCTTCACTATGATTCTGGCTGCTTCTGCCTGAACCTTCCAATTGATTGTATGTGAGTCTACCCAGCAGCACACGGTCTCATGGGCTCCGGACCTGCTGGAGTATAAAGGTTAACTGGAGGGAGAACTTTTTTAGGCAGCTCCAGGAAAGTTGTAGCTAGGATGAGAGTTGCTGGTGGTGCAACTTTTGGGGTTTTAACCACACTCCTGTAAGTAACCTTTTACCCATGTTCTGTAAACAAGCAAAATTTTACTGGCTCCCCAAGTTAGACTTCGGTGGAAAATACTTTGGTCTGCTAGTGGTGCCATATTTGGGGTGAATAAACATTTCTTTACATCTCCCTGGGAAAAGATAATGCAGAAGAATTGAATCACAGACAGCTCTTTGAAGCAGAAAAGCTCAATATCTTTCACCTGTTCAAATAAATAAGAAAAAATGGACTAGCATCCTCTAAGTTGACCATCCTGCTTTCCTGGTACCTCAGTATCCCAAGGATACTGCATGTGGACCAAAGCTGGCTGAAGACTAATTTTTCAGAGAAGTCATTAGCATGCCACCATACCTACTGGTTTAAGCATTATGGGACACATTTGAGGACTTGTGAAGGAGACTGAATGGTCCACAAAGAGATAAAATATTGTTGGTGTGGCAATCATAGAACAATTTTGCTGACCATTGGGTTTTGAGAAATACAGCTTTGTCCCAGATTGACCAAGCAGCCATTTTTTTCAGTAGCCTATTCTATGGCTGTCTCTAAGAGTTTGGGAAGCACAGAGCCAGCCCAAGTTTTCCTTATGCATCTGTATGTGTCTGATGAGAACTCAACTTGCTTCCTGTAGTGAAGCTGGTAAAGTAGACTTCTGTGTCTCTGAGACCTGAGGTGGCAGATTGAGCCCAGCAGTTAAAGCACATGAGTTCATTTCTCCAAAGCATAGCATGATCAAGCTGAGTTACAGAGAAGGCTGCACAGCAAGAGAAAGCTTATCATTTATTCATTGAGCTTCCTGTTTGCCATTTGAGACTTGTACCAAAAGAGATTTGGAGGTCACCCTGTGCTCCTGTCTTCAGGGACATCTAGTTCTGTCTCCTTGAGTGGAGCACATTTTTTAAAGTTATAATTTAAATTTAAAATGATTTTAATTTTTTAAAAAGATATATTTATTTTTAAAATTTTTATTTAGTGTGTGTGTGTGTGTGTGTGTGTGTGTGTGTGTGTGTGTGTGTGTGTGTGTAGGTGTACAGGTGTGTGCATAGGTGGGTGCCCTAAGAGACCAGAAGAGAGCATCAGATCCCCTGGAACTGGAATTATAAGTGATTTTGAGCTGGCCAGTGTAGGCCTGGGAACCAAACTCTAGCCACCAGGAAGAGCAGCAAGCACTCTTAACTGCTAAGCTATTTTTCCATCCACCACTGTTTTGTTTTATTTTGTTTTGTTTAAAAAAAACAGGAATTAAATCCAAAAAATGTGTGAAGCTCCCATGTTCTATGTTTTTGAAGAATGATGTCTCAAGTATGATTCACAAGGTTCCGTTGACTTACTTCAGACTGTGATTTGAGCCTCCCTGAGAGAATGGGTGTGCTAGTAGGGCACTCTAGATGTTCATTATAGCACATTACACCCTCCTTCCACGTTTAGCCAAATACAAGTCCCCTCCCCATATTATTCTTTATTTCTTCTTTGAAATTCTCGTACATGTATACATTGTATTTTTGTCTTATCCACTTCACCCACTGCTCCCTCCAAATCCTCTGTACCCTCCCAACACATCTCTGTCCCAACTTCATTTCTTCTTTAAGAAATTATAGACATGTATACATTGAGTACACACACATACACACACACACACACACACACACACACACACACACACACACACACACCCCTATTTGAGTCCAATTAGTGCTGCCCATATGCAAATGGATAATGCAAATATTTTTATTTCTTTTTTTCATTTATGACCTTACACACTTTTCTGATAAGAAAGATATGAGCAAATTGGCTAGCACTGACTGGAGAGAGAACCAGCATTCAAGTTCACTCCCATGGCTATGTGTGAGAAAGTTTACTTTATACATGGGAGTTTCTTAGGATGAATTGTGACGTAGCTTTTGCTAGAATACATGATTTAAGTGTGAGAGGGCTGCCCAAGTTGTCATTTATAACAGTGTAAGAAGGGAAGTACCAAAATTTCCATTGGATTCTATTTGTCAGTCAGGATAATCTTGAGATAATGGTGTGGCTATTCAAACATGGAGGCTGTTTGAGGTTGTCCTTGAGTACAACTGCATTCTGGTGCTGTGAACACTGTCTCTTGGTGAAGAATACTTTCATGCTCTCACTTGGGGCCCTTCAATTAGGACTGTCAAATATCACAACCATGGAATTGAACCTGACATAAATTGTATATATTCAGGGCCATTGCTATCTCACAGAATCCCTTCCGGTTAGCTTTGTTCAGCCTTCGACATTGAATACAATGCTGCCATCTACAGAGTTCATCCTCAAAATCCACCCAATTGAGTTACAAAAACAACAACAAGACTTTTTTTAAAAATTTACAAAGAATGCCACCACAATAATGCTTTAGGTAAGTTTAAGATTGTGAGCTGGGCCACATTTGTGGCTTTCCTTGGCTACCTGTGGTCTCACATAGCACATGGACAACAACTGGACAAGCCTGCATGATACTCTCAGTACAACATTTTGCTTCCATTTAGTGGGAATTTGTCTTGATTCACACATCACCACCTTGCTGGATAAAGACTGCTACATAACAACACAGTTTTTAAAATGTTTCATTTTAGTTATTTCTTTTGTGTGGATGAGTAAGTGTGAGCGAGGCTTGTAAGTGCCATGGTACATGTGCACTGAGAGCAGAGAACCACTCTTTCTTTTTTTTAAGTTTTTTTAAAATTTTATTTTATAATTTAATTTAATTTTACATGTCAGCCACGGATTCCCTTGTCCTCCCCACTCCCGCCCCCCCAACTTCCCCTCAGCCCAACCCCCATTCCCATCTCCTCCAGTGCAAAGACTCCCCTGGGGATTGAGAACCACTCGTAAGAGTCATTTGTCTCCTGATATCTTGTTTTTCTGGGGATGGACTCAGGTCTCAGGTTGTCAAGCCTATGCACAGGTCCCATGCCCAGCGAGCCTTCTTGCTAGCCCCAGTGTGTTATTTTCTTAATCTAGACACATGGTTCTCTCATACTGTACACTATGTGTGTGCTACATCTACTTACGTCTTCAACATCTGGGATACTTACCATTTCCAGTAGATTAAAAATGGGGCTGGAGAGATGGTGCAGCAGTTCAGAGCACTAACTGCTCTTGCAGAGGACCTGGGTTCAGTTTCCAGTACCCGTATGTTTGCTCACTGCCAGAGGATCCAACACCCTCTTCTGACCTTGGCAGGCATGAGGCACACATATGTTGTACATGCATATGTGCAGGAAAAGCACCTAGACACACAGTGGTGGTTTGAATAAAAGTGGACTCATAGGCTCATAGGAAGGGAGTGGCACTATTAGGAGGTGTGACTTTGTTGAAGTAGGTGTGACCTTGTTGGAGGAGGTCACTCAGAGTGGCTTTGATATCTCAGATGCTCAAGCTAGGTCCAGTGTGGTAGTCTTCCTTTTCTGCTGCCTGTTAATCCTGATGTAGAACTCTCAACTCCTTCTCCAGCACCATGTCTACCTGACTCCACCATGCTTCCCACCATGATAATGGACTAAACCTCTGAAACTGTAAGCCAGCCCCAAGTTTTTCTAAGAGTTGCCATAGTCATGATATCTCTTCACAGCAATAGAAACCCAAACTAAATCACACACAATACAATTAAAAAATAAAATGCATAAATAAAAGGGTTGCTATATTTTGCCTGAGTCTATACTTTTTAATAGATTTAATCTCTTTGACAGTGTTCCCTAACATAATACTTTTATTAAAGAAACTCTACACTCTTTGTGATAGAGTTTGTGTTTGCTTCTGAAGAGGTTAAACTCCAATTCTCACAACTGAATTTAGGTTTCAGTTCTCTGAGAAAGGCAAAACAGGTGTCTCTCCCAACAAAGGGCCATTTATCCTTAATACCCTAGCAATCAGGGAAGAGGGAGAGAAAAAACACGAGGTCTAAGTTAACCTCACCAAGTCTCAAGGACAAATCCTGAAGCCCTTCTGGGTCATGTCTGGACTTGCCCAATCTTGTGCAAGCATGTCCAAAAATGATAAGACTAAACCGTAGCCGTTAAAAGTATACTGGAGTAACTGCTGATTGCTTAACCAATTATATATGACATGACCTAACTGTCCCTAAAACTCCCCTGAGCTGTACTTAAAAGGAGCCTACATGCTCCTCTCGAGTCATTGCCATTTTGTACAGGTGTTGGCCCTGCATGCATGCTGGAACATTAATAAACACTCTCTGCCTTTACATACTATTTGAGTCTGGGGTCTCCTTCAGTGTTTCCTCCGACCCTAACACTTCCTTCACTGGATTCTCTGAAGATCAGAATCGAGACTCCTCATTCATTCATCTGCTCATTGGCCAGTAGCCAGATAGGAAATATAGGTGGGACAAGGAGAGAGGAGACTTCTGGGAAGTGGAAGGCTGAGGCAGAGAGACGCTGCCAGCCGCCATGATGAGAAGCAGATGTTAAGATACCAGTAAGCTACGAGCTATGTGGCAATTTATAGATTAATAGAAATGGGTTAATTTAAGATATAAGAACTAGATAACAAGAAGCCTGCCACGGCCATACAGTTTGTAAGCAATATAAGTCTCTGTGTGTTTACTCGGTTGGGTCTGAGCAGCTGCGGGACTGGTGGGTGAAAGAGATTTGTCCTGACCATGGGCCAGGCAGGACTGGAGAAAACTTCAGCTACACTCATCTCTCTCATATATAGTTATGGAGATCCCTCATTCATTCATTCATTCATCTATTTTATATATAGTTATCAAACAAAGTAGTTAACAAGAGTGGTAAGAAAGATAAGGTGCTGTCCTCATGCTTATAGTCTAGTGAGAGGTGTGGACAACACAAGACGGATGTGTGAAACAGACACAGTGAGGTAGCAGTGCTGGGTAGAGGGTAATAACTCACAAGGGGAGCTGCTATGTGGTCCTTGGGGGCAGAGTGTAGGAAGAGGTAAAGCTCCTTGGAAAACACCACCCCTGCTGCTACTGGCACCTGGTACAACTTAGCTCGGCAACAAAATACTTGTAAAGTTAAAGTGAGACAGGACCAAAGAATTGGTGAGTGAGAGGCTGGCAACACCGTACTTCAGCGACTGTGGAACCGTGATTCCCGGAGGAACGTGGAGTCAGTGTTCTACCACATCTGCTTCGTGTCAGCCAAGCATAAAGGCCTGGGTTGCTCTCCCTAAGTGAGGCTCATTTATTGTTCGTTCTCACACTGGAAAAGCAATAAAACCAAAAAACAAAGCCTGCTCAACATGGTCACTAAATTAGTCTTTGCTGCTTACTTAGTTTCATTTGTAGGTTCTGGTGCTGAGGCAAGCTTAGATGTAGTTAATGTGTGTCTTTAGAAAAGGAAAGAGGATGCCCCCAAGTCACTCCTCCAGCCTTAGGTTTCATAACTGTAGGAGGAAGAGGGCAGAGGCTTTGGAAGTGGCTCAAACGGGGGCTGGAAATGGCTAGGAGTCTGAAAACCAGGACCATGGGCAAAGGTAAAATAAAATGAGTTGACTTAACCGAGGAAAAAAACACCAAAAGGGTGTTTAAGGAGACATGGAGAATACATGAGCTGCTGGGTATGTACTTATCTGAGGTCCTATTGAAATGGAAAAGATTTCAGTTGACTTTATGCAGTGTTTCTTTCTCACTGTTGAGAATCTCATGGCATTCTGATTCTTTCCACCAAGGGAATTGGATCCAGACTTCTTAGTTTCCATAACTGAGCTCGATCATTCCCTATTAAAAGGAAGGTAATTAGCTCATGATTGTGTTTAGAAGGGATGGGGTTCTTATAGACACTGCTGTGTCTGGGGGACGTCAGCAGCATAACAGCACATTTTGGAGTTTTGTTTCTGGATATGTCAAGTGTAACAAGAGAATCACGCTGCTTTTTCAGTAATGCTTTTAACAAAAGATTCCTGAACTTCATTCTACCTCTTTTTTAAAATGACTGCGTGTGTGTGTGTGTGTGTGTGTGTGTGTGTGTGTGTGTGTGTGCATGCATGTGTACACATGGTGTATATGTGAGCATACAAGCAGGTGAGTGTACATGCAGGTACATGTAGATACCAGAAGTTAAATTTGAGTGTTTTCCTCAGATGCAAACCTTATTTTTTGAGACAGAATCTTTCACTGAGATCCAGGGCTCATGGATTTGACTAGGACATTTACCTGATTCCCAAGTATGCTATGATCTCTGCCTCCTCAGCACTAAGATTACACACACACAGCCCTGCACCCTGTTAATTTTAGGTGGATCTGGGACATGGAATTCAGATCATCTTGTTTGCATGGCAAATACATCGCCCACTGAGCCACCTCCCTGGCCCAGTTTTTCTCTTTTTGGTTTTCCTAGTGTAGATATGTAACACTGACTCCTTTGTAGCCTCTCATTTGGGTGTCTGTGAACACAGCCGTTACCATGTAAACGAAAATGTTCCATGTGCTGGAAGGCAGGCTGCTGTGTTTCTCTGACCTTTGATACCTTGGTATCATATAACAGTTTCCTCTGAGATTGAAATATTTCATCCTGAAGGGAAGCTCTTAAGACTGAAGGTAAACAACTCAAAATAGTGTCAGGAAGTCCCTGAAACTGATCAGATTCATTAGATCCTGGCCTCCCCAGGACTATATAAACAATAAAGAAAGCTAAGAGTCATTCTCAGACAAGCCAAGCTGCAAAGAAGACGCTGGGGCCAGACCCACTGCCTGGAAGAAGCAGAAATGAGCCGAGCTGCCTAGAGGAGGTTTAGAAGAAGTGAGTCACTGGAAAGGACACTCTCCAGCCTGTTGAGCTGCCTGCTGGCTGTGCAGTGTGCTCCAGGTTCCTATCTTTGTGAGGTGTCACCCATGCTGGGGTGGGCTTTGGTGATGCAGCTGCCCTTGAGTCATTTCTGTGCCTGTAACCCTTTACCCATATTCCTGCAAGTGACCCCAATAAACTTGGGTCACCATGGTAGACTTTGGTGGTAGCTGTGCTTTGGTCTGCCATGGGCTCACTGGGGTGAGTAGATGTGTGTGTGTTACATCTCCCTAGGAAAAGTCTTGTCATACAATACTTGAGCAAAAACATGGCATTTCTGTCTAGCTCATTCTCCTGTTGGGTCTTTTTTTGCATGATTTATTTTACTTCTTTGGGAATATATAAACATGTTTTTCCAGTTGAAATGAAAATTCCAAACTTATGCCTGGCCATGTAGACGTCAGTCTGTCTGAACAATGTGAATTGGTTCCTGGTTCCTGTTTGTCAATGCTTGTGCTACGATGTTAAATGCAGATGTCTAAATTGGCAGCTTCACACATAAATGATTGGTTTTTTGTTTTTCTTTCTTCAAATATGCTCAAGGCTCAGTAAAGCCATACCAGAAAAGAAATAGCGTTTACTCAAAAATGTACATGTTCCCAAGTTCTTTATCTTGTGGTGAGAAACAATTAGACTTGAAGGAAGCTGGCCAGGCATGGGACAGCTGCAGGTTGGAGTGTCATGGCTGACTGGTCGGCTGGCCATCTTCCAACAGCCTCTGAAATCCTCCTCCACCTCTAAACTGCCATTGGATTTGGTTCATTCCAGGTTTTGTAACATAGTCCTCTTTTGTTTGAAAGATGCTGTGTTAGAGCAGAACTCTCTCACCAGAACCCAAAGTGCTTTTGTGAGCCTGGCTGCCTCCCTTCCACTGTTGCCTGAAATATAAGTGGCTTGGATTCCTACAAGACCCACAAGGCCTACGGTAGGATCAAGAAATGAAAATAGGGTAGACACTTTAGTCCTACTCATTCTTTGACATCTGGCTTCTGCTGACTTTTGTAGATCATTTAGTTCTTGGGTACAACATGGGCATGTGCTCCAATTATCTGTTTCCATCATCCACCCCCATCATCTTCTGCCCATCATCTACAACTATCATCAGCCCTACCATCCACTCCCATCACTTCATTCCTCTAACCCACTCTCATCATCCAGCTTCCCTAGCTACCTTAGCAACTGATACTTTCTCTGAAGCCCTATTGTAGAACTCCCCATGCTAACTTCTTCATGTCTCAGCTAGTGGTGTCATAGTGTTTAAGAATTTTGAAAGTGACTGGAACTCTCAGTATCCTGATGTTTTGGGCGTACTTGACCTAAAGAAAGATGCTTCTGTAACCACTGTCCACCCAGGAAGCTCTTTCTAATTCATGCTCCTGGAAGGTGAATAGGGTAAAATCTACAAGTTTACTAGGGAAGTACTGTATTCCAGACAGGGGCATGCCTAGTCACATGACTAAGTAAGGCCCATCCCCAGATTTGTCTCTATCTCCCAGGAGAACTTTTTAGATTTATAGTCTCAGAGGTAGGGCTACTTCTGAAGGAAATTATAAAACTGCATGATTAAAGAGCTTTGATCAGGGTGGATGCAAACAAGTTGGAGACAGCTAAAAGGGACAGTGGCCTTTCTTGGTAGTGAGGGAACAATGAAAACTCCTAGAATACGTGATCACTCTATTGGGCTGTGGTTCAAGGTCCAGTCTTTACCAGTAGATTGCAAAGGAGGTACTTTCTTGTCCAAGTAACTTCACACAACTTCTGGAAGCATTTTTCCAGAGTTGTTGGCTCCTGAGAGAGAACCGTCATCAATTGCATGTTTGAGTCCTTGTCCTTAGGTTGGTAGATGTGCCTGGGTAGGGTGGGATTATTTTGGAATTTGCACTTCTTTCTAAAATTTAGTAGAAATTAGTTGATGAGCTCCTTAGAAAAGCAAGTCTCTGAACTCTGTTCTCAGAAAGAAAACCCTGATGCCTTTGGGCCAGCCACTAGCGGCTGTAAGAACACTAGTGTTTGAGAGAGGAAGAGGCAGTCATTTGGCTGGTTGGTCCAATAAGATGATTTTGGTCCATGCTGAAACCTAAACCCAGCATTATGGCTAGTTTCTGTTTGCTTGTTTTTCAAAGCATCTCAAGGGAGCCCAATAAGATTTTGTGATTTGTGATATTTGACCAATTCTCCAATATAGTCACATACATTGGAACCTCAGCAAAGTTCTAAACACAGCCCAGTCCTTAACATTTGTGGTCAATATTGACCAGTTGTTTGTTCTTTAATCTTTTCATTTTGCATTTATCCTTAGTATGAGAAAGGACGTGAATGTGTTATTCACAACCTACTGCAATGACCATTATCAAATTAGCTGTACTAGAGGCTGGCATATACAAACTAAGATGGCTTAGTTTATAAAGTACATGTGAGTGGGAGGACCCAAATTTCATCTCCCTAAAAGCTAGGCATGATGGCACATGCCTGTAATCAAAGTGCCGGGAAGGCAGAGACAGGTGGATCCCTGGAACTTGTTGGCCTGCCAGCATCTGAATCGGTGAGATTAGGGTTCAGTGACAGATCTGTCTTAAAAACTAAAGTGGAGCTTCATAAAGAGACACATGTCTCTGGTCTCCACATGCACACACAGGCACACATGTACAAACATGTACAACATACATACACACAAAATAAGAAACAGATACAGAAGTGAATTTGGTTAATTATACTTGATCCCCAGGTCACATATCTTGGTCTCTTAGTAAAGTGTTAAGCATGGGCACAGAAGTATTATGGCACTTAAGAGTGACAATGTTTGTGTTTCATACTGAGTTGGACCTTTCTAACCCACCGGTTCCCACCTCTGCCCTTTAACTTTGGTTATATTTTGCAGAGCAAGTATCTTGCTTCTTTTTTAAGCAAGGGGCTTGTGTAATGACTCATCAGGTTATAGTACTTGTTGCCATGCCTGACTACTCAAGGCTGGTCCCTAGAACCCAACTGTGAGAAGAGAACTGATGCCTATAAGCTGTCTTCTGACCTACACACACAGACCCTGATCATGTGTACTTAAGCATGCATGTGCTCAAAAACACCACCCCCACCAGATGCATAAAGACAAGTTATTTAAAAAAAATTAGCACTCATGTCCCACCTTTGCCACAATTTTGTTTTTATTAAAAAAAAACTTTTTCTCTAAGTCAAGGTCTCCCATGGGAAGTCAGCAGAGCCTGGTACATTCAGTTAAGGCAGGTCCAAGCCCCTCCCCACTGCACCAAAGCTGTGCAAGGTGTCACACCTTAGGCACTGGGTTCCAAAAAGCCCGCTCATGCACCAGGGATGGGTCCTGATCCCACTGCCTGCCCCCCCCCCCCCCAAACAGTTCAAGCTAAACAACTGTCTCACCTATCCAGAGGGCTTAGTCCAGTCCCCTGGGGGCTCCTCAGCTATTGGTCCACAGTTCATGCATTTCTACTAGTTTGGCTGGCTGTCTCTGTACATTTTCCCATCACGATCTCGATGTCCCTTGCTCATAGAATTCCTACTCTCTCTCATCAGTTGGACTCCTGGCGCTCAGCCTGGCACCTGGCCGTGGATCTCTGCATCTGCTTCAATCAGGAGGAGGTGGGAATGGGGGGTAGATTGGGGGAGAAGGTGGGGAGGGTGAGAAGAGGTAGGAGGGGGATCTGTGGTTGGTATGTAAAATGAATAGAAAATTTCTTAATAATAAAAAATAAAAAATATGTGCAAAAACAGCAATATATGAAGTCGTAAAAAACTTTTACTGATAATAAAGGTATAATTTTTTTCTTGCAATGTCAAAAACTCATTTTTGGTTAAAAAAGATGAATTATAGTTTTAAAAAACGATGCTTCAAAAATTAGACTGGTGTTGAACTCTAAAATGTGACCTAGAGACTTGAGAAGTTTCTTATGAGGTCTGAGGAATCTGGCTGGGAAAGGAGTGGCCAGGGCTAGATCTGCCAAAGTGCTCAGGAGCGGGACAATTTGAAACATTAACATGTTCTAGCTAATTAAGGTCAAAGAAGAAATTTCTCTGGTATTTTTAAAATGATATTATTTAATGAAATCTAATTTTTCTTTGGAATTTCTATGCAGCTACTCTAATCAGTAATCATCTATATACTTTGAAAGTGTAGGATCATTAAATTGTATACACTAAGGGGTTGGATTAATTGACACCAGAGCATCTAATTTAACCTTATTTCACAATTAGGAAAATGAGTATCAGGTAAGGTCACGATTACTCAATAGTACAGCTTGCTTCTTTTGAAATGCTTTCCATGGCTTCTTGTTTATAAAGCCTGAGCTCTGCTTGAACTTGAAGCCACTACCTTGTTGGCTCTCCCTTCATCGAAATAGAAAACCAAGACATCCCCATCCTTCCTTCCTGCAGAGTCCAATCCCTTTGACCTCACTGGGGCAGGAGACCCTGGAAGGCCTGAGAGCTGAACCCAGCCTTGCCTCCTCCAATGGCGGATGTTAGAGAGAAGGCAAATTGAGCAGGCAGGATGCAGTGCTGAGCCAACTTGCCATTCTAACCATGGCACAGACTTAGGAAAGCTGTCAGAACCAGCAGAGGCCAACCTGGAATCACACAGGGATGCTGGTGGCAGATGGGAAGCCGCGATGGTGAATGCAGGAGTTGGCAGCATAGTCCTGGTCCACTGATCCTCTTCCAAATGCATGGCTGGCTTTCGAATTGTCATGCCTCTGCCATCCCGTGCTCTCTGCTGAAGTGTCTACACGTTTCTGAGGAATTAAATTCTTATGATCTGACTCTTCATTTGAATGAGAAGCAGAAAGAATCATTACCCTTTGCAAGTGACTAGGCAAAGTGAGATTATGGGCAATTACAGAAGAAGGATTTATGCGGGAAAAACAGCCTGAAGTTTTGTTCAGTTGTTCACAAAGCCAAGGGGTAGCAACTCTGTTCTTTCCTGGCCTTCAGTGGCTCAGCTTGACATAGCATTTCCATATACAGAGGAAGAAGAGTGAAGGATATGTGCAAGCTCTTTCTTTTTTTTCCCCTTGATGCAGAAAACAAGTGGGTGCCTAGAATTCCTTCTCGGAAAACATTATGCTCCTGTCTCATTGGCCAGAAACATGCCATGTGACCAATCCTGGAGGGAAGGAATATTTGGAAAGAAGATAGTGTTTCTAGCCTCTGATTGAAAGAGGCAAACAGATACTGAGAATGGTTTGGTCTGAACTTAAAACCAGAGTCCCATAGAGATGATGGGGGGATGAGGCGGTCACCTCTTTCCTAAGAGGCAGGGTTTCTCTATAAGAATAATTGACTGTCATGTGACCTCTTGATGAACTTGGATTTTGTACATTAGTTTGGGTTCAAGTGGAAACGTTTAATTATGCAGTGATTTTTCTGCTGGTTGAATTTACATATGCATAGCATTTTACTGTAGCAAGCACTTCACACATTTTTATTATTTTATATTTGATCCTCACATGCATTTGAAGCACAGAGGCTGCAGAGATGCTAAGCAGTTCAGATCACTTACTGCTCTGGCAGAGGACCCAGGTTTGCTTCCCAGTACCTACATGGCAGCTCGAAACCATGTGTGACTCCAATTTCAGGTTATCTGGTGCCCTCTTCTGGCCCCATAGGCACCAGGTACACACTTGGCGCACAGACACACATGCAGACAAAACATTCATACACAGATCACTGAATCTTAAAATAACTTGGAATGCAGAGTCTGTTTTGCCAGCATCATGGAAAAGCAAGCTGACACCAGAGGAACTCAGTCCCAACAACTAGGACAGGCATTGAGATAATCCCCTCTAGTGTCTCCGTCACTGCATCTGCATTGGTTTCTGTATCACAGACACTGAATGCATATTCTGTTTAGAGAAAAAGAAGGTGGACTGTGTTTGGGTGGCAGCATGTAATCTTTCCTTTTTCTTCCCCCTTCTCAGAGACCCTCAGCAGATGGGTCTCCAGGTACTCCTTCCCTGTTGTTAGAGTTTTTCTGTCTGGCCCACAGTCAGGGCAAATCTCTCTCACCCGCCAGTCCCAAGCCGCTCAAACCTGATCAAGTAAACACAGAGACTTATTTTGGTTACAAACTGTATGGCCATGGCAGGCTTCTTGTTAACTGTTCTTACAGCTTAAATTAATCCATTTTTATTAATCTATACCTTGCCACATGGCTTGTGGCTTACCGGTACTTTACATCTTCCTTGTCCTGATGGCAGCTGGCAGTGTCTCCTCACTCAGCCTTCCATTTCTCAGCTCTATTCTCCTCCTTGTCCTGCCTATACTTCCTGTCTGGCCATTGCCAATCAGTGATTTATTCATTGACCAATCAGCAACACATTTGACATACAGACCATCCCACAACACTTCCCAGGGCAGATTGTCCACTTCACAGTCATAGCAGGTCAAATGCTTGTTTGATGAAACAAGGCATACTTATTTTCTGTGAAGTGTGCTTACATATACAGTTGCTTTTCATTTTTATCTTTTTTCTATGCAAGTACGGAAACTATTGAGATATCTCTCTCTGTCTTTCTCTCTGTGTCTCTCTGTGTCTCTCTGTGTCTCTGTCTCTCTCTCTCTGTCTCTTTCTCTCTCCATACCCTAAACATGGCTCCTCGGGAGAGCGGTCTGTGTGGTTCATCACTGGCTCCTTTTCCCCCTCAGTTGGGTCAGGGCTTGTGAAGGGGATGACAGCAGGAAGGATAGGAGCTTGTGACATTTCAAAGTTCTGTCACCAATGCCCTCCCTGGTGAAGCATAACTAAAGTCGATCTTTATAACAGTATACATCAATACATTTATAAAAAGTTCCTGTATTCCATAGAATTACTTCTGTGTCTAGTTATTCATGGCACTAAATGACTTTTTGATTCATGTCAGTGAAGAGTCGTGTCATCTGCCTCTTGAAGGGAAGCTGAGCTAGCAGCAACAGGTGACAGACAGTTTCAACAGGTGACAGACACATGGCAGCCAGGTTTCCGAGGCTTTGGCATGGTCAAACCTTCTGCTTTCTGTAGCAGCACGTGCAGAGACCATGGGCTGGGCTAAAACTGAATAGAGTGAGCATTGAAGTCACTGTCCAGCCATGAGATGGCGAGTAAATGAACGTCCACCCACACTAAAGGTTAACATTTGGAGACTTCCCAGTGTGGCTTCTGCAGTGATTTAAAGAGAGGTCCGGGACCGTTTGTGCTCACATTTCCTCCAGTGTTGGTAAAAAGTGAGACTTTTGTGGGGCCACACCAATCTTTTCTCTCAATTATAAATTGATTTTTCTCATAAGACAGCAGTAAAAGGAAAACTAAGAAGGAAGACCACATCTTCCATTTTTCACCATTTTAACCCAGTGCCCGCTTAACTTACTTGACGTAAAGTGAAAGTTGATGTGGGCTTTGTGCAGATGTGGGGGTTGCTGATAACACGGGAAGGATGTTTTGCCTTATGAGTGTGAGCAAATAAAGGGAATGATAGGAACGAGGGGCAACTGTACCAAAAGAAAGGGCTGACGGGAATATTCAGGTCTCAATTGCATCCTGCCTGGTAGTAATGGCTTGACTGTACACAGTGGGTTATGAATCGGCTTTCCTGAGGTCCATGCTGAGACTTTGCAGTGAGGCAGAAATCTTCACATCTCCTGCTTTCCCTGTGAAAGTCTCAGAGTTGCCTTAACCTAATCTTCACAGATCTAAGGAAAGCAAGACCTAGAGGTTAATGTTGTCCAAAGTCAGATGACTCCGGCTGCTCTGGGGTCCTGGGTTATCGTCTCTCAGTGTGCGTGCATTCAGTTTTACAAGTCAATCAGATCCTGTTGGGACCTTCCCAGGGAGATAATTCAATACTGTTACTCTGTGAATCTCTGCTCATCCTGAAAATAATTTGCATATGATGCAATAAAACAAGAAAAAAGATCAGGTGTAATCAGAGACAGTCCTTGACTCTGAGAAAACATTCCTTTAGGTTTATGGTATGAAAATAAAATTCTGAGACCACAGTATTACTATTTAACACTTGGGTGTTTTCATATCTCAGGCAAATGAAAATACGGGCCATCGTGCAGACCACTCTGAAGTCTAACCAAGAGTGGGAGAGCTGCCAAAAATGGGCTTCCTTTTGGTTTCTCAGATTCTGGAAGAAAGCAATTATATTGTTTTTGTTTGTTTGTTTTGTTTTGTTGTTCAACCTTGCTAGTACCTTCTTGCTTATGGACAATAAATGCACGCTTTTCCATGATGGTCCTGGGTAAATGGATATTGGTATCACCTCTTCTATGCTGGGGGTTATCTTTAATGCCAAATGAAAGGCACTTTATATTTCCATGGCTGCTCCCATTTGTGCTGGAGACATTTGCTCCTTTGCCTTCAGGTTTCTTCCACACCATTGCCAGTCATCTGCTTTCCCAGAATCCTTTGCTAACTGACTCCCCAGCAGGTTCAGTGCAAGTTGGGAAAACAATAGGAAAGGAAAGCCGGATGGAGCTGTTTCCCAGTCTCCCTCTGCATTAGAAGCATTTGTCAGTGGCCAGAGTTTCTGGGTGGGGACAGCCCCAAGACAGCCCTGTTGTCTGCCCTCTGGATGTGTCCTCTCTGAGACTCAGCCCACAGGAGGTCAAAGCTGCTCCAGTCCCCCCCCTTGCTGGCTGGCTGGTGCTCCCAGCACCCAAGTCACTAATTGCTTCTGTGAAATTCTTTGTCTTGGGCTCTCTGATAAAGCTTCTGTTTTGCTAACAATTGATCAATCTGCTTTCTGACGAATGTGCCTACTGTGGCAGGTTGTGTTTGACAGTTTTGTTCTAACAGTGACTTTTCTTTTTAGAAACATTATATGAATATTATGTGGATTACTAGCCTCACGTCTGCCAAAATCTCAGGTTTATTCTCTGAGCCAGCCTGGTGGGTGGTTTCTCACCCTATCCCGAAACACAATAATTATTCCTCTTCTTTGTTACCCATGTTCTAATCCTTCCCTTTTAATTTTGTGTTTATTGCAAAAACCTTTGTCTTTGTGTTTGAAATATAATAGGCTTATGAGCTCTAGTCTTTGAAATACCTCTGCAGATTCTCAGTCTGGGGCTCAAGTAAAGCTGCCAGATACTCCCAGGCTTCCCCCTCCTGTGTCTTACTCTGGATTTGGGCATCATCAGAGTATTTTTTGAGTCAGATTTATATCCAAGTGGGTTTTCTCTGTTTATTTCTACAATTTGGAACCACGGATAGGCACAGATAGTACAGTTGTGTAAACCCGCTGGCAGGTGGCCCATCCATAGACGTGTGCAGAAGAGAATGAGAACAGCCACACCTCTTTCTGCTCTTTGTCATCAGAGCTAGCCTTCACTGAACGAAGGCTATGCGGTACCTCCTACTTTTGATATGTATTACATCATTTAATCCTGCTCTCTGGTTAAGGTGTTAGACTTCAGAGATGACCCAAACCCTAACATCTGTTTTAACCACTGACAAGGGGGCGTTCTGTTTGATTCTAGTGTCCTGATCTCTTAAACAATGCCTATGTTGTCTCTAAACTTAAGGTCACTGAAAACCATTTTAATCAGATAGTGATGTCAGAACTAACCAGAATATAACGCGCTGTTCTTCTTGTTGTTTTTCAGCATTTGACTTTTGGATACTTGTACTGTAAGGGAATTTTCTTCACTCTAAAAGGGTCAATTAGCCATTTGATTAAAGGTCAGCCTTGTTCAAACAGATAACTTTCTTCAAAATTTTTAATTATATATACTTAGTTTTCTATTTAGGGTGTATGTGTGTGTGTGCACAAGAACATGTGTGTGCATGCTTGTATGCGTGTGTGTGTGTGTGTGTGTGTGTGTGTGTGTGTGTATGTGTGTGTGTGTGTGTGTGTGTGTGTGTGTGTGTGTGTGTGTGTGCCACATGTACCACAGTGTCCTGTGGAGATCAGAGGACAACTCAAGGGAGTAACCTTTCTCCTTCTACCATATGGGTCTGAGAGATCAAACTGAAATCCTCAGACTTGACAGCAAGTACCTTTACACAGTGAGCCATCTCACTGGCTCCCAGACAACTTTCTTAATATATTTATTAATGCTTTTTCTTGAAATGTGCTATTTTGTATTTTATTTGGAATCATTCAAAAATATATTTGTAAGAAAATGGGTTTTCTTCCCATTGCTTGGTGATGTATAAAGAATATACAGAAAGGTTTTATGTGTCCATGAATATCCGTGCAAAATAAAACAGTCATCCTGCATGAATTAAACAGACACGGGAGCATGGTGACTTGAGTCTCCTGGGCACTCAAGTTACAAGCACATGGGGATAAATTAACATAGTGATGGTTTTGTGCATGTTATGTACTTCTCTTTAGAAAACTTTCTCCTCATTATCTCTTCCCTCTCATAGTTGACCACTGTCTCATTAATATTAAATAGCTTATCAGTGTGCGCTGTTGTGGCCTGAATTTGAAATGTTCCCTGCAGGCTGTGTTTCTGGACACTGGATCCCTAGTTGGTGCCACTGTTTAGGGAGGTTGTGGAACCTTTAGAAGATGGTGCCTTGTTGGAGGCTGGAGGAAGGATGTTGTAAGATGGGCTTGAGGGCTTCTGGATTCACCTCACTTCATGTTCTCGCTCTCTGTTACCTGTGTGTGGTTGAGATATGATCAGCCAGCTTCCTTCTCCGGCTGTCCACTGCCATGCTTTCCCTGACATTATGGATTTATCTGTGTGGAACAGTGAGCCAGAGCAAACTCTTTCTTCCTTGAGTTGATCCTGGTCCGAGTGGTTTATCACAACAGCAACAACAAAAAAACTAATAAATTTGCTTTAGAAACTGAAAGTTTGTCCTTTGGGTAATGAGTGCCAATCCAGACTTTGTGTTTATAAGGTCCTCACTGCAAAGGTTCCATCAATGATCAATCAAATGACCGATGATTGTGTGGCCTTTTAATAAACTTGGTGGTTTCAACAGAACTCAGCAGGTGAAAACTGTAAATGCCAATAATTAGTGTTGAAAAACAGTGGACTTTTAAAATAAATGATATAACATATTCAGGTGATACTGGAAAATTTTGTGTTGTCTTTGAATTTGATGGATCCCTTTTCAGCTTTTTCTGTGTGTCTCTCTAAATGTACATATAAACCGGAAAGTCTGTACTATCCTTTCTTATGTTTGCATTTATGTATTTGAGAATTTTATCTGAATAACAATGAAGCAATATTTATAACTAATGTCTACCTCTAGCTCATGTCCTAGTATTATAAAGATCATTGGAAATCTGAAGTACTGATTCTTAGATGTGTATAAAATACTTTGTCTCATTTATAGACTTTTATCTGTTTTGTCTTTTTAGTTTTCTTTTTTAATTTTTCCATGTTGGCGTGATATGCATATGTATGTATGCATGTTTGCATGTGAGTGGGCATGTGTGTATGCATGTTTGTGTGTGTGCATGCACATGTATGTCTGTGTATGTATGTGTGCGTGTGTGCGTGCGTGCACATGCCTGTGTGGGAGCTGACATCAGATATCATCCTTACTCTTCCACCTTTTTCTTTGAGGCAGGGTCTCTTGTTCAAACCCCAAACCCATCAACGTGGCTGGTGTCACTAGCCAGCTTGCTCTGGGATCCCATGTCTTTACGTTACATACCTTTCTGTCATTCATGGGGGTTTCTGAGGATCTGAACTCTGGTCCTCAGAACAGCAGGCACTTTCACTACTGGGTCACTTCCTCTGCTAGACTTTCAGTTTCAGAAGGGCAGTATCACACTAGGAACAAATTTCCTATGGTATGGGGCCTGAAACACGTGCCTTCATTTGAAAATGAATTATTGCAGTGTTGGGAATTGGATCTGATTTTATACTCATCTCCGAAGATGGCACCCTGATGAATCAGATAGTGCACTGTGTGTTTCACTTTCTCTGGACCTCAGGGGGCCCTATGACTCACCATTGGCTAGTAGAGTGGGGTCAAATTAACACTACAGAAGTTCCCAGAGCCTGGGTGCTAAGTGGCTTTGGTTTAGGTGTCATGTTCTTACAGAGCTTGTTCTAAGAGAAGCTACATGCCATGCAAATGCCCAGCTGTCTTGAGGGTGCTCTGCTGCAGGGAAGCCCCAGATAAATCCTGTAGAGGCTGCTGTGGAAAGAGGAAGATGCTCAGCCATCCCTGAGCTTTCCAACCTGTTAGCAGAGGTAGTGGGCACACAAGAGATCTTCAGACTGTGGACTCAACTAGCATCTACCAGTAACCTCACGTAACATCTGAAGAAGTACTTGGTTGAACCTGTTTGGCAGTTTCTGTCTAGAAATAGATCATAGAAAATCATCACCCCTCTTCAACTTGTTATGAACATTACCTGTACTAACAGCTAGCTACATGTTGGCAGTTAAAAAAGATAGTTTGAGTGAATCCTTAATATTCATTTGTGCTAATCAAGACTCTTATATGAAGACATAGACATTTGAATGTTTGACAAAGTTAGACAGAAATTTCATTCTTCACCATTTCCTGATTCACTGGCTGAACAAACATTTTCAGACACATAAGTAGCATGGTAAGTCTCATTTATTATTCTCTGTAATTCCAGGGCTTTCCTTCAGCATTGACCAATGCAGCAGCTGGGGTAATGTACAGATAGTGATGCTTATCAAATACAATGCATCTCCTTTTGTTGATGAGATCATGTGACAAATTTTAGCCAATGAGATATGGCTTTTGACAAGGACAATAGAAAGTCAACCTATAATTTCCTAGTGTCCCTGATGGAACTGTTATAGGATGGTAGGGTGGGGAGCCCAAATACTTTGGTGGGGCAGGGGAGCAGAGCCCCAGATTCTTATTGGTCCCTTATGGACAGCTGCATGATCCAGAAACAATTTCTTGTTCTTAAGCACTGAGAGTTGAAAGTAATTTTCACTGATAGCAATCCAAACTGTGTGGCCAAGTGCAGGAATCTACTATCTCACCAGCCCCAGTGTACCTATGCTAAGCCATTGAAAACAACTAGAGGGATGGGGATGTAGCTCAGTGTGGAGGGCTCCAGGTTTAGTCCATGATACTGAAAAACAAAAACCAATTTGAAATCTAAATAAATTTACATGATATGAATTTCTATGTAAGCACAGTTTTAAGGGAGATATTCTGGTTTGACTTCAACTGTATTTCTTTGTGTGTGTGTGTGTGTGTGTGTGTGTGTGTGTGTGTGTGTGTGTGTACCTATGACAGCCTGAATATGGAGGTCAGAGGACAACCTTGGACATTGGTCCTCACTACCTTGAGACAGAGTTACTTTCTTCTTCGCTGTGTGTACCTAGCTAGCTGGCCCATAGACTTCTGGGAATCTCTTGCTTCTGCTTCTCATTTTTCTGTAGGAGGACATGTGATAAAGACATTCAGTACCTGCCCCATCCAATCTTTATGTCTGTTCTGGGAAACCAGGCACAGGTCTTCAAGCTTATGTAGCAAATGTTCCAACTGAGCTGTCTCTGCGGCCCTTCCACAGGCTTTCTAAGGCTCTCAGTATAGACACTCTGTCAATAGCACTACTTATTTCCTGGATGATTTGAAAACACTTGATACTCGAGTTGTCCTTGAATCAAGTTGTTTTCCTTTTTGTTTTTGAGAGCAATTTTCTAACAAGGTAATAAAAATAATTAGAGAATATAAAATATTTATGAGTAATAACATGATTAATATTTGTATTACTAAAGAGGCAGATTTTTCCCTTCTAAAATAATTTATTATGGAATTCCAATCTTGCAAGAAAATAGAGACAATAGCATATGAACCCCTCATTCCCCCTAACTCAGCTACAGTAATCTTCAGAATATGGGCAGTTTTTCAAGGATACTTTGGTTTGGCTGGCTAAAATCTCACTCTGTTTCCCTTTCTTCCTGGCACAAAGGATTGATACAGGGCCTTGAGCATTCTAGGCAAGCAACAATGAGCTACATTACCTGCTCTTGGTTAATTGTTTATTTTTGAGATGGTGTCTTATTATATAGTCTGAGGTGGTATTAGATGAGATCCTCCAGCCTCTGCTTCCCAAGTGCCAAGATGGCGGGTATGTACCAGCACACCTTTCGTTCTGTTCTGGTCATCCTCTTCCTGAACCTGTGTAAATGTAGCTGAGTTTTCTATGGGCACCTGTGGTCATGGCTATATTTTTAATTAGGTTCTGTTTTCAACCATGTTTACCAGTTAGTTACCCCATTTCTGGTTTGACTAAGAGAGTCTGTAATGCACACTGTTGTTTTGGGCTAAGTGTTGCCAACTCCATCTTCCATTCTCAGAAGTGGCCTGCTCCGGATGACAGAATAGATAGCCACTCCTGCTATTGAACAGCTAGGCAATGACTCTGACAAGTGGATCCTATGCTTGCTTCTCTGCCCTGCTCCCTGAGTTGTATTATTTCTTGTCTTTCAAGACTCCCCCAGGGCTAAGTCCATCATAACTAGCAAGGCCTGGTTCGCTGTCTCTCTGAGTGCTTATGACAACATCCACCACTAGTGATCGACTCCTTTTGGCATCTATAAAGGCACCAGATACATCCTTTGTGAGGCTGCATGCAAATATTGAAAAAATGAGAATTTCTAGATGAAGACAACAGGGTCCTTTATGAGAGTAGAGATGTTTTGCCCATGAAACCGGCCTAAAGTCTCCAGGACTCTTTGACTAGCCACTGTACACTGATTTTGTTGACCCATGCTGGGGCTGCATTTGTGCACTAAGCTCTCTGGTGCTGTCTGAATGGTTCTTCAGTCCCTCCCTGTGGATCTGAGCACTGGCCTGACTCACCATTCTTACCATCTAGTCCATGCTTATGAATGAGTGACAGTGCCAGAATTCCAGCATTAGTGTGCTTATTTCAAATACACAATAATCATTTTCTGCTGTACTGGGCATGTAACTCTAAGAGTTCTCTCTCCCCATTTAGAATGTAAAGCAAGACATTTGTACATTCAGGAGCACAATAGCATGTAGTTCTGTTATTCTCCATGATCTCAACAGTCACCTGCAATTTCTCTCTGGCATGTCCACTGATTGGCTCATTTCTACCCTCTTCCCACACATAAAGATCCTGTAGTGAGACATGAGAAAATGGAATGAGTCAGGAGTCATACTTGACTGTGAATCTACCACCAATGTAAATTTCTGGAGAACAAAATAAGTATGACTACCTAAGGTATAGACATACCTCTGTTGATACTAGGCTGGGAGATAATAAACAAATACAAAAGAATTAAAATATGGGTGTGGATAATTATTAGGGGCATCAGTGAAGATGGACCCAGGGTCCGTGACTGCTGCCTAGAAAAGCAACTGGGGCTCGTGGCTTGGCTGTTGTGTGGCTGTATCGGTTTATAGTCTCCCCTGTGTTTCTACTGTGAGCTCTTGGGACAGCTTACAATCACTTTTATCCTTCTTAGGTTCTCAATATCAGTGAGGAGTTTCTTTGGAATCTGAAGCACAGCTTACTGATTTTACCTCAATTAGCTTCAAACAATTGTAGTCCCAGCATTAAAACATGATTTTATAAAATAGATCCTCTTAAGAGTATGGGAAAAGAATGCAGGTGTGTTTATAAAATGTTCTACTTGGGGAGCAAAATATGAATTGTGAGAATAATGGGCTTTATCATTTTGGATGGGAAAATTTACGAATTCTCACCACTGTAATCCCAAGAACTGAGTCTAAAGTTAGGCCTTAGTAAGGTGTGTGTGTGTGTGTGTGTGTGTGTGTGTGTGTGTGTGTGTGTGTGTGTGTTGTGCCCTCGCAAGCACACACACACAAACACACATGCATGTGCATACACTTGCATGAGTATGCAACACTAGTAATTTTAAAAGGAGTCATGAATTTAAGAGAAAGTGTAGGGGGACACAACGTGGAGAAAGGGGAGGTTAACATGACAAAAATACAATGCTTATGTATGTAAATTTCAAAAAGTTAATGTCAGACACCAATTTAGATTCACATCTTGGTTGTAGCACTAGCTTGCTTTTCATTAACCACATAATTGAATGTCTCTATGCTTGGTCATTATCTATAGGATGGAAAAGTGATTCTACCTGATTTGTAGGGTGTATGAGAAGAACTAGCAACATGTTTAGCATTTTTGTTTCCTCTGTCAAAGAATGCCATGATACTGGGTAATTGACTCTACAACTTGGAGATGAGATGCTAGACAGGAAGTCATGCTCTGAGCCCATGGGCTGTGCCTGGAACTGTTGCTTATGCTCCAGTAACTGATGCTTACTCATAGATTCAGATTTTGACCCGCATCCGTGAGTCACCACTGGGGTTGGAACACTGCTAATTTATTAACGTAAGTAAAAATGACCTCTTTGACCCATAAATCAAAAAACCTTGATAATTCCTGTGAGGTCACATTAGGTCGGGGCACTTTCCAGTGTGCATCTACGGACTCATAAATGTTTAGATAAGAATCAGTCATGTTTGCTTCTTTAGCTGAGATGGGAGTCAGAAAATTGGCCATGAAGCTAACTCAGGAAATGTAGTTGGTTGGAAGTATCCGAGGAAATATCTGCGCCCAGTATTTTTCCCTTTTAGAGCTGATTTGAACAGAATTGGCACTGCTCTCCCAGGTCAGTCTGAACATTGCAACTATAACAGGCTGTAACTCCACGTAAAAAGTATTTTAGATTGCACCTACATGTCACAGTAAGCATAGCACTTTTCTATAAACATGGGAAATAGTTTTTATTCCTTTGCTTTTGAAATAATTTGACTACAAGAACAAATAGGATTCATGGTGGGCTATCATTTCTCAATAATTAGTGTGCACACATGAACATTCTTTCAGAATAAGAAAAATTGAATTTACTTTTTTTCAAATGTAACAATACCTTGTGAAGACTAAATTAATGTACTGATGGTGGTTGGGTTTAAAGCCTATAGAGTTTTATGATCTGTATCTTGAAGATTTTGTATTTGGAAGAAGGAAATTTATTTTTCAGTTCTTAAATGTTTTGTGGATATAAGCCCTGGACATATATGTGGTTGCTGATACCTAAAATGACCTTGATATTGAGCTGCTTGCAAATGTGAGTGTAGGTTTGTACAGAAAAGTGTGAGGTTGAAAGCTAAATAGTTTTAATGCTGAGCCATGCAGATTCTCTTCATCACTGAGTGATCTCCCCAGCCCATGCTCTGTCTGCATGCAAGCCTCCAGATCCATCGCTCAGGCATAGTAAAAAATTCAGAATTTTAGGATTATTAGACACTCAAAACAGCATCAATCTCATATATTCCAGAAACTTTCTGGAACAACCTTGGCCAACATCTTTAATTGACTGCATTAGCATTTCTCCAATGAAAGTTATGAATATTCAGTATTTGGGGCCAAATAAATAAAAAAGTACCCACTCAATTGAGGTCAGGCTTTACTTCCAAGGTGTTCATGATGGATGAAGTCTTGCTGAGAAGACTGCTCACAAAAGAGTTTGAAGTGTCTTATAACATCTTTAATTTTGAAATGCTGCCAAGGGATCCCAAGGCCATTTTTCTGAATTAGCTCATGAGATGATTAGGGATGATGTTATCATTCCCATTTGTAGATAACAAGACCAGAGCTCAAGGAAACACCCTGGGAGTGCAGTGAAGCTCTTCCCTGGGAGGGCCATCTCTCCTACTCTCAGCTTTACTTGGTTTCCTGTTTCTTTGTGGAGGGTTGAGGCCTCATAGGCATTTCCCTGTCTAGTTTGTTGTGTTCATTGGTGTCATCCTTTTTCAGCTCAAGTTTAGACCGTCATGTTGGTGAGACTTTGAGGTAGAGCTTCTGATGTTGCTAGGAGGCCCAATCTCACAGCAAACTCTCTCATCCTCTAGTTCTTCCTCTCTTTTGACCCCTCCCTCCTGCGGTGTTTCCTGAACCTTAGGTGTGGGAGCGTTTTTAGTTGTCCCAATCCACCGGGACTGGGCTTCACAACTCTGCACTTTGGTTAGTTGTTGTTTTCTGTAGTGTCTCCCATCTGTTACAAAAGTATCCTAGCTGTGTAGGACTGCTGATTGACTACCTCCTTTGCAAGCTTGCATGATGCCTTCTGGTACCATATCTAGTCCTCATGGAGGAGGCATTCAGGTCAGTTCCTGCTTAGGAATCTCTAGGCTTTGTGTCTAATGTGCATGATGACCTCAGCAGTAGGGACTTACCTTCTATCTCTAGGGGTTGGTAACCAAGGTCAACAGCAATGTGCTATATTTTAGAGGAATCTCTTAGACATTCCTGACCAACAACTCAAAAGAGAGCTTCTCAGGTCTGATATTAGAGTTTTTATTAGGTGGTCTTTGACTCTTAGAGGGAACATTGTCAACCTAGATGAGAAAAGTTTATTGAAACTCTATAGTCATATTTATATACTGAATTATGTACTTTGTAGTGTTTTTTGGTAAATAGTTGATAGTATGATACCTTGTGGTTTTTCCAGACATGCTTATTAGATACTGGTCACATGATATGCTTTATGAAAAATGTTCAAACAATGAATTTATAGTTATTTGTTATATGAATGATTTGTAATCTTAATAGCTATTTGTCAATAAGTTTGTTTTCCATTAGAAGAGTGTTCTATGGTGCTCTTTGACCTTTCTTGTAATATGTTTCCACATCTCTGTGTGGCATCACCCTACTTTTCACACTTGTGTTGTTCAGACCAGACCTCTTACCTTGGTATTCTGTCATCCAGCAGCCCCAGGAGACACATGGTAGAATACAATTATCTCCGTCACCTTCCTTTCCTTTACATGCCCTGCAGACCCTTCTGTAGTTTTGTCCCTGGTCACTAAAGGCCACCTCAGGATCACCTGAAAGCAAGCTGCCTGTTTTGGAGGACTACCTGCTAAAAATATCTTGCTGACTGGAGCCTCCTAGTTCCTTGAAACTTAGTTATGGCTGATGTGAGCATCCGAGTTACTAGGCTTTTGAAAAGTCCAATGTTTTCCTTAGATTTTTTTTTTTTTTTTCGAGACAGGGTTTCCCTGTGTAGCTTTGCGCCTTTCCTGGAACTTGCTTGGTAGCCCGGGCTGGTCTCAAACTCACAGAGATCCTCCTGGCTCTGCCTCCCGAGTGCTGGGATTAAAGGCGTGCGCCACCACCGCCCGGCTTAGATTTTTTTTTTTGTTATCTGTTTTCCTATTAAGTTGGGATGAAAGGTTTTTTGTTTATTTGTTTTGTTTGTTTAATCTATCATATGATTGACATAAAAGTCCTTGATTTTTTCCCTCCAAAGGAATGATAAATGAGGAACCTAGATTAAATGTTTTTAAGGCTATGGGGAAGGGTTATAGTAAATACCAGACAGCACCAAGTTTGGGGTACTAGTAAGTTTCTGTTGGGAGTTCCTATCTACCATTGCTTTCATTGTATAGAATGCTGATTGGAATTTTGCCATTTCCTGCAGGCTACGTTCTATGGAGGAAGTAGATCAACAAGATTTTGCTTAGTAGAAGGTTGTGAGAGCCTGTTTGGAAAAATGAAGGACTTAACATTAGTATACCAGTTGTTTATAAAGGATTTCTAATCCATGCATGATGACCTTGAACTATTTGTAATAGGTCTTTTTCTTAAGCAAGCCAAAATAAGCTGGGTATGGAGGTCCACACCTTTAATCTTAGCATTTTTGAGGCAGAGGCAGGCAGATCTCTGTGAGTTTGAGGCCCTAAATTACCTCTTAAATGATTCACAAAATGCTAACTGCAGCATTAAGTGGCATATTCCAACTATTTTAATTCAGTATTTGGGAGCCATTCTTCAGGTTTCTTCTACCTAATTTAGAGTAGAATTTATATGTGGCTTTTTGAGAAAGACAAAGAATGTGGGAACATATGTGAGCATGCTCTTGTGTGCATTGCAGTTCCTCAATTCTGTACAAACACTGTTCTTTAAATTAAAGTATTGAAAAGAAGAAGCATAGAGGAGTGGCCTGTGGAAGCCCTCTGCACATTTTAACAAGATCCATTTTAAAAGAAGTGTTATTATTACTATTATTATTATCGTAATTATTATTATTATTGCGTGTGCATGTGTGTGGTGTATGCATACCATGGCTTGTGTGTGGAGACTGGAGGACAATCTATCGGACTCAGTTCTTTCCTTTTACCCTGACTTGACTTCTGAAGATTGAAGTCTGGTTGTCAGGCCTGCATCCCCAGGAGGGAAGAGCCTTTTATCTGCAAATCCATCTCACTGGCCCAGGAATCCCTTTTTAGATGATTTTGTCTGTTTTAACTGCATATTTGAATTATCATTTTTTTGAAATTTAATGTGTTTGTTTATGTATTTATTTATGCATCTATTCACTTAGTGTGTGTATGCATGTTCTGGTGCTCATGGGAAGACCAGAGGACATCTTATGGAGTCATTTAACCCCTTCCACCATATTGATGCTGGGAATTGAACTTGGGTCAGGTCATTAGAGTTGAGAGAAAACCAAGCACCTTTGCCCACAGACATGTCTCACTGGCCTCTTCAAAAGTTTTGAGCAGTTTGACTGAATACATGAGGGAGAGTAGAACTATGCCAAACAGATAGAGCCTTCAATTCCTAATGCAAGCCGAAAGGAAAGTCTCAGGGTCCCTCTCTCACTGACAATGCAGAAGGAAACAGTACCCTTCGTAGTCAAATATTCTTCCAAGCTGTGATGGCAGAGACTCCCATTCCTCGGAACTGGGACTTGTAAATAATGTTCCTGCAAGGATTCTTAAAATCAAAACAAAAAGTATGCTACTTGAAAATTGGTTTGTCACTGATACTTCTTGGTCTAAATATTTTTGTTATCTTTACAAATATTCCAATGCACGTACACGATAGTTTCCTTGTGACTTCCTCACACCCATATAGCGTGTGCTTTGCTGATATTCACCCCTCATCACTCTCTCTTATTCCATTTTCTCATGATTTACCTAAGTATTCTTTTCAGCTCAGATCACTGCCTGATTTAAAATTTCTATAGCTGAAAGTCAAGAATATGTAAATAATGTTAGCAGGAAAAATAAACAAGACAAATCTTATGAGGGAAAATTTCCCTCTGCTTCTCTCTGACTTAGCATATTTCTTGCAGTGATGCCTGGGTATGGCAGTTTTAGGAGGCTTAGACTGCTCTGTCAGACCTGGGGTATGGGGTAAGCCTGCTGGTGTAAATGCTTCTGAGCAGACCTGATCTCACAGAGGTGAACCCAGGAGGAAAGTGGATCCTGACTCCACAGTTGGGGCTGCAGAGGCTAAGAGAGATTAGAAAGCCTACCTACCAACACTGTGGTGGATTTTGACGGTCTTTATGGCTCCTTCAACCTGAGTCCATTGTAGCATCTGTTCTCCAATCTGAACAAATGGGAGATTGATTACTTGGAAGGTTTATTAAACACAGATGGCCGGACTGTAGCCTCAGACCTTTTTATTCTCTGGATGTATGGTAAAACCAACCTTTTATTGTTGCTGGTTGTTTTTGTGAGGCATGGTGTTGAGTAGCCTCAGTTGACTTTAAACTTTCTACATAGGGAAGATGGCTGTCAGGAACTGATCCATGGTCCTGCTTCTGCTTTCTGTGTGCTGGGATTGTGGGCGTGCATTACCATTAGACTGCTGGGAATTTACATTGTGTGTAATTGTGTGTATGTTGTGTTGTATGCATGATGCATGAGTGTGGTATATGTAATTGTTAGTATAGATATGAGCGCATGTGAGTATGCATGTACATACTTGGCATTAGTTATCTTTCCCCAGTCAGGTTCCTGTAGCTAGAGTTTTCTAGTCTTGCCTGGCCCACAGTCAGGACAAATCTCTGTCTACCGCCAGTCCCACAGCCGCTCAGACCCAACCAAGTAAACACAGAGACTTATATTGCTTACAAACTGTATGGCCATGCCAGGCTTCCTGCTAACTGTTATTATATCTTAAATTAATCCATTTCTATAAATCTATACCTTACCACGTGGCTCATGGCTTACTGGCATCTTCACACGCTGCTAGTCATGGCGGCAGCTGGCAGTGTCTCTTCCCGCCTTCCTGTTCTTTCTTTTCTCCTCTCTGTTAGTCCCGCCTATACTTTCTGCCTGGCCACTGGCCAATCAGTATTTTATTTATTGACCAATCAGAGCAATTTGACATATAGACCATCCACAGCAGGTTCCATATTCATTTTTTAAGAAAGAGTATTTCATTCAGTCTGAAGTTCATCAGTTTGCCTAAGCTGTCTGCCAGTGAGCTTCAGGGACCCACCTGTCTCTGTTCCTCCCCAGCCTGGAGTTATAGACATAAGCCACCACACCTGGCTTGTGTGGGGATCTGAACCCAGGTCTGCATGGTTTTGAGGCAAGCACTTTACCTTCATGCCATTTCCTAGCCTAAGAATCTACATTTCTAGTAAAACACCATGAGATGTTGATTTAGATGGCCCTGGGCCACTGTTTGGGAACCAGCAATGTATACCATATTAGAGGATTTTAGAAATCTAGTTCAATCAGGCACAATAAATAAAAAGTGTGTATTCATCCATGAATGGGACTATGACAAACTGTCTGGCAGTTTTGTGTGCTCCTCTTGGCAATCCGTGTACCCACAGGGAAGGAAGTGGTTTGCCTGGGGTGCTCAAACCACAGGGCAAACGTGATACCTCTTCAAAGAGTGTGCGATGTCCTTGACAATAAACATGTTAACATGCTATTCTTATAGGAAAAGAGACACCCAGCTGTGTTATGGAGTTGAATATAAATTCATGTGGATTAGTAAGACAAAGCTTATGATTTCAAAGACTCATCGCCCTTATGTAGACCGCTCCAGGCAAGGCTTCTTGTCTCAGGGCACAGGTTTGCTCTCCTCTGGCAGTAAGCTGACTTAGCCGAGGAAAACATTTTTAAAAGGTTATTGTACACTGATATTAAGTACTTTCTCAAGATAAGCTTTTCTGTCTCTAGATTCAGACTCTGGTCTCCTTGAACTCAAGTTTGAATTCCTCAAGGTTAGTCTTCATAACCAAGTCTATTGACCGTTTTCTGAGGACACAGAGTGACTCCACTGTTAAAGATGGCATTTCCATTCCATTTAATGCCAATGCTACCCAGTGAGAGTTCTCAAAAGGTTTATATAAATTAATTAAAAACATTTTTTAGCTTCTTGTTTTCATGGAGTCAAAGAACAAGACATCAGCTGGTTTGAGGGTCAGGCAATTTACAGTGTCCTTAGGGTGTAAGACCACCATTGTTTTGCCTCTGTTGAACTGTATATTCTCCAACTTTTATTTATAGGTATTTCTCAGTCAGGAGACACTACAGAACACCCCAGAGTTCCCCAGGAGCCCCAAGTACTCCTTCCTCTCCCTACTGTGTAGTGATAACAAAGCACAGGGCCAGTTAAGCTGCCTGTGGGCACCTGTCCTGGTTTGTTGTTCTATGGTCATGAAGACCCCCAAATGGAAAGGTGATGGATGAAGCTTCAGGTTTCCCAGACTCTAATTTGTCAAAGACTTAATACTCTAGGGGCAGGAAGAAACAATGTAAAACAACCACTGGAAATTCTGATGACCATTTTCTCTCTCACCTGTGTCTTTTGCTATGACATAAAAGAGGGACATGAGAACATTAATTAGTTCCGGTAGAGTTGGGAACTGAAGTCTGGGCCAAATTTTAATGCAAGTTATTGATGATTGTAAAGCTGCTGGAGTCTGCAGATTCTCTTTCCATCAGGTGGTGAGCTGTTGTTGAAGCGGCCTGACACTGACTGGAAAGATCTAGTGAACAACTCACAAATGGTCAATTCCTTTGGTCCTGCTCTTAGAGGCTACTGGGGCCTGTCGCCACTCCAAGAACAGCCTTTTAAACTATGTATGACAAGTTGTTTCTTGTGGCAGGCATGTCCTTCTTAGGACCCAAGAGGTATGCTCTTGACTCTTGTGCTGAGGTTTGATGGGGACAATACACTGAAAATTATTCAACATGCCTCTTACATCAATGAATCTAGTGGCTCATGTGGTCTGAGTATGGGATGCTTGTACTGCATCTCAGAACTCTTGAAGCACCGCTGGTAACTGGCACCTTTCTGAGTCACTTTGATAAATGATCCAGATACTCAGAGGTGTCCAACCTGTGGCACACAGGCAACATCTGCAGCAGAATGGCTCTGAGTATATATCAATGCAAAACTGTAAACTTAAAAAAATAGGAGACTGTCCTATGAAACTTAAGTGAGTGTTTTTCAAGGATAAGCTTTGTGACAGCGTCATGTCTTGATGTCAAAAAGTTAGGCCTAACTAGAGGGCAATATTCCAATATTAGAGGCACATGGCACCTCTAAAGCTCGATGTCATCAATCTAGACCTCTTATTTAGAGCTGTGATACATGAGGCCAACAACTTATTCCCTATGAAGGAGGGATAGTCCGAAATGCCACACACAGCAGGACACCTCTCCTGCTCTCAGCAGTGTTGGGGCCTGTCAGCTAGAGTCATGGATCTTGGCAGGTCAAGACACCCTGGCTTTTCTTTCCCTTACAGTAATTTCATCCCTCTGGCCTCTGTCTGTTAAGTAATGCTACATTGCCTCTGCTATTGTGGAATCCCATCATCCTTATTGAAGCTATAAATCCCATGTCCGTGTCAGCAGCTCCTACTGCTAACTCCATCTTGCAGAGAATTTTTAAATTGCTGTTGTCCCCCTAGTGGCTTCTGGGACACCAGCTGGTCTTATCCACAGGGTTATCTTTGTGTCTGTTTTGAAGTATAGACTGGTCCATTTGAAATACCCAAAAGATATTAGACTAAATAATTTACAAATAACAGAAATTTATTTCTTCTGGTTCCAGACCTCAGAAGTTCAAGATCAAGATAAGAGTAGAGGAAGTAGAGGAAGATAAGTGTAGAGAAAGCTCTGTGCTTTAGTGACTGTACCTTCTGGATGTGTCTTTATGTGTCACAGTAGAAGACAGGCTTCCCCAGGACACTTTACAAGGGCACCAATCATCTGATAAAGGGCCTTCTTCTTCTTCATAGTAGTTCACTGGGGATTAGATTTTATTTTAATTGTAGTTTTTGTTTTTTTAATTTTAAGACAGGATCTTCAAATATGACTTAGGATGACCTCAAACTGATGGTCCTCCTGTCTCAGTTTCCAGTTTCAAGAGAAGTTTGAACAGCAGTGCAATGCTTTGTCTCTGCCATGCATTGCAGACATGTGCCACCATGTCTGGCTCAGGGGGTAGATTTTAAAATGCGAGTTTTGAGGGAGGCTCAGACTTGAGTTTGTGGCAGAGTCCCATCAGATGTTCTGTTCTTCCAGTGAAATCTACTGTAATCTCAGGAAGCTACTGGGAACCTGTTCAGAGAAGCTCTTCCAAAGCATACTGGTAACACCATGGCTTCCTTGTGCCCTGAAATTAGTGGTATTTTGAAAATCTCCTTCTTTTAGAAATCTTAAAAAAACAAAAAACAAAAAACAAGAAAAGCCCTAAACACAGAATTACCCATAATTCTAAGAGGATTCATCTCATATACCTATACCTTTGGCCTATTGAAAATAACCCCGGGCTGGAGAGATGTCTCAGAGGTTAAGAACACTGCTTGCTCTTCCAAAGGTCCTGAGTTCAATTCCCAGCAACCACATGGTGGCTCACAACCATCTGTAATGAGATCTGGTGCCCTCTTCTGGCCTGCAGGGATATGTGCAGACAGAACACTGTATACATAATAAATAAATAAATCTTTAAAAAAAAAAGAAAAAAGAAAATAACCCCAAGGAAAAAAGACATTAATTCTTTATTACTCTTTATTCTCTCTTTCCTCCTGAAATTCAGTCTGTCTTCTTGCCCAGACCAATGCCTGTTCAGCTCTCATTTGAGGTGTATGTGTAGAGGTGTGGTAGCCATCACTGGGGTAGACCAGTTCTCTTATCCTTCTAGGCACTGAACAGATAGGACTAACTCCCATGTGGTTAGGTAAAGATGTTTGCTTAGTTCTAGTCAGTTCCCTGGAGTCAGTTAAATATATGCCACGTGTTATCAAATTCAAATGTGTCATTCTGTTGACAGGCATTTATTTTTTCAGAGTTGAGGTAAAATGTACTGAAACTTCTGGTCCCAGCTCTCTGTCTAGTGTGTGTTCTCATGTGGCATATACTTGTAGACATGGAGAGACAGAGCAAGAGCTTTGGGCTTATTTCCTGTACTTGAAAGGTCTCCCTCAGAGGAGGAAGAAATCTTTATGGCTTTATCACTAGCTTCCTAATGTAACAGTCATATCTTGAAATACAGTGAGTGGGGGTCAGGGTTTTAACACATTTTTTTTCCTTTGAGACAGGGTCTCTTGTAGCCCAGGCTGGTTGAAGTCTCACTATTTAGTTGAGGCTGACCTAGAACTCCTGATTCTTCTGGTTCCACCTCCTAAATGCTGAGATTACAGTCATGTACAACTACACTCAGTTTTGTTTTTTTGTTTTTTTTTTTTTTTGGTTTTTCGAGACAGGGTTTCTCTGTGTAGCTTTGTGCCTTTCCTGGAACTCACTTGGTAGCCCAGGCTGGCCTCGAACTCACAGAGATCCGCCTGGCTCTGCCTCCTGAGTGCTGGGATTAAAGGCGTGCGCCACCACCGCCCGGCTACACTCAGTTTTTACAGTGCTAGGAACTAAATCTAGAGCTTTATGCATTCTAGGAAGTCATTCTACCAACCGAGCGACACCCCCAGCCCTATAAAGTTCATTTTTTTTTGGTTCCATAGTTTAGTCCAAAGACTTAGATACTCTGATTTTGGAAACACTTAAGTTGTTATTTAAAGTAGAAGTAACAATAATGAGATTTAATAATGAGATTTTCCCACTGTTTACATTGATCAAGAAAATGTCTGGAGTGGATGATCAGAGTTTAAAGATAGATCTTAAATTTTAATTTAAGATTAATGTGAAGTTCAGAGTCATTAAGCAATTGAATATTAAATTTCTAAAAACATGCTTTTCCATGTTGTCCAGCTTAAGCATTCTGGAGGTTTATTTCTGGCTTCTTCTTACTACATGTGACCTTTCTCAGGATGACATGTGTTTGAAAAATAACAGAAGTCCATACCTTAAGGGACTGGGTCTATATGAAAGTCCCCTAATAAAAGATAATTAATAGGGAGGCTGGACAAATGCTTGTAACTCCAGTTCCAGGGATCCAACGACCTCTTCTGGCTATTGTGGATCCTACATGCACATGGTGCACATAAAACTCACACAAGAACACACACACACACACACACACACACACACACACACACACACACAATTTTAAAAGAAAATCTTTTTAAAGAAGGCATACAAAAATAAAAACGATAAATGGTAAAGAATTGGGAGCAAGTACAATGTGTAGGCTGAGGTGATTGTTTCTCAAAAGATCAGTAGCAACATAGGTGTGTTTTTTGACTAGTGACACTGGATGGATGCCATGGTCCCATGATATATCACATAAAATGAGACATTTAACAACAGAACAGGCCATTAGGAGGCCACCCTTGAGTCACTGCAGTGGCATTTCTGCTTTAAGAATGGCTTCAGCCTTGTAGCAGAGAGTGACAGGGATGGCTGGCCCTTCAGGAGATGCTGGCATGGCTTAAGGCTTAGCTATTTTTAATGCCTTTATGTGGTACCTGAAGGAAAAACAAGCAGACAGAGAAACAAATACCGTCAGCGTTTCCATCCCCACCAGTGACAATATCGTCTTCCATTATAGCCCTCCAAGAGATCTCTGAAATTGCATTTCTGAAATGGCCATTTATTAAGAGCTTAAGGCCTTTCAGAGAAATAAACTGGGAAGTCCTGCCGTGCTTCTCACAGGGCGAAGGGAGGCTGCATTTTGGTGGTGTGAGCACCCTACCAAAGGGATGTGGGTGGGCGGGCTGGTGAGAGAGTGACAGGAGGTCGAGGATGTGATTGGCTGAGTGAGTAATGAACTGACAGGCTGGAAGGCAACTTCATTAGCCTAGAGCCGTGGATCCATCCATCTGTGGGGGCAGAGTACACCCGGAGAGGCATGGGGCTTGCAGCAGGCAAGGGAGCTTTGTGTGGGAGTAAGTGGCCTTGAGAGGGAAAACAGATTCAATTTGATCTAGGCTGAGGTCATTGCTGGCTAGGAGATTTGAGTAAGTTTGCTTAGCTCCCTGAAGCCTCAGTTTTCCTCTTGGTAAGATGAGGGATGAGAATAAAGATGTCCTGACAGTAAGCAGGATGAGGCCAGCACATTCTCTTCTGTGACTTTGTGTTACTAGCCATGTTTGTGTCTGAGATGACTTGCTGAGTGCTTTCTTGGTCTCTATAGGCATTCCTTCATTTCTAGTTAGTGCTGCAGCTACTGGAAGAGAGAAAACATGTACATGAAAGTGCTCTGAGTTACTCAGGGACACACAGGGGTAGTAGTACTTTCTCATCGGGCCCGACAGTCTGTAAATAACCACACAGAGTCTTATTATTAGTTATGGAAGCTTGGTCTTAGCTTAGGCTTGTTCTCAGCTAGCTCTTATAACTTAAATTAACCCAATTATATTAATCTACATTCTACCACATAGCTTTACCTTTCTTCCATTCCGTACCTCATGTTTCCTCTTCCGTGTCTCACTAAGGAATCCAGGCACTTAGATTCCTCCTCCCAATTCTCTCTCTCTGCCCAGAAGTCCTGCCTATTCTCTCCTACCTAGCTATTGGCTATTTAGCTCTTTATTAAACCAATCAGAAGGCACCTTAGGCAAAGATACATCTTTACAGTGTAAACAAATATTCTGCAACACACAGGCAGGTGGTGGAGTCACTTTAACACAAACTCAATTCTGATGTGTTTGTGCGTATAGCTTTCTGTGTGTACTCTGTTCTCTTTGTGTGTGTGTGTGTGTGTGTGTGTGTGTGTGTGTGTGTGTGTGTGTGATGAGTTCTAACTAGTCTTAATAATAAAAACCCAGAGCCAGATGTTGGGGTAATTGCTGAAAGATCAATAAAAGAGCCAACCACTAGAGAGTCTTCTTACCTCTACCTGAGAGTGAACTCCTGTCTCCTCCAGTCTTATATTCCTTTCTCTGTCCAGCCATATCCCTTCCTGTCTCCACCTCCCTAGTCCTGGGATTAAAGGCATGAGATCTTAAGTGCTGCAATCAAAGGTGTGTGCCACCACTGCCTGGTTCTGTTTCTCTTTTAGACTAGATCAATCTTGTGTAGCTCAGGGTGGCCTTGAACTCACAGAGATCTGTTTGCCTCTGCCTCCCGAGTACTGGGGTTAAAGGTGTGTGCCACAACTGCCTGGCCTCCATGGCTAACTAGTGGCTTAGCTCTGCACTCTGATCTTTAGGCAAGCTTTATTTGTTAGATCACAAACAAAATATCACCACGTGTGTGTGTGTGTGTGTGTGTGTGTGTGTGCGCGCGCGCGCGCTGTGTGCGTGCGCATGTGCGTACACACACATGTGGACATGCAGAGGCAGAGGTCAACATCAGATGTCTTCATTGATCACTGTTCATCTTGGTTTTTGAGACACAGTTTCTCACTGAACCTGGAGCTTAGTTATTTATTCTGCTAAGCTGGCAGGTCGGTGAGCTCCAGGGGTCTCCTTGTGCCTTCCTTCCCAGCCTTACAATGTCAAGTGTGTGCTACCTCCCCTGGCTCCATAGTGGGTGCTGGGGATCTGAATTCAGGTCCTCAGTTTGCATGGTAAGCACTTGCTGACTGAACTCTCTCTCTAGAGCTGGAAGTCCAGTTCCTGTAGCTGTAGTGTATCATCCTGGTCTTCTGCCATGCTGCAGCCTGGGCAAATAAGCATCAACAGGCCAGGTGGAGAACCTAGCTCTATGGCATGTCAAAGTGACAACTAATCATCTTCCTTAAAACCCCTGACTTCTGAGGTACACAGAAAGATACACCTTCACATCGTGGCTACTTGAAGAATCCTAGTGTGGGCACATGGTTTAAGAGACATCCTAAGAGCTGATGTTTCAATGTGAAAGGAGATGGATAAGTTTCCTGTCTTGTTGCTACAGTGCAATACCAGAAAAGGCAACTTAATGACATAAGGGTTTACTTGGCCTGTGGTTTCAGAGGACACAGTCCGGTCATGGCAGCATGAACGTGGAGTACCCAGTCACATCGTGTTCATAATCAGGAAGCAGAGAGAGATAAATGCTGCTGCTCAGCTAGTCTTCTTCCTTTAATTTGCTCCAGAACTCCAGCCCAGGGAATGCCTTCCCATACTTAGGATGGGCCTTCCCATCTCAGTTAATTCAATTTGGTTAATCCCTAGGGCTTGTCTCTTCAGTGATTCTGGATCCTGTCAGGTGGACAGTCACTGTTAACCATCACAGAAGGGTAAAAACACTGACCTTCATCCCCAGGCATGCTGAGATGAGACAGTACCTCACAGGTATAGAGCAGTAGACATCCTACATGGTAATGTAGAGTCCTACCATTTCAATCACTTCCTATAAAGTTGGGTATCCAAAACCATTTTACCCCTCTAAGGTCTTCTTGCTTATACCAGGAAACTAGACACAGAACTATATGTGGGGACCATTTGCTTCTAAACGCCAGTAAACCTTACTGAGGAAAAATGTTACTATTGTGACACTTGTAATGCCACTTCAGAGGACAGAGAGTGACAAGGGCAATACTAGATGGACAGGACTTTTAGGCAGGACTGTCCTACTCATAGGCTGTATTCATGTTCATCAATATTTTATTCATTGGATACTGGACCCATGTTTAAAAAAGACTCAGCCTACACCAAAGCTAATAGGAAAGGAAGAAAAAAAAGCCTTCTAAGCAAATAATAAAAGCTGTCCCAGGATAGCATGAAAGAGTATGTCCCCTTCAACCTAAAATGATGAGCTGAAATACCCAATAAAATAAAACAATAAAAGGATTTTAATGGTCTCATTCACTTTCACCTACCTCTGGAAGTATCTGTACAAATCAAGAACTATATTATAGACTGAGGTGAGCTAGGAAAAGTAATGGAGGATGCATGCTGAGGACTTCATCAGTGTAAAGAAGTGAATTGACACGAAGCAGTTTGTTGTACACTACTACTCGGGAGGGACATTGCCATTGTGAAGGAGAATTAATCTTGGAACATTATATGGATGGAATTCTTAGTTGTGGTCTACAGGCATTAACTGTGGGCAATTTAAGGAGAGAGTGAACAGTCTTAAATGACATTAGTTTACTCAATGAATTGCCCAGAATGGTGACAGAAGACATGGATATATGGGAAAACGGTAGAGTCCAAACCAAATATTGCAAAAGGGCTTATTCTATTGAGGATGTCTTTGGTGGGACCCTGTGGAATGGGTAGTGTTGTCAATTTGTCAAAATCTAGAACCACTTGGAGATGAGCATGCCCATGTGGGGTATCTTGATGACCTTAATAAAGGTGGATAGACCATCTTTATGGGCAGGACTATTCTCTGGGCACAATATGCTGGAGTGTGTGAAATAGAAAGTGTGGGAGAGGTACTAGTGAACATGTATCCCTATCCACTTCTTGCACAAGGCGTAATGTGGCCAGCTCCTTGAAGGTCTTGCCGCTGTGACTTGCCTCCCCTCAGGCTTTAACCTGGAGCTGTGAGTTAGAATAGAACCTTTGTCCTTTAAGTCGCTTTTGTCAGAGTATTTCATCACAAATTCAGAAAAATAGCTAAGATGCCATGGAATGTCAGGCTACCATCTTGAACCTTCAATACCACTGCTACTGAATGCAACAAAGATTGGATAAGATGATGGTCACATGCTTTCTCCCTAGTTGCACAGCAAGTCTTCAGCAGTCACTAGAGTCAAAACAAGTCCTGTACCTACTATTATTTTCAAAACAGGGGATTCTGTGGCTATGGGAAGAGAGTCCTGGAAGTGACCAGCAAATAAGGAAGTGTGACAGAGAATGGCCAAGTCACACTCTCATTTCTGTTGATTTTCCTGCTCCCTCTGGTAAATGGTTTTTATCTTCCACGCTTATGGAGAAGTGTATGCAAAGCTTCCATTATATTCTACAGTCAATGATGAAGAGAAAAAAGCTGTGCCCAGGCATCTTTCTACAAAGGGTGTGTGTTCTGCCTTTCTTTCTTCACCTGAGATAAGACAAACAGTTGCATAGGTCCTGACTCCAAGGATGGCTGTGTACCAAAGAGCTAATAAATAAGCCCAGGCTCCTTTTGTTCCATTATCTGTTTAGGTTGGAATAATTATTTTCCTTCTTTCTCACCAATTCAGTCAACATGCCCTAGCTGAAGGAAATTACATTTGCTCACGGAGGTGTGCAAACAAGCAGAATGATAAGAGGCCACAATTAGATGGATATTGCATTCACCTGGGGAAAGAGCATTTTCTAGGTTCATTTGGGTCCTCCACAGATTAAAGTGCGAGTCTCCCCAACAGTGGCTCTCTTGCTACCTTACCTCATGGCAAGCTACTTACTGTTGTGATAAAATCCTCTCCTGGTGGTGAGGAAAAGCATGCAGATTTAGAACATTTCTCTTTGTTCACAACAGTAGGGAGAAGTGATAGGCTGATTTTTCTGGTCAAAGAAGGAGATAAGGACCTCTCAAGTGTACACCAAGAGTGTCTCAGTGTATAGGTCAGTTGGGAGAGTGCTGGTCTCACATGAACAAAGCCCTGGGTTTGCTCTCCAGCACAGCTGCTAATGCATATGATCCCAGCATGCCTGAGGTGAAAGCGGGAAGATCAGAACAGAAGTTCAAGATTATCCTTAGTATATAGCAAGTTCAAGGCCAGCCTGGCATACTGAAGACCAAAACAACAAAACCAACCAAAAATAGTCAACAAAGAGTCTCCTCCTGATGACTTGATGTGGTTCCTTCTTCTCAGCAGGTTCTGCCTGCCTTCCTCAGATGCCATCTGTTTAGATTCCTGGTCCAGTCTTTATCTGCCCCAGTATCTAATTCAGTCTTTGGTTTGTTATGGCTAAGGGTCGGAAACTTTCCTAAGGGTAAAGAATGTCGATTCTCTCTAGAGCAGCAGTTCCAACCTTCCTAATGCTGAGACCCTTTGATACAGTTCCTCATGTTGTGCTGACCCCCAACCATAAAGTTATTTCATTGCTACTTTAAAACTGCAATTTTGCTATTGTTAGGAATTGTAACACAAGTATCTGATATGCAGGATATCTGATATGTGACCCCTGTGAAAGGGTCATTTGACCCCAAAAGGGTTGTGATCCATAGGTTTAGTTCTTACTGTGGTACAACATTTAGTTATGACAATGATGAGCAGTTAGTTAAGTCATTACTTGAACATTGACTGGATGAAAGACTTGAACATAGCGTCTCCACTCAGTCAAGGAATCTTACAAGATCTTAATTTACATGCTGTGTAAATCTGTCAGATATTAAGTTTTGAGTGCTTATAATGAACCTGGTAGCATGTTATGGATGGGTGCTAGAACTTAGAATTTAACTGAGCGCATTTCCAGAAGAAGATATAGTTGTAAGTGCATTTCTGGGGCTTGGGAGATGGCTCAGCAGGTAAGGAAGCTGGCTGCCCAGGCACAAGGAACTGAGTTAACATGTCTGGAGCCCATCTGCAAAGCCAGGCATGTGCCCGTGCTTAAACCTCCAGTGCTGGGGCGGCTGAGACAGAAGGATCGCTGGGGCTCGCTGGCTATTAGCTGAGCTCCAGAGTTAGTGAGAGACCCTTTGTCAAGAGAATAAGGCAAGAGGGATAGAGCAGAGTGCCTAATATTGTTCCTTGGCTTCCCTGACAGGTATGCAACCTCAGACATGTGTGCATACAGCCATATAAATACATAGTTAATTTCTTATCTGTGACCGAATAATCTCTAGGTCTGACAGTATGCTAGAATAAAGGACATGGAGGTGGAAACATGAGTGGAGATCACAGATGTCAGGGTTTTCACAGGTACCACAGAGCCATAGAGGAGAGGGCACACTGTGGGTTTGGAAAAGACAATGATTGTGTGTTTGTATTATGCAAAGTAAGATGAGGAGGAACATAGAGAGGCCACTTCTTGGCAGTACATTGGCTAAGAGCTTGGAAAAAATCCCTCATGGAATCTGGAAGCAACACAGGTGGAATATTAGATTATCAGGACATGCCCTTAAACCAAGTAATCAACACTGAAGGGAAAGACTCTGTCATGGAAGAATTTAAAGTGAGGGTCTGGTGAGACCTTCAAGACAAGAGCACACAGACTTAAGTTTGATGCGCTGCAAAATCCACATTAAAACCACTGCCTGGCAGCATGTGGTTATAATCCCAGGATGAGAGGAGAGGGGCAGATCCCTAGTATTCCTGAGCCCAAAGGCCTAGCCAAATCGATGAGTTCTGGGTGCTAGGAAGAGACCTCAACTCAGAAACCAAGTGGGAAGTTCTTGAGGACTGACACCTGAGGATGACCTCAGGCTTCCATATACCTGTGCACACCCCACACATATTTATAGCCCCCTAGAGCACACATACATGTGCACATGCACACCTACAGAGAAGGTTTTAGTTAATATAGCTTATTTTTCATAAAGTGGACAGAAACGAGATCTCATCCCAGAATTCAAAACATTGCTAGTTTCTACTCCCTTTTTTTGTGCATAAGTATATATTTCCAAAATGTTCTCTCTTTTTAAATGATAAATGACATTAAAACCTTATAAGGTAGTATAAAAAGTGTTATTGAAAAAATATGTCTTAAGATGGGTATAATTCAGAATCAGAAAAATGATTCATCCATGCTATATTGTAGCATTATTTATAGCTATAAAAAGCCACAAAATTTAAATGTTCAGTATTAGGAAAAAGTTCACATGGTACATGATGTTATTTAAATGGTCAAAGAATTGTTATTGGCATAGGAGAATGTGACATGGTTTTAAGGAGAACAAATGTAGGATTGCCTATATTCATGTGCAGGTGTTTTCATATATACATACACACATGTCAGTTTGGTAAAGGATACACCAGAAACAATAAAATGTTAGTGATACTTTGTTATGAATTGTGGGGATGGTTTTTATCCTTTTTCTATGTAATTTTCTTTAGGAATTTTTACAAAGAGCATATATATAGTTTATAAATACACATATACATATGTATGTGAAACTATAAAAATGTGAAATTGAAAAAAATGAAACTGTTGAAAGATTTTAAAATGGTGGTTTATATTTTATGAAGATTTCAGTTACCAGATTAAGACTCCCATCACCTCCTTTCTCCCAATACCAAATCAGAGTGTAGCTGAAGTCACTAAGGAAGGCAGAAGGGTAACACATGACATAAATCAGGCAGAACTTGTATTTCTTTTTTCTTGTATTCCCTTGTCCAACTGGAAAGCACAGTAAAGGCTAATAAGAATGTAGAGGTGTCCAGGCAAGGAAATGCTACACTGTGAGAGTCCCAGATTCATCAAAAGATTTCGAAGTCCCAGCCTGAATGGAGTCATTTAGTGTGGAACAAACTTGAAGAAACCCAAGAAAAGTAAAAGGAGGGAAGCATAGACTGCAGTTTACAAAAAAGAGGAGAGAGAGAAATAAAGAGTGTTGTGCACCTGACATTGTAGAGCTGTATACACCTGATGCTGTGAAGTGGTATGCACCTGACGCTGTGAAGTGGTGTGCACCTGACAGACACTGTGCAGTGGCGTGCACCTGACAGACACTGTGCAGTGGCGTGCACCTGACGCTGTGAAGTGGTGTGCACCTGACGCTGTGAAGTGGTGTGCACCTGACACTGTGAAGTGGTGTGCACCTGACAGACACTGTGAAGTGGCATGCACCTGACACTGTGAAGTGGTGTGCACCTGACGCTGTGAAGTAGTGTCTGACACTATTTCTAGGTTAGATTTGAGCAGTAGAGTAACCATATTTGTGAACTCACAAAGAAAGGGAAGCTCAGTCCAGGATGGTGATGCACACCTCTAATTCAAGCACTCAGGAGGTGTGCATCAAGGTTCAATCAAGACTTCACAGTCACCATCAACTTTGTCGTGGGTTCAAGGCCAGCTCTGTGTCGGGGAGGCAGTGGCAGGGGAGATAGTGGGGACAGATGGAAACAGAGACAGTTATTCAAGGGTGAAGTCATATAGGTTTCTTTAGATTCAGTTTTAGACAGTACACTAGTACACTAGATTTCTAGATGAATTAACTAAAAGCAAAAAAGAGGTCTTTTTAATTCTGAGCAAGGCATTCAGCAGCTTTTGCTGATTTCAAGCTGGCGAGTGGGAAGCTGCTGCTGAGAATGTGGGTCCTAGGCTGCTCAGGGACTTGGATAGGGACCAAGATGGATGCAAATGCCCGAGCACTGAGGCTCCTGGAGTGTTGATGAAAATGCTTGAAGCTGCTTGGTACAAACAGGCAGAGCTAAAATGGCTGCATTTTATAGCAATGCGTTTGCATCTGAGGCTAGGAGAATCCTATTTGTATAAGAAGAAGCAGATTATCCTATGATACCATACGAAGGGATCCTCCTACAAGGGGACAGATGGAGTAGCTCTTAAGTCCGTGATATCTTTTGGGCTTGGATTACAAGTGTTTCATGTCAAGTGTTTAGGACCCAGGTTCCTCTCAGGAACTCCTTCAGTTCACAGCAGACTTGGTCAGTGTTTCATTGGGATGAGATGAATGCAATCAGGACATTTACAGCCAACAAACTCCCTCATGGTACTGTGGGTGTCTGGCTGATGGGACAGCCATCTTAGGAACACATTGACAGTCTTTACCATCTGAAAGGATTTATATTTAGGAAAAGAATGGGTGGGATTTGTATTGTTTTAGCAGGTGGTAGAGATGTGACCAAGTTGGGACATTCAGTTTAGCACAAAAACTTTTCCGTCTATTCCTGCTGTGTTAAGTGGGAGCGGAAAGCCCTGTGGAGGGGTGAATTCCTGCCACTTGTCCTGTGTCCTGGAAAAAAGAGTTTAGATGGGCAGTGCTGGCGCACGCCTTTAATCCCAGCACTCGGGAGGCTGAGGCAGACAGATCTCTGAGTTTGAGGTCTACAGAGTGAGTTCCAGAACAGCCAGGGCCACACCCAGAAATCTTGCCTCAAAAGACAAAAACAGAAACAAACAAAAAGGAGGAGTTTGTTTGGGTTTACAGTTCCGGAGAGTTAGAGTCTGTAATGGCAGAGTGGAGGCAGTAGGTGGCAGGCATGGCGGCTGGAGCAGAATCTCAGGGCTCACACCTTGAACTGTAAGAATGAAGCGGAGGGAGAACACTTCTCACAGCCCATGCTCAGTGTAATCAGGCCACACCCTAAACCTCCCAAACAGTGCCACAAATTGGGGACCAAGTATTTAAATATCTGAGACTATGAGGAACGCTTCTCCTTCAAACCGTAACACTGCTCTTTCTACAAGCTTCTGAACATTTTAGGCTGTTCTATAAATTCCTCATGGATACATTTGAAAATTATACTCAGATGAATCTAAACTACATCATATCCTAAACTGTCAGCCTCCTGGAATTTGAGAGGTGTCTCCACGCCTCACCTGAGACAGTCAGCCCACTGGGACCATCTTTATTCACAGTGGGGGGAATCCTACCCAGTTCCTGGAAGGGCCAAAGGAAGATGGCTGCAAGCCCCCTGGAATACAGGGTGACTTAAGATAACATGGAGCAGAGGAAAATTAGTCAAGCTCTAAGGATCACCAGCTAAGCTGCTGGATTACTTTGGCACACATTGACTATTGTAGTTGAGGCCATTATTTTGGGATGTTGACTATTGTCAAGTCATTGCATCTATTATAAAAGACATTCTGCAGCCAGCACAGGGTCCTTACCCACCTTCCCAGACATGCAGGCGTAGCGGCTGATTTGGGTACCAAGGAAGCTCCTACAGCAAATGTCTACCAGCTGCTGGCTCTCTCCTGTTCACTACACAGGCCATCAGAGGCTGGAGGGTTGCCATGGGGTGTGTTTATCCATCAGCATCCCTCATTAATACCCTCTAGGGAAAGAGGCAGGGACCTCTTTTATCTACATCTTTAGTTCTTTGTTAGTTTAGGACCCTTAGGGAAGAATACTTGGGACATCAAAGACCTTTCCCAGTTTTTCTTTTTCTCCTCTCTCTTGCCCCCCTCTACTTTTTCCTCTTTCCTTTTTCACATCTCTTTCTTTTTCCTTTCCCCCTCTCTCCTCCTTTACTTTTCTTCCTTTTCCTCACCTCTCACTTCCTTCTTCTCTCTCTCTCTCTCTCTCTCTCTCTCTCTCTCTCTCTCTCTCTCTCTCTCTCCCCCCTCCCTCTTTGTCCTCTCTCCCCTCTCTGCCTTTTTAAAGTTTATACTGAGTTCCAGTTAACCCAGAGCTCAGTATGAATAAATAGCTCCTAAAATAACATATGAGAGCTAAAATAACATTCTACGCTGTGGTTCTAACGGACTGCCCCTATGGAAGCGATGCTAGCACAGGGGTGGGCACTCTTAAAGAGACCACGAGAGAGTCTCCAGCTGAATACCCATGAGCCTTCAGCCAGGAAGATCTGATGGAATACAAGACTTGGCAGAGGTCAGTTTTCAGCTCCAGCGTGGGATGGCGACAGAGCCTCATTACGTTAATTTCATTTACAGGGCAGCCCGGTTTCCTGTGCTGTGAGCTGCATGCTTAGTCAGCTGCCTTGGCTCTGGTGGATTTGCCCGCATTGCGTATTTTTGTTTCCAAACTATTTTGGCCCTGGAAGGATGTCTGGCTTCAGTCCACTTTGAAGACTGATGAAAGCCACAGGAGTTTCCAGAAAAGCCAGAATGGGCGACTTGTGGGGCCCTTCACTTGACTATCTGAAAGGCTGCCATGGAGAGGCTCTGGTCTGGGAAGAGCCCCTGGTAACCCAGACTTCATTTGCAGAGGCAATGCATGCTTTTGCTGTATGGCTTTACTGCCCTTCCAGTTGTGAACCTCATGTCAGGGCTGAATTGATGGCATCCAGCATCTGCTACTTGATTTCTTTCTGGATAGATGTTGAACCTTATGACATACTCTTGGTCTACTTCAGGATGCTTTGCATCAACACCTTTCACAAAGGGTGTGAGAAGTGACTCTGCATTTGACGTTGAGGCTGGGGCCTTTGGTCATGTTTTGTTAGTTCACTGAGGTACCAAGACACTCCGGTATTAGCAGAGATTTACCCTCATGTAAGTTATGGATGAAGAAGGTAGAGGTCATGCTGTACCTACTGCGTAGGACAGGCTTAGAAAGATTTATGCTGGTAACCAGCCTCAAAGGTGCTACAGATGGGAGTAAACTAGAACCTCACTCAAGTAATCAATGTTTGTTTTCCCCCATCACTTAAAATGATCCTCATAAAATATTTAACACATTGACTTACTCTGATCTTAAGAAATTATTTAGTTCTAATAAACACTGTTTTGTATTTGGAGAATAATCATAGGTTTGAGATTATTCCCACCTCAAGAAGACATTGATTGCCGAGAAATCAAATCATAACTAAATTTAAATTCCCACTTTAACAATGAAAACTAAGTAGTCAAAATGTTTGTGGCACAAACAATTATCTTTTACACTTTTACACTGGCGTTGCTGCCTTGAATATGTTAGCAGTGAAATGGTTGAGTCTTCTAATTCATGGACTAGGGCTATTAAAGGTCTATGGACAGCTCAGTTTATACCATGTATGGGTGATTCTGAATGCCAATGGGCTTGAACTTGAGGACTATGAGGGTGAACTTATAGGACACAAAGTGTAAGTAGAGAGGGCCCTGAATTAACTCATCTTAGTGGCTTCTTTTACTTAAGCCCATGCTATGACTGAGTGCTATGCGCAGTGTGTTTTATATTCCATGTAATTTCCTTGTTGGCAGTACATCATTAGTTTGATGAAGACAGAGAGGTCTAGGGAGAAAAGTGTTTGAGTTTGAAATCCACAGAGATGCTAGGATGCAGTCTTAACTGAAACACACATGTTTATCTCTGAACTCCCCACAGCCAATGCCTCAAAATTCTAGCAAGATCTCTTGTCCTTAAAAACTGCCTCCATTTGACTTATCAGCCCTTATTGACTATCAGCCCTGATTACTGCAACAAGGACCCAAATGTGAATGAAAGCAGTCTCCCACCCTCATCCCCCAGCCACCGAGTGAGGCTAACTTAGAATCTAAAGGAAAATATTGGTTATGTCAGACGCTGAAATTCCTTTCAACAAAAGTTCGATGGAAATAAGAACTTTAAACAATTCTACCTGCGACCCGAAAAAAGAAAAGGAAATGCAGCAGACATTTGCTTGAGTGGGTAGATGTTTAAAGGCTACGATGGTTCTCTTATCGTGCAAGACCTAGATAATTACCTCCATTTTCCACTTCTCTTTTCCTGAGCAGACATGGCCTCATTTCTGAGAGCTTTGCCTACCAACGTGGCTCCAATATATTTGAAGTTTTCAATTGTCTCAAGTAGAATGTAATAAAATCTTTTTCTTAGGGGCCTCTTATAAATGTATTTCAAAAGAATCATTAAAATATGCACACTTGACTTGACAGTGTTAGCAAATACCCGTATCCCTTCTCTGTAAGGTGACAGGAACTGGGCAGCATGTTAGGATTAAACAAAACATTACCATGAAAGCCAGGGAGAAATGCCATTCTTTGGCCTCTCAAAAAAAAAAAAGGTACCTTTGCTCTTAAACATTTCACAACTATTATTTAAAAACTTCTAATTATCTTAGTTTCTATGTAGACCCTCAAAATTGAGTTTCTGGCTTTCACTCCTAGCTGTTTTTAAGGCTGACAAGTTAAAAGCAAGATATTTTAGGATAGATTTCTTCCATAGTTGGAGAAATATTTTCTGAAACACTTTGCTTAGAAACAATTTCCATTATGGGGTCATCAACCAGAAAATCAGCACTGATGCAGAGAGGCTGTAGCCAGATGGGGACCACAGTTGGGTGGCAAAGTACTTGGGATAGAAAAAAGACACATTCTGTAAACTTCGTAATAGGGAAATGGGGCAAGCAGTTCAAATTTATGATCTGCACCCCGTGACTGAGCCAAAGGAGACTCTTGGCATCCAAGTCTATAAGTCTTTCTTGATCAGCTGGTCTTTCTGACTTTGGGGAACCCAGATGCTGGATGAAAACATGAGACTTGCAGTCATGGTTCAAACACACACACACACAAACTATTCAGCCAACTGATCAATACTGTCTGACCTCAGTAGGTGGAAGCCAGAGAAAATGTTCTTTTGTCTGGATATTATCATAACATAGAGAATAGAATAAAATTAGGTTATTACACAGCTCTGTCTGTGGACTGTTGTTATGCTGGGATAAGGCTAACAAGCCAAAGGGGTTGGGACTGAAGTATTTGATAAAGAACAGATAAAGATTTACTAAAGAAAATAACTTGCAATGGGAGACAGAAGTACAGTGGGAAAATTCTCACGTAGGGAATGATACTCTTCCTTGGGAAGGAATGGGAGTTACTTATGCATTTACTTGTGTGTGTGTGTGTGTGTGTGTGTGTGTGTGTGTGTGTGTGTGTGTGCCCGCCCCAGGGCAGATAATATTTGTCTCCACTCAAGGGGAGTTGACAGGAAAAAAAAACAGTGCATGCTCTTTAAATTGGGTTTGGTTTTGCCTCAAACATGAGAGCAGAGAGAATGCTATTCAGTCTTGGAGAACAGGAAGGGATTTGCAATGCCAAACTTGATCTAAAGCAAAAGTAATCAAGAAAGCATACTCCTTGTCTGAGGAGGATGTCTGAAAACAAAGTCCAGTCTTTCTCCAGAGTGTCTTAAATTTTCAGTCTGTTGAGTGAAGGCCTTAATCATGGAGGAGTGAGTTTTTCCCGTGCCTCCTCCTGATTGGTGTTACGCAAAAAAAAAAAAAAAAAAAAGGAATGACTGGACTGCAGCCTGTGCCCCTGTGCAGTGAGCTGAGCATATCTAGGACCACAGCAGTGCGCATGTCTGGAGCAAGCCTACAGCCCATCCTCAGAGGCTTTGGTGCTTTCCTGCCTCTGGGAAGAAGAACCAGGAAGTTGGTACCTTCTCATTCATCTTGAGGACTTGAGGTTGCTCCCAGAGCTCCCTTCCCTCCTAACACTGATAAATGAGCCCTGAAGGACCATCCTCAGGGAAGACTATACTATCTGTAATAGGAGACAAACCTCCCACCCAGAGCCTTGTTTCCACAGATACGCTAACACAGACCTGCTTACTGCGTGTACACAGCTTTACCTCTGGGCTTAGTGCTGCCTTCAACTGTGGCTCTTTCTACTTGGGAATATTTTGTAACAGGCCTTTAATTCCAGCTAGCAAGAGACAGAGGCAGGGAGATCTCTGTGAGTTTCAAAGCCAGCCTTCTTGGTATACATAGTGAGTTTCCAGGTCAACAGGGGCAGGAGCACGTGCACATGCGCACATGCATACACACACACACACACACACACACACACACACACACACACACACACACACACGAATAGAACTGAAAAACAGGGATGATGGTTGGTTGGAAAAGTGCTTGCCTGCCATGTTGGGACCCAGGGTTGAATCCCTAGCACTGTGTATACCAGGCATGATTTGGTACACGCCTATACTCCCATAACTTGGCAACCAGAAGTAGGAGGACCGGAAGTTCAAGGTCATTCTTAGCTCAGCTACATAGGGAGTTGGAGGCAAGCCTGTGCTACATGAGGCTGCATTTCAAAAAGCAAATATTGACCCATGAGCTACATATACACGAGAGTTAATGTCAGGCTGACCTTTGGTCTGATGTTCAGCAGAATTCATTCTTCCTGTTTTGTATGACTGTCCTAAAGTCACTGAAAAAAAAAAATCATTCTAACAGTTTAATGGAATTCTTCAAACCGAATGTCACAGTCTTTTCCCATTGTGGCTTGACTCTTTCACGGTATATTCTAAAGTATTTTAGCTCATTGGGTTGAGACATTTAGATAGAAATGTAAATTCTGAAAATGTTGACTGTCTTCTATCCTTTGATTTCGATTTCTGAAACCTAATAGAAAAATATGCCATAGTGGTAAGGAAATGTGATGTGCAAAGCTGAGTCCTGGTGCTCCTGAGTATATTTATTCATGCCTAAGGAATCCTGGGAGGCCTTGTTTTCCCCTTTGCACTCGGGCACTTGGGTTTTCCGTTGTATCCAGTGAGAGACTTTGTCCCCTCAGTTCCCACCTTCTGTTCAAACAAGCTGAACAGATCACAGCAGAGTCTTTTAATTGATACAGAGTCTACTTCTGAGCCACATGGAAGAATAAAGGAAGTACTTACTAGGGTCATTTATTGTGAAAGAAATGTGCTTCATACATCCTAGTGGGTCCTGGAAATACTTTTGTATGTGTTAAAAATGCTGGTAAATATTAAAACTGGGCTAAATTTATCCCCCTGCTTCAGAAAGAGTTCATTAAAATGTGGCTATGTGATTTCATGCACAGTGTGCTTGCTTTGGTCCAAATTAATGAGTGTGTATTAAGCACCTACTTTGCATAGAACACGGTTCCTTTCATGTGTGTACTTCAGGAACTCAGATGTCCACATATAGGCAGCTCTTCTTTCACTTGGAAAATAGCCACTTTCCTCTAATAGAAATCTATTGTTTCCCGACAGTGACTCCCCAAGGTGCACTGTGTTTTAATGTAGATGTGGTTCTTTTTCAAATTATAATCCCAGCACTGTGGTTATCACTACAGAAAAATGAAAAGCACCAGGATGGAGATGCAAGGGGAAAATACAAGGAAAATGCTATGGAATATAATTTTAACTAGACAAAGATATATTACTTTTGTTTATGCTGCATTTGTTTAATGATGTAAAGATGTGCTGCATTTGTTTCACCTTGCCTGCCTGAGGCACCTGATTGGTCTAATAAAGAGCTGAATGGCCAATAGCTAGACAGAGAAGGGATAGACTGGGCCAACAGGCAGAGAGAATAAGTAGGAGGAGAAATCTAGGCTAGAGAAGAAAATAGAAAAGAAGAATAATGAGAGAAGAGAGCACAAGGGAGAAAAAGAAGGACATGCGCCGGGCAAGAAGCAAAGCAGTGGCCAGGCAGTCAGGAGAAGCAGTGAAGTAAGATGTACAGAAGGAAGAAAGGTTAAAACCCCCCAAGGCTAAAGGTAGATAAAGAGAAACAGGTTAATTTAAAAGAGCTAGCCAGAAAGGAGCCTAAGTTAGGCCGAGCATTCAAAACTAATAAAAAAATTGAGAGCTGGTTGGTGACCACAAAGAAAATGCCTGGTACAGGAAAACATAATTAAATTTGAAAAAAAAAGTTCTGAATTTGGGGAAAAAGAAATATCACAAAGTTTTGATTATACATGTATATGTCATACATGAGAAAGAAGAAATATAAAAGATAATACCTTTATAATAAAATTTCCAGTTTTGGAAGGTTTTATGTGGGGTGCTAAGATTTCATCATCAAGTGATGTCATTTCCTCCCAGGTGTGATTTTTTTTCTTGTAATTTTATAACATTAAAAGTCTATCAACATGATAGGAGGTCATAAAATAACTTACTAGAAATGATGCTACTTATAGTCTTTTAAAAATATTTATATTATATATAAGTATGTGCCTAAGTGTGTGTTTACCTGTGCATAAAGGTGCCTATGGAGGCCAGAAGAGGGCATCAGATTCCCTGGAACTGGAGTTACATGCAGTTTTGAACTGCCATGTGGGTGCTGGGAACTGAACCTGGGTCCTCCATAACAGCAGCCAGTTATCTTAATCACTGAGGCTTCTCTCCAACCCCATTTATCCATATCTTGTGATACAGTTATAACAAATATTACAGCTTGCTCTTCTTTCTTTTAAACAATAATATTTTATTCTTTTTGTTAGCATATTTTAATTATACATAATAATGGGTTTCATTACAATATTTTCATACCTGTAACCCTATAATGTATTTTGGTAATGTTCATTCCCTGTAACTCATCCCCTCCATTCCCAACTATGCCTCCTTTTGCCTTCATTTCTTTTGTTTTTTGGTGACCCCTTGAGTTGCGTTACTTACATTTCCAGAAATAAGATTGTTTGTGTTTCAAAATGATCCAGGCAATTCTACGCTGTAGGGTGGTATGCTAATTAGGTGGGAACTGACCAATGAGAATGGTACGACAGGAATAGGAAGATGGCCTTGCTCTGATATGTAGCTGTGCTGCATAACTATGGCTACTGCTAATATTTTGTTCTGTATCATTGTCTTCTCCATCTTCAAGGGTGATTCTGCACTGTCAATCATTTCACAAGCATGACCTTGTCACTTATGTGAAAGGCAAGCACCTGATTTATAATGGTGTCCCATGAGGGGCTAGGAGATGCATCAGTTGGTAAAGTGCATGCCTTACAAGCATGAGGACCTGAGTTCAAAGTCCCAGGACCCATGTAAAAAGTCAGGTATGGGGCAGATATTTGTTATCCCAGTGCTGGGGAAGAGGAGGCAGATGGACCCCAGGAACTCACTGGCCAGCCAGCCTAGCTGAGTCAGTGAACTCCGGGTTCAGTTAGAGATCCTTCTCGAAAAATAAGGTGTAGAGTGGATGAAGGTGTCGACTTCTGGCTTCTACATCCATGAACGCACGCTTACATGCATTGCTGCTTTGGCTAAGAAATCAAGAGCTATGTTGTGTAGGAATAGAGAGAGTGAGTTTCATTAGCTTCCTCTAATTTTAAATGAAATGCTCTCATTGTTCCACTACTCAGTATAATGTTGACTATAGGCTCATCAGATATAGCCTTTATTGTTTTGCTGTATGATCTCTCTATAACTAACTTCTTGAAGGATTTCTGTCATAAGGAATTAAAATTTTTTAAACGCCTTCTCTGCATCTATGGAGGTCATCTGCACGCCCTTGAGTTAGTGTGCCTCACTGTGCACATTGATCTGCAGATGTTAAGCCCCTGGAATGAAACCAACCAACGGGAATCTGGTTGCATTAGATATATTTTGATTTTATTAAGTACATTTTTTTTGTTGAAAAGTTTTACATGTATGTTAATTAAGGAAATTCACCTGTATTTGTCTTGTATTCTTAACCAGTTCAGATGTCAGATAGTGCTGACTATGAAGAATTAATTTGCAAGCATGCATATGTACATCCCAACATATACAAACAAGCATATACACACATGAAACCATACTCGCCACTACACACACATGAAAATGGGGAAAACTGTGTCCTGAAGGGAGACACTCCTCTGGGAAGAGTACTTTCCATGCAAATGTGAAGGCTTGAGCTTGAATCTCTAGCACCCACCTTAAAAAAAAGAAAGTTAGAATGGGGGTGGGCTGGGGGGAAGGCTGGGGTGGGGGGCGGGAGGGGGAAGAACAAGGGAATCCATGGCTGATATGTAAAATTAAATTAAAATATAAAATAAAAAAATAAAAAAGAAAACATACCACACATAAAAAAATATAAAAAAAATAAAATGATAAAAAAAAAGAAAGAAAGTTAGGTGTGGCCTTGTGGCATCACGTTTTCTTGCCATATTGTAAACAACCATTTACATCTGGGATGGGCGTCCATTCTCTTCTGTTCAGATGTGAATTTTTCTTTGGTGCTAGGTCTTGTTACTACTGTAAGCTCAGTGCTGGCTGGTGGAAAGGAGAAAGTCAGACCCCTCCCAGCTTAGCTCCAAGTTCAGTGAGAGACCCTGTCTCTAGGGAATAAGGCAGAGGGTGATATAGCAGGACACCTGTGTCTTCCTCTGGACTCTCCATGGGTGCACCATGCACATGTGTGTGCATACAGCACATATGCATACATTCTCCCACATTAAAAAATTAAAGAAGTGCTATAAAAACTTGGTGAATGCAGTGTTCAAGTCCCCTCTTCCATGATGAATCAAATTCCATGGGAGCATCTGGCCACAAGCCAGAGGCAGGGCACTAGGCAGGATCACTATTCTCGGTTTAGTCATATTCCTAATATGGAAGACTTTGTCCTTTTGCAAGGCCTTGTTCAGAATGTGGCTTAAGGAAGATTTGGAGAGTATTTTACTTTTAGCTCTTAATTCCCCTGCCTCTGTCTTGGTTGGGTTTTGTTTGCCAGTTTGACACATGCTACAGTTATCTGGGAAGAGGGACCTCAGCTGAGAAAATAATACCATTAGGTTGGCCTGTGAGCAAGTCTGTGGGGATATTTTCTTAGTTAATGATTGATGTGGGAGGACCCAGCCCACTGTGATTGTGCCATCCCTGGGCTGGTGCTCCTGGGAGATATAAGAAAAGTAGCTACATGTAAGCCTGGGGAGCCAGCCAGCAAACAGTTTCTCCATGACTTCTGCTTCAGTTCCTGCTTCCAGGTTCCTGCCTTGGTCCACAGTGGACTGTGACTTGGAATATGTAAGCTATATAACCCCTTTCCTACCCTGGTTGCTTCTGGTTATAGTTTTTAGAACAGTAATAGAAAGCAAACTCAGATAATCTTTACCTAGAAACCTCACATAAGCATCTTAAAAATGAAAAGTTTCTAGGCAATAGTGAGATGATTCAGTAGATTAACACGTTTGTCAACAAGCCTGATGACTTGAGTATGATTCTTGGAACCATGTGTGCCACAGTGCATACCCACCCACCCACACATACACATAGCACGCACACACACACACACACACACACACACACACACACACACACACACACACCCCACAGCACACACTAAATAAATACATGTTATAAAATTTAAATTATATAATTCAAACTTGAAAGGTGTGTGTGTGTGTGTGTGTGTTTGTGTGTGTGTGTGTGTGTGTGTGTGTGTGTGTGTGTGTGTGTGTGTGTGTATGCATGCCCATGGAGGCCAGAGAGGGTGTTGGAACATCTGGATCTGGAGTTACAGGCAGTTGTGAGCCACCCAACATGGGTGCTGGGAATGGAATTATGACCCTCTATAAAAACAGTAAAGGCTTTTAATTGTTGAGCCATCTCTTCTTGAACTCAAAATAAGAATATAGAAGGATATTAATGCTTTTATTGTAAGGTGGTAAATTAGGAACACTTTCCTTTCCTTTATTCCTAGAGGAGAATTTGAGATCTTGAAAGTGAAGTCCATATTTTTTTAGAACAGTTTTCAGTTTCCTTCTTTTTGTTTTCTTATCCCTTTCTTGTTCTTCCTTTCCTCCCTCCCTCCTCCCTCCTTTCCCTTCCTCTCTCTCCCTCCCTCCCTCCTTCCTTTTCTTTTTCTTGACAGAACCTCACTACATAGCCCAGGCTGGCCTGTAATCCACAATCCTCCTGCTGCAGCCTCCTACTGGGGTTGCAGACGTGTGTCAACATGCTTGGTTCTGTTTAGTGATTTTAACCTAACATATGTCTATTTGTTATTGGCCCTCAAATAAATTATTCTGACATTTGCATAACATTTTCTTGCAGTATTGGAAATAATCATTTATGCCTGGGATGGGAGTCCTTTCTTTCACTGGTCAGATGTGAATTTATTTTCCCATTTTCCCCTCTAGTCTCATTTTTGCTAGGTATGGTGACCACTGTTTAGAATTTCTAGCTTTATATGGCATCTTTACTCACTTCCTAATATAATAACTTTCTCAGTACATAGAGAGACAAAAAGGGATTGAGTGCAATTTATCATGGGCAACGAGGCCCATAAGACATGTTTGTATTTATTGTATAGATTTTGATATGAAAATAAATCCTAATTTATATAAACTTAACATTTTTTTCATTATTTGTTTCCAATCTATGAAACTTTAATCAGTAAAAATAGAGCAGGTCACTGTGCCTATGCTAGTGAAAATGTTTCCTCTATTTTGAATTTATTCTCCCTTTTCTGTTGTGAACTCAGTACTGTGCCATTTTGAGATAACTTTTCCAGTGATGGTAGAAATAGATGAAGAGAGAGCAGTAGTGGAGTGGCTAGCTGAGGACCAGTGAGGCAGTCGGTTAAAGTGGGCAGCCCCCTTCCTGCCCCCACTTCTGCATAATTCAAAGGGAGATCTATGGTGGAGGACTTGCTAGAAGGTGTAAATTGTAAGCAGACATTTGTATTTCTGAGAGCCTGCAGACCAAATCCATCCCAAAATTCCTAGGAATCAAATCTCCATCTTACAAAGAAGGCTTAGAGGAGTTAGATTCAACCAAGAGGTACTAAGTGGATATTGTATGCTGGACAGTTTGATGGATGATGGAAGGACAGATTAGAATAACAGAAACCAAAGGACAGAACTCATCCCTTTGGGCTTTCACTGGCTCACTGTTAAGTGAACAGGTTCAGCTTTGAAGCGTAGTACAAAACAAAACATGTTAAACGTACAATGAGAGCCACTGAGTGTGGCTGCAAGTATTGGTAGCTGGTTTTAAAGGACACAGGTCAATCATTTGGAGGATGGGCTGTTGACATTGCTGCATCACAAAAATATTGATTCTGGGGTGGCTTAGTAAATTCTCTTTTACCCTAAATATATTACATTTAATTACTTAAGTAACAACTGCATGCATTTCCCAAAATTCAAACAACACAGAAGTCATCCTCTCCTTAGAAACAACTGCTTCATGTATAGTTCAAATCCATTTATGTACATCTATTTATATGTGAATCTGGTGTTCTACCTAATAGTTTTTAGTTTTGTAATCTGAAAATTGAACCCACTGTATGTATCATTTTACACTAGCTTTTGAAGAAATCTGTCCAAGTCTAAAGGGTCTTTCACTTACATCAGGACCTATGCAGATTATTTTAATTCAGATCATTATTTCATAAGTGAAATAAATAGATGTTCTTGGGAAAACTTGTCACAATGTTGCATATGCACAGTCCTTCTACTAAGATTTAGAATATTGGAACAGGAGTTGGAGAGATGACTCTGCTATTAAGAGCACTGGCTGCTCTTGCAGAGGATCTGAGTTCGGGTCTCAGCACCCACACTGAGATGCTCACAACATCCTGAAACTCCAGTTCTAAGGGATCTGACACCCTCATCTGGCCTTGGCAGGCACTGCACTCATATGTACATATATACTCCCTGACACACACAAACAAAAATACAAAACTACTCTTTAGATTACTGGAATACTGCGAGATGTTTTGTCTCAGTCTTCTCCGTTGGTTGTTTCTCTGTCTCTGTCTCTGTCTCTATCTCTGTCTCTGTCTCTCTCTCTCATATGCATGCTTATCTCCCCAGCCATCTCCTCAGCCCTCTGCACAGCACATGTCTACTTTTATCTTATAACATCTTTTTATTAACCATGTGTTAAGTAGATTAAAAAGGCCTATAGTTGTAAGGAAGAGTGGGTGATTCCTGTTTATTGGAACAATTTTCTCAAGTATACAGTGTAATAAAAAATTATAGTTTAGGTGATTCTTGATGTGAACTGTCTGGATTGTCTCTTTGTATCCATGGGAGATTGGTCCTAAGACCCTCTCCCAGGATACCAATCCAAGGCAGATACCTTTTATAAATTGATGCAGTGTTTATTTGTAACTCATGCATACACTCCTGTATTCTGTAAGACACCTCTAACCTGTTTTTACCTAATGCAATATAAATATCAAGTAAAGACTGCTCTTCTGCATTAGTTAGATAATCTCAACAAGGAGTAAGTACATACCAGCCTGGCACAAATGCAGTTTTGCTTGTTTTGAGTCAAGGCCTCACATATCCTAGGCTGTCTTTAGCTTCACTACTTATCCAGGATGGACCTCCTCAGTATGGGTTTGCAGGCATGCTCCACCATGCTGAATTAAAGCATGACTAAGGATCTGTCACAGGGATTCATGCATGCTAGGCAAGCACTCTACCAAGTGGGCAGTATTCTCAGGCCTAAATGCAAGTTTTTGGGAAATGATGATTTCCCATAAACAATTGAGGCTGTGGAGAGTGACCCCTGGGTGTGAAATTCTGTTTGTTCTTGACAGGGGCAGGTCTGAGAACTATGCAGACCAGGTACTATCAGGAGGCTCTGTACCTTTGGAGTGGTGCCCTCTCCCTGCAGCAGAAAACAAAGATGTGCTTTCTCCAACTTTATCTTTCCTCATTCAAACTTGTGCAGTTGAATTCCAGAACAGGCAGTTTCTCAGCAGTGTCTGCATTTAATCCACCCCAGATGGAAGAGGGGAGGCCAGCTGCAAGGAGGGCAAGCCTACGTCTACTCATCAGTTCAGAAACATTAGGATGCACAATCAAATTTCAGTCAGGGAGATCCATAAGAACTGAGCATGCCTGGTTACCCAGCAAGAGCTTGGGTGGTGCTGATGGTCAGGGGTCAGAGACTGTATCAGAAGAGGAGAGTTTCCTGAACTCATTAGTCACAGAAGTTCCTTTGTGTGCATAGTGTATGTGTGCCTGTACATGTACTTCTTTTGTTCTTCTTGGAAACCTTGAATAAATCAGTTGAATATTCATTAATTTAAAATTTTTATCCAGCTGAGTTCTTCATGGCTCAAAGAACATTTGCTCCTGACCTCATAAAATCCGCACTCTTTGTCTCTGTGGGAGACTGTGAAGAGCAGGAAAGAGGGGAGGGAGAAGGGACGGAAGAAGAGGGAGGGGACAGGGAAGCAAGATGGAAGGAAGGAATGAAGGAAGGGGGTGAGCCCTTTGCTTCCCCTAGGGGAGGAGATGGGAATGGATGGGATTCTGCAGTAGTGATGGCATTTCATCAGCTGACTTCAAAGGAGCTGCAAGGAGCTGGGAGATGACTCTGTTGGTGAAGTGCTTGTTGCACAGTATGAAGACCTGAGTTTGATCCCCCAGAACCCATGTAAAATGGTCGGGCATAGCATTGTCTCAGTGCCCGGGAGGCAGACAGGAAAATTCCTAGGGCTCACTGGTCAGCCAGCCTAGCCAAATCAGTGAGCTCCAGGTTCAATGAGAGACTGTGCCTCAAAAAATAAGGTAGAGATTGCTAGAGAAGGATACCTGAAATCAACCCCTGACCTTCCTTCACACATACGTACATACACACACTACGCACACCCCCCCACACACACCACACACACACACACACACACACACACACACACACACACACACACACACACAGGAACTGCTAAGACTGAAGAGTTTGAGAAACCCACCTCCTTTTTTGATTAAGTGTATTGACCTCCATTCTTAGTACCCTCTTTGGGTTCTCTTTATATAAATAAGGAGCTTTGCAGGTTCTGAATGAAGGCTGGAGAAGAGTCACTAAAAACTCTGACTCCCCTGACAATGTGCTAGGTGCTTCACATGTCTTCTAAACACACTGTGATGTGCAGGTATCTGCTGAGATGGTAAGCTTCCTCTCGACTCTCATCTCTACTCCTCCTCCCTACAGGCCTGCTCTCACATCTATCAAAACTGTAGGGCAGGTGTTTCTGTATGTGTATACATGTGTTTGTGCATGGTGTGTGCACATATGTGTGCACCTATGTGCCTGTGGGGTAGAGAAAAACATGTTGCTCCACCACTGTCCACCTTAAGAAACTAGAGCTAGGCTAATGACTTGCAACACCTAGAGATCCCAGGGTCTCAGCTTGGCAGCACTGGGGTTTTGGCACAAATGTAGCCGCGCTCTCCTTTTTAAGTGGATGTAGGAATTTGAACTCAGGTCCTCATGCGTGAATGGCAAGCACTATTCCCCACTTTACCATCTCCCCAGCCTCAGGTCAGGTGTTTTCTGCAGCTGTCTAAGTCCCAAGGACTCAGTAAGCACATGCCACTTTTGGCAGCCGACTTTAACCCTGGTGCAAACAGCGCTGAGACTGGGCAGCAGGTCTCTACTCTTCACAGGTCTCTTCACACCCACCCAACATCTGATGCCCTCTATAGTTGCCTAACATACCCCAGAACCTGCACTGATGGTTCCTAGATCATGCTGTACCTCAGACATGTTTTCCAGTCAAGAACAAAAAATATCCCTCAGTAGGCATCCAGGGGTGAGAGCAGATGATGGGTAACTCCAAACTAATCACCATAGCAACCAATGGTTGTAGGTACACAGAAATTTAATATATTCATAGATTTACCAGGAAGTTTTTCTTTCCTATGCCTGAAGAGAGGATGGCTAAAAAATAAGGAAGATGAGTGTGTTAGTAAGGGTTCTGTAGAGGAATAGAATCCATAGAATGAATATACATAAAGGAGATTTATTAGATGTATTACACAATGCAGTCTGGGCTGCCCAACAGTGGGTGTCTTCACATTGGAGAAGCTGTGATCCCAGGAGCAGCTCAGTTCATGAGTCTCAGCATCCTAACCAGGTACTGTAGGATTCCTGGAGAGCCAATGGTCTTCATTCTCTACAGGGATCCTAGGGAAGATGGGTTCTGACAGCAGGAAGGGTTACAGAATGGTTGCAGTCACCCCAGCAATAGGGTAATGAACTCACCAGTGAGACGTGAAAGTGGAGGACAAGCAGATTTTATTCCTCAGCCCTCATTTATCTGGTGCCATGGGAAGGTGCTACTCACATTTAGGGCAGGACTCCCTTTTCAAATAACCTGATCAAGGAAATGGCTAATGGGTATGCTAAGAAACCTGTCTCTTAGTCAACTTTAGACCCAGTCAAGTTGACAACCAGGACTGTCCACCACAGTGGGAAAAAAATGGCAGGAAAGAAAAGGTTTCAGAAAACAGTATCACTGGCCTTAGTATCCCCACATGACTCATTCCAGGATGTCACAGTTATCAAAATTTGAGGGTGCTCAGTGTACCTTATTTAAAACCAGATGTATTTGCATAAAACACATGCAGATCCCCCTGTTTGTTTTAAACCATCTCTAGAGTATTTGCGGCCCTACTACCTCAGAGGTGTTGTGCAAGATGTTGAGATGCTGTGTTATTTAGAAGATATTGATGAGCAATAAGTCTAATTACTTTAGGGCAGATATCTCATTTCCCCCCAAAAAATATTTCAGTCTGCAGGTGGATGAACACAGAGTTGGGATTTGTAGAGACAAAGAACTAATTTTTCCTTTTCGCTGTCACTTTGAGAAAAGTCATAAAATAGCAACTTCCACTTTGGAACTGAATCTCTTTTCTAATTGTTCTAGAACCCCTGCATTCGGGCTTCCAGCTAGTCTGAAATGTGATTATGCTGTTCTATTTTTAAGGGGAGCAAGAGACAGTCTCTTCAGTGTTTTAACTCAGACAAATAGTTCTTGAAACAAATTTGGATTCTTGCAGCTGAAGCATTAAGTGAAATCTCCATCCTTCTCTGTATCTGCTCAGGATTGACGAGCCTGTCCAGCTGCAGGCTTAGCTCCATCTCTAGATTCATAGCTAGTTTACTTTGATGAATGAGGCTCTGCCTCTCCATGGAGTGAGGAAAGGCGCATTAACTCCCCTTTCCAAGTGTCCTGCCACAGAATGAGGGCCCAGAGCCTATCCAGGGAGGGACAGGAGGGTCGCTGTGGTGGGGGTCCCTGTATCGTGTGTGTTCCTCAGACCTGAGGTGATTGGGATTTGATCAGGGGAGACTGTGTCTCAAGATGTTTTTTCAGCCAATGTGTTTAGAATTGGCCCTTTCCCCCGTGAACAGTCTCTGGGATTTCTCGGCTGCGTTTGCCGGGCTTTACTCAGAGCAGCCCTTCTCTGGTGAAAGGTATTCACATCTAAAGATCTTAGGGAATTCAGCTACTTGTCTAGCATCCTGAAGTTTATTATTTTCTCCTGTTTCCAAAGATCTTGATCTAGTCTCTTGAAGTCATCACCATCATTGGGAAGAGGTTTCTCAGGCAGACACCAATTCTGAAGGCCGAGGCTGGGGATGGAGATGGACTGAAAAGAGTCATTTTTCAGAGGAGCCAGCCACAGTTGTATCCATATGACAAATGTGATTTCAAGAGACGAAATACTCTGAATTTTGGTGTGAACTTTCCTGATTTGGAAATCTTGACAACTGTTTTTGTTTGATTTTCAAGTGCCCCATCTTTAAACTCTATCGTCAGCCTGACCTGTGACACGTCTATGTGTATATGACATTTACCTGAGACCAATTTTCATGATCCTTGTGCTTGTACTTTTGTCTAAGTAGATGAGCCTGTGCATACTCTGGGACATCTCCTCACTGTCTATTTGTGTTAAGTACACAATGGTCCCCAAGACCATGTTGCATCCCCAGTGTTTCCAGTCTCTGTGGGCCTAGGCACCAACACGTTATCAACGAGTGACAAATAGGATTTTCCAAAGCATGGAAATACTGAGTAGCTCAACATGGTTAAATATTGTTATAGTCTTTAAAAAACATAAATATTACATATTAGTAAGACACATACCTCTTTTCTTAGTTGAGTGGAAGGAGCGGCCTTCCAATGAGTAAAATCCTTGTTTAAACCTCTCCCATTAAGGATGAGCAGAACTTGTGGTTTGCTTCCGACCAATAGCATGGAGCAAAGGTGACGGGATGTCAGTTCCTTGATTGGTTTAAGTTGTATGGAGGAGATAATGTGGGTGTTGCATTATGCTCTACAAGAACCTATCATGTTAGGAGCTTCAGAGCTCTACAGTCCCAGCACCCGGAAGGCCAGGGCAGGAAGATCTCCAAGACTAATACCAAAGTGGTAAGATCTTAGCAGACTCGATAGAGCCAAAGCAGCTCCATCTGGCCATGAAGGATGACACAGTTCTTCTGTAAGCAGCTCACAGGAAGGGTCAAGTACAGGAAGCCCTACGAGCCTTAAGGCAAGCTTTCCTCTAACTGCGAATAAGAAGTTTGGGCTTCTAGCCATACAGCTGCAAGGAAATGAGTTCTTCTAATGCTTGAATGAGCTTTGAAGTGGATTTTCCCCTAGTTAAGCCCTAGGTGAAACCATGGTGGCTCTGGCTAGCACCTCAATTATAGCCTGTCACATTCCTGTGCAGGGAAAACAGCTGAGATGTACCTGGATTCATGTTCCGTGAGAACCATGAGGTGATGAGTGAATGTTGTTTTAAGCCATTGAAAAGGTAGCAATGTATTATGTAGTAATAAAGAGTTGATAGAGGCAGTTTACAATTTCCAGTTTGTGGAAAATGCAGTTGCCAATGTAACATTAAAAAAAAAAGGCACAGGGACATTAACTTACCTGAAGTTCTTTTAGAGAAAGTATCATACTCATTTAAAAAGACAAAGAAAATACTGGAACTTGGTCTTTCTCTCTTGCAGCCCTCAATATCCTTTCTTTGTTTAGCACTTTTAGAGTTTTGATTATTATGTGGCATAGTCTCTCCTCTCTCCAGCAATTACTACTACTTATATAACCAATGGGGGCTGGGAGTGGGGATAAATGAGTCTTTTAATTTTCATGGACTTCCTGAGTCCTGTAAATTTAATGTGCTTCCTGAACCTTTTATGTTTCCTTTATATTCTAAGTTTATGAATCTCTCCTCTTCCTCCAGGAGAAGTAATACACAACCGTCCAGAACTCTGGGCATCTCCAAGCAAGATAGAATTGCTTTCATTACATGGAGAAAAATGCAAGCGTGGGACTGTTGCGATTTTGAATTATTTTCTGAACACATGCATCCTTAAAGTCAGCACCTCCTTCTTGTTGTGTGTCCCACAGTGGATCTGATAACATGAGTCTGCTCAGAGATCCCTCCAAAGGGAGGCCTAAGGAGAGGATTAGAGAAGCAGGGTGATGGTGAGCATAATGGAACTTTAGGAGTCAGCTTCCCTTTCATGATGTATCTTCTAAGGCTTCAGCTCCTAGCAGAATATCCTAGTGTGGTTTCTGTAATTTCACTCTGTGTGGTCACCAGTGCTATATGTAGTGATAAATAGGAATAAGTGTTAATTTAATGTAAAGAAAGTGAAAAATTCAGTTCTTACTTCACATTATTGTCTGCATGTCAAGTGGTAAGTTGTAGCATGAATCTTAAAAGTTCTTATTAATAAAATCAAACCCAGAGCCAGGTATTGGGGTGAATGCTGGAAGATCAGAGAAGCAGAATAAGCCACAGCCACCTCACCTTGCCAGTTCCTCAGCTGATCCTGTTTCCTCAGACTGGAAGCCTCTCACTCCTCATCCAAAATGAATCTCAACTGAACTGTTGCTCAAAAGCCTAAAAGCTTAACCAACCTCTAGTTCCTGGTCCTCATGTCTTATATACCTTTCTGCTTTCTGCCATTACTTCCTGAGATTAAAGGCTCTTGTTACCACACCTGGCTGTTTCCAGTGTGGCCTTGAACTCACAGAGATCCAGATGGATCTCTGCCTCCCAAGTGATAGGATTAAAGGTGTGAGTGCCAGCATTTTCTGGCCTCTATGTCTGTCTAGTGGCTGTTCTGTTCTCTGACCACAGATAAATTTATTAGGGTGCTCAATATATTGGGGAACACAATATCACCACAGTAAGTAGCCATTTCCCACCAATGGCTGTCATATTCAGTGGTGACAAAAGGATTGTCTCCAACATTCCAGAACATAGAGTTGGGCAGTGAGGTGGGAAGTCTTGAGACTTCTAGACTCTGCTAATGTCAGCCCTTCTCTTCTTCATCCTACTCTGGAGTTCTCAGCTCTGAATTGTTCCTCTGTTTCAAGTTTTGCCCATATTTTTATCTCTTAGAGTAACCATTTCTCTGCATTTAGAGTCTCTCTACCCTGGGTAACTGAGTGACTTCATTTCCAGTCAGTCTTGGGCTGAGATACCAACATAGGAAAGAGTACAGAATTGTCTACAACCCTACCTTTAGCATGCATTGTTATGTCACAAATTTATCATTTATTTATGGTTTCTGAGTCAAGGCTTCAGAAAGGGAGGTGGTTCTGGCTGAAGGGCTTTCATGGGATTGCAGGGAAGGTGTTGGCAGGGGCTGGGGTCTCAGCCGAAGAAGGATCTCTTGCCAGACTCATCAGTGCAGTTGCCTGTTTTCTGGAACTTCTCCTTCGAATGTCACATGGTGTTGAACTGGCTTTCCCCTGCACAAATGATATTTATGAGAGAGGTGAAGGTGTTGGGGGACCGAAGACAGGGAGAAGGTGAGATGGACAGAAAGAGGGAGGGGAAGAACCTAAATCCTTTTCCAAACTTCAAGTTCGGCGGTGGCACGTCATTGGTTCTGTTGCTTTGATTGATCACACAAAGCAGTCCTGTGCAGTGTGAGAGGGAACTTCCTGGGAAGCGCTGGCCAGGCAGTGAGGAGTCATTATGATCACCTTGGAAGCTGCCTAGGGTCCGTGTTCTGGGAAGTTAAGTGGATTTGATACATGAGCGGTCTTCCACCCTTGTGAAAGGACAGATGCCACATAGCAAAGGGTAAAACAATTTTCTGTCCCAGAGGAATTGATGGGAAAAGACCAACGCCTTTGTGACTCTGTGCCAACTTTGAACTGTGCCTGTCAGAATGCAATGCTCTGTCAGTGGCTTCATACAAATCATAGAAATTTTAATTATGATGTAGACCTTTCTCCCCAAAATAATTGGAAACATCAACCTGCTTATAAAGATTTGTAACAAATATGTTAATATTCAGAAAAAAAACCCAACAATCCACACGTGGAGCAGAATGTATCACAAGCCTTCATACACTCTGGAGTGAGTTTCACCACTGGCTTGGTGGCTCCGCCATATATGCTCACTAAGCTCCAGGTGTCTCCTGTCAGTAGAGGGGTTTCCACAAAAGAAAGTGTAGAATGCACAGTTATTTGCCTGTCTTCTGACAGAGGGTAAGACAGGGTCCCATGTGGGTAGGTGAGGATGAGAGCAGACAGCAAGCCCCACCCCTCACACACACATACACTCCATCCTGTGCTAAGAAGTAGCTGTAGGGTACCAGTGTGTCCTCCCCTGACAATTTCGAGTGGTAAAGGTCATTGGTATCCATGCGTTCAGCTGTAACCCTCTACTTTCATGGTCACTTCTGAATGACAGAAACCCCACCTTTCTTCAGTCAGCTATGTTTGACCGAGCATAGTCTCCCTAGGAAATTCCCCAATGTGTGTACATTTACCAATGCTAGGGAGATGGCTTGGTTCAGAAAGGGCGCTTGCCAGGCAAGCATGAGGGCCTATAATTCAATCCCCAGGACTCACACAAAAATCCAGATCATTTGTATTCCCAGTGATGAGGAGGTGGAGATGGGCAGGGTACTGGAACTTGATGATCAGCCAGCTTCACCCAATCAGCCCCAGAGCCTAGTGGCAGACCCTATATCAAACAACAAGGTGGAATGCCCTAGGAGGAAAGGGAAAGGCATAGGAGAACCTCTGGACTTGCTTGTACAAACATACATACATAAATGTGCTATGCCACAAACACATACACACACACACACACACAAACACTTATGAGAGAAATTGGCTATTTTAGCTCATTTTATCTATGGTTTCATCTTTTTTTGAAGGTTCAGATGACCACTGTTAATCACAATCCTAAAACACACTAAATTATAACAAGAGACTGTTTTAGGTGTGCTGGCTAATTTTATGTCAACTTGACACAAGATAGAGTCATTTGGGAAGAGGTATATTCTGTTGAGAAGATGCCCCCATCAGACTGGCCTATGGGCAAGCTTGTGGTACATTTTTTTCAATAGATATGGGATGTGTGATGATAGGAGGGCCCAACTCACTGTGTCCAGGGTACCACTCCTGAGCAAGTGATCCTGGGAGCTGTGAGAAATCAGGCTGAGGAAGCCACGGGAGTAAGTCAGTGAGCAGCACTCCTCCATGGCCTCTGTATCAGCTCCTCTCTGCTGGTTACTGACTTCAGTTCCAGCCCCGACTTCTCTCACTGATAGACTGTGATGTGTAACTGTAAGCTGAAATAGACCCTTTCCTCCTCAAGTTGCTTTTGACCATGATGTTTTATCAGAGCAATGGACAGTTAAGACAAGCAGAGAGCCCACATTCTTATCACTTGGACCCCAGCCTATCCTCACAGTTGTCCCATTTTGTTCTAAGTTATTGCTGATCCCTTACTGTGCTTCACCTGTATATCAAGGTATGCAGTGTAATAAAATCATAGTGTGTGGGAGGTCCAAGATCATCCATCCATTAGAGGTCTTGGGAAAATTCTGTATGACTAAGGCAGACTATTGCATTTATTCTGAGAGAGAGGTGGGGAAGAGGGATTTCTAAGGTTTTCTAATTTCCTGAAAAGAGAGAAACAAGAGAAGGAATTGAAGCTGGGGAAGCACAGGATATAAAATGCTTTTTCTCTTAATGAACTTCAGTGAATAGTTTTTAAAATATATATAATTTAAATTGAAAGGCATTTTCATGTTTGAAAGTTCTAAGCTGTAAAAATAAACCCTGGAAGTAGATTGCCTGGGGTAAGACTTAATTAAACACTGTACAGTAAATTAGCATAATTTGATGAGGATCAGCTTTGGTTCCTCGAAACTGAAACGGGCAGACGTTTTAATTTTGTAATATCTTTTAAATTCCACCGTCTCATCTCCAAAGCATAGTTTTAGAGAATAAATTCTAAACAAGGTATTACTAAGAAAGTGGTAATTTATTACAGAGATCAGGAATTGGCTCTGGGATTTGAGAAGCATCTTCAGGCAGATGCTGCAAGTCTGTATGAATCATGGTCTCTTGTAAGACAAAATATATGTTAAAGTAAGTTGAATTCCTGAGCCTGAAGCACAGAGGGATTATCCATATAGTCACAGGAATACTTACCCAGGCTAGCTGGAGTGTCAAAGAGACCTATCCTCCCTTTCTCTCTCGTTCCCTCTCTCCCTCCTTCCCTTTCTCCATCCCTCCCTCCCCCTCTTCCTTCTCCATCCTCTTCTCCTCTTTCTTTATCTCTTTCTAAATAAGTCTGTTCTTAAATATCAAGTTCATGGTACTAGGAAAGAAGGAGAAAGCGCCAGTTGTTGGAACACATGTAAGTCCTAGTTGTGCACTGCCTAAAATTCTCCAGCTCTAGTCCTCCATTTTGCTCAGTGTATCTAAGAAACTATCAGTAATCATGAGTGAAAATAGGATATGATATTCTCATGCAGAAAAACACACAGAAAGTATTCTTAGATAACAATGCTCAGGAATCTTTCTCTCATGGGAAGTTTTTATTTTATGATTATTTTTTAAATTTATGTGCATCCGTGTGTATGTATATGAGCACAGGCATGCAGGTGTCTGTGCAAGCCAGCAGAGGGCTTCAGACCCCTGGAAACTGGAGTTAATAGGTAATTCTGAATCACCCATAATGGATCCTGAAACTGAACTCTAGTCCTGTGAAGCAGCAAGAGCTTTTTAAAGTTTGCATTATGCAGATCTAGGGTTGCTCGAGTGTGGATTCAGGAGAGCTGTATGTGGATGGGCAGACATTGCCTGGACTCTGAGCACCCAGAAGGAAGCATGAACATCTGTTGGGTTCATTGAAGTTGTGTCACGTGAAGCATGGACCATGTCTTGTCTCATGAATAGTTTGGGCAAGCAGAAGTTACTGTATCCTCACCTGCAGTGAAACTTTGGGGTAGAATTTTATCTTTCCAGCCCCGAAGATCAAATACCCGAAAACCTCATAAGTGGGAAAGTAATTTTTGAGAAACTTTAAATTGAGAAGAGATCAGAATCCCGTTGAAACATATTGTGTTGTTGCAGTGAGTTCTGTTCTGATCACCCCTTTGCCTATTTCCACTCTGGAGCTCTTGCTTTCCCAGAAGATTTTATGATGTCTCTCCTGTGTAGTCATCTGTATTTACAGATTCAGGATGGGTGCTGGGCTGGGTTGGTCTGAGTGTTTGTCTTCTCATTGCTGACTCCTACATAGGAAGGGCTATGGTCTCTGGGGTCCCCAGTTAGCAGAGGTTGGGAGAGGAGGGAGCTAGGGCATCAGGTGTCTTTTAGTCAGTGCAGGTGTGCTCCAGTATTTTGAGAATAAGTCTGGCACAGTTTGCCAGGAACATATATGCTCTGACATTATAGTTGCTTTGTGTCATTGCCTGAAATGAGCTGGTGTCAAGGTGTCTCCTCCCTGTGTCTAGGTTGTCTCCTACATATCTAACACCTTTGGGGAATCTTGTAACAGACATTACTCCATCACTCTGCATCCCACCTCCAGTACCCTCCTTGGTCTCTTGCATGCAGTGTAAGGTAGATATTTGGGTTTCTCTAACATAAACTTTTGTCAGATGTTGACAGCAGCAGCTCTTGCCTACTCCACTGTCTTTCTCCTCCAACCAGTCAAAGATATTTAGTTCAGTGTCTTTGGTTTCCTGTCATCTTATGTTTCTTTGAGCGATAGGCAAGAATGCCCAAAGAGAGTGGCCAAACAGAAGTTCCATTGATGGGAGGAGCCAGATGAAAGGAGCTGATCCAGCACGTTGTTGCAATTAAAACAGAAGAGGAAGAACAGAAAAGGGAAAAGAAGGTGGGCTCTGAGGACCCAGATTCTTCCTCTAGGACCTAATGATGGAAGGAAGGATAATCCTACAAGATGTCCTCAGATCTCCAAAGCACAAAGCATGCCTTAGCACCTGCAAACATACACACTTGCAATGCATGTGCACTCACATGTGTGTGCATGTGTGCATGTGCACACACATACACATGCACATACCTATACACACGTGGACACACATGCCTGCACACATACACATGCCACACACACTAAATGTTTAAAACACAGCCATCTAAAACAAGAAAAGAGACAAAAAGCAAAACAAAACAAAGCAAAAAGCCTGTGTAATTCTGCCCTACAGCCAGTGCACAGGGTACGAAACTTCGTTCTGAGGAACCCGTAGCAGAGAGCTTGTGACAGTCTTCTCTGTAAGTCCTGCTCTGGGAGTGTCTTAAGCTGGCCACCGTTTAATTTGTCCAGCCTCTGTTCTCTCTCTCTAGGCCTTGCTGCCCAACTCTCTACATTACTCCTGCCTTTTGGATTGCCTCTTCTTCCTCCCAAGCCCAGTTTCCTACTTTTTCTAGTAATTCCCAGCTGAAGTAGTTGTCAAGTCAGTCACACTGGAAGCCACCTTTTGTGGGTTTGCCGAAAGGAACTCAGTGATGCAGAAGTCAACGTACAGATACTTGGATTTTGCATAAAGGCATCTTGAGGCCAGACAGTATCTGTGGCTTTGAAGACAGATTGCTTACACTCTGTAAAACCCAAGACTACTTTCTCACTAAAGGAGTCCCTCCTTGTGCTCTACATTACAAATTGCTTTATGCTATTGCCAAAGACACAATGCCTCTGGTTAGGCTTTGCTGGCCTCTAACCTCTCCCTGGCTCTCGTCTGCTGAATCCACCCCAAGAGTCTTCCTACTTAAGGGCCGTGGACAACTGTGGCAAGAGAGAGAAGATATAAATCCCATTCCTGTACTGTTCAAAGTGTCAATTTTGAGTTCTCATAGCTAGGGATCTGGGACGAAAGTAACCACCGCTTGGGAATATGTGTTTTCCATAAGCCAATCTATAAACTAGGGGAGCTCTGTCCACAAGCTCTCACTTCCTGCAGCCTGAGCTCTGCTCAGGTGTAAGTGTGTGTATGGGGGGAGGGGTTCTTCCACACTGTCCACAGCACCTGTAAACCAGCTGCCCCACAGTCCATTTTCAGATCATGATTCTCCTCCATGCTTTCTTTAGCTCCCAAGGTGCAGTCCAGGGGAGCCACACTTGTCAGGTCCTTACATTGAGAAACTTCATGGTGTGTAGATTAACTTTGAAAATCACCCGGGTGTGAAATCTGTGAAGATTTAGGGCACAGAGGAGAGAGGCTACAAACTCGCACTCTGTGACTTTGGACTCGGGCTGTTTTCTTTTAGCTCCTATTTTTAACTTTCGTCAAAGGTCTGTTTTCTAATTTGCAAAATGGGCAGAGTAATATTAGTTATCAAAGAGATGGTTGTCACAGAGCTCCTAGCACAGTGTGCAGCCATAAAAAAACCCTAGGTAGAAGGAAGCTGTGATTGTGTTTGTTTAAGGTTCTGTGCCTTATTTGTTTGTTTGAGATGGGGTCTCTGGTAGCCCAGGCTAGCAACAAACTTGCCATGTAGCTGAGGATTTCCTTGGACTTCCAGTTCTCCCATCTCTACCTTCTGAATGCTGAGATTACAGGCATGTACCCATATGCTCTCCCAGTTTTGGGGGAGCTCAGGATGGAGTCCAGTGAGGCATATATGCTAGACAAGGACTCACCAATGGAGCTGCATCCTAAACCCTTGCTTAATTTTTCATTGGCAGTAACTTAGGTCATATTCTCTACAAGCGAAGTACAGAAGACAGTTTCTGGAGCAGGTGTTTCTTGAGAAATGACTCCCAGCTTATGTTGTAAGGGATGGGAGGACTAGGGGAGGACAGGGAAGAAAGTCGGCACAGACAGGATTTTAGCTGGAGCACTGTGAGATGACAATATCAATCCCGACATCCCAGGAACAGTTACCCATTGGTGTCAGGTTGTTCCAGTGGGACTGCCAGCAATTTCCATTGGGTTTGGGAAGCCTCTTGGAATCTGGATGAATTAAACAGGAGCAGTGATAAGGAGCTCACAGCAAGATTTTACAGGTGGATCACATTCATAAACGCATCCTTGTTGAAATAGGGTTGTGTGCCAGAGACCAGAACATGCAAAAATACCCATGGAGACCTGATAAGAGGGGGTTTTCAGGCATTCTCTGGGCTTCTTGGGTGGAGATCAAGTTTGGATTTTGTTGAGAATCAGATTCAGCCGTTTCTTAAGGCTCCTGAGCCACCTCCCTGCTCTAGGGTTGGTGAATGACTTTGGACTGGTGGCCCAAGTGGTTTGTTCTCCTGAGTCCCCTTGCTTCTTGTTGCTGATGCTTGGGAATCATGCTCAGTAGGTGTCTGGCTGTAAGGTGTCTTAAGCCTCTCTCTTCTTGGTCTTTGAAATGTGCTGTTTTGAAGCCCAGGGTTTTTCCTCCTGCTTTGTTTGCTGTCTTTCAGGGATGAGAAAAGAAATGGACAGTGATATCATAATCAGTCACAGTCCTTAAAGCAATCGGATGATAAAGTATAATTTCCAAGCCTCTGTCCTGCTTATGCGGTGCCACCCGCCTCCTCCTTCAACTCTACACACTATTCATTGAGAGAGACTTTCATTTTTGTATCATGCTGAGTTAAATTCTCCCATTATATTCTCTCTCTGTGTTCCTTAGAATAGAAATAGACAAAAGTGCTTCCCAGCCCTCTAAATTTTTTATCAAGTTGAGAAAAACCTCTAATAAGTGCTCCCATTTGCAATTAATGTGCTCTACTCAAAAGACCCGTTTAACTTCGGGTTCTTGAGGCTGGAATTAATGGAAACTCTCAGGCAAGTGGCTACATTCTCTTTATTCATGTGTGGCTTGTTCACCCTGCAGGCCTTGTCTGTGTGCTACTGGCAGCCTCATCAAATGGGCTTGGCCACCCAACTCCAGTCCATCAGTTCAGCAGACAAGAGTAGGGGAAGAAAGGGTATTCTCTGTGGCCACACTGAAAAGAGAAACAGGTAAAGAAAAACAAAGGGGTCCAGTGACACCCCCCCCCCACCAAGTCCGTCTTCCGGATCCTGACACGAGGTTGAGGTTTGAATTGAGGGCAGGAGTTATGCATAACTAACCAGTCCTGGTTCAGTGTGTCCAGCTCATCATTGATCCACCTGTGCTTGGTCCATGTTGTCCCAGCAAGCTGGTCTGCTGAGCTGTCAGGATGGTGTGAGGCCTGGAGAGCTTTCTTGGTAGGCAAGTTCCTCTTTTGACTGTTACCCAACCTTCAGCTTGTCCCTTCTCTGGGCATGCAATTGCTAGGGGAGATTTAATTTTAGGGGAGGCACTGTTTCAATAGTTTGAAATATCTTTCTTAAAAATACTTTCTCTCTTGCCATGACCATAACATATGCAGAGACCACTACATCGTGGAATCCCAGCTGTCCATTGTCTTTTAACCACTTCTGCCCATGGCCAACTATTCACAGAGTGCCATTTTAACATAAATCCAAGCAAAAAGTAATAAAGCAAAGAAATCAGATAGACAAAATGCCTAGTGTCTTTCCCAGAAAAAATCTAAAAGATATTTTCAAGTATTATATGTATTAAAATGCTAGATGTTTTCCCTTCGTTTGGGCATGTTTGGAATATGCGATTATAGCAAAACCCAGACATATCAGATTGCATCAATTGAATATGCCTCTGTGCAGCAAAGGGAACATTCTACAGAATAAAGCACCATCTAAGGAAAGGAAAAATATTTGCATATGGGTTTAAGGTCCTAAATTTATAAGGAATTCAGATGACTCAAGAGCAAGAACACAAATAAGTCATCAAAAACAGAGTGATGGGGTGTGGCATAGAACCTGAATAGCTAGTTCTCAAAAAAAAAAGAAAGAAAGAAAGAAAGAAAGAAAGAAAGAAAGAAAGAAGAAGAAGAAGAAGAAGAAGAAGAAGAAGAAGAAGAAGAAGAAGAAGAAGAAGAAGAAGAGCAAATGCCAATAGGTGAAATAAAAACATGCCTGCTATCAGTACTAGTCAGAAATGCAAATTAAATGGATTGGGGACATGGCTCTCACCATAATATATTGCTTTGAAACCATGGTGACCCAAACTTGATATCTAGAACCAACATAAAAATAGATGGACTCCAGTCGGGTATGGTGGCGCATGCCTTTAATCTTAGCACTCAGGAGGCAGAGGCAGGCAGATCTCTATGAGGTTGAGGCCAGCCTGGTCTACAGAGGGAGTTCCAGGACAGCCAGGACTACAGAGAAACCTTGTCTCAAAAAAAAGAAAAAAGAAAAAAAGTCATTTAATTAAAAAAAAAATAGATGGACCCCATGTCTGACACTGCTCAGGTAGATTAGATAGGCAATGGGCCTGAGAGGAAACCAAATGTTACTCTGCTAAAGAAACATTGCAATTGAAGGACTCCTAGTCATATTCTACAATATCCACATATCACTGTCTCACTCAACTATCATTAGAGAAGCTTTCTCTTGGCAGTAAGTGGGAACAAATACAGAGACCCACAACTGAACAATGTGTTGAGGGTGAGAGACTTTGAAATACAGTCCTAAAGGGGATGTCTCCATCAGTTCTTTCCCTTCAGGAAGCTCTGTGGAAGGCGAGGAGCAAAGATTTTAAGAGCCAGAGGGGACAGGACACCAAAGAAACAAGGCCTTGTAAGACAGATGCGCAGGTGAACTCACAGAGACTGTGGCAGCATGCACAGGGCCTGCGCAGGTTCAAGGCAGACACGGTCCCAGCACTGAGAGTAGGAAGTGGACATGGGCTCCCATCCATCACCAAGATGCTATCTCCAACTGACAATGGTTAAGAGCACTGGTTGTTTCTGCAGAGGACTCGACTTCAGTTCCCAGCACCCACATGGTGGCTCACAACCATGTGATACTCCAGTTCCAGGGTCTCTGATAACTTCTTCTGGTGTCCATGGGCACCTGCGTCCAAATGGTATGATAGAAACATGCAGGCAAACACACATAATAATAAAACAAAACAAAATCTAAAAAAAGACAATTGCTTTATGCCTAGTAATTCCACTTCTGGTCGCATTCTAAGGAGATGGAATGGGTAGTAAGGAGATTGCCTGAGTCTCGATGTTTGTTGGAGCCTGATGTACAAAACTGTGTATAATGAATTAGCCACAGTGTACATGGCTAGATAAATGGATAACAAAAATGTGGAGGGCTTTTGATGTAGCTCTTTGCTGTAACATTTTCCTGGTGTGTACAGGCACTGGACTGATCCCCAGCAATGCAAAGACAAACATAAAGAAAATAAAATGCAGCATACACATCCCTCCGTTTCTGTATTTATCCATGAATCTCTGTGTGTACCACACTGAGGTCTTCGACTGTAATTCAGCATCTCACAGTTCATACTAGCCTCCTCTCCTTTCTTCTCTGCAACCTCCCACTTTGACAGTGAAAATTCTGTCCAACCGTGTGCATGTGTGTATATTCGGTGTCATGTGGCTTCAGAACCAATAACCCACACACCCATGAGAAGCAGCTTCGATCACTGCAGTGTCTGTTCACGTGTGAGTCCTTCCAACCCTTAACTGTGGGTTCTTCACTCATTTCTGAAGTGATTCAGGTCTCAACCTCGTTTACTCTCGTCCCAGAAAGAGGTTTTCATTGTACATACAGATAGATGCTCTTTTCATGCCCTGCATTCAGGTTCCCAAACCTGCAGTTTTCCTTTTCCCTTCCTCCAAGACCTTAAACACCCCTGAGAATTACCTGATAGAACTGGGAAGTTGGGTACAGAACTGGTCCAAGGAATTGAGAGTCCCCATCTGACCCACAGCAATGAGGAGACAGCCAGCCCACAGTGAGAAACCAGGCTGAAAGCTTCTAGCTTATAAGAATCCAATTAGCAGTGTCCTTTAGCAAGTTGCCAGAGTCTTTGGTTTCCCTGCCTGTACAGTTAGGCACAGTTTCTTTGGATGTCATAAAACTGAGTTTGAAAATAAAGTTGGACATAACCATGCTGTACTATAAATTAGACTTTTTAAAATGGGAAAAATTTAAAATTCAGTAAAGAGAAGGTGGGTCAAGGCTGTGGCTTCAATAGAATGGACTTCCTTATCATCCTCCAATGTTTAATGAGAGAGGAGCTAATCCAGGTGGTTTTAATATCAAGAATATTCGGACTATGTGTGCATGAATAGTCTTTTTCTCTGTCTTTCCTCCTCTCCCACCCCTCTCTCTTTCCCTCTCCTGTGTATGCAAGTGTATCAAGGTTCTTTCTCAGGGAACCCAGGAATCTACCATGACCTTGATCCTGTGAGATTGCTTGCTGGCTTATGCAGGGAGCACAGCTAAACCTGAAGGGTTGAAAGCTGCACAAAGCCACTTGAGCATTTTTAGTCATCCACCTTCTCATGTGTGCGGCTTCTTTTCCATGCTCTCTGGAAACCCAGCCTATTTGCCATGTATCTGAGGTGACTCTGTCTGTGCCTATGATTTATCGTCAGTGATCCTATAGTGCATTTCATGAAATATTCTGGATTTCTGGGGTATTTTTGTATCTCTGTTTTAAATAGCGTTGTATTCACAAATGTCAGGTAAGTGTTTTTGAAAGAATGCTACTCCTAGGGGCTGGGGTGATGGCTTATTCGGTAAAGTGCCTGCTGACCAAGCATGAAGACCTGAGTTTGTATCCCCTTCAACAATATAAAGCTCCAGGCATGGTCAGTTATGTTGGGGCATACTTTTAATACCTGCACTCTGGAGGCAGAGTCAGGTAGAGTTCTATGAGTCCAAATATAGCCTGAGCTACATATTGAGATTCAGTCTATCTAGGGCTATATGGAAATTTGCCCTTATAATACCAGTGCTTGGGAGATGGAGGCAAGAGGATCCCTGAAGAGTCAGAATTGGTTTAAAGGACAGGTAGTCTAGTCCAGGTAGTGAGCTCTAGTTTCATGAGAAGCCCTGTCTCACAAAATAGAATTGAGAGTGATTGTAGAAGACACTTGACAGTGACCTCTGGTCTGCCACACATGTGCACAAATACAAACTTGTACACATGCAACCACACATGCACACATCCCACACTTGCACATGCATACACACATGTACACACACACCACACAACACATGTACATGCACATGCACGTACCTATGCATGCACGTGGGTGCACACACACACACACACACACACACACACACACACACACACACTTGCACACAGAGCTACTTCTAGAGAAAGTGCTCCTGCCCACTCCAAGAGTGTGTTCAACTTGCTGAGTTCACATCTTCATCTGTAAAATAAATGAGAGGGTGAAACAGTAACCTCCAGGAAGCCCTCTGTGGAGAGCAGGCCCGTCTGCACCTATCACCCTCCCTGACCATCCTCTTATTCTATGCCATCCTCAAGTTTGAGAAAGAAAATACAACTTGTCCTGGCTACATTCTGCTTTCTTTCTTTCACTTGTCTGGCTTCTCTCTGTGTAATGTTTCATTATAAATATCCATTGTACTTTGATAACTACGCTAAAATGCAGATGATGTTTGCAATAATTTATTTGTATGTTTTTACTCTCTATCATCTCAGCTGAATCCATAAATAAAATGTCTTTTCCTTCAAGCTGTTGACTCTAAAGATACTTGATTTTAAGAGAACCTGCAAAAGAATATGCCATCTTTATCTTTTATTAAAAGAAGATACATGAGGAGTTAAAAATGCCTTTCAGCTTTCCATCATGTACCAAAGAGGGGAGATGTGTCAGCAGCACGTATGTGAAGAAACAGCGGAGAATTAGAGTTTTATCACTCGAGATCTTTTCTCAGGCAGATGGGTGGGGATAAATATTCCTTCCCCTTTAACTGTGATTTGTCTTACAAGTGATGCTCTGCCTGTGTGTAAAACTTAAAGGTATGGCTTGCATAGATGGTCAGCAGTAGCCAGTTCTGACAGTCCAACCCTGCTCAGAAACTATGTGCTGAATTCTCTACTTTGTGTGAAGACACAGGCTTCTAAAACTGACACCTTCCTTTCAAACTGAAGGGAATTATGACTTCAACTAGTTTTTCATTCTGGGTTTTCTAGAACAAAACATCTTTCAAACATTCCTTATCATGTATATTCTCCCCAATCTAATTGCTTATCCTTTTTATCCATTCAAGAAAATTATCATATGTGCCATCAAATCTAAATATATCTACAGTACAATTCCCTTTGAGAAACTATCTGATTTAGTTTCACCTTGGTTGCTATGATATAACCTGGCAGAAAAGCAGCTTGGGGGAGACTGGGTTTATTGAATCCACAATTCCAGGTTACAGGTCCATCACTGCAGGAAAGATAAGGGAGGAACTTGAAGCTGTGAGTTACAAATCTAAGAGCAGAGGGAGAATTAATACATGCATGTCCAGTACTCAGCTTACTTCCTTCAATCTCATACAGTTCAGAAGTCAAACCCAGAGAATGGTTGCCCACCATTGTTTGGGTCTTCCACATCACTCAGTGCAGTCAAGGCAATCACTCACAGACATGCCCCAGGCCAACTTGATCTAGATAGTTACTTGTTGAGACTCTCTTCCCAGGGAGTCTAGACTATGTCCAAGGTGACAATTAAAACTAACCATCACATGATCCTTTCAGAAAGTCTATTGTTACAGTAATTTTGAACCACTTGTTCACTTAGATTGCCAACCTGGATGGAAACTTACATAGGTTACTATCAAGTCTTCTAAACCATGTTCCCCGAGACACACCAACTCAATGCTAATGAGGTTTATGGAACAGATGGCATGCATGTGGAACTTCTTTCTTACTCTTTAGGTTATCTGCTGTTGCATTACAGAACACACTCCTCATTGAAAATTGACTTATTACCACCTCTCACAGTTCAGGCTTGACTGGGAGGTTCTTTGGCATGGTTCTTGTGTCAGGGCTCTTGGACAGTTGCAGTTAGAGACTGGGGTTGACTTAATTGTCTGAAGATTTGGTGAATCTGGCTATTTATACAAATGGCAGTTGATGGTAGTGTCGGCTGAGCTTTTGGCATGGTTATTGAAAGACCCCTTGTGTGTATTCTTTATACTTAACTTAGTTCTTATAGGGCTTCTGAGAGAACATTCTCAAAGGGAAATTCCAACAGTGAGCCAGCCAGGAGACTATAGGGTGCTTCGCAGTGTAGTGACTCCTGGAAGTCCCAGGGTATCACTTTTGTTATAGTTTTTTGTGTAGATGTATTTGGTTGTTTTTGTGTATAGGTGTGTTTTAAGGGGTGTGTGTGTGTGTGTGTGTGTGTGTGTGTGTGTGTGTGTGCGTGTGTGTGTAAAACAAGGATCAGGACTGTCCTCTGTTCAAGTAGAGTGAAATTGAACTCCATCTCTTAATGGAGACACATGGGAATTCAGAGAGAAAATGAATTACAAGGCCGTCTTTGCTAATTATCCACCAGATTCTCCAAATGCTATAGGGCACTGAGATTCTATAGAACACTTTTGTGTGGTGCTGAGTCAAAGTGTGTGTGGAAAGATAGTCGGGAGAACTTTCCTGTCCTGGACAGGTATTCTCATCTAGAGAAGACTTAGAATGGTGAGTGTGTGGTGCTAACAGAAATACACTTATTTTCTTTAATTTTATTATTGCTTTAAATTGTCTATAGATATAGCTATCTGGAAGAATAGGCAGGCTAACATATCCCTGATACTATGTAAGACAGATTTATACACATGCACATGTGTACACACCCACACCCACACACACGATTCTCCTGAAATTCAGTTAACTGTGGCTCTTGTACTTTGAGTTGTTCAATCTGGCAACATGGTCGGCAGACGATCTGCTCCTTTGTTGCCAACACTGTTGGACTTCTTTTTCAGTCCCCTTAATGTGGCTACATCACTGAGTTTAGAAGAAACGGACAAAGCTAAGGTTTGAGAGCCAGAGATGATTGCAGATCTCTAGCTTTTCCACAAACCAGTTAAAAGTTGTAACTAAATTACTAATTAGTAGAGTGCTGTTTCACCTTCCCTTTGGTCTTAGGAGAACCACCTGGCAGAATTGCCAGTTGCTTTCATGAGGTAAAATGTGAGCGCTGGACTCTGAGGTTGGCTGCAACAGGCACAAAGCCAAAGTTGATGCCGATTCCCTTATGAGACTGGGGCAAGAGAGGAGTCTCCCTCAGCTTCCTGTCCAGTGGTTGTTTAATGAAGAATGTCAATAGGTGGGAATTTAGTGATTTAAAAAAATCTTAAAGGAAGTGCTAGATAGAAATGAGGCTCAGCAGGAAAGCCCCTGCCCAGCATGCATGCAGTCCCAGGGTTGATGCCCAGGGTTGCCCGGCACGTATGCAGTCCCAGGGCTCATGCCCAGGATTGCAAGCCAGATAAATAAATTCTCAGAGGAGGCTGCAGGTTAGTAAATGGGGTGTCATTTTAGAGATGAAAACTTGGATGCAGACCTCAATGGGGAAGAGAAGTTGTTTCAAATGATCACAGCAGTTGTGTCAATGCTGGAGATTGGTGTGGGTTCTCATGTTGTCTGTCCCAGTAGCTCACAAGTAACGTCTTTTGATTTTATTGGCACACATAGCTATCCTTGTCAGCAGCATGTTCCTAAAAAGCCATTATAGTGTTGTCTCTCTGGAAAATCCTATCAAGAAACATTGGGGCACAAGCTAAATGTGAGTAAAGACCAGGAAAGCACATCTTGGGTACACCATGGCCATGCAGGGAATGTGCTCTAACAAACACTGTGGTGGGTATCATTACAGCCATAGACTGAGGCTCAACTTGACCTCTAGTCACAGAGCTAATAAAGGCAGGCATGTCCCTCCCTGCCTACCGACTCTATCAGCTGTCACCTGGATCTCTAGTGACCTATTGGTCACTGAGTTCAGTGAGCATCTCACAAGGCTGATGTTGGCTTGGCTGACCTGTCAGCAGAGTTAGCCATGGCCACCCTCTTTAGAAGAACCTATTCTCTTTCTTCCCTAAGCTTACCTTTTCCTCCTTGGATACTGTCTAGCTTGATTAGGTAATTTGGAATCTCTCAAGACTTGACTTGAGACTTCTTTTCCATTTCATTCCTCTTAACTGTAGGAAAAATGTTTCCTGGTCAGCATGGGGTTCATGGTGGGGTGTTACGACCAATTATAGGGAGAAGGAAAAAGGACAAATTAGAGACACTTTCTTGCTTCTGCCATTTTCTGAGATCCCAAGATGCCACACATTTGGGTTGTTTGTCCTAAGCCCGACCATGCCTGGGTCTCTGTCTGTCTTCAGGTGAGTCATCACAGTTCATGTGGTGTCATTCATCTTCCCATCACCCGTGTCACAGCTGCATCTTCATGTGATGGGTGTGCTCATCTGTCTGCTTTTATGCACTGTGAGACCCTTAATTGCCCTACATTCCTACCAAAGTAGGAGAATGGGGAGGAGAGTGAGGTCTAGCTCTGGCTTCTCAAATGTCCCTTTGATCAGTCGGACTGAGACTCTCAACCCCTGGATAGGTAGAGCTTATGTCCCTGGTAAAAAGAAACTACAGAACATGGGCCTTCTTCCTTCACCAACCCTTAAGATTAAGGGATCAGACTCTTAGAGGGGAAAGTGAAGCAGAGCACAAAGATAGAAAATCTTGGGGACGAGAGAAGAGAGAGAAGTTCCACTAAAGAGTCTAGTGGAAGCCATGTATTAATTACTGTCGTGTTCCTGTAGCGAAACACCATGACCAAGGCAGCTTAGAGAAGGACGAGTTTATAAGGCTTACGGTTCCAGAGGGATAAGAGTCCCTCACCATCATGGTTGGGAAGTTTGGCATGTGGCAGGCATGGAGGCAGAACAGCAGTGTCTTAGTTAGGCTTTGCCATTGCTGTGGGGAGACACCATGATCACAGCAAGGAAACATTTCATTGAGGTGGCTCGCTTACAGTTCAGAGGTTCCTGATGGCATGGCAGGGAGCAGGGTGGCATGCAGGTGCTGGAGAATGCCGAGTACATTTTCAGGCAACAGAAAGTTGACTGATTCACTAGGCAGAATCCTGAGCTTATGAAACCTCAAAGCCTTCCTCCCACAGTGGCACGCTTCCTCCAACAAGGCCATACCCACTCCAACAAAGTCATGCCTCCTAATAGTATCACTCCCTATGAGATTATGGGATTGTGGGGGCCAATTATATTCAAACTACCACAAGCAGAGAGCTCACATTTCAAGTCACAACAAGAAGACAGAAAGAATGAACTGGGAGTGGATCAAGGTTTTGAAACCTCAAAGCCTGTCCCCAGTGATGTGTTTCCTTCAGGAAGACCACACTTCCTGAGTCTCCTTAAACAGCAATGCTAACTGGGACCAAGTATTTCAATTCAAGAGCCCATGAGGGAATATTCTCATTTATGCCTCTTCCCAGCAGAGAAGTAAGAACTCATGCACAATTAATAACAGAGATTTGAGGCAGTTCAGCTTTCGCAGCTGTAAATCTGCAGTTTGTAGGATTCTCTCCAGAAACTCCCCTTTACAGGAAAAGGTTGTGTACTAAAATCCTTGTGAAATATTGGTGGGTTTACCTTTTCAAATTATAACTCCATCCAGGCCACTTTTAGAGTCTCCTTACCTTTCCCTCTTGTCAAGGGGGGTTCTTTTTAGTAATACTTTAAAATATGACTGGAGAACTACTAAAAATGGATTACATGGTATGATGTCAACTGAATGCAGCACAGAGTAACCAGCAAAGAGTGCCTCAAAGAGGGATTGCCTCCCTTGGGTTTGCCTATGGGCATGCCTGTGTGGAAATGTCTTAATTAACTTAACTGGTGTGGGAAGACCTAGACCACTGTGGGTGACACCATTCTCTAGATAGTGAGTCCCAAACTGTATACTAGTGTGGAAACAGAACTGAGCACAAGCAAGCAAATAAGTTAGCATGTATATACATTCGTTATTCTCTGCTCTTGGCTGTAGATGTGATATGACTGTTAGAAGTTCCTGTCTTGGCTTCCCTAGGTCATCTGCCACTCAGCCTGAAGCTGAGATAAACCCCTTCTTCCTCCAGCTGCTTTTCATCAGGGCATTTTTACCACAGCAACAGCAATGAAGCTAGACCATTTGGCGAATGCTAAGACAATTGATTGCATATTGTCCCTGAGGAGCCCATCCCACACTTGGATACCCTAATACTTCCTGTGGCGCTCTTGGAGAAGCCCACACCCATGCTTTTGGGGGTGTTTTCCTTTATTTCCCTGAAATTCCCTCTTTCTCTTAGCCCTTGTACTTAAAGCCTATATTAAAATACCTTTATTAAAAATCACCAACTTGCCATCATATCAAATGTGCCCTGAAACTGTTCTGCAACAAAGCCACGAACCCCAGCTTGAGTTGAGACTTTCCTCGGCCTGCTGAAAGTAATAGTGTGGAGCTGTGTCTCCATCCCCTCATCACTAATAAGATTATTATGATATTAAAAATGGAATACCTTTTTTTCTGGCTTCCTCTTTTGTCTTTTAGAGGATATTAAACAACAGAAATATCCAGAACTTCATTTCTCACATACGGGAGACTGAAATGTAAAGAAACTGGAGAATTTCTTCAAAGTCCCAACATCCTAAGGCTCTTTGTGTGGGAAGGTTGGGACCACTGGTGTCTGCAGGTTGACCCCTGACTTACCTGCATGGCTAAGCAGGCTCACAGGAAGGATGCCTTCCCTCTCAGATTTTCGTTCTAAGAAAATTGCATAAGCAAATGCCAGGTCCACAGGTCCTCTCTGCCCTTGACACACAGCCAGACTCTGAGATCCAATCTGTCATCCTTTCCTTTGGCCTTAATCTTCTGTGATGACTCAGCTTCTCCCCACCCCATTTGCTTTTTCTACTGGATCTGAAAAAAAAAAACCCACGCCATTATCAAGATAATATTTTAGTCTAATCAAAATCACAGTCAGTTTCTAGAGCTTTCCTGTGTGTATGGCTTGAAGTTTCACATCAAAATGTGAAAAATGTTAGTGAAATTTTACAGTAGCTGCTTCTAAAACTCCTTAGAAGTATCCCATTTTAGGCCTGAGTCTGCACATATGTTCTGTCTTGGTGGTGAGGTGAGCTGTGCCTTTTTCATTTGCTGTCAGAATAAACCATGCCTAAAATAAAAAGCCATCCAGAGTTGTGGACTAAACACATGCTTAACTTAGCTAAGAGTAAAGGTACTTGTCATTTAGAATTTTCCTTTCTTGTCCTCTTTTCTTTTAGTGGTAGAATGTGTGGGTACAGACAGAGTTGGGTGGGAGAATAGTAGTCGTGGTGTATAGGGTAGTGTGGATAGCCAAAGCAAGCCAGAAGTAAAGTAAAAGAATGCTATGTAAATAGGGCTGTGGGGAAAAATACAGTGATGTTTCTTCTCTTTCACAAGTCAGTACAGTTCTTGACTGATGATGCAAAAAGAACCCTTGAAAGTTTTCATTCTTTCTTCTTCAATTTATGGATTTAAAAATCTTGACCCTAGAGAGGTTATGTGATTTTTCTGGGTTCACAGAGCTATTTCATGGAAGAGCTAAGAATTGAAGTCTTTGGATATCTATTCATCGTTTGAGCCTAAACTCCCTTATTACCTTTTTGAAGACCTGTCTTAGTTCTTAGCTCTTCTATGGATGGCCACATAACTACCCCCCAGTGTGGCCAGAACATTGTCTACACATCATATACCTAGACTCATTGCCCCTGCACCTTGAGCTGTTAGCTTCATCTCCAAGTTGGATGAGTTTTGGGACTGTGACATTCATGAGTGGAAAGGTCACTGGCATGTGTTCTCCTTTGGCCATATGGAGCTCCCTTGCCCCTCGCTGTGGTGAATGTCACAGATGGCACTTTTCTTGTCCTTGGGTAGTTCGTGTCCACTGATTTCTAAGACATTGGCAAGTGTTTCATTCCTGGACCTGTCACTCTTGGCTGTCTGCTGTGAGTCAGTTGGCCCAAGGCAGATGAGTTTGTCTTTTTGGAGAGACAATTTTCATTTTTGTATGTTCATTTTATTCTTTGAGAATTTTGAGCATTTGAAAATAGTCTTTCATTTTCTACAACTCCTCCTATGTCCTCCCCCACTTCTGTACCCACCCAGCTTCATGTTCTTGACCTCTCTTAAATAAAATCATCATCAGTTGCAACAACAAAACTACACACACACACACACACACACACACACACACACACACAGAGAGAGAGAGAGAGAGAGAGAGAGAGAGAGAGAGAGACAGACAGACAGACAGACAGACAGACAGACAGAGAGAGAGAGGAGAGAGAGAGAGAATGGAGTCTGATTTGTGTCATCCATCTAATCTTTAGCATGGAGTAGAGCCTGACCTGGGGTTTTTATTTGTGTGTGTGTGTGTGTGTGTGTGTGTGTGTGTGTGTGTGTGTGTGTGTGTTTGTACACTTGCACACAGGTAACAGACCAGAAGAAGGCACAGGGTCCCCTGGAGCTGGAGTTACAGCTTGGAGACTGGGAGCTGCTTGATAAGGGTTCTGGGAACAGAATTCTTGTCTTCTGCAAGAGTAGTAAGTGCCCCTAACCCCTGAACCATCTCTTCATCTGCTTTAATTTTGATTTTCCACCATTTGCTTGAGGCATGATTCACCATTTTTCTGCTGTGTCCCAAAATGAATGCTTAGATTATCTGTTATAGACTTGTATCTATTTCTAACATGTGTGGGTAGTACCAGCACCATGTATTTTTCTCCATCACTTACTTTTTTCTGTCTGTATCCAAATATTTAAATTGGGTTCTTGTCAAGAACGTATTTGACTTTTTAAAGTGTCTTATGATCTATTTTATATCATTTGCATTTAACAAAAGTTTTGATGTTTTCTCCTCACATACTTCTTTTTGTTTTACCCTTCTTTGGTTTTAATGGAGCATTGTATGATTGGATTTTATCTCTTCTCTTCTCATAGAGAATCTTGTTGTCATATAGCTTACCATGAAAAATTCTAACTATTCCAAAATGGACTTCACATTAAACTAAAACACAGCTAGTTAGTTTATGTATTTAGTTACTTTTCTCATTGCAGTGACAAAAGGTCTCATGAAAGCAGCTCAGGGCAGGAAGGACTTCTGTGGGTTCCCAGTTTGAGGGCACAGTCCATCATTGCTGGGAAAGGAGGGTGGCAGGAGCTTGAGGCAGCTGGTCACATTGCATCCCTAGCCAGGTAGCAGAGAAAGATGTTGCCCATTCTCAGCTCACTTTCTCCTTTTTAATCCCAGCCATAGAATAGTGCTATCCACACCCCAGCCTGTGGGGTGGCGCTCTCCACAACCCAGCCTGCAGAATGGTGCTATCCACACCCAGCCTATGGGATGATGCTATCCACATTTAGACCGTGTCTTTCTATCTCAAATTGAACCCAGTGTAGAAACTCTCCCAAAGACATGTTCAGGGGCTTGTTTGTCTCCTAGCTGATTGTAGATCTGGGTAAGTTGGAAATCAGTATTAGCCACTGAACCTTATAACGAAGTGTTCCCAATTCCCCTCGGCCATCTGATGACGTCATGCCATCACTTTCATTTAACCTTATGCCATAACCAGTGCTGTTTTGATGCTGTATCACCTCAAGCAATTTTCCTTTAGATCTATAAGGGGAAATGAAAGATTTCATTTTCTACCCATTTCTTCCTTTTCTGCCATTCTTTTGATTTTCTAGCTTCTTGTTTTCCTCTCCCTGAAGAACTCCTTTTAACATTTCTTGCAGGACTCATCTTTTGGGAATGAATTTCTTCAGTTTTGTTTACCTGAGAAAAATGTTTATTCTTTTTTACTATAGAAGGATAATGTCTCATATACAGAATTCTAGTTTTATGTACACCTATTAAAACTTCAACTATTTAAACTCTTACTTCTTTTTATAATATTTTTATTTTTAAAATTATAATGTAATTACATCATTTTCTTCCTTCCTGTTTCTCCCTCCAATCTGCTCCACACCTTGCTCTAAAATTAGTAGCCTCATTTTCTTCTGATTGTTGTTTTACACAAACACATACACACTTCCAAAATGCATAAATACAGCCTGTTTAGTCTGTATGATGTTCCCTGTGTGTATATGGTCTCAGGGCTGACCATTTGATGTTGGATAACCAATTGGAAGGTGCTCCTTCCTAGGAAAGACCATTTCTTCTGCTTTCAGTTTGCCTAGCTGCCCACAGTTCTTAGACATGGTTGAGACCCCGTGATCTTTCCCCTCCCGTGTTTGTATGTCTACTGGTATCATAGTTGTTAGGGTCTTGTCTAGGCAACCGTGTTGACCCCGTGCTGCTGAAGTCACGGATAATGGAGAAGCAACAAATGGGACTTTACCAAGTCAGCATAATTCCTAGCTACAGTCAAAAATGTTTCTCCCTTTCCTCACAGAGAAGTGTAGTTCTCTCCCCTCATCAAAGACACTTATCTTTGCAACGAAGGGAGAACAATACAGAAAATGACAACAGATCAAAGTGTGGTGAACTAGAGATGATGTGGTACCCAGTCCTAACTGATCCATCTCCAGCACAGTTGCACCTGAAGCTTGGGCAGCATTGCAGAAGAGGGGGCGGGAGGACTGTATGAGCCAGAGCAACAGGAAGTGTGTGTGACATTGTGTCTCCTGGAAGTGTCAGAGAGGCTAAACTCTTACTTCCTTGGCTTACACAGACCCTGACAAACACTGCAGTAACCTGTTGCGTTCATCTGTAGTTCTCTAAAGATAGACTCACCTAGTTTCCTGGTTTCTCCTAAGAACATTTTCAGCATTTTTCTTAAGTTTGAATATAATATGCATATTCTCATTGGTATTTTTTCTTCTGTCCTGGGTCCCTAAGACTGGGGCTTGATGCCTTACTATTGGAATGTTCTAAGCCACGTTCCAGACCCTCCTTCCATTCTCTGACTGCATTCTTTTATTTCTGGTGTTGAAACTGAAATGTCTTATTTCAATTAAATCACTATTATTTTGATCATCATTTCTCTACATACTATGGTTGGGGAAGTTTCTCCTAGATTCTTTTTGCGGTCCTTCTTTACCCACATCCAGCCTGTTGACAGGCATCTGCAATGATGATCTCTTTGGTGGCATCTCATTTGGGTTATGGTGGTTTTGATTCTTCCCATCACTTTTTGAGTATTAGAGTTTTCATCTCCTTATATGACACTCTTGATGAACATTATCTGTTGTTTCATTGGATCTATACTTGCCATAGTTTTTTTTTATTTCACTTTTTAATAAAATCCAAAACCTAGGTTGGATCCAAGCCTGATTCAATAGATGCCTTCTTCAGATGGAGATTTTTGTTTCATTTTAGTATGGCTTGTAATATTTTGTTGTTGAAAGCTGGAGATATTGTATTTGGTAAAAGAACTTGAGGCAAATAGGACTTTAGGGTGAGGATTTATGATAGTCTGGGTTGTAATTGGACTGTGTTTTTTATTGCTATAGCTGTGGGCATCAGTGGCTTCACATTCTTCTAGTGAGAGTCTTTTTCTTCCTCCTCTTTACTTTGAGTTTCTGTGAGTGCTCCTCCATAGAAGGGGTGTATATGCCTTCCAACTGTATTGTTCCAGGACACTGTAAGAACCCTCCTGGTGTTGTGGTAAGGTATAGGAAAGGGTGAGCATGCCACAATCTACCCATCTCTCTTCATTCCCAATCTCTTTCCTTTATTTTTGTCCCTCCTCCCCTCCCTCCCTCCCTCCCTCCCTCCCTCCCTCCCTCCCTTCCCTCTCTATTTATTTTGATATAGTCTCACTCTGGAACCCTGGCTAGTCTAGAACACTTTATGTAGACCAGGATGTCTTTGACCTTACAGCAGTTCCCCTGCCTCTACCCATCAAGTGCTGGGATTACAGATGGGCACTACCACACAGAACAGCATTTGGAATGTATTTATTTTCAGGCTTCTGTGTCTCTGACAACAGCACTCAGAAGCATCTGGACACGTTATAAATTCATCTACCTCAGTTCCTACCGCATTCTGCCTGTAACATTCAGAATGCATATATTGATTGATGATTGATTGATTTGCTGCCCTGACTCAGTTGACTTTTTTGTCACCCTGCTGATCCCCTCGCTGAAGAGGGGAGGCTGTCCATGGCTGATATGAAGACTGAGAGTGGCTCACAGACACTCTCCCCCTTGCCAGAGTCCTACAGAGATTTTCTCCTTGTCTTTACTGAATCGTCTGGTGTGGATTGGGGTAGCAGGTACATGGAAGGATGGGGACTCTTCCAACACTGAGTACCCAGGAGCCTATTCCTTTTAAAGTAGTCTGCAAGTGGCCTCCTGAAATCCTTCCAGTTATTGAAGTGTTCCTACCATTTTCTGGCCTTTGTGGCTTCAGCTGCAGGGAAGGTCGTCTTGAGTATGTCTCTAAGATGCACAACTCACTCTTTCCAGTGTACAGAGTCACAAGTTAGCCTGCACATTCAATTCTCCAATAGAAGCAAGAAAATTCATTGATTTCTATTTGTTTCTAGATGTTTCCATTGAAAGGATGAAAGTAATGACTTTCATATCCTTTGCATCTTAGTAAGTGTATAAAAATATGTGTGTGTGTGTACATGTGAGTGTGTGCATGTGTGAACTTGTACATGTACCTAGACATATACCCACATCTCTGTTTCATAATTCCTTATTGCTTTGGACAAGTTTGCATTGTACTAAGTTAGTTTTGCTGTCTTGGTAATTTTTTTGAGATGGGATTTCACTGTGTTGCCCACATCATCCTTAAATTCTCAGCTTCAATGACCCACGTCAGTAAGTTTGGACACACTTCACTTTTCCTACCTTTGGTGCTGTTTTACCCAGAGGGCACTGTTTACAGTTCTACACATTGTTTATTCTGTCAGGCATCAAATGAGGGAGCAGAGGGTCAGATCCTGTGTGGGAAGAAAAGGAAGCCCCATAAACAGGACTCTTCCCTGTCTTCATCCTGCTTCATCTCCACCCATGCCTGTGGTGGTGTTAGCTGGACTGTAGAGTGGGAAAACCCTGGTCCATTATGAACAGTGCTACTTACAAGGGGATAGGAAGGCATCTTGGTCTTTGTCTCTCTCTCTCTCTCTCTCTCTCTCTCTCTCTCTCTCTCTCTCTCTCTCTGTCTCATGTGTGTGCATGTACATGTAAGTGTATATGTGTGCATACACACATGTATGTGTGTGTATATGTGTGTGAATGTGTGTGCATGCCTGAGTGTGTGTATGTGTGTGTGTTTCCACATGTGGAAATCAGTATTTAACCTGAGTGTCATTCCACCTTGGTTTTTGATACAGTGTCTCTCTTTGGCCTAAAACTTACCAAGAAGGCCACCCTGGGTGGCCAGCAAGCTCCTGGGGTTCTGCCTATCTCTGCCTTCCCCATGCTGGGGTTCCAATCTCACATTGCCTTCTCTGCCTTTCTTTTATGAGTTCTGGGGACCACAACCAGGCCCCACTACATGTATGACAAGCATTTTCACAGCAGGTCCCTCCCGCTAGCCCCTCTGATAGCCAGTTTACTTACAGGACTGAATTCTGCATAGGATGCTCTGTGGAGAAGGGGTGTTGGCTGTTTGCTCAGGAGAGACGCTCGGGTAAGTTGAGGAGCATTGTGTGACATTTATTACCAACCTGTGAAAATCTGAGAAATGAAGTAAATAGCAAAGCCTCTTCTAGAAAATGCTCCTGAATGATGGTTTAGCCGAAATCTGATAGTTGGTATTTTATGGCAATTTTCTATATAACAAGAGTTGATATTGAGTTTATTTCACAAGTGTCTCTAGAGTCCTTATCCTTCCAAGGCATTATTACTTCTCCAAAGCAAACAGTAGAAGAAAAAATACTTCAGGCTATAAGATAAGGACAGTGTGTGTGTGTGTGTGTGTGTGTGTGTGTGTGTGTGTGTGTGTGTGTGTTAATGCCGCGAAAGTGAGCTGAACCTGTGTATGTGTTCATGCTGAGTCCATACCTTGAGAGTGAGCATGCATCTGTGTAAGTCTGCAGTGAAGGGTGGAAAGTTTAGTTTAGTTTAGTTTAGTTTGCTATTGAATCATGTAGATTGATAAGACTGCATCGTATTACTTTGTAGACGTTGCAAAATCATTCCCTCTGCACAATTTGTTAATGAGAAAAAAAGAGAGGGCAATTTAATGAAATTTACTTGATTTCAATGAGCAACTCCTGGGTAATTCTCTACAATATTTTAAACAAATATACCATTAAAACCTTGTATTACATCTCTTTTGCCCAACTTCTTTCATTGTTTTTCCAATTTAAGTTATAGAATTACCACATCCAATCACCCACTTTAAAATTCTCGCAGGCGTTTTGACTACAAAGTCAGAACAATCTTGCCAGTGACTTCAATGGGTTGCTAACACGGTAGGAAAGAGAAGAGTAGGTTCTTGTCAATAAAGATGTGAGTCAGGGTATGTTTTAATTCTGCTCCTGCCACAAAAGACTGTTTGACTTTTCAAAAATCAATAGCTAAGTCCTTACTGCTTAAATAGGGATTAAAATACTCATTAGACTTATATAAAATTGCAGAAATGTTGATAAAATATGATAGTACATGTAAAACATAGAGTCTTCTGGAATTCTGGCCTACTTTGCATATTTAACCAATGGGAAATTTTTTCATATGCACATATATATCAAGTTTACATGCACACATGCATGTAAAATATGGTTATGGAACCTAGGGCTTCTTGAATGCTAGACAAGTGCTCTACCACTGAGCTATTACACATCTCCCAGCACTGAAAGTTTCTTCTGAAAACTTTTAGAAGTTCTATCTGAATAGGCAAATGGTTTACATGGCATTAACTTGTATGAATGCCATTCCTTACTTCCACATGGTGAATGGTCCTACAGGTCAGCACATGTAAATGAGGAATAAAGATGGGTTAATGGGGGTGCAGACGGGTCCTGGCAGAGGTGAGGTAGAGACCCAGCATCTCCTGCAGAGAACTCCAAGCCCTAACCAATAGCTCTTTAGCAGATGAGCCTTACCTGGAAGAGAACATAGAACAAACGGTACCTCAGAATCAGATGTTGGCATTTGGGGACGTACCGCTCCTGAGGCCACTCGTGGTTGGTAGAAGATATCTATTTCCTTTTAAGTTACCATACTGAATGTGTTGGCACAAAGGGGCAATCTCGTCACGGATGGTAGAACAGGGTGCTCTTGCTTGTTAGACTAACAACTTTAGTTATATAAACACGATCTAGTGACATGAGTGTTTTAGATTTTTGAATAACATTGTTTTCTAAGCATAATTTTTCCTTTCTAAATTGTCAAGGAGGAGAGGGTGACCTGATACTTCTATTTTTATTGAGATATAACCCCTGATTAATGCAACTTGTTTTTCATGTGGCTTTTAGTGTCTTCACAGAACTATGTGGCCATCGATCTGTCCACTTCCTCTTCATTTTGTCTCCATGTTTGTCCCTAGCTCTCCTCCACTCATTCTCCTGGTGATGGAAATCTAGTAATCCGCATTCTGTCCCTGACAGTTTATCTATTCTGAAAACTTCATAGACTGGATCATACAATGTGACCAGTCCTGGCTGCTTTCTGTCACTGAATACAATCACGAGTTCACATCGTGGTGTGAATCACAGCCCTTCCATCTCATAGCTGCAGTTTGTTGACAGATGTTTGGGTTGTTTCTGTTTGGGTTACTGTGAATAGTACTTCTATACATATTTGTATGTAATTTTGCATGCAGATGACTTTAAAATTAATAGATCCAATTTTTATGTCTGTTTTAGTGTGATAATTAATGCAATGTTCATTATCAGCTTGACAGGATCTAGAATCCCCAAGGAGACAAACCTCTGGCTGTGCCTGTGAAGGGACTATCTTGATCAGGTCATTGAAATGCAAGCACTCTCACTTGGCGTGGGGGGCACCATTCCCTCAGCTTGGATCCTGGGCTGCATACAAAGGAGAAAGTGAGCTGAGTGTGAACTTCCTGGCTGTACCAGGTGCCTCATGCTCCTGCTGCTGTGACTTCCTGCCAGGGTAGACTGTGTCTCCTAGAACTGTGAGCTGATATAAACCCTTCCTCCTCTAAGTCACATTTATCAGGTCCATTGTCACACTGTGGGAGAAGTCGCTAAAGTAGTTTAAGTTTTTAGAATAATTGAAGGGATGTACAGAGCCCTTACGTACCAACTCTTTCCCCAACCATTTCCCAGTTTCTTCTATAGCACTGGTTCCCAATCTTCCTAAGGCTGCGATTTTTTAATACAGTTCCTCATGTTGTGGTGACCCTCCCAACCATAAAATTATTTTCGTTGCTACTTCATAGCTGTAATTTTGCTACTGTTATAAATAGTAATATAACTATTTTTGAGGTAGAGGTTTGGCAGATTGGCTATGATCCACAGGTTGAGAACTGTTCTTCTGTGGTCTTACACTGGTTTGATACTTTATTTGCATTCAGGAGTAATTTGGTACAGTCCTTCCTTGGTGGGACCCTCGGTACAGGTACAGTTTTTCTGCATTTTTATGGACTTCTACCCTGCTGACAAACAAAGTCTGAATCAACCCTGGTTAAGTCATCAGTCACCCCCTGCCTCAGCACTTTCTTTTTTTGACCAGCACATTTGCTAGTGCCAACTTTTATTACCAGCTCTAGCAGTTGGGATATTAAACAATACTTCTTCTGTTATTTAACAGCTGTCCCCAGTTTAAAGTCCTTTGCTCTTCGTGGGGTCTGGGCCAACAAAAGCAGACTCCATAGGTTAGATGGCAGGCATCTAGACTTGTGCTTTGGAGCAACTTCTTCTACCTCGGCCTCTTTCCATGACAGTTAGATGACCCATTCTCACTGTAATCTGACTACAGAGTTGTGAGGTCTAAATTCCTCTGAGATCTTGGTTCTTATTGGTTCAGCTGTTCCTTTCCATCAATGTCCCCAGATTGTTGTTAGTCTTAAAATTTTAAAAATGTCCAGAATTCTCCAAAAGGTGATTTTTTGATAATTTCTCTCTCAGAATTTTGTGGTTCTTATAGAAGAGAGATCTGTGGCATCCTTGTTCCCCTGTTCCCACATGATGTCATCCCCCACTGCCCATGCAGGAGACATGTTCTTTGTGAGCAAAGGAGTATTTGATGAGCATGCTGTCCTAGGTCACTTTCCCCCAAAGTTAGCTTAGGATGAAAATGCCTGTGTGTACAGGAGAGAACACTAAAATGTTTGAGGGGAACAGGCCAGAGAGACAGAGTAACCTGCAGTAACAGCATGGTTTAAACTATACCTGGACCCCAGATTAACCTAACTCTGATGAGGAGCTCGGGGTAAATTGTGCCTCATTCTGTCTATTACCATAGGATATAGTGTGTCCTGGCCCTCCCCTAATTAGGTACTGGAGTCCTAAACCTTAGTATCGCTCATCTGACTGTATTTAGAGACAGGCTCTTTAAAGAGACAAATTACAATGAAGTCACATGGGTGGGATCAATCCAATTGGATGGGTCTCCTAATAAATAATAACACAGGGGTGACCATGTAAAAACAAGGGAGATGACCATTTAAAAGCCAGGGCTAGAGAGTTCAGAGAAATCAGTCCTGCTAATAACTTGAACTCAGACTTCTGGCCTTTAGACTGTGGGAAACAAACTTACTTAACCACCCACCATGTAGGATTTTGTCCCTTGAATGATTTGGTGGTTCCCATGTTGTAGATGATGGGGACATTGGTTACCAGGCACGCCAAGCCATCTGTGCTTGTGTCTAAAACAGCCTTGGTAGGTAGAAGGTGGAGTTGCAGAAGCTGCTTTTAAAATCAGAAGCATGCAGAGGCTAGAGAGGGAATCCCAGCCATGGAACCAAGAATCTGAGCAACTAGAACCCAGCCTGGTTAGGGTTTGCCCTAAAGTTTTTGGTTGCATACAAGAAAAATCATTCTTCAGAGGTCAAAGTAGAAAATAAGCCTATTAAATCATATTAATCTCTTCATCATTTATAAGAAGCCTGAAAAATATTTTCCAGGATTACATAAGAATTAACAATGCCTGGAGTGATGGTTAATTTTGATTGACAACTTGATTGGATTAAAGAAAAGCCTACAGAATCAGGGAGGAACACCCTCAGGTCTATTTGTAAGGGCATTTCGAAAGAGGATTAGCTGTGGGTGGTCGATCCACCATGAATATGGACAGCATCATCTCATGGGCTAGGGATATGGACTGAATAAAAATGGGGAGAGGGGTTTTCAGCTGGGTTCCAACATTCTTCTCTCTGTTTCTGAGGTGCTGAGTGTGAGGAAGCAGGCACAAAGAGATAGTTCCATTGTTCCTCTCCTATGATAAACTGTGTCCCCTCAAACCATGAGTCAAGTTAGGTTTTATCAGGTTTTAAGTCACATCAATAAAGTCACTCTTTACTTAGATAGCCTATCAGAACTGGTTCTGTGAAGATACCATGGTGGATGCCATTAAAAGACTTTAAGCAATAGGTCTGGTTGTTCTGGAAGTGATATATATGGAGGGAATGTGAGACAAAGCCTTATTTGTCCTGCCTTGTACTTCAGTGTTTGACTCTGTCATGTCTGATAGGCATGCTCTTGGATTTGATTCTCTTGAGGAGAGTCAAGACTTTATACAGAAGAGGCCCTCTGCTTTACCCCAGGATGGAAAGGTGGGGGATCGTCTGATATAGAAGAACACATAAAGCTTCCGGGTTTCCCACGTGCTAACTGTCTCTTGGAGGTGGTCTTTAACACAAAGTGTGCTATTTTGTCTACATTCAAAGGGAAGCCACCATGTCGATGGCTGTTGGCTTACAGCACTTGATTGTAAGTGTTAGTCTAAAATACATTGTAGGGGAAGGGGGTTGTTCCTCACAATTGCTTTTCTGAGCTACTCCACTTTTCCAGAAGAGGCCATGTTTAATCACACATGCTTTACTGGAGGTAGTGCTTAGTTTTCTTGGATATTATTTTGGGCACTCTGCCACCTCCCTCTGGGTAAAACTCTAGTTCTCCACTCCATTCTCTGTAAATATTCCAATGTGATTTCCTTCCTACTTCTTACAAGCAAGCAGATGTCCTTCATGTGTGGCCTTCTGGAATTAGTGTTTTTTTGGCATCTTGTTCCTACAAATGTTCTCCATCCCTTTCTTGAAGTACATAGATGAGATACAGAAAGTATGAATATTTGTTCATTTCACAGGTGTTAGGTGATGTCATTGAGCATGTGATGCCTGCTAGTTTCAGTAAAGTAAAATCACTCCAAATCTACCTGTTCTTAATCTTTTTGAAGTTCTCTCCTATATTCATCCCTCCCCATCATATAATCCAGCTGTGTCTCATATCAGGCAACAGGAAGACTTTCAGGAGAAAAAAGTATATAATGATCTGATCAAACATCCAACTATAACTTAAGAAATTTCATCCTTAAAAATCAATTTGTATATTCATTTTTTTTTTGCTTTGAGACAGGATGTTACTCTGTAGGTCAAATTGGCCTGTAACTCACTATATAGCCAGGCTCAGCTTGAACTCATGGCAATCCTCCTGTCTCAGCATTCCACAAACACATGAAAATGATCTTGATGGATCTATATGATCTTGGCACCTTGGCATTAATGGACTTTCATTGAGTGGTGCTAGCTGGCTATGATAGTGCTTAAACCTGGAGAAGAAGGGAAAAAATACCAACCAAAGATACTTGATTCTGTATTGTTGGTATGTGTGGTAGCTTGAATGTAATTGGCCCCCATAATCTCATAGAGAGTGGCACTATTAGGAAGTATAGTCTTGTTGGAGGAAGTGTGTCATTGTGGGGATAGACTTTGAGATTTCCTATGCTCAAGTTATTCCCAGTGTCATAGTTGACTTCCTACTGCCTTCTGATCAAGATGTAGCCAGCACCATGTCTGCCTACACACTGCTGTGCTCCCTGCCATGATGATAATGCACTGAACCTCTGAAACTGTAAGCAAGCCATCCCAATTAAATGTTTTCCTTAGAAGAGTTGCCATGGTCATGGTGTCCTAACTAAGACAACTTGGTATCAAGGACTGGGGTATTGCTATGATAGGCTTGGCTATGTTTTTGTTTGAAGTTAGGAAAGCAGTGGAATGCTTTAAGCACTACTTAATGGGGCATACTAGTAGGGGCATGGAAGAAAGTGGTGCTGAATGTGATTTGATGAACTGTGGGGATCAAGAATTTTAAGAGGAAAAGAGTGTTAGTATGTAGCCTAGAGCTTGGTCTTGTAATATTTTGGTGAAGGAAGTGGCTGCTTTTTGTCCTTGTCCGAAGAGTCTGCCTGAGGCTAAAGTGAAGAGTTTTGGATTAATTCCATTGAGAGAGGAAATCTCAAGACAGCCTAGTATAGACTCTGTTGTATGGTTATTAGTGTTAACTCTGAGGAAGATTTGTAATGAAAAGGAGCAAGCTTAGCAACGAAAAATGTTTAAGGAGAAAAGGAGCATCAGAAAGTGGAATGGAGCTTAATTCTGTGTTCAAGGAGAAAAACAGATTAAGAAATTGAATAAAGGGAGTAGTAACCTCAGGGCAAGATCCCACCCACCTTAGTTTCCAACTTGTAAAAAGGAATCAAAGAAAAGATTAGAGTTGGGGTGGTGCAAGCCTTTAATCCTAGCACTTGGAAGGCAGAGGTTGCCAGAATTCTTGAGTTCGAGGCCAACCTTGTCTACAGATCCAGTTTCAGGACAGCCAGGCTTAGGCAGTGAAGGTAACAATCAAAAAAAGAAAGCCAGTAAAGATGTAACTGAATGAGGGGGCCATGTTCCAGGCCCAGGAAGTAACAGAAATTGGCAGCTTTAGTCACATGGTTCTGGCTTTGGAGTTAAGGCTAGAAGAAACAGGTTATGGAATTTGCCGTGAGACTAAGGAAAGTCGCTGAGGCCAGGCATGTGTCAGGGGTGTCCCTGAATGGAAGTTTAATAAAAAGGCCTTTGCATGAAGCTATGAAGTTGAAGCCTGGATTGCCTTGGAGAACCCAAGATATTAGAGATGCCAGAGTCTTGGGACACCTGCCATGGAGAGCTGCTAACAGGGAGTAGAACCAGCCCAAGAGAAAGAAGTGTGTTGCAGTCAACAAAGCTGAACAGAGTTGGAGATCTGAAGAGTGTTTTGATATGAGACATCAAGATGCAGTTTGGAGTTTGCCCAATTGGTTTTTGATCTTGCTTTTGTCCAGTATTTCCCCACTATGCCCCCTTCCCTGTGTTTTGGAATGGTAATGTATTTCCTGTGCCATTATATGATGGAAGTATGTGATCTGCTTTTTGATTTTGATTTTTATAGGTGATTACAGTTAAGAGATTGCATGAATCCAACCCTAACTATGACAGTATGTATGGATTCTAGTTATAACACAGTGTTTATGTACTAAGTAGATGTCAAAATGGATCAAATTAATGATCCTAGTGAGTAGAAGACATTGGCCTATATCTTCTAGTGCATTGAATGGAGAAGAAGGATGTCCAAGCTAGTTTATGTAAGCTTGACACAAGGCAAAGTCATCTGAAAGGAGGGAATGTAGGCTGAGAAAATGCCTTCATAAGATCAGGCTGTAGGCAAGCAAGCCTGTAGGGCATTTTCTTAATTAGTGATTGATGGGGGAGGGCTCAGTTTATTGTGAGTAGGTACCTCCCTGGGCTGGTAGTCCCAGATTCTATAAGAAGGCAGGCTAAGCACGCCATGAAGAGCAAGCCAGTATCAGCACTCCTCCATGGTCTTTGCATCAGCTCCTGCCTCCAGGTTCCTGCCGTGTTTGAGTTCCTGTCCTGACTTCCTTTGATGATGAACAGTGATGTGGAAATATAAGCCAAGTAAACCCTTTCCTCCCCAACTTGCTTTTGGCTTTGATGTTCCAACACATACTCAGACAAAGGTATATTATCATGTACAGTTGTCTTTAGAGGTACAGTGCTGGTGTTCCTGGGAGATATAAATTAATTTCTAGGGTAGATGGACAAGGAGGAAGATGGAAATGAGACACCTTAGAGAAAGAGAGAACAAAATTAGCCACCCAATCTTCTCTTTAGTGTTTTAATTTCATGTTAAGGCTTTCACATATGGGTACCACAGGTGAGTATATCAGGGATGCTTGGAGTTCTAAACTAGAAACCCCCCAATAATGGTTATATACTGAAAGCTGTGTTCTGTGTTAGTCAGGCTAGCCTATGCTGTGGTAACACATTCTGAAAGGTTCCTGGCTTAATTTAGCCAACAGTTATTTTACATGAAGTTATGATACAGTGTGGATCAGGCAACTGTCTTCAATAGCTCCTTCTGTGTGATCCCCAACACTACCACACTGCAGCCATGCCATGTGCAACAAAGGGCTCCTGTCACGACTGCTAGAATAGAAGAGTCTGGTGGTAAAGGAATTTTACATTATTTAAACTATTCTTTAAAATAATTACCATCTCTTCTAGTCCTGTTAGGGACTAACACTCAGTGAGATGGTCCCTGCTTCACTGTACCAATGGCTAGTATGCTCTCAAAGAAAACATGATGTCCTTATCCTAGCTTCAGTTTTCTGTTCTGAGGGGGAAATGACATTGTGTTGGCATTCAGTCTGTGTCTGATTATGAACTATGCTAATAGTAGAAGGGATGCATTAGCCTCAAATATTCTTGAAGGAATGTATTAGCAACAGGCATTCTTAATAAAGTTATCAACTTCCTGACAATAACACTCTCAGGGTGAATGTAGGAAAGAAAACAGGAGCAGTAATAATTACAAGCTATCCCAGTAGAGTTCTCATGTTAACATTTGACACATCTTAGCCTCTGCATTTCCATTTACTGTTTGTATCACCATTGAACTCCCTGGGCTGAAGTTTGATGTTCTGTGAGTGATGTAAGGGCATTGACATAGTCTCTTTGGTACCCATGCTCCTGTAATTAAGTGATGACATCATCTCTGTCCTCTTTTCTTGTGTATCAAATACTTGACATAAACTTTGTAACTAAGGGAATTTTTTAATTGAAAAAAATTGTTGAGGGTCAAAATCTCACACATCTCACCTGAATTGGAGTTTTGTAGATTCAGTTTGCCATCTGTTACCTCCTCTAGCTACCTAGTATATATATACATTCTCCCTTTTATTAAAATATGTATTTGTTTTCTGGAGTGATTTCCTTACATCCTAAGGGATATGCAAACCTTGCTTATCATCTTACTTTTCCTTAGAATATTGTTGCACAGCTTTTCAAAGATTGTATTTGTATAAGAACAAATCAAATGCTATTATTCTGTGAAATGGGAGAGTAAGAGTCAAATGGGACCCGAAGTTTAACCTGTTAGTGAATGTTGTGTTTAAGATGTGAACATTCTGCCTCTGTTGTTAGCTATTCTGTGAGAAGAATGTGCTGGAATCTAGTATACCATTTTATCTCTATGGGATGCCTTAAGTAAGTCACCTTCGTCTCAGATCAGTGACTTCATTATCTAAAATGGGCTGAGTAGCAGCATCCATCCAGCACATTAGCTGTGAAGAGCAAATGAGAATGTGCTTGACAAGTTGGTCACACCATATATTGTCAACAGATGTTAGCCATCGTTACAATAACCATGATGGATGCTGCTGCTTCCTCAACTATCAATTAATTGTACTATAATTGTTTAGTTAATCATATGTTATACTCCCTGCCCCTCAACTCCATTTCAATGGACAATGAGTTAAATTTGCATTATAGAACCAAATTTTTCTCACATCAAGCTAGGGAGGTGGCTCAGTCTTCACAGTGCTTGCCTGGTAGGCACAAGGACTCAAGCTGGATGCTGAAAACCACATAAAAAATGCCAAGCATGGTGGCTCATGCTTGCCATCCCAGCAGTCAGGAGGCAGAGACTGGCAGATTCTTGGGACATTCAACATAGCCAGTCAATATAGCCTACTTAACAAGTGCCAGGCCATTGAGAGACAGAGAGAGAAAGACATACAGAGACAGAGAGGGGAGAGAAAGGGAGAGAGAGAGAGAGAGAGAGAGAGAGAGAGAGAGAGAGAGAGAGGAGAACCTGAAGACTGATCATCCAAAGTTGTCCTTTGTCATCCATACATGCATACATGTGTGGACACATATGTGCCTGGTATTCCACCACACACATGCACGCATGAATGTGTATACATACATACATACAGAGAGAGAGAGAGAGAGAGAGAGAGAGAGAGAGAGAGAGAGAGAGAGAGAGAGGAGCAATAATTAGCCCAAGTCTTTAAAAGCAGCAAAGTGATTCTATCCATAGAATTTGAGTATTACCATGGTTTCTTGAGTCTAATTTTAATTTATAATGGTATTTTAGTTTAATTGTGTATTTTATAAATGATTCACTACTTATTATGGTACCTACTATGCACTTAATTAAATGCTGAACAAAACAGCACATTTATGCACTGAAATTATAATCCCTGCTTAGGAAGAAGCACCTTGCTTCTGAGGTTATTTTTCTAGGGTACATAGCACATCAGTCAGTTGATTATTCATTAGGTAAATTTAGAAGCTCAGCACTTTCATAACCACAGCTCATACATCTAGGAAGCCCAGCCAGCTGACCTCCACAGCATCCCACTCTAGGAGAGGCCTCACAACAAACAAACAAACAGGAATGGAGAGATGATTGAACTTAGGCAAGCAGATAAGGAACCTGGAGCAAAACGTCAACTATTTCTCCAGAACATTGGACAGATTTGTGGCTGATGAGTGGAATGACACCTAGAAATTCCTGACACCCTCCACTTGAATGCTGCTTTGGGTGTGACCCACTGTGTTTCAGTAGACTTTCTTATGGACGGGACTTTATTCGCTGGAGCAAGGTGACCTTCCAGTACCTACACCAGTGGAGAAATCACACACACACACACACACACACACACACACACACACACACACACACAAAACGCTAACTGCAGATAGTCTCTCCAGGAGATAAAGCCTCATGGCTGCTTGCTTCCCCTGTCCATGATGAAATGTTGCTGGACCAACCTTGTGCAGGTCTTACACAGAGAGCACAGGGGTAGTGAATTCACAAGAGCACATCTTCCTATCATCTGGCTCTTACATTCTATTGCATCTTCCTCTTAAGATAGTCCTTGAGTCTGGGAAGAGGTTGTATTGCTGACTCACTTAGGGCCAAGGACTTATTCTCACCACTCTGGCCAGCCTGGAGCCTGAGAATTGTCCACTTTGGTAAGAAGCTTCTCTGGTGAAGGCTGGGCATAGCCCTCGCTTTGCTTATGGTTATAAACATGTTATTTAGGAGATAGTTTGACAACATGATCATTTAGCAAAAGAGTAGCAGTAGCCTCTGCTGAGGGCCTATGACCCCACAGCCAAGGACTTTTGAACAGTGTCATCTAAGCAGGCCTGGGTTTCCTCTTGGGAATGGGCCTCGAATCCAACTGGAGAGTGGTTGGCTACGTCATATCAGTCAGAGCACTGTTGCAAAGGATAGTGCACCATGCCTGGAAGGTCATTGCTGTACCTCAGGAGCCACAGCTAGTTAAGATGGTTGGTGGCTTTTGTCCCCAGCATAGTTCCTTCTGGCACAAAGACAAGCCAGCAAGAAAGATGCTCCAGACCCGCTGCAGGTCCATGTCTCCATATTCTGTGAGTGTGGGATGTTCAGCGATGGAGTCTCACCATTAAGTTCTGATAAAGCAACCAAGAGCAATAGCAATAGCTTGCATGTATTGCTTTGAGGGTCGGGGCCTCCCTGACCAGTGATTCACAGGGAGGCACCTCACATCTACCATGGGATTTTGTATTAACCTATGACCTCTGGGAGAAGCATTATCTACCCTTTCAGATTCCAATTTCTATATTATACTTGTTATAAATGAGCAGATTTTCATATGACTTGTTCATAAAGGTTTGGTTACCCTTCCCCCTCCATTTTTCTATGTTCCCATTCTTTCCCTACTTAGATTTCCCACCCCTAGTATTCCCCCTATAATCTCATGTCCAATATGTTCTGCTCTTCCCCCTCCTTAGGCCGTCTTCTTCTTCTCTCTTCTATTGGCCCCTTTATGTTTTTTTCTGGGTTTCACAGGCACTCATAGTTAAAAACAATACTCTAAAAATGTGTAAGTAGGATCCATACATCAGGGAAAGCATGGGGGCTGTCTTTCTGGGACTGGCTTACCTTACTCAGTATAATAGTTTACAGATGCATCCATTTTCCTACAAACTTCTTGAGTTTATTCTTCTTTGCTGCTGAATAAAAAATTCCACAGTGTATATGCACCACATTTTCATCAGTTGATGGACACCTAAGCTGGTTCCATTTCCTCCCTGTTCATTTTCTCCCTGAACAGAATCAAAATGAAAACCGAAGTGTGGGTTCTCTGTTGTATGATGTGGAGTCTTTGGGGTATGTGTCTAGGAGTGGTATAGTTGGGTTGTATGGAAGGTCCACTCTTAGCTTTTGGATGAACCTCCACACTGGCTTCCATAGTGGCTGCACAAGATTATGCTCCCACCAGCAGTAGATAAGGGTTAGACTTGGCCTGCATCCTCACCAGCATTGGGTGTTACTTGTTTGCCCACTCTTAGACATTCTAAATGGCTGAGATGAAACCCTAGGACAGTTTAATTTGCATCTCCCTGATGGTTAAAATGCTGGCCACTTTTTAAAGGTGTCCGTTAACTGTTTGTGTTTATTCTTTTAAGAGCTCTCTGTTTGGTTCAAGGACCATTTTTAAAACCAGGTGTTTTTCTTTTTTGTTTGTTTGTTTGTTTGTTTTTTAGGCCTTTTATATATTCTAGATAGTAATCTTCAGTCAGTATAGCTGGCACAGATTTTCTCCATTCTACAGTCTGCCTCTTCACCCGGTTGACAGTCTCCTTTGCTGACAATACCTTTTAATTTTGTGAGGTCCCAGTTGTCCATTGTTGGCCTTATTTCCTGAGTGACCAGTCCTATTCAGAAAGTCCTCGGCTATGTCAATACTGTCAGGCCTCTCTGCTTTATTCTCTAGCCATTTCAGGGTTTGGGGCCTGACAGCGATACATTTGATCCAATCCACTTCAAATTAGTATTTTTGCAGGATGAGAGAGAAAGGCCCAAGTTTTATTCTTCTACATGTATGCATCTGTTTTTCCCAGCATCCTTTGTTGAAGAGGCTGCCTTTTCTCCAAATGTATATTGCATGTTTGTAAGATTTCAGGAGCCTATAGTCACATAGACTTACATCTGTGTAGTCTATTCTGTTCTGTTCTGTTCTATTCTATTCTATTATTCTACTCTATTTTCTATTCCATGGACATTTTCCCAAGCACGCCTGGATTTTTAAGGTGCTTATTGAAAAGTAAGCAGTTACTCTGATAGGCTTACCTTTATATGTGAGATGGACCCTTTGTCTTGGTGTTCTTAATACATTTTTTTCTGTGTGTTGTCCTTTAACTGTGATATGATGTGGGTAGTTTCTTTTCTGGTACTGTGTATTTGCTGTTCCGTGAGCTTTGTGTAGCAAGATGGACAACTCTTTTCTTACATTTAGGAAGATTTCTTCTACGATTTTATTGGAAATAGCTCCTATGCTGCTTATTTGTTTTTCTCATCAATTTAAGTTAGGGTAATCTGAGAGGAGGGAACCTCAAATGTGAAAGCACCCCTATCAGACTGGCATAGGAGCAAGCTTGTGGGTTATTTTCTTAATTTATGCTTGATGTGGAAGGGCCTAGCCTACTGTGGGTGGTGCCATCCCTGGACTGGTGGTCCTGGATGATTTAAGATGTCAAGCTGAGCAAGCCATGGGGATCAAGCCAGTCAGCAGCACTCCTCCGTGTCCTCTGCTTCAGTTCCTGCCTCCAGGCTCCTGCCTCCAGGTTCCTGCCCTGACTTCCTTTCATGGATGACTATATATTGTAAGCTGAAATAAACCCTTTTTCTCTCAAGTTACTTTTGGTTAAGGTGTTTATCACAGCACTAAAAGCAAAGTAGGAGAGTTCCTATTTGGTGTGAAACTGTGCCACTTCTCCTGTGTCCATAATTCATAAATTTTAACCTTTTCACGGTGTCTCAGAGTTCTAGCATATCCCCTCATAGGCTTTTAAAAAGTTATCATTGACCTTGACTGAGTTACCCAATTCCTCTGCCTTGTCTTCAAGTCCTGAAATTATGACTTCCACATGATACATTCTATTGATAAGGCTTTCCAATGTAGTTTTATCTGATCTTATTATGATATTGTCCATTTCCATCCTTATTCAGTTCTTCAGTATTTTGATTTACTTAGTAATTCTCTTTTCATATCCTGTATGAACCTCCTTTCTTCATCTAGCTATGTGTTCTCTTGGTATATATCCTTTTCCTCTTTGAGCTAAACATGTTTACGTACAGTTTCATCAAGGTCATTTTGATTGAGGGGGTATCATTATGGAACTAGCAACTTTTGGAAGGAGCAACTTATCTTGTTTATTCATGGTCCTTGTGTTTTTGCACTGGGACCATCCTATCTGGGGTTAGATCATTAAGACGTTTTCTGTTATTTTAAAATTCAATCTGCCTTTCTACTCTTAGAGGACCTTTGCAGTTTCAGGAGAGACTTGACGGCAGTAGTTTCTGGTGATGCTTTCCCCTTAAGTCTGTTGCTCAGGGCCCCAGATTGTGTCTGTAGACTCTGTCTGTGAATACCATCTACAAGGAGCTGGATCCAAGGTATCTGTGTGCTCCCTAACCTCCAGTAACAAAAGAGAACTTGCCTTTTCATTTGTTTTGTGTACATGTATGCACATGGTCTGTGAGCGCCAGGGCACGCCTGTGGGAGTCTGTTCTCTCCTTCCAGCATGAGGCTCCTGAGGATTGAGCTCCAGCTTGCTGGCAGGAACCTTTCCTCATTGAATCACCATGGATTGTTCTGTTTTGTTTTGTGTTTGTTATTTTCCTTTCATGTCTTTGGTTTGGGCCTCTAAGATGTTTTGAGTTCACGGCTAGACGGCCTCCTTTTGGGTGCACTGCCCTTTCCCACTCACACAGCTGCTCATTTCATCTTCCTTCCCTCCATGTTCTCTTGCTAGAACATTCCTTCTCCTCCTGAGCCCGGACAGTCGGCTTCTTCCATCTCCCCACCTCCTCTCCTTCCTTTCTGCCTCTTTCTCTTTTGTTTCCTGCCTTCCAGTTCACCTCTGCAAGTCTCCTTCCTCACGCGTTCTTCTCCTCCTTCCCCTCAGCCTCTTCCTCCTGCCTCTCTCCTCTCTCTCTCTCTCTCTCTCTCTCTCTCTCTCTCTCTCTCTCTCTCTCTCTCTCTCTCTCTCCATCGTGCTTTGGCTTCAGCTGCAAACACTTTGGAGCTCCCGTGTGTCCTCTGGGCCAAGGATGGCTTTGTGGGCCCTCAGGCCAGGTGAGTGTCACTCTTGTAAGATTAGAGGAGCTCTGCCATATGGTTGGTGTCTTTAGGGAAACAAAGTGCCACCACCTGAGTGCCTTGGCACTGCGGAAATCTATTGTCATGGTTCTAGAAGTTAGAAACCAAAGGGTTGGCCAGGCCTGCTCCCTCTGAATCACTGATCACCATGCTTCCCATGCCTCTCCACATTTCTCAGAGCCTCATTGACTAAAGGGACTCCCAGCCCACACCATCTCTCTTCATCCACCCTTTCTTTGTGTCTGTGTATATGCATATCTCCTTCTTTTTATGATATAGGATGCCATCACCTTAGCTTAGAATGGAAATTAATGACCTCACTATAACTTGATTACCTCTATAAAGCCCTATTTTCCAAAATATCCTATTCACTAGGGATGCATTGATCATTAAGTCAACATATAGATTTTATGAATGGGTATTAGGTTTGTGATCTAATTCATATGTCAAGTGTTGAGAATATAGATAATTTTAATGGCCACAGAGTAATGTTGCTGGGAAGGGAAGGCATTTATTTATAATTAAACTTAAGCATGAGTGGATTATATACAACTTTAATATGAAGAAAATACACTTAGTCAATGAATCTCTAGTCTTAAAGCTATTATTTAAGTTTTGCTCCAGCTTTTCTTGCTAAAAACACTTCTATAGCTTTATTTTTTTAATGAAGAATAAACATTCCTGGCCACAAGATTCACTTAGAGTTGAGGAAACCTAAATGAGATGTACTCCCCGAGGCCCTGGGGAGGCGGGGTTGTACTGCTCCGCAGGAGTGGCCACTCCTCGCTGTGGATAACAGTGTTTCCTTGCCCATTATCTCAGGGAGATGACCATCCTCACATAAGTCTTGGGAATTAGAAAAAACATAAAAACAAATGCCGTAATCATACTTCGTTTGATGACTATGAAGACGCCTTGCAGAAAACAAATTCTTGAATCTCTTCCTGTAAGGTGACAAACAGAGACAAATGTTCTCTAATCAAATCCAAGTTGGAGGCCCTGGGGTCTCGGAGTGGAGCGGTGGACCCTGCAGCATTTGCAACTGCATTTGCAGTGGGGGCAGCTTAGACTTTTAGAATACTTGAGACTTTGAAAGCAAAACATGGGAGACCCTGAAGTCTTGCTTTTGGTAAATCCAGTATTGGGTATATTCCAACACTGTGGTGGTCACTTGGGACAGGAAATGAGGTCACAGAAAACCCCATTCAAAGGCTCCTAGAAGGCGCTGGGGGGATAACTAAATTGGCAAACTGCTTGTCTTGAAGTGTGAGGACCTGAGTCTGACTCCCTCCCCACAATTCATATTAAAATTGGGGTGTGGTAGTGTGTGTTTATAGCTCCAGAGCTGGGAAGGTGGACACAGCTGGATCCCTGGACCTCACTGGCCAGCCCCCCAGCCCACTTGGCATGCTTTAGGCCAGTTAGAGACTATTTCAAAAAAGTTAAAGTAAGGTGGCTGGTATCCGATGAATGATAGTCAGGATTGTCCCCTGGCCTCCATAGGTATACAGATACATGTGTACCTGCACACACACCCACACCCACACACCCTTAAATGTCTTGCTTGAATGAGCCACAGGACTAGACTTTGGGGCACATAGTGCTTGGAAGGATCCTGGCAGTTAATCTTTCTCAACCCCTCTCCACCTTCTCACTTGAACAGTATTAGAGAGAGTGTGATGAGGGCAGGTCTGAGCTGGCTCTCTTGTGTTCATTCTCCCTGCTGTGGGAATATTCATGAAAAGGTAGGTTGATACCATCCCCTCATATACTTTGAAACTGTTTTTCATTTTGGGCAAGCTGTCTATACTAAATGTCTCATCCCACCCCTCTTGGGTGTAGTCACTTTTTTATAAACAGAAAAAGTAACAACCCTTTTCCAATGTTCTGTTGAAGCTAGTGGTATCATGTCCCATGACTAATTTGGTAACATAATTTTCCAAAGTAAACTTCTTAGGATTCCTAAAAAGAATGGGAAAGTGCTATATGGGTAGTCTTTGAATCTATCTATGACTTTTACTTGTGGGTCTTTCCTGTAAGAGCTGAGGGATTTAAATAGACAACAGGGAATTAAATAGAAATATCATCCCATAAGTAGAATGTAGGTTGTCATTGTTAGCTCCAACATAATGAACAATGACTGAATGATAATGATCTCAAACAGAGGTCCCCCATATGCTTATTTTGGGTGACTTCCAGGATGCTGACTTAAATATGATGCCACAAGCTCACCAGCATCTCTCCAAGCATCATGTCATTATACTGCTCTCAGAGTCTCATAGGGATTTTAAGCTTTTTGCAGTTAGTTGAATCATAACAGTGAAATCAGATCCCAGAAGGCTTTGTAGATAATCATTCAATGTCAAGGGAGGGAGGAGGTGGAGATAGGGAGGAAGGAGATGGGAAATAGGGAGGAAGGAGGTGGAAGATAGGTAGGAGGGAGGTGGGAAATAGGAAGGAAGGAGGTGGGAGACAGGGAGGAAGGAGGTGGAGGTAGAGAGGAAGGAGGTGGGAAATAGGAAGGAAGGAGGTGGAAGACAGGGAGGAAGGAGGTGGAAGACAGGGAGGAAGGAGGTGGGAGATAGGAAGGAAGGAGGTGGAGGTAGAGAGGAAGGAGGTGGAGGTAGAGAGGAAGGAGGTGGAGACAGGGAGGAAGGAGGTGGAGACCGAAAAGGAAGCTGAATTGAAGCCCTAATGCTGTTTGTCCTCCACTGAGGGATGCTTCTTCAAATTAGAGTCCAAAGACTTTTCTACTCAGCCTTTCGTCTTCTGCAGACACTTGAACATCTTTGTGTGGAGCTGGCATATTAACAGTGCATGGTATATTTAAGCCAATATTTCTCTCTGTATATCATTCTAATATCCAAAATCCAAATTTCACTGTGTTCTCATATGTAAGTAAAGCTACGTCGATCCTTCTTTTGTATCCTGCAGATTTAATTTACAGGTTTAACATTTTCATTGATTTGGTAATAGTCCGAACAAATCCAAAGACTGTGAAGTGTGTGCTGGTTCAGACCCAACACTAGTCTCGGATGGATGAAGGTGGAGGAGAAACCTGCCTAGGAAATAGGAAGTTATTATGTGGTGGTATTTTACTTGTACTCTAGCTACATTATTAGATCTATCAACCTCCGTGGATTAGAGTTTCAACTCATTATTCACAGTTTTGAACAAACCTTGAAGATGGTAGAGACTTGCTCTTCATTGACGCGGTGGGTGACGACACATAACTGAGTTCATCGAAGTCTGACCTGTGACCATCAGCTTTAGCATCATCCGGGTGCTGGGGAGAAATGGAGAACATTACACGGTAGAGGTGCTTGCTTTGCAAGCATGAGGACCGGTGTTCAGATCCCTAGAACTTTACATAAAAGCCAGTGAGCATGGTGGCTTGCCTGTAGTCCTAGACCACGAGACCAGAGAAAGCTGGCTAGTGAGGCTAACAATTCGATGAGGTCTGAGTTTTATTGAGAGGCCTGACCTCAGTGAATGAGGTAGAAGAGCAACTGAGGATGATTCCTGACCTGAACCTCCACATAAACACCACTGGGCACCTGGGTGTACACACACACACACACACACACACACACACACACACACGGGGTGGGGGTGGGAGCTAAAAAAACAAACCATGACAATCTTAGGCTTCACCCCAGACTGTGGAATTAGAGTCACCAACATGCCGGGAAGTTCTCATTTTCTGTGTATGAGTACATTCACATCAAGTGTGTGGTGAAATTCTATATCAGTCTTTGAATGATGTATGTAAACAGTTTGATGGCCATCACTTTTAGAGAAGAATGGGGGACAAATGAGCTCACCCCAAAAGAAATAAAAGGTCAGAACTAAACCCCTAAAGTAAACAAACCACAGAAGGAACACACATGGGTGGGTGGACATCCAGGAACCCAAAACACAGCCACCTTTAATTTTAATCTTTATAGCATGAGCAGAACTGATTAGCATAATTACTGGGGACATTCACAGTGCTTGAAGGACCATTTGCATTTATATCTTCATGGTGAAAATGTAAATGCATTCTTATATTTATGAAGAATTTCATACACAAGTCTTGAAACATATTTTTTCATTATGCAATAAATACTCTTACGTGATTGGAAGATTTAAACCCTAATCCTTAAAAAATTTGGTAATCCATGCCTTTCATTATATTCCCTTTTGCACAGAAGCAGCAGTGGAGTTGTTTTATACTGGCCAGACATGATTGAAATGTCAGAATACTTCAATTCCAGTCAAAAATAGATAGTATGCTTCCATTCTTTGTCCTGAGGAGACACCATTGATTCAGGTGAAAGGGCTGTAAATGTGAGAAAGCTTCCTGTGATTAAATATTTTTAGTCATGCATCTAGGAAAACATAACCTGTTCATTTATATCATGTTACTTTCTGTCCCTTAAGTGTCAAAACAGGTTTAGTGGGGTTTGGGAAGTGTGGAAAAGCACCAACAGTAGAAAAGGTTAAAAGTAGCTGGTTAACAAATAGGTCCCTAAGATCCCACTTGTCCCCACTGACTGAGGGACAGAGACTCTCGAGGTGAGGACTCATGCCCATGTGTGGCTCATGTTCCATCTCTGCAAACCTCTGAGTGAACCACAGGCTCCCCAGCTATCACGATCATTTTGTTGTGAGAGAAAATGTGCCCACACCCTCCACACTTGGAGTCGCCCTCACGTCATCTGCAGCATTACTAAGCATTCTGAGTGTTTGCTAAGTTTTGAGTTTGGTTTGTGAACTTTCTCTGCCTAGCATAGCCCTGTCTCCTGTCTCTCTTCCTCCAACGCTGTGCTCCTCCCCAGTGCTCCCCATGCTGTGCTTCTCCCCAGTGGTCTAGGAAGGATGTCAGCTACAAGTGCTAGATCACTGACCTAGACCAAAGAACTGAAGTATACCACAAGTCAGAAGTCAAAGCGTGATGACTGCCTTGCCCCAGTGATATCATCAAGGGCCCACACTCCTTCCAACCCCCTGATCCATAGTCTTCCCAGGCTGATGCCTTCCCTTTGTGAGTGCTAACGTGTCCATCACAGCTCTGGGTATCTTTTGTAAACAAACATTTATTCTTTGAGAATTTCATAGGTTTATCCTTCTTTATTAAAAATCGATTACATTTTTAACGTATTGGGGAGGTGGTACACGTGTGGAGGTCAGAGGAGAACGTGCGGAAGTTGGTTCTCTCCTTCAACTAGGGACTGAACTGCAGCAGTCAGGCTTGGCTGAGCCAGAGCCGCGGCCCTGAGCGTGGCTCGTCCTCACACTGAAACACTGAGCTGAAAAGACACGACCAGGTGGCACAAAAGGGGATGCTTTCTTCTCTCTGCTCTAATCAGGGAGGAAAATCTCAAATAGGAGCCACCTTCCAGACGTCGCATTACGTCTCCTAGTCGACAACTGGTGACTGTGACTGTTAGCTGCAAGAAAGGCAGAGGAAGAAAGTATTTGGCTTTTAAAATCCTCATTAGTGGAAGACAGATGAGCAAGAAAAGCTTGGGGAATAGCTGATGTGCGGGTCACAGACAAGATCTGAGGAGCATATGGAGCAATCAAATTGGCCAACTTCAGAGGCCTCCTCTGTGCTGTCTGCCTCGGAGAAGCTCTGTGTCATTCTGTCTAGTTCCAGTGTGCCCGTGAATCCCTCCTGGGCCTCAGTGAGACATTAATACAACAGGCCAGGAGTGGAGTCTGGGTAGTTGTATAGCTCACATCTGCACAACCATGTCCTATATTTTGCCTACTTTTACAATTCTATAAAAGCCTGGTATGGCAGTCATAGGGAATAAATCATTATTTCTCAGGCAATGTATTATCATTATGTTTTGTTTAATGAGAGGCATGGCATAGAGTTATACAAAACTGTGCTAGTGTGCAGGGTTTTAGTTATATTGAGAACAAACAGAGCTTTGCAAATTCCTTTGTGTCCTCATCATTTTATTGGAAGATACATTTTGACTGGAGTCAATCTGCTCCCATGCAGCCTATTAAATGTTGTCACCAAGTTGATCAAAGAAAACTCATCTTCTAAGACAATACTGCCCCACAGTCTTGGATAGTGATGGGATGTTACATCTGTGTGTCCAACATGGCTGAAATACATCACGTGTGGCTGCTGACACTTGCAGCATGACTAAGCGAGCAGAGGAGCTCATTGTTCAGTTTCATTATATTTCTATTAATTACTGTGAAGTCTTGTCATCTGTGCTGGTAACTACCACATTAGCAGACATCACTAAAGACATGGAAATATTTACTTTTTCAAACATTTTACTTAATATTTATACATGCGTATAATATAGTTTGATCAAATCTGACCCCATCTCCTCCCTCCAGTTCCTCTTCTATCTACCCTATTACTTTTCCTTCCTAATTTCATGTGCTCTTATTTATTTACTTACCTATTTGTATTTCATACCCACTGAGTCCAGTTAGTCCTGCTGTAGGTGTGTGGCTATGGGATCATCTACTGCGGCGTGGGTTGTCTCTCAGGATCCACATCTCTGAAGAAGACTTACTTTGTCTCCCCTAGCTGCCAGCAATTGCTGATGGTACCATTTCATTTGATCGTTATTACTGCTTGGTTCTGAAAGTCACCCTTCTCTTCTTATGTAAGCAGAATCTCTAAACTTCCAGTTAGCTGAAACTTAAAAGAAAAATGTCATATGTCCTATTTCATAGGCAGAACCTAGATTTAAATGTGTATGTTTGTGCATAAGAGTGTCTGTATTTGTGTGCGTGTGTATATGTATGTGCATGTCTGTGTGTATATGTGTGTATGTGTCTGTGTGTGTAGGATATGAAAGTAGAAAATGGTCTAGGAGAGGAGAGGGATAGGTCTAAAGGGTGGGCAGAAAGATGGGAGCACAAGAGAGGGTGATAGCATATGTGTCGTGGAAACTCAAGAAGGTACTATTTGAAATGAAGAAAGAGACTAAGGGAAGGGCCTGGAGGGACGTGGAAAAGGAGATAGAGATATGGTATCTGAGAACACAATATGACAATGTATATGCATGTGTGTGTATGAGAATGTCACAGTGAAACCCATTTGTCTTTATAGTACATTGAGTAGTTTAAGTACTAAACACGAGACTCATTGTCATCTGGACTGCTCTGTGGAGTCCTCTCTGTTTTCACCTGACTCCCCTTTTATCCTCCTGGGACTTTTACTCTGAAGCTTGGGTTCTCCTTTACTGTGAAATGTAGAATAAGTCAGGGCTTGATGTCAAAAGTAAATGCCTATGTTTAAAAAATAATATCTTCATTGGTTCTTTGAAAAGCCTCAACTCCAGATAGGTAGGATCTCAACACAAGACATGATACCCTAAATCTGATAGAGAGGAAAACAGGGAATAGCCTTGACATTATAGGCACAGGAAAGAACTTCATGCACAAAATTCTAGAGAATGAATATATATGTGGTATTTATCAGAATGGCTTACAGGCTGTGGTCCAGCTAGCCCAACAATGGCTGTCTACCAATGGAAAATCCAAGAATCTAGTAGTTGCTCAGTCCTCGAGGCTGGATGTCTCATTTGGTCTTCAGTTTAGGCCTGAATCCTGAGGACATAGGCTCTGACACCAGGGAAGGAATGGATTTGCTTGCGAGAGTGAGGGCAAGCAGGCAAAGAGCAAAGCTTTCTTCCTGCAAATCCTTTATACAGGCTGCCAGCAGAAGGTGCAGCAGAGGTTAAAGGTGGACCCTCCCACCTCAGAAGGTCCAGATTCAGGGTGAGTTTTCCTGCTTCAAATAATTCAATCAAGAAAAATCCCTCACAGGTGTACCCAGCCTCTTGCATTTTAGATAATTCCAGATGTAGTCAAGTTGACACCAAGAAGACCCATCACACCTAGCCACACAAGCATGAAGACCAACAATTAGCACATGGGACCTTATGAAACTAAAAAGCTTCAGCACCGCCAAGGACACTATCATGCAAGCCAGGATGCAGCCTATGGAATGGGAAAAATCTTTACCAGCTAGACCTCTGACAGCAGGTTAATATCTAGAATATACAGTGACTTGGGGAAGTAAACATCAAACGAAACAACCCATTTTAAAACACGGGAAATGGAACGGAGCATCAAAAGATGAAACATGGTTGATGAGACAATTTTTTTTCAAGACAGGGTTTCTCTGTGTAGCTTTGGTGTCTCTCCTGGATCTCACTCTGTAGACCAGGCTGGCCTTGAACTCACAGAGATCCCCCTGGCTCTGCTCCCCCAGGAGTGCTGGGATTAAACGTGTACGCCACCACCGCCCAGCTAAGACAATTTTTTTTAAAGGTTCAACATCTTCAGCCATTAGGGAATGCAAATTGAGACATATTTCTTTATATGACAATCCAGAAAAAAAGAAATTAAAAAGAGTAAAGAACTCCACTTACCTTTTTTAGGAATAGAATTGCACAGTGTAAATGGATGTACATATCTTATGTTAGGCATAAATAGTGTTTTGAATGAGCATTGTGGCTGTAGGAGGAGATCGATATTGATGGAAACTTTAATTAAAAAAAAGCAGGACCGGATTATATTAATATTTGGTTAATAATTCTTATTTTGTACTGAAGAATCCACTGATTTTTCTAGTTCTGTTATCTGATTTAATGAAAATGTTGCCTATTTTACTAATTCAGAGATCTGCTGGTTATTCGTGTCCAATACATGAGTTATTGACTTGACTTCTCATGACCACCATTAATGCTCTCATCTGTTATACAAACAACCTTCCATAGGAATGGGGGCCAATTCATTTATGGCATGGTGTGGCTTAATTATTTGTCAGGATGTCTAAAGATGACCTTCAGTATGACATCTTCTGCAGGAAACATGAAACTGCGGACATCTCTCTGTTAATGTCACAACCAACTATGTTATATACGTTTTTATTCTTACATTCTTCTGATAGCCTTTAAATTTATTTGTATGTTTATCTTATATAGCTCTTGAAAAGCTCTTTTAAACTCGCTTGATGAGGTGGATCAAAATCTAGAATTAAAAGTAAAAGAAGGGGCTAGAAACATGATTTAGTGTACTTGCTGCTCTTGTAGAGGACCAGAGTTTGGTTCCCAGCACCTACACTGGGATTCCAGCTTCAGGAGATCTGACACCCTCTTCTGGCCTCTTCAGGCACCTGCACACACACACACACACACACACACACACACACACACACACACACACACACACACACACGAGCATGCTGTTGCTGCCAAGGCTGAAGGTAACAGCAACTGTCTTCCTAGGCTGCAGCTTGAATCGCACATACATCAGTCCTGCCTCCCTGGTGACCATTCAGCTGCATTTCGAAGCTTTCTTTAATGCGGCTTTCAGTGTGATTTTCCTTTTATTCTGACACACATAACTCTTCTTCCATGTATACTATTCCTCCTAGTCTCTTCTCCCAGACATCTAGTATCTTTGCTACAATTTAGTAGGTAAGGAATCCTGTACCACAGCAACTGTCTTTGTCTTTAGCCAAAGTCTGCAGACAGCTCCGTGATCAATGTGTAGTGCTTGATCCATGGTTCATGTCTGTGTCTGGCTTTTCAGTGCAGGATAAACCTATTTTTACTTTGAAACAAAAAGCAGCATCACATAACTCACTGGCTGCAGAAGGAGGATGTGTCAGGAGCTAAAGTGATTATTTTCCTACATCCACAGATCTACCTGGCACACTTAGGCTTCTGGAAAATTGAGAAAAGAAAACTTTAAAATGAAATCGTATCGTTGCTCAGGTTTCTGTCCAGCAAGAAGGGAGGGAATGGAGCAATATCAAAGTTTGTAAGCAATCTGAACAAGATGGACTTTTAACTGCAGAGTTAACGCTCACAGGGCAGGGATCAACACCAGTTTTGGACTGATGTGAAATTTCAAGATATCATCTAGCCCTTGGTCAGTGTGCAGCAAATGCTCTACTTCTCTAGATTACAGGTACTTTGGTTTTAATCTCTGGGAAGGATGAAACTGGGGTGGAAAGTATAAAAGGCTTGTGCACTGTAGGAAGTGGTACTCCAAAGTCAAGCTGATACTCCAAGGAGACTACTCAACTGCAGCCTGAAGGGCTTACTTTGTAGGCAATTCTAGAAATCTGGGAAGGCCATTTTATTTATTTACTGGTCTCTATACTAATTAATTTAGTATTTTACTTTCCAGACTTGATCTCACTATATAGACATGGGTGTTTTAGAACTTGTGATCTTCTTGCCTCACTCTTAGGAGAGGTGGTGTATTATTATTGTTACTACTATTGTTATTATTATTATTAATTGATGTGTGTAATGACTATATGTAAGTGCATGTGCATGCATGTCACAGTACACATGAAGAGGCCAGAGGACAGCTCTTGTGAGGCATTCCTCTCCTTCCTCCACTGTCCTCTGTAAGTTCTGGGCTTTGAACTCAAGTTGTCAGGCCTGCATGACAAGTCTTGTAGCTGCAAAACCATTTTGTCAGCGTGACAGGTGGGATTAGGAGGAACCATGACCCTCAACTTTGCTGGTCAGTTTCTGCTGTCAGCAGCCAACAGGAGGCTGGTAGTGTTCAGTGGGAGCTGGGGAGAACAGGTATGGCCGTGCTGGTGTGCACAGTGGACACTCATCCATTGGTGGCAATGTAGCCCTGTGTTCACCCTTGGATGGACACTTGGGTCGTTTCTGTTTCCGGCTATTGTGAATACTACAGTGATCACAGGATCATCTGTGAATACTACAGATGTCCCTTTGATATCATCACTTCATTTCTTTTGTGTATGTACCCAAGCAGAAGAATTGCTGCAACAAGACAGTAGTTTATTTGTTTGTTTATTTATTTATTTATTATTTATTTGGGATCACTATATTATTTTCCATACATGCTGAACTAATTTACACCAGTACCAACAGCGTTCAAGGCTTCCCTTTCCTCTCCATCCTTGCCAGCACATATTACCTTTAATCTTTTGATAATATTCATTATTTTTAGGGTGAGGTGATATTTTACTTTGGTTTTGATTTGTAATGCCATGATGATTAACGATCTTGAATTTGTAGAATTTTTACTCTTTTTTTTGCAATTTAATGCATATACACAGTGTCTGTTGAGCATATCTACCCCAAGTCACCCCTCTGATCCCTCCCTGGGCCTCCCCCCATGCCAGCCCCCCACTTCCATCTTTTTTTCTTTCCAGCTCACTGAATCCAACTAGTGCTGCCTGCGTTATAATACCAGGTATGGGGCCACCCACCAGAGCATGTGCTGCCTGCCATTGGTCACCCCCCACATCCCCATCCTGCCCCACAGAGAAAGTGACAGCTCCTCCCTGAGAAGCTACCAACTGCTAATAGACCTTCAGCTGGGGGTGGGGCCATGCAAACTCCTTCCCGTCCATGCTGCCATGTTGACTGGCTTGATCTTGTGCAGGTAGCCACAGCCATTGAGAGTTCATGAAGGCTATAGCAGGGTTGTGCAGGTAGCCACAGCCGTTGTGAGTTCAGGAAGGCTATAGCAGGGTCCTGTCCCAAACACCGCGTTTCACAGCTTCTCCCACTCTCTAGCTCTGACTTTTTATTTCCTCTTTGAGATGTTCCCTAAGCCTTGGGAAGGTTGTTTAGAGTGCTAAGAATAAAGAGTGTGGAGTGCTCAGCCCTAAATGGTGCATCTAGATCCTGAGGAGTTTTTCTTATGTCTATTTGCTGTTGTCCATTTTCTCTTCAGAAATGTCTGTTTAGAGCTGTTTCCCACTACTCACTCTAAATTTATTTTAAAATTTAGGTTAGCGTACAAATGAATGGTTCTCATTACAGCAGTTCTGTGTGTTTGTTCATCGTACTTTGTTCCCATTGTATTGCCTATTTCCTAGTAGGATTACTTGTGTATTTGTTTGCTGTTGGGTTCATAGAGTTCTTTATATATCCTGGATACATACAATTTGCAAACACGCCCTCCCATTCAGTACTTGTCTATATAATTCTAGATTCCTTTGCAGACGTTTTACAGTTTGATGTAATCCCTTCTGTCTGTTCTGCTTTTATATCCAATAAAGTTGGGATCCTGTAAAACAACAACCAAAAATCCTTTCCCAGTCTAACGTGTTGAAGCATTTTCTGTGTTTTCTTCTAGCGGTTTCATAATTTCAAGCCTTACACTCAAGTCTGCTCTTTTTGAGCTGATTTTTGTAACTGGTGAGAGACAAGAATCTAGGTCCCTTCTTGCTTGTGTGTATCCAATTCTGCCAGGTAAAGGCACAGAGTTACTTATCTTGTGATTGATTGAAAGTAACAGGGCTTATCGCAAACAAGGACATTTGTTTTTTCTTAAACTGTAAGTCCAGTCAGTGATAGACTCGGGTATAAATGGAGTCAGGAGATGCCTTCACAGGCAGACAGCATCCCATTTAGCTGCTGTATCCTTGTGCTGTATTTTTGCATACTTCCAAGGTGACTTCCAGGGTCCATTAGGGTATTTATTTCCTTATTTATTTTCATCAGGAAGAAGGGAAATAGAAGACTCTTGTCTCAAGCGTAACCAGTAGCTCTGTCCCTCTCTGTGATTAGAACGCCTGTTGTTTCTTTGGTTAGAATGTTACCAGCCTAGGATACATGCTCAGTAGCTGAGATTAATCGTGACCTATGCCATTTCCAGCCTGTGTCTTCATTTCCTGAGTTGCCTTGGGTCATGGTGGATACCTGGAAAGAATGGCATGTTAGTTTCTCCCCTGTTGCCATGGTTAAACACTCTGACCAACTGCAACTTGCATTGCCTTATACTTTCTGTTCACAGTCCATCACTTCAGGAATTCAAGGTAGGACTTGAAAGCAGGACGTGTGGAGGAGCACTTCAGGCTAGCTTGTCCTTTAACTCTTGCTTAGCTACCATTCTTACAAAGCCCAAGGTCATCTGCTTAGGAATGGTGCCACTCACAGTGGGCTGAGCTATTACGATTAATCCACGTGAGTCTATTAAATGGGTAACAGAAATTATTAAGATATAAATCGAGGGAATACACTCACAATTATAGAACAGACTAGACAGTAGAGGTCATCCTCTGATGTGACTGAGGAAACCACCTTGTAGCCAGGAGCCAAGAGAAGGGGCCTATGTCTCTTCTCCAGCTCCTTATGAGAGGGTGTACCACAGCAGCAAGGACCACCTCCTTTGGGCCCTATAGCCCAGGATCATGGGTGGAGTAAATACCTCTACACTGAGCCCTCCCACATCAATGAGTAGTCAAGACCGTTCTCACAGACATGTCCACAGGCCAGTATGATCTGGACAATTCCTCAATGGAAGCTTGCCTCAGATGATGCCAGAAGGTGTCAAGTTGGCAGTTAAAGCTACCTAGGGAATGGCTGTCAGACACTAATGGAAGAAAGTGTGGGGTTGGTGGGAGGTTGGCAGACAGTATTATACACCAGTTTCTGACATGCAATACCAATTGAAAGTCAGAAGAAAACTCTTACCCAAAGTGAATGTGTTCTGCACTTTAAAATCAGTATCACCACCTTGTTTATAATCACTATTATGAATTGAAATATATTAGCTTGATGTATATTTAAACCTCATTCCTATGATCCTAGGCTCACGGTGGCAACGGGACCTCTCATAGGTACCCCGCCACACACATGCAGTTAAAGCTGACCTTAGGGCAGATAAATATTCACACACAAAATGCCTATTTATGAACTGCAGGAAACACTAACCAGGGAATGGGAAATACACCAAAGAAAGGAGGGGCATTGTGTGAGTCACTGAGCAAATCTTCACGACGTGCACTGAAGCAAGAATGTTCTGGAATGCAATAGAAAATGGAACCTCCAAATTACCCTGCTTGAGTGAGAGGCAGGGAATACATGCTGACCCTCACGGGTTACTGACCAGCTTGTTCACAGGGTGCTAACCAGCTGGTGCCTCTAGTTTGCTGTGTGCTGTTAAGTTCTGGAATCCTGGGAAGCATGCAGAGAGTTGGCAAAGTGTTTGGCAGTTGGAAGTCATGAGCACAAAGTGACATGATGGACTCCCAGGGATATGGACCAAGCATGGAGTACCTGTCGTACGTGTGCCTACATATATTCATATTACATATACACACCCACATATTTATTTGTGAGGTAATACAGGTGTATGTATGTTTGCCCATGCTCATGACAGGTATGGAGAAACTGAGACACAACCAAGTTAAGCAGCTCTTTAGAGTTGGACAATCGTAATCATCACAATGGGAATTCAACCTGTATTAACTACTTTGCCAGTTGCTGGGACAAAATACCGGACACAAAGCAGCTTGAAGGAAGCAAGTTTGTGTGGCTCCAGTCTGAGGGTGCAGTCTCTCATGGTGGGGAGGGCAACAGCAGAGAATCCTGTCCTTCCCCTCACTTTCTGTTCATTCAACCCGAGAGTCTGGTGCATGATGGCACTGCCCACATTTCACATGTAGGGTGGATTTTCTCACCTCAATTAACCAAGCCTAGCACCTGGACACTTAGATACATCCTTTTTAAATGGTTTCACTCATTTGTGTGCATGTATGTGCATGAGTGTGTGTGTGTGTGTGTGTGTGTGTGTGTGTGTGTGTGTGTGTGTACTCACCCATCTGGAGGTCTGAGGACAAGTGGGAGCTGACTCTGTCCTTCCACCATGTAGCTTCTGGGTATTGAACTCGGTTGTCAGGCTTTCCAGCAAGTCCTTTTACCTGATGAACCAGCTCCCTGTCCTCCCCCGCCCCCCCCCCCCACACACACTCCCAATATTATTTTAAAATCGCAACACAACCCTGGGTTCCTGAACCTTGGGACTTACTTTCTAACCCAGTCTGTTACTAGGATCAAAATATGTGCTATTCTTCCTCAGGAAAAGTGCTTCCTGACACTATATACCTTAAAGGGCCCTGTTGCCACTTTTTGTGTGTCACAGTGGGCCTTGGAGCAGAGGTCACACAGCCCTCTGGGACAGATCACCCTGTCTAGACCCTGGGCCTTTGAGGCCACATGTTTACATTGAATTAGAATTTTTATTAATTGCTAACCTTTAGAGGATGGTATCTCTTTGAACCAACTAGAGCAGGAAATTAATCTCACATGCCTGAGGTACCGTGTCGCCAAGGCCAGAGACCCTCACAAAGGTTAGGACATCTGGATGCCGAGTCTCAGCGTGCTGCTCTTTGCACAGAAAACGTGTAAAGATGTAGCAGCTCAGCCAGGCACATCCTGGTTATTTCTGCTTTAATCTGTGTTCTCCTGTGAACAGGCCAGGCAGCTGGGAGTGTCTGCTTTGTTTTATTCTTGTACGTTTTTATATTTGACACTTCAATATTGCCTTTGGTATCATTGTCTAATGTACTTTATTCTCCTACAGTGTGTTATTTCCCGAGTTTGACAGCTCGCCTGTCATTTGTACAGTATGGAAGAGGAGAGAGCCCTGTTCCGAGTGCAGTGGTTGTCGGGTTTCCATTCCCTTTGTGTATGATGAGAATCGCTGCCACTAACAGGAGTGGGCACAGAGAGACTGGGAAATAGAGGCTGATTTGAACAATCATTACATTATATTTGAAGTATATTCTTATATAATACACACATACACACACACACACACACAAATATGCATGCATGTGAATGTGTGTGGGTGCACACTGCAACATGCATGTGGAGGTCCAGAGGTAGGTCTTGGGAGAGGAGTCTGTTTTCTCCATTCACTGTGTGTGTAGATGTATCCAACCTTCCCATCAAACAATAAACACAGAACCAATGCAAAGAAGAAAGCCAAGAGGTCAGAGCCAAGAGCCAAAACCTTACCCTTCCTCCTGCAGTGGTCCTACCTCTCCAAACCAGAGCTACCCCTGTGTTAAAGTCTTTATATAGAGTTCCTGTCCTGCCTTCTCATTGGTTGTAAACCCAACCACATGACCGCCTCCTCACAGCCTGTCTGTATAGGCCTCCAGGTTTTCCATGATTGGTATTAAGATTAAAGGCATGTGTATCCAATAATGGCTGTATCCCTGAACACACAGAGACTTACCCAGCTCTGCCTACTAAGTGCTGGAATTACAAGCATACGCTACCACTGCCCTGCTTTCCTATGGCTTGCTAATAGCTCTGACCCCCGGGCAACTTTATTTATTAACATACAAATAACATTTTAATACAAATAAAATATCACCATATTTCCCCTTTTCTATTTTAATAAAAAGGAAAAAAAAGAAAAAGCTTATAACTAATATAAGAAAAACTATATACAAAAGGATAATAACTATATACAATATATACAAGTAATAAATACCTAAACAATGTCTAGTCCATTTGTATTTGACAAATTCAGAGAAAATAATTTCATTATCTATCCTATTTTGGTAAGTTCAAAATGTATCCTAATTAATCTTCAACTATAACTAACTAACCTTCAACTATAACTAACTAATCTTCAACTCCCTCAGAGACCCAAGAAGGAAATAATATTAGCTAACAAAAATAAAAACAGGAAGTGCACATAAGCAACCTCCAAAAAATTTGTGAGTTGACAGAAACAGACAGCTGTCTGGACAGTCACCTGAGGTTTCTCCGAAGTGCTGGGGCATCATCTTCAGCCTATAGGCCCAGCATATCCGACAGACTCATTTGTGAAGCAGGATGTACACAAGGTCAACAGTTCAACCTCACATTGAGTGAGAGTAGTCCATGTACCAGAAACACCTGAATTCCACCAGTGTCATGTCATGATTCAGGATTTCAAATTCTGGAAATTGCTGATGGTTTTCCAACTCAGCTGTCCATTCTTCCTGGCTGTGTATATATGGCTTCATCTCAGCATCCCATTCTTCTCCATATCCCTCCATCAAATGCCAGTCTACTATTGAGAGGCGTGAGCTTAGTTACTCTTCAAGAATAACTGTTTCAGCTGCTGTTCCATTGCACATCAGAGGCCATCGGCCCACTGCCTGTTCAGCTGCCTTCGAAGAAAAGGGCACTGTACCTTTTTCGAATTGCGAAGGCCACTTCAGGGATGGTGCCATATTGTCCTGGCCTCTGAAGATGCCTTTTGATAAAGCCATAACCACACTTGTTTTGGCAAGAATCAGTAATCCTTTGTTTTATGTCCTGTTTGTCCATTTTGTCCTGTTGATTCGAGGATACTTTGTTGTCCAGTGGCTAACTTTTGCCACAATGAAAGTTAACTCCATATGCAGTTTCTTCAATGCCCATATTTTCTCTGAAGTAGATTGGTACTGCCAGGAGTCGACATGTCTCATAGTCATAACAAAAAAGAAAAATTTTCTAAGTTATTAAAACATTTTAAATGCCATATTCTGTAGATCTCTGAAGGGTTTGAAGATAACCTGTCTATCTAAAATATATCTACTCAATCTTGAAAACATACCTAATATAACTACAAGTTCTATTATAATATCTAACTACTAACTTTCATTTCTTTATATCCTAATAGTTGGTAATAACATTCAAGGATCAGAAAATTGCATTACATTGTTAGATGAACGGTACAATTAGAAAAATATATATAACATTTTCTAACAATATCAATTTCAATATATATAATTTGTATACAATATAAAACAATCCAATCCAATGTAAAGTATTTACATTTTTCTTTTCTTTCTTTCTTTTTTTTTTTTTTAATAAGAACCTTAAATCTAATCTCCTTTGCTTAGCCTTTTTCCTAACCCTTGACAACAACTCTGTGTGGGTCCCAGTTATCAAACTCAGGTCATCAGGAGATAGCAAGCATCCTTACCCACTGAGCCGCCTCACCGTTCTTTAATGCCATTTCTACCAAGGTTCTCTTTGAACATGGGCAAAGCCCTGTGAAGATACTGCCACCTCCACTTCCTCATGACAGCCTGCACTTGAGTGTGATGGAGAGGTCAGAGGCCAGGCTCCATATCTTTGTGTCAAATCAACTTATCTGTGTACTAATTTGTTTTTCTGCTATATTATGGTGTACTCACTGGGGCTGGCTTGCCATGGCTTGTAAGAACTGATTTGGTGGATTTTTACAAATCTCTGTCTGTCCATATCATGTTGGCACCTTGATATACTCTACACAGTGACCCAGGACAAGCTCTGTTCTGAGAGCAAGTGTCATGTTTCAACATACTTACTAACTGAATTCCATAGACATGGTCACCTTTCTTACTTAAAGAGTGTTCGTTACTTGTCCAGGAAAGGGATGGGAAAAAAGAAAAAGAAAGTGTTAGAATCTTAGGAGCAACAAGGGGTTTAGAAAAATAGCTTAGCGGATGAGAGGACTGTGAACACATGATCTGAGTTTAGATCCCACAAGTCAGTATAAAGCTGGGCATGGCTGTCCATGCCTGGAACCCCAGCATCCCTGGAGGCAGAAACAGAGGAGCCCTGAGGCCAACTAGCAGCCAGCCTACCTCCAGGCTTGGGGAGAGACTCTGTCTCAATGAAATAAAGTGGAGATTGATAAAGCAAGTCCATTAGCAACTTCATCTGGCCTTTGCTAGTGTGTGTGTACAGGCAGGTGCACACACACACACACACACACACACACACACACACACACACACACACAATGTCTCAATGGGTAGATTCTGTTCCTCTCAAACATGGAGGTATGATATAAGGAATTATGAAGAAAACTTCAGATAGTAAATATTCCACTTAGGTCCTCACTGAGGATAGCAGGGGATGACAGTGTAGACCTGAGTGTCTGCTGAATGCTAGGAGTATCACACCCATCACACTGCACAGGGCGTGGCATGGCCAGTGGTATTGGCTGCCTTGGAAGTGGAAGCACCTGCTCAAACACTCTCCTTGGCATGTCTCTGAGCACCGTTTCTCAGCAGAGAAGTGTTCATATATTACTATAGCCAATTTGCATAAACGCCTGCTGATTTTCATAGTCCTGCAGAAAGGCTATTTATACCCAAATGCCAAGTATATTGAGATGTAATTTACGTGTGGTGTATGCGCGGATGTTAAGCATGCAGATTGGTTCATTTTGACAAATGAATACACTCATGCTATCCATTCTCTAGCAAGACAGAGAACTCATCCATCACCTCAGAGTCGCCTGTGTCCTTCCTAGTCAAGCTCCTCCATGTCTCTAAAAAATTAATTAATTAATTTTTAAAATCACTGGTTTTATTTTCTTTGTTATCGACCCTCCCCACTTAAAAAATGTATATGATGGGGTCTGGAGAGATGGCTCAGTGGTTAAGAGCACTGCTTGCTCTTGCAAAGGATCCTGGTTCAGTTCCCTGTACCCACAAGGCAGCTCACAACCATCCATGATGGACTCCAGTTCCAGGGGATCTGATGCCCTCCTCCAGCCTCCTTGGACACTGTACACATGTGGAGCACATACAAATATTCAGGAAAAAACACTCATGCATATACAGTAAAATCAATACCACTTTATTGTTTTGTTTTGGTTTTTGTTTGTTTGTTTGTTTTTCGAGACAGTGTTTTTCTGTGTAGCTTTGCGCCTTTCCTAGAACTCACTTGGTAGCCCAGGCTGGCCTCAAACTCACAGAGATCCACCTGCCTCTGCCTCCTGAGTGCTGGGATTAAAGGAGTGCGCCACCACCGCCAGCTTCAATACCACTTTAAAGTGTCTATGATAAAAACTATATGATCTGTCCTGTGTGTTTCTGGCTACCCTGGGATTTATACTCGAGACTGTGGTACCTTGTAGCTCAGTCCTTGCTATCACTGAAGACTTCCTACAGCATGGATATACGGTTCAATCACTTGTTCCCTTGTTAGCAGGCAATTAAGCCTCTCAGGTAAGATATATTACAAATAAATCTTGTGACAAGACTCTGTACAAAGCTTGTGTGTGTCTGTGTGTATAGGTTCTCATTAATGTTGAATAAACAACTGGGAATGGGATTCCTGGGGCAAAGGTAAATGAACATTTAGCTTTGAAAACACGTCCTTACTGTCAGTTATCTGCATAATGGGTTGATTTTGTGTTTTTCACTTAGGCTACTATAGTGATCATGGCTGGCTCCTTCTCCCTGTATAGTCAAATATGTCCACCTTCATATATAAAGGGCTCTTTTCTCAAATATCTAAGTTTTTGTGATGTGTGGGGCTGTGAGTATGGATGCATGTGTGCTATAGTGTGTATGCTGTGGTTAGAGGGCAACTTCGTGAGGTCAATTCTCTCCTTCTGTCACGGTATTCTGGGGATTGAACTCAGGTCATCAGGCTTGGCAGCAGGCACTTTTGCCCACTGAACCATCTTGCCAGCCAAAGCCTTTAAAAAAATTAAAGAAGATGTATTGTGGCTCTTGCTTTTAAATACAAAAAAAAAAAAAAATTTGTGTGTGTGTGTGTGTGTGTGTGTGTGTGTGTGTGTATGTCCCACTGCATGTGTGGCTGGGTGTGAGAGAACCATGTGTGGGAATTGGTTCTCTGCCTCTACCATGTGAATTCCTGGGAATGCACTGGGTTGTCAGCCTTGGCAGTAATGCTGAGCCACCCTATCTTCCAGGGTCTTACTTTTAAATACAGCCTAGCAGTGCCTGGAAATTTGTAATTAGGAGGTTTAGTCTGCTTAGGCCCAGTATAACTCATGTGTTCTTTTTAATATTTTTATTTTATAATTAATTTAATTTTACATATCAGCCACGAATTTCCCTGTCCTCCCTCCTCCCACCCCCCAGCCTTCCCCCCCAATTCCCCCCCCCATTCCCACCTCCACCAAGGCAAGGTCTCCCCTGGGGATTCAGCCCAGCCTGGTAGATTCAGCTGACGCAGGTCCAGTCCCCTCCTCCCTACACCAAGGCTGAGCAAAGTGTCTCAGTATAGGCCCTAGGTTCCAAAAAGCCAGCTCATGCACCAAGGACAGTCCTACTGCCTAGGGGCCTCCTAAAAAGTTCAAGCTAATTGACTGTCTCACTTATCCAGAGGGCCTGATCCAGTTCCATGGAGACTCCTCAGCTATTGGTTCATAGTTCATGTGTTTCCACTAGTTTGGCTATTTGCCCCTGTGCTTTTTCCGATCATGGTCTCAATATCTCTTGCTCATATAATCCCTCCTCTCTCTCACTGATTGGACTCCTGGAGCTCCACCTGGGGATTGGCCATGAATCTCTGCATCTGCTCCCATCAGTCCCTGGATGAGAGTTCTATCATGACAGTTAGTGCTAGAGAGCTCCCCAGAAATCCTCAAAGATACCTCCACTATAGACTACTGGCAAATGTTGAAAGAGTGCCTGAGCTGACCTACTCTGGTGATTGGATGGCTGAACACCTTAACTCATGGTTTTTTAGTCACATATCACTCCTTTGTATATGTCAAGAACTCCACAATGCATTTTCACTAATTTTACTTTAAATAGCCCAGTTACTTGTGTGTATGTGTGTGGGGGGGGGGGATGGGGTGAATATGTATATGTCCACATGTGTATGTGAGTGCATGGAGGTGCATGCAGAAGTCAGAGGTCAGTGCTAAGTGTCTGAAGTTCTACGTATGCACCTCCAGTAGATTTCTTTTTCTGTCACAAGGTGAATACTCTGCAGCATGATCCCTTCTGTGCTCTAGTCTTTATCATGGTTCCCCTTTCTTTAGTTTACCTTTTGTTTTTTGTTTTCGTTTGATTTTTGTGGTCGCTTTAATTCTTCCACAGGCTTGGAACAAACTCTGCTTCTTCTTTTTTTCAGAGCAAAAGAAAATTCATTTTTATGAACTTTTTGTTTAACTCTCAGTAGTGGGAATCCATCGCTGCTTGCCCAGTCTGTGTCTTGTGAAGCTCAGAGCAGGCTGCTGCACTCATGTTAAATGGTGTATAATAAAAACCAAGAGCCAGACATTGGGGTGAATGCTGAAAGATCAGAGAGACAAAGGAACAAGCCACTAGAGAAACTTCTCACCACTACCAAATCCTCAGGTCGAATGGAAGACAAGATCCTAACTCTACAAATCCTGATTGAAAGCCTCTGAATCTTCAGCTGAAAGGGCTTATAAGGTTCCTGTCTCCTCATGCCTTATATACCTTGCTCCACCCAGCCGTCACTTCCTTTTCCTTCCTAGTGCTGGGATTAATGGCATGTGTGCTTCCCAAATATTGGTGGCAAAGGCATGAGATCTTAAGTTCTGGGATTAAAGGTGTTTCTGGCTCTGTTTCTCTCCTAGACTACGTCAATCTCATGTAGTCCAGGCTGGCTTTGAACTCACAAGAGATCCAGACAGATCTCTGCCTCCAGAGTGCTAGGATTAAAGTATGTGCCACCACTGCCTAGCCTCTATGTTTGATCTAGTGACTTGTTCTGTCCTCTGATCCTCAGGCAAGCTTTATTTGATACACAATATATCACCACACAGTGCACTTAGAAAGAGATTGGGAAGCCAAGCAGTGGTGGCACACACCTTTAATCCCTGCACTTGGGAGGCAGGGTAGACAGATCTCTGTGAGTTTGAGGCCTGCCTGGGCTACAGAGTGAGTTCCAGGAAAGGCACAAAGCTACACAGAGAAACCCTGTCTCAAAAAAAAAAAAGAAAGAAAGAAAGAGATAGGGAACAATGTCCCAACCTTTATCAGGTGAAGAAGTGAAGGCTGTCCCACAGGGTAGGGACAGACTGGAACCTGGCTTATTTTAACTATGTCCTTTCTCTTGTCCCCTTTTCCTGTGTTCTGTGTAGACAACATAGTTCACAGCCCATGTGACCCCTGGTCACTCTGCCATCCCTAGCTGAACCTGAGGAGGATGAAACAGAAAAACAGACGAGGAAAAGTTTCTGACAGAAAAGGCTAATGCTCTCAGGAGCATGTTCATAGGCAGTGCCCGGGGTCCATTTCTGTCATAATGCTCACCGTGGCCTCTACCAGACATCCATGGTCTCACTGCTGTGACAATTAGTTGGGGTTATTTTGAAAACTGGGCTGCTGAGTTACAACTTCAGTGGGGTCTGAGCTAGTAATGCTAACGTTGCCAAATCTAACCATACAGATCGCTAAACTTTATTATTTTTAAAAGAGCATCAATTTACTGATCATGAATGAAACTTTGTGTTTTCATTGATAATTGACTCAAATGATGTGTTTATATAAAATAGCATGGCTGCTTGACATGGGAATATGAATACTGATAGGAATACAAATTTCTGTACCTAAATTTAGAACCACATTAGAATAGTAAGTGCCTCAGAACCATACTGCCTGGGTCTCCTCTTGGTTGTTGGACTGGTCATATGTCTGCATCTAAATCAAGTGCATGATTTTATCAAATTATTTTGTTTTGGGGATTGGCATAAATTGGCCTTGGTTGATCTAATTGTAATAAGTAATTGGGCACAGCCATAACTCTGGATTAATGTCAGCCATCAAGCTCAGGATTCAGCAAGCTGGCAATATAACTTACTGTGCTGTATAGAACTTAGTCTATACTGGGGTGACCCAGGGTACTCACAGTCAAGGTCCAGGCACCAACACCCAGTTGTCTTCGCTATGACCCTGGCATAAGCTGCTCTTCAGGTCACAAAGTTAAAAATTATTCTAGGGCCTAGAGAGACCAGAGGTCAGTTCCCTTAACCCACACTGGGCCACTCATAAGTGGCTGTAACTTCAGTTCCAGGGGAGCTGTCATCCTCTTCTAATCTCCTCAGGCACCTGTATGCATGTGGTGCCTGTAAACAAGCCCCATACACATACACACATACACGCGCGCACACACACACACACACACACACACACACACACACACACACACGTGCATATGTGCACACACACACATGAGCACACACACCAAGACACACATACATACACATGCACACACACACATGCACACACACACACATAATATAAAGACACACACAGACACATACACACATACATACACACATTTTTAAAGTCCCTTGTCCTAGGCCCTCTCTTCTCTATAGTGATTCCTTCCTATGGGGACAGGGGGTGGATTTTATAAGAAATAAATAGATGGGTCGTGAAATATAATAGAACTGGATTTTAAAGGTATTTTATGGAAAGTGAAGAAATACTTCCATAAAAATGTGTCATAAAGGAATCCCAGCTCCCAGGCAATTAAACTCATCAGCCGTCAGCAGCACACAGGAGGGAAAGGCTGTGGTTAGCTGATGTCTGTGCCATGGTTTACTGATGGATTTAAAGACCAAGGTGCAGCTGTTTAATTCCAATAAGTCATTTCAAACTTTCCCTTTAATAGGAGAGAGCTAGTTCTTGCAGGTTGTCCTCTGACCTCCACATACAATGGCACACACTGAATAAATGAATAAATAAATGCACTTGTGAGCTTGTCTGGGGAGACATGGTAGAGCAGGGATTGACCCTGAGGGCCACCCTCTCTCTGCCACTCACTAATCCTGAGACATAATCACGAAGCCCAGGACTGGTTTGCCTTGAATCATGATAGAGGAGAAATTCCTAAGAGAAGACCAAAGGACTGGTTCTAGTATATTATTTCCTGCCTGAGGGGCAGTAACAAACAGCTGGACCAGAGGGAGGAGGCTGAGATGGGGAGATGTCATTTCCAGGTAAAGAGGGGCAGGGACTATGGGGTGTCTTTTCTCCTTCCCTCCTTTCCATTTTATGATTTTTTTGTTTTTTTCGATACAGGGTTTCTCTGTGTAGCTTTACACCTTTCCTGGATCTTGCTCTGTAGACCAGGCTGGCCTCAAACTCACAAAGATTCACCTGCCTCTGCGTCCCAAGTGCTGGGATTAAAGGCATGTGCCACCACCGCTAGCCCATTTTATGAATTTTACACTCAGAGGCAAAGCACACCTGAGCCTTTAGCATCCCATGTGCTATTCAGTCCTTTCTCCTCCTAGAAAATAAAATAAAAAAATGTTCACCAAGTACATATAGAATGCTGGATGACTAGGACTTTGTATTATTAACATTTTGTACAGAAAGGAAGAAGTTGTGGCCTTGCATGCTTTATCATTAATTTACAACCCAAAATGCTTTTAATTTTACTGTGTATTGAAATTCAGAGTGACTGGCATAGACAGGGCTGAGGAAGTCAAGTCAGGAAGGGGGCTTAAGGCATGTGACTCAATGCCAAGGCAGGTAGGCAGGGCAGGGGGAACAGGTGTGGACACCAAGGGATGAGTTTCAAACACTACTTTATGATTGCTCCTCTTGACTTTCTTGTATAAGTGGCTCTGCAGGTGGGTTCTGAAGCCCCTGAGCATAGAGGGGCTGTGACAGCCAGTGCTGTCAGCTTGATGGGCTCTGGGATCACCCAGCACATGAGTGTCTTGGTATGCCTGTGGCAGGTCTTCTTGATTTTGTTAACTGATGTGGAAACCATCTTAGGTCAGACATTCCATGGGCAGAACATCCTGAACTGGGTAAATTGGAGAAAGTAACTGAGCACCTGCAAGAGCACACCCCTCTCTTGACCTGATTGTGGTCACAATGTGACCACCATCTTGATTTCTCTGCCACTGTGTGCACTGTAGCCTTGACCTGTGAGTCAGAATAATCCCTTTATTCCTCAAGTTGCTTTTCTCAGAATTTTTTTCTCTTTGTTTTTAATGACAGCAACTAAGTCAGGAGCCAAACTTGTATGTGTGTAGAGGAGAGAGCAGAGCCACATGGAAGCAGCTTTGCACAGTGTTTCCAGAACAACCATTTGCCCTCGTATTAGTGAGTTTAAATTGATTCTAGGAAGGTTGTTCATATTGTAAATCATCATAAGATTCAAATTGGAGCTGCTTCCATCTACTGGACACACACACACACACACACACACACACACACACACACACACACAGAGCAGTAAATAGCAGAATTACTTGACATTCTATCAAATAACATATTATTGTAACAACAAAAAGTTGCAAAAATAGCATATGAAATTTTCTTCTACAGCATTATTATGGTTTTGTGGTTTTTAAAAGAGTTTTGTATGTATGTCCATGTGTCTGTGTGGATATATACCATGTGTGTACAGTGCCAATAGAAGTCAGAAGAGGGTGCCAGATGCCCTGGAACTGGAGTTAAAAACCTTGTGTACTGCCATGTGGGTACTGGGAACCAATTTCGGCTGAGCCCTTCCTCCAGTCAACAGTTTTTGTGTTTAAAAACAGTGACTGTGTCTATAGTCAGCTTGTTCACATTGAACTGACAATCCTAAGAGGGAATAAAGCAAAAAGAGTTAGTTCTCAGGACTTAGAAACATCATGACTGGTATTGAAGAACCAAAGATTTCTGGTAACTACTCAAAAGTTAATTTTTTTTGTATCACTTATTTTTTACTGATTTTATGTGGACTTTTAAATTTAGTTTTGATGTGTAAACATTAATGTACATAGGGCTCATCAAGGGATCTTATTAATAAAGGCAGATTCTGGTTCTGTGGGTATGGAATGTCCTGGAATTCTGCATTTCCGGCAAGCTCCCAGGAGACAATGATGCTGCTGGTCCCTGGACTACTTTTGAAGAACAAAGATTCAGGTACTGGTGGCAATAGAGAAGTACAGGGGAAAAAAAGCCAAAGCAAGGATAGAAGATGGCTCAGGTGGTGAGGGGTTTGCCACATACTCACAAGGACCTGACATCAGATCCCCAGAACCCACATGAAAAAGCCAAGTGTGGTGGCAGTGCCTTGTGACTCAGTGACAGTGCCTTGTGATCCTAGTTCTGCAAGGATGGGGACAGGAGAGTCCTCGGGGCTTGCTGGCCTAGCCATTCTCATCTGATGGTGACCTTACGATTAGTGAGAGAGCCTGTCTTAAAAGCTAAGGTGATAGCCGGGCGGTGGTGGTGCACGCCTTTAATCCCAGCACTCGGGAGGCAGAGGCAGGCGGATCTCTGTGAGTTCGAGGCCAGCCTGGTCTACAGCGCGAGATCCAGGAAAGGCGCAAAGCTACACAGAGAAACCCTGTCTCGAAAAACCAAAAAAAAAAAAAAAAAAAAAAAAAAGCTAAGGTGAAGAGTGTGGTTGATATATTGTGTACCCCAATAAACTTTTCTGGGGGTCAGAGAAGCAGAACAAGCCACAGCTTCCTCACCTTGCCAATAATATTAAACACAAAGGTTAGGCAGTGGTATCACACGCCTTTAATCCTAGCATTCCAGAGGCAGAGATCCATCTGGATCTCTGTGAGTTCTAAGCCACACTGGAAACAGCCAGGCATGGTAACAAGAGCCTTTAATCCCAGGAAGTGATGGCAGGAAGCAAAAAGGTAAATAAGGTGTGAGGACGAGGAACTAAACCTGGTTAAGCTTTTAGGCTTTTGAGCAGCAGTTCAGCTGAGATCTATTTGGATGAGGACTCAGAGACTTCCAGTCTGAAGAAACAGGATCAGCTGAGGAATTGGCAAGGTGAGGAAGCTGTGGTTTGTTCTGTTTCTCTGATCTTCCAGCGTTCACCCCAATACCTGGCTCCAGGTTTGTTTTTATTAATAAGACCTTTTAAGATTCTGCTATAGAAGAGTGAGTGAGGAAGACACCCAGTGTTAACCTCTGGACTCTCTATGCATGTGCACACATGTTTGTACACACAGGAATATATGTCTATACATAGACATCCAGAATCATATTAATACATTAAAAAAACCCTCCTAGTTTCTAAGAAAATAATGTCTGCATGGGAGGAGAAGTTACATGGTATTTTTTCTCTGCCTTAAGTTTCTTGAATCTGGACAAGTGTGGGGTTTTTTATGCAGATATTTATTGAATTTACACAATATAGTCAAAGATTGGATGAGCAGTAACATTAGCAGTCCCAATTACACACCTCAGTGACTGCCCACAAGCCTGAACAATGGACAGCATCCTGCATGCCTTCCACATTAATTTCCTTTAAATCTTCTTGGCATCCAGGTTGTGTTCATGTGGTAATTCTTGTGCAGCAGTTACCACACTGTGGTGACTTCCAACATAGCTGAAGTGAGTTGTAGTGATTTGGAAGAGGAGCTGGGAATCCAACTCATTGTTCAGTCACTTTCTGGCATTCATCTGGAATCTCTACATCTATCATCAATCATCTATCTGCCTGTCTGCCTATCTATTATCTATCTATCTATCTATTATCTGTCATCCATCATCTCTCTGCCATTCATTTATCTTATCTATCTTTCTACCATTCATCTCTCTAATCTATCTATCATCTATATATCTATCTATGTATCTAACTAATAATCTATCAATCTGTCTGTCATCTATCTAAGTATCTATCTGCCTATGTATCATCTATTTATGTATCTTTATCTATCATCTTCCTTTCTATATACCCATCACCTATCTGTCCGTCCATCCATCCATTCATCCATCCATCCATCCATCCTACTTTTCTTTTCCACAGGAATCTGAATCTGAACAGATGCACCTTCCCACCAGGCTGTTAGGTATGGAAGGCATCATTCAAATAGGTTGGCCATTTTCTTATTTTTTTGCTATCATTGTTAGAACTCATTAAATCTATCTTTAAAGTTTACATGTGAATGTTCATCCTCTCTCTCTCTCTCTCTCTCTCTCTCTCTCTCTCTCTCTCTCTCTCTCTCTCTCTCTGTGTGTGTGTGTGTAGGTGAGTGCAGTAGGGCCATACTGTGGCACGTGTGTGAAGCATGTGGTGTTTGTCCACATCTCCTACCTGTTTAAGGCAGGGTTCCTTTATCATTGTTGATGTTCACAGCTGTGTGAATAGCCAGCTCAGCATCTTCCACTGGTTTTGTCTATGCCTCCCATCCTGCCACTGGAACACTGAGATTAGAGAAGACAGGCAGAGACACCCTGGAGATTTGAACTCAGGGCCTCACATTCATGCAGTGAGTGCTTTACCCAGCCATCTCATTACCCAGCCTCTAGAACTTACTGAATGTTTAAGAAGCTGATAGCTTTGTTCCCACTCTGATACGCAGCCAGCCTTTGTAACACAGCTCACAAAACCTCCCTGTTCTCCATTACCCCAACTTGTAAACTTAAATATACCTAAAGCAAAGAGCTGGTGTTTGTGCATGATCTAATGCTGATGGTGCCAGGTATTGTGTGTTCACGCAATATCTAATGCTGACAGTGCTGGATAGTGTGTCTTTACCCTGCCTCAGACCTGCTCGCCTGGCAGAGGGCTGGAGGGCAAGGGAACAAAACCTACATTTCCAGACTTGTGTTGATCTAGCATCTTCCCCAGAGGAGCAGCAGATGAATTTTCAGAACTGCCATGCTGTACTGTTTTCATAGCAACCAGACTGTTGTGTGGAAGTCCTTAAGGAAACTAATGTGTCACCTTTGAGCATTGGAAAATGCTCAGAGATTGGTATTTTCCATCCCCAGGGGAGCTGGGGTCTTCCTTCCTTCTTTACACGCACACGCACACGCGCACACGCACACGCACACACACACACGTATATTCATACACACGTGCTTGCACACACTCATACACGTGTACATGCACACATAAATACATGCATACATACACACATATGTTCATGTTTCACACAAATTGAGACTGTCATCTTACAGAGACCTAAGTGTAGAAACACTGTTTCCTGCCTGAATGTGTGGGTGAGCTTAAGTCACATATACAAGAATAATTTCCAAACTTGACCCCACACAGCAAATGGGTTGTCATTTGCAATTCTCAAGCCAGGCAAGCTTTTATTGATAATAGATAGGACTCTCTGCACCAAGCTCTCTGATCAGTTTAATGTATCCTAAAGTTTCCTGCTAGTTATCTTGCCATTTTGTATATGATCATGAATAAAATTACTTGTTGATTTTTGTCTTTCTTAAAATAACATATTTGTTTCTTGGGCTGAGGAAATGGTTCAGTGTTTAAGCACTCACCATGCAAGTGTGAGAACTGGAGTTCAGATCTGAGATCCCAAGTGAAAATGCCCAGTGGGCATGGCAGTCAGCCTGTAATTCTAGCCTAGGAAGGTAGAGACAGGATCCCCAGATCTAGCTGGCTCAGGCCACTAGACATATTGGTGAGCTCTGGGTTTGATTGAGAGACCATAAGGTGGAAATGAGGTTGATAGCAATCTTGGGCCTCCCTCCAGGTACTTAGGTGTAGTTTTAGGACTTTAGTGCACACATATGCCTGCACACATATGAACATGCATACACACACTGTGTATAACACACATAGATGAAAATGTAAACCTATTTTTCCTTGATTGGCCTACATATGATAAGAAGGGTTCTGAAGAAAAGTATATTTTTGAAATTCTATATAAAAAAGGCACTGAAATATTCCATAGGAAAACATGGGAGAGGGTTAGGGAGAGAGCTTGCTTGGTGAAGCACTTACCTTACAACACCATAGAACAAGAGATGCCCTTGAGAAGTTATCCAGAGAAGCCCGCATTCTTCAGCTGTGTTCCATTGTACATTGTCTGCTCCCTGATACTTTGAGGAATTTAGCCGACCTCATATAACAGGTGCTGCTCACTTCCTCTCATGTGTCCAGGTGTTCAGGTATCATGTATTTAATGTTAACGTTTCAGCTCGGATTCATTCCAAAGATAGAAGCAAAGATGGTAGGGCAAAGTTTGCAGAAATATGGGCGGGATCAGTTCATCCCAGAAAAATCTCCAGGGACTGTTCCACTCTGAACCAGCTTTTGTTTCCACCATGATCCTATGAGCCACTGTAAGGATCCTCATGGTAAATCTCTGCCCAGTGGCTTCTGTCTTATCTCCAGGCAGCATTGCCTCCTTAACAGAAAGAACAGAGGCACCGATGTTAAACACAGAAAGTGGCATCCATGGCCTCAGTGTTCGGGAAAGTTCCATAGGAGCCCAGTTGTTGGTAGGTAAGTCAGGACAGCATGTAGAGACGGACAGTGGGATACAGTCCGAGCACTAGCTGCTGAGAAACTGTAGACTGTTGTGTAACTCTGTAGTGCTGTGTCCTGGGCTGTGGGGCGCTGTCCACAGAGGTGTCTGTTCATCTGCGTGGGCTGTTGACTGTAGCTTCTCCTGGTTGGTTTTCTGTTGCTATGATAAACAACACAATCAAAGCTACTTAATAGAGGAAAGGGGTTATTTTAGTGTTATTATTATAGGATATTATATCATCAGCTGGCACTTCCAGGTCATGGCCCATCATAGAGGAACTCAGGGCAAGAACTAAAGTAGTAACCTGAGGTAGAAATCACAGAAGAGCACTGCATGCTGCCTCACTTGTTATGCTCAGCTGGCTTTCTTACACATCTCAGGCAGGCCCACCTGGCTAGGGATGGTGTCACCAATGTCATCTTGGCCCTCCCACATCGAGCATCAATCAAGATAGTCTCTCACAGACCCGGACACGGGCCAGTTTGATCTGTATAGTTCTTTCCGTGAGAGTCCTCCCTACCGGGTGACTCCGCTTGTGTCAAGTTTACAGTCAAAACTAAGAAGGACACGGCTATTGATGATCCCAAGGTTTGTGTGTATGCATGTGTACATGTGCATAGTATATGTGTGTGGTTGCATGTGTGTACATGTGTGATGTGAAAGTCCACATGTACATGTGTGCACATTTGTGTAGAAGCCAGAGTCAGATTTAGGTGTCATTCCTCAGGAGGGCTTCCAACTTGGTTTTGAGACATCTTCCATTGACCTGAAATCTGCCTACTAGGCTATGCTAGTAGGCTGGCAAGCCAGAGATGTATCTCCCAGTGCTAGAATTGCAACTGAGCACCACCATGCCTGGCTGTTTAAAAGTGGGAGTTAGTTCAGGAACTCAGTACCCCCACTTTCACAGGAAGCACTCTTCTGACTGAGCAATTTCCCCAGACCCCAGGTTTATTTATTTTTATTTTGTGTATATGAGTGTTTGTCTCTATGTATGTCTGTGGATTATGTGCATGCAGTTCCCACAGAGGCCAGAAGAGGGCATTGGGTCCCTGAAACTGGAGTTACCATGTAGATACTGGGAATTGAATCTGGGTCTTCTGCAAAAGCAACTGGTCCTCTTAACTGCTGAGCTGTCTCTCCAGCCCTTACATCCATTTTTTGTGCTTGCCTTGAGGTAACACTTGCCACTTAGCTAATGAGGTGTGTGTGTGTGTGTGTGTGTGTGTGTGTGTGTGTGTGTGTGTGTGTGTGTGCATGTGTGTGTGTTCTCAGTAATTTTTTACTTTATTGTTGAAAATGAATTTTATCTCAGAAGAGTTTTTGAATTACAGAAATATTGTAATAATGGAAGTTCCCATATGCTATACGTCCACTCTCCTCTATTCATGTTTGTTTCTTGGTTTTTGTTTGTTGAGCTAATACCTCACTATGTTACCCAGGCTGGACTTGAACTTAGGATTCCCTCACTCACTTTTGCCCCCAAACCCTGGGATTATAATTTTGTACCACCATGCCTGGCTCTAATTTCTCACTTTGAACATCCTACTTAAGTATGGTAAATTCATTAACTGTAACCCATATTGACATGCATCTTCCATTCAGATTTTTCTTAGCTTTCTAATGTTCCTTTTACCTGGTTCCCTGCCTCCATTGTGAGAGGAACCCAGTACAAAAGCAAGTATTCTACACTGATGTGTACACCTAGCTCTACCTATGGCTATTTTTCTAATCTACACTTTTACCTGTGTATCCAGGATACATTAGAACTTGTCATTATGTCTTGGTCCCTCTTGTCCATGGAAACTCCTTGGACATACTTTGTTTTGATGTTATTGATGGCTTAGAGGACTTGGATCAGGTACTGGGTTGAGTGTTTCTGAGCTGGAATTCTCTGGTGTCTCCCTCCTGACTGAAGAATAAGAGCTTAGCTTTCACTGATGATATTAGCCTACACCACCTGGCTTCCCTACACTGAAGGTGATGCCCTCTGCTGCTACTAAGGGAAGCATCACTGTGCACAGCCTGTGCTTTCAGGGTGGTGAGTCAGGCTTGCCTTCTGAGAACAGACCACCTAACATGAATTATTTTGAGTTTTTGCAAAAAGCTTGTCTCCTCCATCCATTTATTTATTCAATCAATCATTTATTTATAACTGTTTGAACTCATGAATATTTATTTTAAACTTTGGGCTATAAACTGGTACTACATTATTGATTTTGTTGCCCTGGTGGTTCCGGCTTTTGGCCATGGGAGGCCCTTTCAGTGGGCTCCTGTGTGCCTTTGATATGCCTTCATCCTCCTTGGCTCTTTAAGCACATCCGGACTCTCTGGCATCACAAGACATCCCAATGCTCATTCTCTATATTCTTTGCTCCAGCCCTAGAACTAGCAAATGCACACTTTAAAAGCATCGAAGGAAATATAATTGTTTCTTTGTTGAAAAAAATTTCTCACTGGCACAGTAGCAATTCTTTGATGACTTGAAGTCTCAGGAATACTTTATTCTGCATTTTTGAGGCAGTATCATGGCATGGTGAACCATTTCTATCTTGTTCATAGATTGGTCCTCATGCACCCTAAGTGGTCCTTGCCCAGGCTTTGCGGCTCAGACACTGTTTCACCCTTTGTACCCACAGCTGGTGGCTCATAATTTCTTACACTGCTAGCCAAGTGGAGCTGTGGTTATTTAGGCAGAGGTTTTCTTCATAACCCTGACCTGGACTCCACACCTCAACCCTCTTCACCTCACCTTTCATACCTGCAGAGGAAGTCTGGAATACAGAATACACTTGACAGATACTTTTTAATTGTTAATTTAGTATGTTGCTTAAAGATGCTTTCCAGCATTTTAAATCTGTCCTCTTATAACCTGGAAACCTCTTTTTTGTGCTTTACTATAAAACCCTGGGATTTAATACCTTGCCATTTTATCATTCTGGGGATATTATACAGATTTAGCAGAGAGTATTGTTTTAACTATTTCCTGTGATATACTCGGTAAAAATGTCCTTGAATAGTTGGCTGTGCATCAAGTTAGCCTCTACAGAAGCTGGGCAGTGCCTGCCTTGAAAACATGAGCAACAGTGCTGGTGCTGAGGACCCATGTGCAAAATCAGGCACGGCACTGTTTCCTGTAGTCTTTGCACTTGGGAGGGGAAATGGGAGGGTCCCCGAACCGCAGTGGCCATCTAGTCTATCTGGATGAGTGAGCTTGAAGTTCAGTGAGAGACCCTGCCTCAAAATATAAAGTAGGCTCCACAGTTCTGCATTTTGATTGGTTGTGTTATTTTTTGTAATGTCTCCCCTATATAAGATATATATTATACAGACTAAGAAGTTTGCTCTTACATATTTAGAAAAAGGAAAGGGAAGGGGGAAGTATTCTATTATAATCTCCCCAAATTAAAAAAAATCACACACACACACACACACACACACACACACACACACACACACACACCCCTACACACATGCGCACACATTAAGGAAGACATCACCAGGACAGCACTATGAATCATCAGTCTCACTTCTAAGGCTGTCTTACTAGAGATTTACTCTTCAGAATGGAAATGTTTGTCATAGATTGTAACTAGGAAATTATATGAATGTCAGTTTAAAATTTTTTTTAGAAAAATTGGTTTAAGAATTTTTCATATAACAATATTTTGATGAAATAGTTATTTCAAAATTACATTCTTAAAAATTTTGCAGAATGTAATATGAAATGTGGATTCACATATATAAATATTTGAAGATTTAGTTATGTTCCTCGTGTATTTTTCTTTAAAGTAAAGTAATGGATTTGGGTTTGGTGGCTCACTGATGGATCCCAGAGACTGGGAGGCAGAGGCAAGAGGAATGCTGCAAGTCTGAGGCCAGTCTGGGCTGCAGAATGAGACCCTCACTCATAAAACCCAACCTATAAAAACAAAGCAATCTGAAACAAAATACAGAACAGGGCTGCCCATTCTCTACTGTATATTTCTGAGATATTTTCAATTTAAAGATGTTTTCAACCAATACAAATGGGTAAATTTGATAAGTTACAATGTTGTTTTAACTAGTTTAGTCATAACTGAACAATTTGGGGCTGTTTGGAGAGTTACTTTAGTTTAGAAACAAATTTAATTTCATTTTCTACTCCATGAAATAACTGCCAAGGAGGGATATTTTTAACTACAGCTACGGGGAGCACCTTGGGGGTATGGATATTTTCTCTTTTACAATGAGATTAGATTAGTTAGAAGAAAATTAGCACTAAAGAAATGTGAGGCAGAGGTACCCCTCATTTAGCACGCACATTAGGCGTTCTAGCAGATTCCAGGCAAATTACAAGTTAGATAAAACAACTCACAAAATGGTACAATCCATGATAAACTGTAAACTTCCTGGTAACTAGGAGATGAAGTGAAAGAACTCCCACAAGTCTGGGTAAAATGTAATTATGTCTATTAAGTACTGTACTAAGATTGAAGTTGCTTGATGTCTACACTGAAAATGGAAAGGATTGCATTGCTTTTGTTTGTGGGTAATCAGAGTATATTTCTTCCTTTGGTGGGCCCACTTACCCTTGAACTGTTGTTCATTTTCATTAGGAGTTGAAAATATACGAAGAGGTGTTTTAATCCTCTACGATTAATCCTGTAACTTTATTTCCTCTTCACATGACTCTGATTTTATGCTCCCTGTTGCCAGTCTGGCAGGAGATTGCGTCTAGGCCCTGCTGGTGGTTGTGTCATGAATGATGTAGGTGTCCTGCCTCCTCTGTCTTCTTCATTGATGAAAGGGCTGAGGTGGTCCATCTTCATGGACCTTAGAGGTCTATGTCTGTCACCTGTGTCCTTCTGTCCCAGTCATCCCATAGTTCTTGCCACTGTGTGCCTGTGAAGAAGGAGTGTCTACCCCAGCTTGTTCTGCCATTCCCATTGCATGCTCAAAACAGCCTTGACCTCTCCACAGTCTCCGTCTCTGCTGGTCCTCCTGCAAGCATGATGTGCAGGCTACTTTTATGTCAACTTGACATAAGCTAGAGTCATCTAAGAGGAGGGAGCCTCCATTGAGTCTCCAGATCAGGCTGTAGGCAAGCCTGTAGGGTATTTTCTTAATTAGTGATTGATATGAGAGGGTCCAGCCCATTGTGATTGGAGTAACTCTGGGCTGGTGGTCCTGGATTCCATAAGAAAGCAGGCTGAGCAAGCCACAAGGAGCAAGCCAGTATGCAATACCTGTCCATGGCTTCTGCATTAGCTCCTGCCTCCAGGGTCCCCAGGTTTGAGTTCCTGCCTTGGCTTCTCTCGGTAGACTGTGACATAGAACTGGTACCAAATATACTCTAGTTTTCCCAGGTTGCTCTTGGTCATTGTGTTTCATCACAAAATTATAGTAGTGGAAACCCTAATAGTGATGTTTGATGCCACAGCACTGGCCTTGCTGAAGGGTATTTTTGTGTTTGGGTTTTTAATGGAAAGCAGGAAGGGAATACTTTCAGACCAAGGAGAGATGGAAGAAAAGCAATTTTGTGGAGGTTCTCTGAAAGTCCCCCTGGCTAATACAGCTGGTTACTAAGTGCTGCTAAAAAAGACAATAATCACTTGGGCAGATAAATCTGTGTGTCGCCTCAATGAGGGATTGTGTGAAGGCAGCTGGGTGGATGAATTTCAGCTCTATGTTTTTGTTTTTCTTTCCATTTTTTGACACTGGCTTTCAAGCAGCCAAAGTTGGTTTCAACTCAGTACATGGCCCAGGCTGGCCTTGAACATCTAATTCTTCTGCCTACAACTGCCAAGTTTTGAAGTTTGCACTGCTATGCTTGGCTCAATTTTGCACTGTTAAAGCAAATGTAAATCAGGAAATGACGTTTCTGTTGCCTCTATGTAGGAATAAAAGGCAGACCAGCAGAAAGCTTGCCTGTTGGTAAGGGAATGAGTTGATTTGAATGATGACATGCTGCACAAGGATACCTTCTAAGAAAAATGAAGACATCATATGGAGAGCTACAGAGTGATGGGTAGCAGGCTGGGACAGTGGAGGGACAGACAGGACACAGGTGAAACTCCATTTGAGGTGAGGTAAAATAAATTCACTCTCACTGGATGTTGTTGAGTATTGACTCTTCAGTGACTGTTGAAGGCTAGACCCTTGAGTGAGGACATAGTGACTGTTGGAGGCTAACCTGTTTCTGAGAAGGAACTTTGGGATGGGGACAGAGGTGTCCAGTCATAGCGTACTTATGCCTTTGTAAAAAAAATGACCCTTTTTTTCTAGACGACAAATGAGGCAAAATACATTTAAATGGAAGACCACCTACACATTCCTGTAGCATGAATCCTAATTGGTTTTAATGATAAAAACCCAGAGCCAGATATTGGAGTAAATGCTGAAAGTTTAGTAAAGGAGCCAGCCACTATAGAGACTTCCTTACCTCTACTGAATCTTCAGCCTGAAATGGCCTAGCTCCTGTCTCCACCCTGCCGCCTTATCACTTCCTGTTTCCTCTTCCCAAATGCTAGGATTAAAGGTGTATGCCACCACTGTCTGGCCTCTAGTGGCTAGCTCTGCACTCTGATCTCTAGCAAGCTTTATTTGTTAGAGCACAAACAAAATATCACATTTCTCCTTTTTTGTCTAAAATAAAAAAAGAACATTATAATTAATATAACAAAAGCTATATACGATAAGTATAATAACTATATATACATTCTTCAGTATTAAAAATTATTTTTTGTGTGTGATAGGCATGTGTCTGTGTTCATACATGTGTGTATGTGTGTGCAGGTACATGTGTATGAAGGCCACTTGTCTATATTGGGTGTCTTCCTCCATCATTTTCCACCTTACTTTTTGAGATTGGGTCTCTCATTTATGTGGAGTTTGCCAACTCAGACTGACTGACAGCAAGTCCCAGGGATCCTCTGTCTGTGCCTCACCAGGCATACACTCTTGTTCCAGGTTCTGTGTGGTGGGGAGGGTTCTAAACTGGGGTGCTCACATTTATGTAGCAAGTGCTTTACTGACTGGCCCATCCCCCACCCTCAAATCCACCAATGTCATCGAAACTGAAAATTTGTATATTCAAATAGGGGTGAAGACAAAAAACATTTGGACAAAACCATTTTGTGATTGGACTTATCTATAAGGCAAACTTCGTTCAGTGCATCTGTTACTGTTTGTAGTAGAGCCAACAAGCCTTTCCCCTAAATGGCCAGGAGTCATATATTTTTAAATAATATTTTTAATTTAAAAATTTGTCCTGTGTGTGGATAGTGTGTTTTGTTTTGCTTTTGAGAAAGGGTATTGCTTTGTAACCCTGGCTGGCTGGAACTTGCTCTGTAGAACAATCTGGCCTTGAACTCAGAGATCCACCTGCCTCTGCCTGCCATGTGCTGGGATTAGAGACGTGTGTGGGTGTTATGTCTGTGCATCATGTGTGTGCCTGGTGCCCAAAGAGGCCAGACTAAGGCATTTGGTCCCATGGAGCTGGAGTTTCAGGTGGTTGTGAACAACCATATGGGTGTTGGGAATTGAATCCAGGTCCTCTAGAAGAGCAGCCAGTGCTCTTAACTGCTGATTCATCTCTCCAGCCTCCAAAGTAATACTTTTTTATTACTCTTCGAACATTTTAAATATGTTTAGACTACATCCTGATCAGATACAACCCCTCTAACTTTCCCTGGTCTCCAGCACCTCTCCCTCCCAACTTCATATATTTTTTTTAAATATGTAAGTTGTATAGACTCTCATAACTGCTAACTCTGCTGTTGTGGCAAAAAAGGGCATAGACATTACATAAATACTATTTGTGACTCTTTCCAGTAAAACTGTACTATATGTATGTAAAGTTTTATATATATGTGCAGAGAGGGAGGGAGGGAGAAAGAGAGAGAGAGAGAGAGAGAGAGAGAGAGAGAGAGAGAGAGAGAGAGAGAGAGAGAGCGAGAGAGAGCTGTCAAACTTGGACTATGAAGGTTGACACCTGGAAGAAACATCTTGAAAGCCGGGGATGCTGGTCTATCATAGTTTGGCTGGGAACACTGTTACCAGGGATGCTTCAAGGACAGAAGCTCAAACACTTTGAGATATAAGCTGTTGGTTCAGTTACTGTGTCTAAAAGTGGCTATTGGCTGTTCTCTTTTTGTTTGTTTTCTGTGATAGGGTCTCATGTAGCTCAAAATGATTGAACTCATCATATAGCTGAGAATGACCCTGACCTTCTGATCCTCCTGCAATGGCCTCTAGAGTGCTTAGGGAACAGGCATCTGCTACCTCTCCGGGGTTGATGAGGTGCAGAGGGTCAAACTCAGAACTTCCTGAATGCTAGACAAGTATCCCACAACCGAGCTACATCCCAGCCCCTTGCCAGTCTTTTTTTGAGTAGAGTTGGTAAGCATGACTCTTCACAAATACTGCTCATTGAGCTTTCAAAGTTTCAAAAAAAAATGGGTGTCCTTAATAGTGCACACTTTTCCTACTGTGTACAGAGCACACATTTTGAGCACAAGCATACTCTACTGTGTAGAGAGCACACATTTTGAGCACAAGCACACTCTACTGTGTACAGAGCACACATTTTGAGCACTAGCACACTCTACTGTGTACAGAGCACCGTGGTGGTATTTTATTTGTTCTGAAATGTGGTGATATTTTATTTGTGCTTTAATAAATAAAGTTTACCTGGAGATCAGAGGCAATAGCAAGTCATTTTAAGTAAACAAAGAAGTCAGGCAGCGGTAGCACACACCTTTAATCTTACCACTTGGCAGGCAGGATCTCTGTGTGTTCAAGGTCACACTAGGGAACAGAGCCCAGTGTAGTGATGCACGCCTTTAATCCCAGTACCAACCATAAAGTTCTGGAGGCCTGTACAGACAGGAAGTGACAGAGTTGGCCAGGAGAGGAAGTGATGTAGCCAGACACAGAGCAAATCAGATGGCAGCACAGCAAGGCATGTGAACCTGGGTAGACAGGAAGTGGCTGTCTTTGGAAGCTGCGGAGTTGGTGGGGTGAGGTTAGCTCGTGGTTTGTCCTAATCCTCTGATCTTTCGCCAAGTCTTTAACCCAAATTTCTAGCTCCGTGTTTTTTTTTAATTTAATGAGACCATTTAGAAATTCGTCTATAGAGCACATATTTTTTAACACTAGCACATCAGAATTAACACATCCCTCACTTACTTTCTCATCTTCCTCTGCTCCAGTTTGAAAATGTATTTTATCAGTATTTCCCCTTAAGAATATTTCAATTCATTAAAAGACAGTGACAGTAGAATTGGGAAAGAAGAAATTAAAGAGCCTTAAATTAGAACCATTTAAGAAAATCATTGAGAAGAGTTAAGATGTGAAAGTGTTGAAGGGTCAGAACTATAAACAATGGAGAAACTATTCATGCATATATACATTAATTTAATGACTTTTAAAGTCCTATTGTATACTGGGTTTGTGATAGTTGCTGCAAAGGGATCATACAGTGTAAAATAAGCTGGGATTTGCTGTTTGGGTAGAGAATTTTATTGCTTCTAAATGAATGTGGAAGCTAGAAAGAGGGCATTTGTAAACTCTCACTTTCTTAGTATCAGCTACTAGGGTAGTGGGTGGGTACCATGGTCTAGTGGATAAAGATGCTCACAACAAAGGCTGACAACATGCACTTGATCCTCAGGACCCACCCACCGAGTGGAAGGAAAGAATTTACTCCTGTGCATGTTCCTCTGACCTCCACAGGCATGCCATGGTGCGGGCACCTTTCTACCGCTCCAGTCAATTCCTGGCCCAGAAGATGTTGTCAAAAAAGAAGTCAACTCAGGTAGCTAAGCAGTGGGCATTGCTGGTAACTCCAGCGAAACCTGTTGATGATGAATATTATATCTACTAGGGGCCCTGAACTCTTGAACTTTTTATCAGTCCAGTCTAGCCCCATCTTCCTTAGCAGCTGTAGTCATTATTTATCTCGTTACTGTCACAAAGGCCCAATAAAGCAGATGAAGGAAGGATGGAGATAATTTTGGCTTGTGATTTGGTTATTGTCCACCCTGGTGGGGAAGGCGTGGTGGCACGTGCAAGGATATGGCTTTAATTCCCAATAGTGTAATGGAAAGAAGGAAGGAGGGATGGAGGAATGCAATGGAAGGAAGGAACAAAGTCAAGGATGAAGAAAGAAAGGAGAGAAACAAGGTCTTACGGAGTTAATCAAGTTAAAGTGAAATCGGTATGATTGGTGACTAATAATGGGAGATTTAGATACAGATAGATGTGGGCAGAGAGAAAAGGCCATGTGAGGACATGCAGAGAGGAGGAGATGAGAGGTCAGACTCAAGTGATAGGTCTATGAGCCAAGGAGTGCCAACAACAGCCACCATTGCTCCAGAAACCAGAGGAGAGGCATGGGGTAAATACTTCCTTAGGAGCCTCAGAGCGCATCATCAGCAACGCCTTGTCGCTGTGTTCTGGCCTGAAGAAGCAGGAAACACAGATCTCTGTTACATTATCAAGTTGGTGGCACTTCGTCCAAGCGGTCCAGGAGGGTCATAGTACTGAGCAGGAGTTCAGAGTAAGAGAGAGAGTGAGGATAATGTGTGAGCAAATGATGTTGGCTGATGTGGACGTCTCCTTGTGATAATAATAGTAATAGTAATAGTAATAATAAACCTTAAAAATAAAATGTTGCAAAGGTAGCACTCAGTACCACCAGACACCACAATTACCAGCAGAAACAACAGAACATGGAAAAGATTCACAAAAACATGTAGCTGTTGCACTTGTTAAGTTCAATTGCTATGTTCAAATAAACAAAAGAGAAGGTATAAACAAAACAAGAAACTGGTCCTGTAGAAGATAAATTGGATTGAGTAGGGCGTGTATAATGACGTCTGAATAACATAATGAAAAAGCTCCGTGCGTGTCTTCTACATCAGACTGGACACTGCTGAAGAGAGAATCTGTGAATGAAGAGACAGGTCAGAAAATGCTATCCAGATCACAGCACAGCCACACAGATGTGAGACACTCCAGATAGGCCATGGAAAGGATGGGAGGAGGTGAAGGAGGCTTGCCATGCTTTGGGTGAGGTCCTAGAGCAGTGGTTCTCAACCTTCCTTATGCTGTGACACTTAAATGCAGTTCTTCATGTCGTGGTGACCCCCAACCTTAGGATTATTTTCATTGCTACTTCATATCTATAATTTTGCTATTGTTATGAATCATAATATAAATATCTGTGTTTTCTGATGGTTTTAGGCAACCCCTATGAAAAGCTTGCATTCAACCCTCCCATGGGGGCCATGACCCACAGGTTGAGAACCACTCTCCTAGAGAGCTGGATAAAGGTTGTACAATGAAAATGTGTTACAAGACCTTGAATACATATAAAATAGACATCATAAAGGAGGAGTTAAGTTTTAGCCATAGTGGGAGAATTTGAATAGTTTTAGTTATTTGGTTATTGATAGGGAAAATATAAATGACTGTCAAGTTTTACTTAATGGATTTAAAAAAAACATTTGGCAAACAAATATGGAATAAACATTCCCTGTGTGTGCTTACATGCTGCAGGCTGCAGGAATATATCATAAGAACTCAGCTGGTTATGGCAAAGTCACTACCTGGAGGAATCAGGGAATTCCTCCAGAGGAAGCCAAATCCCAAGGAGTTTTTGGTGTTACTTGGCTTGTTATATATCAGCTGTCTTCTGTTATGAAAATCATGTGTGCCTTCATAGTTTTCCCAATTGACTTTTCCCTAAGAAGGGCTAACAGTGTGGACTGATCACTCTCTGGACATACACATTCCAGGTATTTGGAGAACAGCCTCAGGAAAGGCTTTCTCTGGAATCAGATATCTCCCTTGGCCACTTTCAATGACTAGCAGTAATAACAGTCCACATGCAAGTCTCCTGATTTAAGGTAAATTCCACAAGGAGACACCACCTAGGTCAGGTGGACATTAAGTAATAGCTTTGCACAATTCAGCTCGGACCCCTCTTTCTTACAGCCTTACTAACTTTATAGACCGCTAACTCCTTACCTAACCACTTCTAGGAATATTTAGATAACCTCCTGCACTGACAGCTATGCTCAGCCAGAACCCCAGTTCAAGCCTCCCTGTAATTATCATCATTAGCAGCATCCGGCCAGGTCCATCCCCAGATGGAGGAGAGTACTTTATCAGAGATACCTCTGTATTCTCTAAGAACAGACTTAACCATCCAGGCTACCTGTTTGAGAAGGCCTGGCGGATGTGCCAATTAAGCGTTACTTCCTCCTTTCCCAAACCTTACCTCCAGTTCCAGATCTCCCTTTAACTATCACCAGAGGCATCCAGCTGTACACAGGTTGCCTAGCGACTGAGCACACTTTCCCCCACCCTGCAGAAAAACGGCAGATAACTTGGACAGATAGGAGCCACAGGAAAAAAGAAGACAGTTTTACTTTCTCCCATTGACCTAGCAATTTATAGATTCTTAACATTTTCTACCAATCACGTTTAAGATTATAGTTGAGCACATAAGAGCCCTCTTCTTAGATATTACCTGAATTCAGCCTTTAGTTAATTAATTTCCCCATTAGTCACTTCCCTTTGGGGTTGCAAATGATAATTAACGGTTATTGCCTCCCTATGTGATTCTTATCACCCTTCCATTTGACCCTGGAAGCCTGGCTTTATATACCAGGACTTCCAGGCCACCGAGGGTCGGAGAAGAGAAAAGAGAATGGAAGAACTAGACGGGTAAGAACTTGAGAGGAACAAACTGAGATGGGGAAGAACTAGATTGAAGGGCTAGAAGAGAGTACTAGAGGAATGAGATGGAAGATGAGGATGAGCCAGATGGGGAACAACAAGATGAGGAAGAACGAGATGAGGAGAGAGAAAGAGATGGGAGAAAAGATGATATGGGAAGGAACAAGATGGATGAGAACCTAGAAGGGGCAGAACAAGATGAAGGAATTAAGATAGAACCCAGAGGGGACCTCGGACAAGTGTAGAGAGAAATCAGGCAAGAAAAGACCTAAATATGAGAGCAGAATATAAGCTTGTAACTGACACAGAATAATAAAGTATATGGACTAAGGAGTTTCGTGTACATAGATTCATTTCTTCTCATCAAAGATTAATTATCAGCTGGTTGTAGATTCTTCCCGGACCCTGGGAGGGGACTATCGAGGGGCTGGACCCCCTTAGTCCCCGATACTTACATGTATGCATGTGTGTACGTGTGTGTGCATGTGTGTCTGTATATGTGCATGATGTGTATATGGAATGTGTGTGTGTGTCCACACATCAGTGGTCATTTAGGTGTCATTCCTTAGGATGCAGCCCACATTGCTTTCTTTAGACAAGCTCTCTCAATGACTTGAACTTGTGGACTCAAGTTGGGTTGGCTGGGGTGCCCCAGGGATTTACCTGCCTCCACCTCCCTGGCTCTGGGATTACAAGTGTGTACTACCATGGCTGAGTTGTTTGTTTGGTTTGTTTGTTTACATGGGTTCTGGGGATTGAACTCAGGTCTCTCTGTGCTTGTGAGTCAAGCACTCTACTGACCAAACCATCTCCTGAACTCTCAGAGAGAACATTCTTCATAAATACATATGAAACACTTGTAAAAACTAACATCAAATGGAGATATCAAATGATAAGAATTATTCAGAGTATATCCTATGATGATGTTGCAATAGAAATTAATAGTATAAAATGATAAGAAAATGAATGTGTTTATGCCGTGGCTCTCAGCTCTGATTCTTTGAGTTCATTTTAGAATTTGTAATTGTGTTTGCCTTTTTCTGGTTGCTCAAAAATGGATAGTGTGCCCTTAGCATCCTCCTAAGTCAATCTGGAATAGTAATCAAGTTCTAGAATTTTCCTTCACTCCCTGGAGCCATTGTTTCAGAGGTACTTTATCTTTTGGTCTCCTTTAGAGCTGTGTGCTGTCCCGCCATGCTGCAGAGCTGTCACTGTGACTGTCCCCCTGGGTCAGAACCTCATTCTTGAAGCTTCTCTACCCCGTGCCCTCTCTCAGTCATTTTTTTTTTCTTCTGGAGATTTTCCTGAAAGGATAAGGAGCATTTTTCAGGCCCCTGTGTTTAAGAGTGGCTTTGTTCCACAGACACAAGTGATTGATAATTTGTCAAGTTACAGAATCCTAGAATTCAAATATATCTGGTTTTTTTTTTTTTTTTTTTTTTTTTTTTTTTTTTTTTTTTTGTGTGTGTGTGTGTGTGTGTGTGTGTCTTTGGAGCCAGTTCTCTACTGATCAAAAAAGGCCAATGAAGAGGTCTATGTATCTGATTCTTGCACAGGCAACTTGCTTGTTTACTTGGAATTCTTTCTCTTCAAAGATCTTTTAAGGATGTCTTTGAAGTTTCAAGTTAATGAGAATTTTTCCAAGTCTAGGATTTGGGTTTTCATCTTCCTGGCACTCCTTAAGCCCCTTAAACTTAAAGGCACATTGCTGCCTACACGTCAGGAAAAATTGTCTTTTCTTTTCTCTATCTCATAGATTTTTCTCTCATGTGTTTACTTTTGAGCCAAGTGGTTAAGGATGAAGGCTCCACCTTTGGCTCAGTCTGTATCAAGAGTCTGTTGGAATCTGAGACCTGTTCACTGTCCCTAATGCTTCCTACTGAGGGCCATGCCATAATTAACACTCTCTTTGAAAATTGAGCTATTGTGTTCACATGTTGGCAGACAGTAGCCCAAACAAACACCCACGATTGGAGGCTTGGTCTGCAGGGCAGCACTGTTGGGAGATGGTGGAGTCCTTGTGATGAGGGAATTCATAGAGGTTCTTAGATCATGGCCCTCAGCACTCAACAGTGACTGCTGAGTGCCACCTGTAGCATGAATCTTAAAAGGTCTTATTAATAAAAACAAACCCTGGAGCCAGGTATTGGGGTGAATTATGAAAGATCAGAGAAGCAGAATAAGCCACAGATAACCTCACCTCACCAACTTCTCCACTGATCCTGTTTCCTCAAACTAGAAGTCAGTGAGTCATCATCCGAATGGATCTCAGCTGAACTGCTGCTAAAAGCCTAAAAGCTTAAAAGCCCCAAACCCTCTAGCTCCTGGTCCTCAAGCCTTATATACCTTTCTGCTTCCTGCCATCACTTCCTGGGATTAAAGGTGTGTGCCACCATGCCTGGCTGTTTCCAGTGTGGCCTTGAACTCACAGAGATCTGGATTGATTTCTGCTTCTGGAATGCTAGGATTAAAGGTGTGTGCTACCACTGCCTAACCTCTATGTTTAATATAGTGGCTGTTCTGTTCTCTGACCCCCAGATAAGTTTATTGGGGTACACAATATATCAACCACAGCCACCTTCCCCCTCTTTCAGTCTCCACTACATCTAAGGTCAGACTGTTTTCTCACACACATTCTCCTGTCAATCACAAGCTTCTTTACCAGAGGCCAAACACTATAAGGTCAACTGAACTTTGGGACCCTAGAACTGTGAACTCAATTCATACATTTGTACAGTGCATTGTGGTTATACCCTCTGCGCCCCCCGCCCCCCGTTATCCTCACTGGTCTCTCCCTTGCTCCCTCTGACCTCAATCCTCTTCCCAACTAGGTACCTTCCTACTCTCAAGTCTTTAAAAAGCAAACTGTTATCCCACTGGGTTTCTGCACGGTTGCTGTCAACATGGGCTTGTTTACTGCACCATGGACAACTGATCAGTGGCTACACCACTGAAGAAAATAACCTGTCCCAGCAGACGTTAGCTGCAAGGACTCTTCAGGTTTGAGTAGGGTGCTGGGTGCTTCTCCCTCAGCCATGATGGAATGATGAAGGGCCCAGCCTTACACAGGGATGCGCAGATGCTGTGTGTTCATGATTCTCATGGCCATGCTTTGTCCAGAAGATGGCATTGCATGGCATCCCTCTCCATCATCTAGGCTTCACAGTCTTCCTGTCCCTCTTCTGTGGTAATACCTGGGCCTTGGAGGGTGACAGACAGAGAACTGTCCAGTTTAGGGCCGCACCACTCCACCGTTACTTTTCTCAAGATGGTGGCCAGCCATGAGTCTCCCCATTCACTGCCACTGTTGCCCAAAAAGACTGTTCTCTGCCTACAGCTGAGGGAAGCACTTGTCTGTTGTGTAAGCTTGAATATCTGGGTCTCCTTTTTCTTTCTTTCTTTATATTTGCGATGCCATGTGAATCTTTCTAAAGTTAGGTTTAGTTTGCAAAATTATCTTATTGCATTATCTGCGTGGTGCCAGTTTGGTCTTTCTGCCTCATGCTCTAGAAATTTTTTTGTATTAAACAATGACCTGCATGTAAGTTTTGTTCACTGTTGAGTAATTTGTCAGTTGTACAACAGAATTTTCTCATGTTTGGAAAGCCTGGCCATCAATGGGAGACACCAAAGTTCAGACTTGAATTCATATTACAATAACCACAGGATGAAATCTGGAAGAAGACAAGTTCACTTAAAACATCAACATTTATTCTACAAACCACACAGTTTCTTTAAGGAAAAGCCCTTGGATTTTTTTCCTTAGAGATTAGAGATAACAAATGATATGCCTTTACTGACACTATTGTTTAATCATACTAGATCCAAGATTTAATTTGCTGTATCTATTGACTTGAAGTCTAGGATGTATGGTGCTACACATAGCAGAGCAGTTAGTGTAATGATCTTTAATGGTAGACACTGACAGACTGCAGCCATGAGCCAGGTTCCTGTTTGTAAAGTGTTACTGTAATGCCATCACACCCATTCTTTTAAATACTGTTGATGTCTTTTCCCTATAGTCCTATAACAGTAGAATTGAATATTTATGACCAAGACCATATAGTATACAAGCTTAATTTATAGCTATAAATGCTTATAGTGTAAACAGGAAAATCTCCAGTCACTAAATTAATAGCTTAAATAACTAGGAAAAGTAAACCAAAACCATAAAGAAGGTGCAATAAAGCGGAGATCAATGAAAGAAAGAATAGGAAAACAACAGAGAAAAGCAATGAAATAGACAATTTTTTTCTGAGGAGACTAATAAAATCAACAAACTTTGAGTTAGATGAATTAAGAAGGAAACAGAGGAGACCAAAGTCAGAAGTTACAATGCATGCAGTAGTACTAAGACTATAGGTAAAATTATTATAAGAAGGGCTGGAGAGGCCGGGCGGTGCTGGCGCACGCCTTTAATCCCAGCACTCGGGAGGCAGAGCCAGGCGGATCTCTGTGAGTTCGAGGCCAGCCTGGGCTACCAAGTGAGTTCCAGGAAAGGCGCAAAGCTACACAGAGAAACCCTGTCTCGAAAAACCAAAAAAAAAAAAGAAGGGCTGGAGAGATGGCTCAGCAGTTAAGAGTGCTATTGCTTTTGCAGAGAACCTGGGCTTAGTTCTAAGCACACAACATGGGCAGATTACAACCCCTGTAACTCCAGATCCAGGGAATCCAATCCTGTTATATAACTCATGAAATCATTCAGTCATGAACAAAACATAAATGGATGTCATTGTGGAATATGAGTGCACACATCATCTGACACATGAGAAAAAAGTCAAGAGAACAAGAGAGAAACACCTAACTGGCTCCCAAACAGATAACACAATAAAATTAGGTTTAGTTTGACCAATCATCTATGTTGAGTCCGCATGGAAACATGCCACTGAGCATGTTCATAGTGTGTTTGAAAGAGGTGTAACAGAGAAGGGAAGATCCACCTTGAATTTGAGTAGCACCATCCCATGCATCGAGGTCCCAGTCTGAATACATGGGAGAAAGCAAAGCCTGTGATGTGGCCCAGCATGTAAAGGGCTGGCCACACAAGCCTGGCAACTTGAGTTTTAATTCTGTAGCCTATGTGAATATAAAGGAGAGAATGGATACTACAAAATTGTCTTCTGGCTTCTACATGTATTCTTGGCACATGCACACCCCCATATGCACACAATAAACACACATACACTGTAATAATAAATGAAGTTTTTAATGGAGAAAGTGAGCTGAGCACCAGCATTCATCACTTTTTGCTTCTTGGCTGATGAGTCAATGTGACCAGCAGCCTCAAGCTCACGATTCAGCCTTCACCACCACATCGGACTGTACTGTCAAACTGTGACCCCAAACCCTTCCTTCCTTAAGTCACTTTTGTTGGGTATTTGTCACAGCAACAAGAAGAGCGAACAAGATATTGTGCTAAGTAAATAAGCTAGTCATGAAAAGATAAATATATGATCCCAGTTATATGAGTTAGCAGACGGTACTCAAACTCAACAGGTTACATCCTGCTGTGATCTGTGTAGGAATAACATTTATGAAATAAGGATGGAGATAAAGAATAGGTTAGGGTTTGCCATGAATTAGAAGTGTGGAAGAGATGTGTGTGGATGGAGTGGAGAGAGATAAAGTGGGGGAGGGTTGCAGCAGTTGTGCAGTTGAATTCCTTCCTGCAGGTTATGGTTCTTTGACACTATACCCTTGATGTAATTGCATGTAGCTACATGCTCAGTCAGTTTATAGAAACAGTTCATTGGTTGGCTTTGAAACTTCTCACATACAGTCTTAACATAGTGATTATTGGAAGAATCATACTACTTTTGAACTATTTAAGAGTAAGGAAAACAGGCTAATCTCTTATGCAGTTTGTTTATTTGTTTGCTCCTGTTTTCTTTTTAAATTTATTTCATTTTTAATTTTAAATCAGTTAACAAGCAGGCTTCCTCATGGCATTTTCTTACCTACTTCTGCCTTCTAGACAACATGCAGATTTCACTAGGTAATTTACTATCTTAAACATAACTCATCAAATCTCACTAATCGGCCATTAGGAAGTAGCCAGCTGTTGAAACAAATCTCGTTTGTAGCCTTGTTCTTTCTACACTCATAGCTTGGTGTGCATGGGATCCATACAACCAACAACTTTTTTCCTTGTTATCTGTTATGGAGAACTTTCTGGCAGAAGCATTGAATACGAGGATTCACTGTGGATTTCAGTTCTTCTGTCTGTCTCTTACTGTTGTCTGAGTAATTAAGGGCTGGTGCACTCCCCACTGCCCTCTCCTGGAAATAGGACCTGATTGTACCATGCCTACTGGTGTCAAAAGGACATGCTTGGCTAGCACACACATGTCTTCATAGACATTCTAAAATTGTTCCTTGCTTCGTCTAACTTGGTTGGGTCGGTGTGGGTAGAGATCCCTTCTCCCCTGCTCTTCTCCACCTAGTGCTTGAAACTTCAACCCACATTTTACAGAAATGAGAAATGGCTAAACACCCTGAGACTTGTACTAGAGTTTGAGAACGAAGATACTGCAGTCCCTGAGACAAGGAGTGAAGACTCCGTGTTTGACTTGGGACTCATGAAAATGAGAAGTAAGGTTGATATCACAGTCATGAACAAAATTTAATCCACCATTCTTACAAAATAAATCACACCAAGGGCTGACAACACCTGTGACAATGAAAAGAGAATGACAGATCTTCTCTAACTTGAATTTTGGCCTTAAACCCTTTTTATGTGTATTTGCATGTTTCTGTGTGCATGAGCATGAATACAGGTTCCAGAAGAGACCAGAACAGGACTTATAGGACCTGGAACTGGGCTTACAGGAGGTTTTGCCATCCTACACAAGTGTTGGGAGTTGAACTCTGATCCTCTGCAAGAGAAGCAAGTGCTCTTAACTGCTCAGTCATCTCTCCATCATCAGTTTCAAGTCTTTGCAATGGTTTAAGTCCTATATCATACTCCCCTTCTTGTAATATGTACTCACTCATCAATATATCTCCCATTCTGATTTTGGATAACTGCATATTTCAACCTACGAAGATGTATTTGTGTCTGTTCATATGCTGTGTATATAGGCAGAAATAATTAACTAGTGCCAGGATAAACTAGAGGTAGAAAACAGTTTTCATCATTTGGTAACCATCTAGGCAATTATATAATTTAATCACACAAACTAATCAAATGTCAGGCCATTTATAATGCAGACATCAAGCTAAGACCATAGGTCATCAGATGTAGATCTAATTAGATATGCATACATAATCATGTTAGAGTTACATTAAAAAGAAAAGCAACATCCAGTCAAGGCAATTCTTTGTGCTTAATTACTTTTTTTTATGATTCTGAGTTGATTTATTGGCACCATTAGGAGTTGCACAAATGTCTGTGAGTGTGCATGCCTGTGTGTGATTTTGCAGGGCTTATTATATGTCATGTCACAGTTTTCAAATGAATCTTTTTTAATGTTAGTGAGAGTTTGTTAAGAAAGTAATGAACATCATCAGCAAACAGAATATTTTAACCCTGTGCTGAGCACTTTTGAAACCAAATTTGAATTTCAATATAGTGCAAAGATTTAAGGTAGAAGCAAGAAGAATGTTTGTCAATAGATGGGTTAGTTAGTTTTATGCCAGCTTGGCACAAGCTGAAGTCATCTGGAAAGAGGGACCCAATGAAAAAAATGCCTATAGGCAAGTCTGCAGTACGTTTTCTAATTTAATGATTGATGTGGGATGGCCCCACCCACTGTAGGCAAGTGATCTTGAATGGTATAAAAAAGCAGGCTGAAGAAGCCCCAGAGAGCAAGCCAGTAAGCAGTGTTCCCAATGGCTGCTGCTTCACATCTCGCCAGGCTTCTTTGAGTTCCTGCCTTGACTTCCCTCAGTGACAGAGTGTGACTTGAGAATTGTAAGATGAAATAAACTCTTTCTTTCCCACATTGCTTTTGGTCATGGTGTTTTATTACAGCAATAGAAACCTAACTAAGACAGGAGATAACATTGCAAAGACTTTCCATTTTTTTGTGTGTGAATTTTATGTTTTAAAGAGACTTTAAGTAAAGATACATTTACATCATCCTGCTAAGGCAAAGAAATAAATGTAATATTTAAAGTATTTTTTGTAAGACCAGGTAACAAACACCATCATATTTTATTAGTGTTAAGAATTTGCTCAGGACTAAGTAGTTAGCTCAGTGGATAAAACTCTTGTCACTTAAGCACTAGGACCTGAGTCCAACCCTCAGAATCCACATTATAAAACAGCTAGGTGTGGTGTGGCACAGACTTAAGATGCTAGCACCAGGGAGATGGACAGAAGTCAATGCCTAGAGCTCCCAGATATTCCTAGTCAGCATAGCCTAATTGGCAAGCTTCATGCTGGTGAGGGACTTTGTCTCAAGAAACAAAATGCTGGATGATGCCTGTGGAATGACATATGTCATGTGAAGTTGACCCCTGGCCTCTACACACACACACACACACACAAACACACATGTTTGCTCTCTCTCTTTTATATATACATATAAATAATTGCTCAAAGTGAATTTGGTACACAACTGATTATCATTCTTATATCCTTTAAAAGATATGATTTATAGAATGCTATATTTTATTTTTAAAACATAGGATTTAGTTAGAGTTGTTGTTTTGTTGTAGATCAGTCTGGACTCCATCTTGCTATGTAGTTGAGACTGACCTTAAATTCTTAATCTTCCTGCCTCTATATCCCTTCTTGCATGCTAGGACTATCAATGTTCCTCATAATGCCTATACTTGTACTCTAATTATTAAATATCATAGAAATATTGAACATGTCCTTAAAGTTATGCTTGTAAATGTTGACCAATCATAACCATACTTTAAGAAAAACAATATAAAGCAGCCGGGAAAACAAACAAACAAAAACAAACAACCTAAAAACTGTGAAAGTTGAAGACTAGTGAGTGAAGAACCCTAAGAAATATGAAAACATGTTTTAGGGATATAATATTTAAAACAAACTGATGGTTAAAAGCATTGTTACCCATGCATGGACAGGTGGTGCCATGTAATGAGTGAAATAGAATTTGTATAAGTTGGACCCAAACACTCATGAAAATTTAGTATATAATAAATTGGATTTTTCAGTCACCTGAAAGTAAATCATTTTGAAAACATTGACTAGATATCTTGAGAAAGAATAAAGCTATATATTCATTCAAAAAGTATGATAATTTTATGTTGCAGAATACCTTTATGTAAATTAAATGGATTTCTGGAGTATAAAGCTAAGTTGGTACAGACAAAATATAAGACAGACACAAAATCAAGAAATCACGGGACAAAAATAGATTGTATTCATATTGTTAAGCATATACAGGCACATTTTAATTTATATGTAAAATTTGTAATAACCACTTGCAGGGATGTGTTTGGCTTCTTGGTTGTATGCTGTGTATGGTATTGCCATTCACATCGGGTCTTGATCCAGGTAGTAGTCTTCAGAGCAGAAGCTGGAGACACGTTCAGTTAGAAGTGCTGGCCTGGCCTGGTGGGAAAGAAGGCCTGAATTCATTCTCAGCACTGCACATACCCAGTGTGGTGACCCAGGCCTGGCATTTCAGCACACAAGAGCAGAGGTGAAAGGCTACGGAGCTCAAGGTCATCTTCTACTACTCGTGAGTGTGAGGCCAGCTTGGGCTTCACTAGACCCTGCCTCCAAACCCAACCCAAGACCTGTACAGTTCAGCTTCATCTGTCTGACTGGAGCAGAATGAGCGCTGCTTGCACAGCTGGATCAGGAATAGTTGGGCTGTAGATTTTGTGCTCAACATCTGTTGTCTTCTGAGTCTTTTTGTTTTCTGCCCTTGCTCCTACCCAGTGACAGAAGGGAATGGAAGTGTATCTTTGTCTTCAAATATGAAGCAAAGCCGCTTGTATTTCTCCTGAAAATAATTAGGGAAGTATTTTCAACAAAGGTCATTCTTTAAAGGTTGTCAAGACAGGAAATTGGATGAAGGAAGAACATGACTAATCCTAGCCTAGACACAGAGCAGCGTCTTTACTGGGAAAGATACTAAGGAATCTGACACACGGTCTTCTTAACTTTTATGAAAAAAGGCATCTGATTTTATAAGCCTTTTCAGCTTAAACCATATAAAGGATCAAGAAAAAATGGTATTTCATATAAAAATTAGTTGGGGTGAGGAGATAGCTTAGAAAAGTGCTTGCTACATAGTGAAAGGACCTGAGTTTGATCCCCAGAACTCACATAAAAAGATAATTGTGTATTTTAATTCCACCAACAGGAAAGCAGAGACAGATAGATCTCTGGAGCCTGTTGGTCAGCCAGCTGAGCCTGATCAGCAAGTCCCAGATCCCAGTGAGAGAGTGGTTTGAAAATAATAGATAAGCAGCTCCCTAGCAAAGACACCTGGGTTGGTCTCTGACATTCACATAGAGACACACGTGTGTGCGCACAAATACATACACACACACACACACACACACACACACACACACACACACACACACACACTGTTATATGGTAGATGGTAATATTTAGAGAGTTGTGTGTGAGTCAAGGTCCTGAAATTGGAGTTGGCTCACCTTCATGTTAAATGTGCCTCTTTGTGATTCATCATTGTGGACCCGTCACCAACAGCCCTGGTCACTGATGTTATTATTGTAATTTTCATCCTTACATTTTATATCCTGGGAGAGTATTTCTCAGAGTTGGCTCTCATCTGCTCTCCTCTTCCTCTCTCTCTCTCTCTTGCTCACCTGTGTTCACTCTGTAGCATATATTTGGCGGCCAGTAGATAATTTTAATGGCTTTTTAGATAAAGAATAGAAGACTAGCCATGTCTTCTAAAATGAACATTTGTCTTTTCAAAGTAATTAGTAATAAATAATCTGGACTAAATGTTTCTGTAGAAGGTGCTTTTAGCCTCATTAACAAGTTGCCTATGGCTGAGTCATTGGAACTTTGGTGACATTAATAGTTTATTCATGTAAGGAGCCAATTTTCTCTTTCAAAATAGGTCAGTTTCTTCTTAATATAATCAACCAATACTGAAGCTCTTATAGGAGACAAATGAATTATTTTTTAAAAGTAACTCCCCTTTTTGCTAGTATCATGACTCAGTGGAACTGAGTTTAAAGCCACACTCACACAAAAAACTTATGTGGCTGTGTTTACCTATAATCCTAGCTCTGTAGGGACAGGAAGATTGTTGGCTGTTTGCCTAGTTCCAGCTTCAGTGAGAGACCCTGGCCCAGGGGAATAAGGCAGGGTAATAGAGCAGGGCAAGGACACATGATATCCTCTGGCCTCTACAGGTGTACAAAGACTCATGTACCATCCCTACCCCATCCCCACCCCCCACCACTTCTCAAAAACACGGTTTCTCCTCAATAACAAATAAATGTCTAGCTTATGCCATTATCTGAGTGCACTGTCATCTGGATAATCATAGTATCATTACTGACATACTTTCACACCGTCATTCCATCTCAGATGGGAATGGAGATGTGGGCACACTTCTCTGGTTTTCTTCATCTGTCCTCGCCTTCTTCCTTATTAAAAAATTACTCATGTGGAAAATTAAAAAGGAAGCAAAACTAACTATAAAATCACAACTCTCCAGCACTCTGACGATTTGCAATCTTCATAACTATTAACAATGTGCTCCCTGCAGACCGCAGCGTGGAAGACGCGGGCTGCTGCTTGTGCCCTACCAGCCTCTCTCCTTCCACTTGAGGAGAGGGAGCAATCAAGAGAAAAATGACACTGGGAGAGCTTTGGTGTGATCTTAATTTTTAAAAGATGGTTAGCATATCTTTTCGGTGCTATGTAGATGACTCCCAATAGAAGAGGCATTAATGAAAAGAATGAGGAAAGTAGGAATTTGTAATTATTCCTTCTTTACCATGGACATGACTCATCTTTGTTACCTTTTTATTTTCACTGACCAACTAAACTCCACTAGCATTTATGATGTCACAGAATGATAATGAAGGTGCTGTAGAGTGGGCAGTGATCTCGGGTTGATGTGTGTTCTATGTACAACTGAAACACACACACACACACACACACACACACACACACACACACACACACACACACACGCACACACACAAACCTTCAAGAGCAAGCATCAAGAGGTGCAGTAAAGGGTCCTAACTTTGACCCATTTGCTCGTCGTGGCCAAACGGATCTTCAATCCAGCCACAGAATTAATCCTTGCTGCCTTATTTAGGACCAGTGGCAGAGCAACCAAAAGGGGTTTGTTGATGATTGTGATGTTTGATATTGATTGTCAGCTTGATAGGGTTTAGAATTGCCATGGAAACAGACCTCTAAGCATGTCAGTAAGGGAGTCTGTCTAGAATGGATTGAGATGGAAAGACCCACCCTAAGCAAAGGAGCGTACAATTCCATGGGCTTCAGACCCAGACTGAATAAAAAGGAGAAAAGCCAGCTGGGAGCTGTGTAAATATTCTTGTCTCTCTGCTTCCTGGCTATGGAAGCAACATGAAGAGCTGCCTCATGCCTCTGCTGCCATGATAGACTGTGTTCTAGAACTATGAGGCAAAATGAACCCTTCAGAAGTTGCTTTTGCCATACATTTTACCACAGTGGCAAGACAGGCAGAAAATACAGCCACTCTGGGAGGAATATAATTTGGCTTACTTATTGAATATCACATTCAAGTTCAGGTTCATGATGACCATGTTCTTGAAGGTGCAGATAAAGCAGAAGTCAAAATAATATTTGAGTGAGGAAAAAAATGTATTCATGGGAAGGCCAAAGGACAATGGACCCAGAGGGAGGTTGCCTGGAAGGAAAGACTAGAAAGCAGGCTTGGCATTCAGTACATAGACTCTCGTGGTGTGGTTTGCACTAGTGGTCACTTACTCTGTGGCTGTGAAGCGAGTTTCTCCTGATCTCTTCAAGTCTTGTTTACTCTGATGGTGTTGACCCTTCCATTTGCTTTAGTGTTGAACACCTGTATGGGTGGAGGGAGGGATAACTATGCCTATGAAAGAATATGTCATAGATTTTTAAATGTATAGAAGTAAAGGAAAAACCTCACATGCTTATTTTCTTGACTTGAAGTCTCCTCCATGTGCCTTTTTAGCTAGAAGAAATCCAGCTACAAAACTTCCAACAGGTCTTGCAATATGAGGATACATTTTCTCAAAGGATGCATCTCTCTCACTCCCTGAAACACACAGGAGATGTACACCAACTCAGACTGTTCATTTTAAATTCCAGCTTTTGACATGATTGTAGATGTTCATGTGTAAAATAATATGGTGCAACCCCTGTGCTTTTTGCTCAGTTCACCTGATGGAGATGTTTATAAAAGTACAGTGCAGCATCTCAATGGGGATTTCAGTGATGATGGTCAAATGTCAGACATTTTTGTGATGTGTTTTCATATCCAAAGTCACATCCCCTGACTCCTTCTTCCTTCTCACCCTTCAGTCTTCTAATGTGCTTATGTTGTTTCAAGAATGTTATGTCAGGGAGTTATGTGACGTATGATATTTTGTGATTGGGTGTTCATTATTCAATATAATTATCTGGAGCTAGATCCAAGGAGGTATCTATCAATAATCAATCGCCATCTATCTAATGCTTATCATCTATCTATCTATCTATCTATCTATCTATCTATCTATCTATCTATCTATCTATCTATCTATCCGCCTATCTGATCTGTCTATCATCTCTCTTCTTGCTTCTTTTATTACTCAATGACATGATTGTAACACTGATTAACCCTTGGCCTACTGAAGGGCATCTATATTTACTCCAGATTCTGTTGTGAATGAAGCCAACATGAACACTCATATATCAGTTTCTGTGTGCTTCCAAAGTCTTTTCTGAGATAAATGTCCAAGAGTGCAGTTTCTGGGTTATATGACAGGTGCCTCCTCATTTTCTATAAATGAAACTGACAAGACATTTCCAGAGTGGCTGTTCCATTTTACATTCCCCACAGCACTTGTGATTGACAGCATTTCTTCCAATCTCCCCAGATTTCATTTTAGCCATTGAATAGATGCATGAAGATATCTCATTGTGCTTTTAATTTTCATTTCCCTAGTGGTGTTGATTATTTTTTCATGTGTTTATCTGACATATATTCTTTATAGAAATATCTGTTCACTTCCATTTTATACTTGATTTATGTGGTGGTTATAGTGGTGGGTTTGAGAGTCATGTGCTTATTCTACATCATAGGCTAATTGCACATGTGGTTTGTCAATATTTTTCCTTTTTTGCAGCTCATCATTTTATCTCTCAGAGAGGAGAAAGACTTAAAATTTGTAGAAGTCCAGTTTAAGGTGTTTCCCTTTGGTATCTTATATGAACACGCAGATTTCAAGGATCCTCTCCTATTATTTGTCTGTAGATATTCTATAGTTCAATATGATAAATTTGAATTTGGGGCTCAAATGGAGTTCATTTTAAACAATGTTTGGGATTTGCTTTGTCTTGTGTTGTGTTGTTCTGTCAGTGATATTCAGTTACTGTGACATCATTTACTGGGAAAGTTATCATTTTTCCAAGAACTCTTCTCTAGACTTTGTCAAAACTGATTTGTGGGTGTTGTGTTAAACTGTCCTATTTCTTCTTCTTGTTCTGCTTATCTATGTTACTGGCTTCTCTGCCAACACAACAAATTCTCAACAACCGTAGCTGTATGATTTTGAAATTAAATATGGTGATTCCTTTGACTTTATTCACTCTAGAAATTGTTTTAACTATCCAGTTTCCTTGTCTTCCCAGATATATTCTAAAACATGTTGGCTTCTATCTGTTACTATTATTGGGAAAAATAACAAACCCTGTGTTTTAAAGACAGGTCCTAGTCTCTAGTAGAGAACCTCTTCCCATTATTTTGCTAAACTGACATAGTGTTAAAGTAGCTCCAAATGATCTGTCATTTTACCTATAGGTTAATGTGTCTTTTAAGCCTTTTTGGGGGGTGGGGCTTCTATTTCCAGTAGATGGTGACTAACACGGAGTCACACAACTGGTCAAAATATAGAGAATAAGAGACTGCAGACTGCTCAGCCCTAATGGGAACATCTGTGCCACACCCCCTCCTCCTAAGGCTCAGGGATCATTGTGGAAGAGGGGCCCGACATTGTTTAAGAGCCAGAAGCAGTGGAAGACGACAAGAAACCGTGCCTCTGAACACAGCAAAACAGATGTAAATATAATCTCAAAGTGGTTGTGACAGCATGCACAAGACATGTGCAAGCTCAAGCCAGACCAAATCCCAGCCTGGAGAGGAGAGTTGGGCATGAAATCTCTTCCCTAGCCATGGAGCTATTGGCAAGTATTGGCTGTTGGGGCAGAGAAAGTCAGTTTTCTCTAAGAGTGTGAGTGTCATGCCAGGCAAATTAACCACATCTTAGTGGAATGCCATAGGTCCAAGAATAGGAGGTGGGTCTGGGAGGCTGGGGGGAGGGCTAAATATGATCAAATTCATTGTATGAAAGTCTCAAAGAACTAATAAAACTGTAAAATATATCACTGATAAAAATAGAAAAATCGCTTTAGAATGTTGACCTGTATATGCAAGTCTGGCTGTGAGCTTGCTAAGGATCATGACATATGAGATCAGCTTTAAGGTTTCTGTGGATATTCTTTGCTATGATGGGGAAGTCCTGTTTTTATTTTCTTGCGACTTTTAGTCATGGATGTGTGTTGAATCTTACCGAAGGTTTGTTACTCCACAGACTGATTTGATAATATTTTTTTCCTTCTGGGATTGTTGCTATGCTGACTCCATCAAGGTTTAAATATTAAACAGACACAACTGGCCTGCCTCTGCCCATCTCTTCTACCCTGACGGGCTATATAGACACTTGCTCTTGCTATATCTCATCTCTGTCCTGAGTGTCTCAGATATGTTTTGTGAATATTTTCCCTGCATACATGCAGAAGTACCTCAGATAGTGGCCTAAGTTTTGCCCCAACCAGCAAGCAGAATTTATGAGACACAAGACAGAAAATTCTTTTGATTCACTTTCATTTTTCCTGGTGATATTCTTTCTTCCTGGCTGATACTCCCAGACTCCTGCTTCTGCCTCCTTTCTGTTTCTGTAAAGAGAATTCTGCAGTGGACATTGACAAATTTTCTCATTTTGTTTCTCTATCTGAGAGTACCTTGATTTCTTTTGCATTCTGGAAGGTTGTTGCAATATCTATAGAGTTCAGAGCATATAATTCTTTACATACTTGATAAATATTATACCACTCTTTTTAGCCCTGCAGGATTTCTGATAAGAAATTGACTTGTGTGTTGTTTCTCTCTGGTGTCTCTCAAGATTTTTTTTCCTCTTCTCATTTCTCAAAATTTTGGCTGTCTTTGGCTATGTCTTGGCATGGGTTTCGTTGGAATCTTCTGTCTGGGTTTGCTTAGCTTTCTTGTGGCTCTCAGATGATACCTTCGCAATGGATTCAGCATGCCTCATGATACCTTGACTAAGAAGGAAGTCTGAGATCTCTGTTCAACCTTTGGTGATGTTTATAGGAATGGGCCCAGAGATGTTGCAATGTTTTGCATCAAGAGATGTCTAAAAGTATTTGTCTTTTAGTGTATCCTGTGATGGTCAGTCCTGATTGACAACTTGATTAGAGTAGGAAATGTCTAGAAGGTTAGGAAAGCACACCTATTGGTGTGTCTGTGAGAGTCTTTCTAGAGATGACCAGACCATGAGAGCACCCACCTAATAAATGGTTTAATCTATTGATAGATTCAAATTTTTAATCTGCTACTTAGAAGTGGTGGACCATGGAAGGTTGAACCTGGTTGGAGGAAGTAGAGTACTAAGGGAGTGTTCTTAAGACCTGTGCCCAATCCTGGTCCCTTTCTGTTACTACCCACCACATTCTGTGTCCCAGCTATCATATGGGGTGAGACTCCACTACCACCTTCTCTAATAACCATGAACTTCAGCTATACTCAACATCAACAGAGCCAACTGTGGTGATGGATTGAAATCTCTGAATTTGTGAGCCAAACTAAGTAATTTTTTTTAAGTTCTTTCTGTTGGGCATGTGATGGTAAACCTAACTGTAGATGCCCCTTTCCTGGTTTTTAGAAAACATGGAAAGGGATCTGGGGACAGAGAGCTTGTTTCACACATTCACCATTATTACTGACTTGCTTTCTCCTCAGCCCTGTGTCTGGCATTCATGAAATAGAACGTAAACCCAGCAAACTCACCACTGTATCATTCCTTAAGTCCCGAGTTCTCTGCCTGCTTTTCTTTCCTCTTTCCATTCATTTAGAGCTTTGTCAGACCTGTCCATTTTATCTTCCCAGAAGTCCATATTGCTTTTTAATTTTCTTCAGCATTTAGAATTTTCCTCAGGAGGAATGTTTGCTTGTTTTTCCCCTTCCTAGTCCACTGTTACTTCTCTCCTTCCCTCTCTGCTCTTTTAAATGTTTGTAAACTCTATCAATATTTTGTTTAGACTGGATTCTTGTGGAGTCAGTCACTGAAAGTATTTCAGTGTGGATAATCTCCTGTAGTTTAAATTAAAGAACGGCTTTACAGTATTGATAAGTTTCAATTAGTAGGCTACCCCTCTCTGTTGTTATTCAATATGGAAAAGCAATAGAGATGCAATACTGAAGTAATTTAGTGAAAAATATGAACACAGCTTGAGTCCTATTGGCATAGGCTCTATTAATTCCATCATCACACTCAATGAACAAGCTTATGCTAAATAAATGAAACCTATAATATTTGTGTCAGTGCTTTTAGTTGACACCCTAAAGATTATTTTAAACATCTTGAAAAATAATAGAATCCTTTCTCATGTTATTGCATTTTACTTTCTCTTACTGAACAATTGAAACATCATAGAACTGTATAACTCACATTCTGTTTCCAAGGCCATTTCTTAGAGTGAGATTTGAAGACCTGTCTTTTTCACAGTTCCCAGTACCTATAGGTAATTCTTATGTACATTATTGTCAAGATGAGTAGAAACCTCTGGACTCTGGAGCTTCATTGGTATTCTATTTTCACCACTTGGCTTCTAGAGCTGTCTCAGTTCCTTATCTATAAAATAGAATGATATGACACTCAGCTTTAATGGTCAACTTGACACAACCTAGAATCATCTGGGAAGAGAGTTGCAATGAGAGATTGTCTACATTGTGTTGGCCTGTGGGGTATTGCTTTAGTTAATTGATATGGAAGACTCAACCCACTGTGGGCAACTCTATTCCCTCGGCAGACTGTCCTGAACATTATAGAGTAGAAAAATCAAGCTGAGCACAAGCAAGCAAACTAGCCTATGTGCCTTCATTTCCCTCCACTCTCTGTGCATATGATAGGACTAGCTGCTGCACATTCCTGCCATCTTGACTTCTCTGAGCTAAGTGGGATTTTGAGCTAAAATAGATCCTTTCTGACATAAGTTGGTTTTTGTTTGGGTATATTAACACAGTAAGAGAAATGACGCTAAGAGAGATGGTAAAAATATAAACTTCTGAAAAATTTTATGATGCCCAATACCCATTCAACTATTGATAAATCTTAGCAGTGTCTTACTTAAAATGTATAATATGATGACATTACATTACATCATGATGACACTTCTCTAGGGTTTTAGGGAAGACCTTTCATTTGATTCTCTCCCCCTTTTATATTGTCACTTCCACTGTGTTTTCTTTGTTAGGAAAATGTCTAAATTACTCACACACTTTAACCCAGTTGCTGAGGTAGAAGTCTATTTGCAGCCATCGAACAGGAGGCTAATTCTTATGTCTATTTTATACTCTGATGAGTGGGATTTTGTTGCACCAATCAGGCTTTCATGGGGACACAAACGTGTGCCCAGCACCACATGGGTTGAGCTCTTGTTTCAGGTGTACTTATTGCCATCTGAGTCACCAGGTCTGCGCAATCTCATTGTTTGGGGGCTCTGATCACCTGCATTTTGTAGGGATGAAATCAACCCACACATCACCCCATGTGTCACGTCATGGTACACAGTGATGGGAGGTTTAAAGGCCAGCCTTACTCCAGTGGCTCCTTCTCATCTACCTCATTTCACAATGAAAGATGGGAAGTGATTGGGGTCAATGCTTACGTTTCCTCTTTTATTTTTATTTTTTATTTTTCTATTTTACCACATGGCTGCTATGTGAGCAAATGGTTCTTGATGGTAATGAGACTTAAGTGATACATTTCTGTGGATATTTTTCCCTCCCTCTGAATTTTGGGATCACATCATAGTGAAAGAAATTGCCTGTTGAAGGGCTAGAGAAATGCCTTAATGGTCATGAGCTCTGTTTCCAGCATTACCACACCGTGGCTCACAGCCATCCTTAACTCAAGTTCCAAGAGATCTGCTGGCCTCTTCTGGTGTTTCTGCAGGTTCCTGCACACACATGCATAGGCAAAACACTCATATACAGAAATAAAATATATACATCTTAAAAAGAAATTATTTATTGAATTTGAAACAGGAGGGGGGAGAGGAGGAAAATGTGGCATAGAGAAGGATAGACGGGGACATGAAGAAGTCATGATTTATTGAGAGGTAAGGTATTTGTGACTTTCTGTGTATCAGCCATGTTTTCTATTTGACTAATTGTAATATGAATGCATTCATATTTATTATTAGCCTTCAGTCTTTTTTGTTTATTTACTTGTTGTACAAATCCTAAATGGTCTTATGATAAAAACCCAGAGCCAGATATCAGAGTGAAAGATTAAAGATCAAAAAAGCAGAGCAGGACACAGCCACCACCTCTTGCCTCACCAACTCCTCAGCCAAAAGTTTTAACCCAGAGCCGAAGAGCTCCAGCTGAAAAAGCCTCCAGCTCAAAGAGAAGCTGCTGCCGAAAAGCCTTTAGTTCCTGTCTCCTCACGCCTTATATACTTTTTGTGGTGGTATTGTGTTCCCCCCAAATATTGTGCAACCTAATAAACTTATCTGGGGTCACAGAACAGATTAGCCACAGTATTAAACACAGAGGATAGGCAGTGGTAGCACACGCCTTTAATCCTAGCATTCCAGAGGCAGAAATCCATCTGTTCAAGGATACAGCCAAGCATGGTGACTCACACCTTTAATCCCAGAAAATGAGCCTTTAATCCCAGGGAGTAATGGCAGAAAACAGAAAGATATCTAAGGCGTGAAGACCAGAAACTAGAAGCATTTGGCTGGTTGAGCTTTTAGGCTTTGAGCAGCAGTTCAGCTGAGATCTATTTGGATGAGGACACAGAAGCTTCCAGTCTGAGGAAACAGGATCAGCTGAGGATCTGGCAAGTTGAGGAAGCTGTGGCTTGTTCTGCTTCTCTGATCTTCCGCATTCACCCCAATACCTGGCTTTAGGTTTGATTTTATTAATAAGACCCTTTAGAGATTCCTGCTACAACTTTTCTTTGCCCAGCCATCACTTCCTGGGATTAAAGGCCTGTGTGCTTCCCAGTACTTGGATTAAAGGTGTGTGCCACCACTTCCTGGCTCTGTTTTCTCTCTGAGTCAATCTCATATAGTCCAGGCTGGCTTTGAACTCACAGAGATCCAGGGTGATCACTGCCTCCCAAGTGCTAGGATTACAGGTGTGTGGTACCGCCTGGCCTCTATGTTTAATCTAGTGGCTTGTTCTGTTCTCTAATCTTCAGGCAAATTTTATTAGGGTACACAATATATCACCACATTTATTTATTTTTGTTTTTACATAACAACCAATGTTTCCCCTCCCTCCTCTCCTCTCAGGCCCTGCCTCCTACCTCCCTTCTTTCTCCCCACCCCCTCCACTCCTCCTCCTCTATTTCTCTTCAGAAATGGCAGGCCTCCCATGGATATCAACTATCCATGGTATATCAAGTTGCACGGAGACTAGGCACCTCCTCTTCTATTAAGGTTGGATGAGGCAATCCAGTTGGGTCCCAAAAGCAGGCAACAGAGACAGAGACAGCCCCTGTTTCTACTGTTGTGAGTCCCACAAGAAAACCAAGTAACACCACTGGAGCATATATGCAGAGGGCCTAGGTCAGTCCCATGTAGGCTCCCTGGTTGTCAGTTCAGTCTCTGTGAGCCCCTATGAGCCCAGGTTAGCTGGTTCTGTGGTTTTCTTGTGATCTCCTTGACCCCACTGGCTTCTACCAGTGGCCTATCACTGGCTCACTCCTCCCTGTTTGGCAGGATTCCCTGAGCTCTACCTAATGTTTTGTTGTGAGTCTCTGAATCTGTTTCCATCAGTTGCTGGATGAAGCCTCTCTGATGACATTTGGCTAGGCATCAATCTACGAATATAGCAGATAATCATTAGGAATCATTTCACTGCCTTTTTTTTCCAGTTGTGTTTGGTTCTATCCTAGGTCTCTGGGCTGTCCAGCCTCTGGGTCCCAGCCCTCAGGATGAGCTCCCTCTCATAGTATGAGTCTCGAGCTGAGCCAGTCACTGGTTGGTCACTCCCACAATTTCGCCTTTACCCCAACACATCTTGTAGGCAGGACATTGTAGGTCGAAGGTTTGTGGCTGGGTTGGTGTCCCAGACCCTCCACTGGAAGGCTTGCCTGGTTACAAGAACATGGCTGGTTCAGACTCCATGTCCCCCATGGTTAGGAGTCTTAGCCAGGGTCACCCTTGTCGACTGCTGGGAGTTTCCATTGCACTAGATGAGCCTTCAGTCTTAAAGATTTCTACAGTTGGTGGACAAGATCCAGATGCATTATATGCATATATTAAACTTTCCAAGCATAAATAAAAATTATTTTTTTAAAAGTGTGTTAGAATCTAGTAGGGGCTAAAGAAATGGCTCTGTGGTTAAGAGCACTTCCTGCTCTTGCAGAGGAACCAAGTTTGCTACCCAGCACCCTTAGAGGAGATCACCATCCTCCTGTAACTTCTTCAGTTCTGGGGGAAGCAATGCGCTCCTCTGGCCTTGGAAGGCTCCAAGCTTGCACACATGTGATGCACATATATACATGCAAGCAAAATACTCATACACATAAAAAATAAAAGAAATAAACTATTTTTAAATAAAATGTCATTTATTAAAGTTTTACAATTGATTTTCCATTGTATGTTAAACAGATGATTAAGAAGGAAAAAACACTAAACCCATTTTTATATTCTCCCTCCCACCCCACCCCACCCCCACCATGTTTGTGTTCTTGGCATTTATCAGGCACTAAATCTAGTTTCAAATTTTGTTAAAGTATCTGGACCCAAATTGGAAGGAAAAAACTCGACTGTGTTCCAGGGAGTAACAGAGCATTAACCATAAATACCTTGGTTCACAAAGACCAAATTGAGTTAGACAGGTTTGGGCACACTTTTCCGATCGAATCACCTGATTAGTGAATGAAGACGAAGAAATAGGTACAATATATTTGCCTCATTAGCTAGAACACACAGCTATGTCTGCCTACACAGAGAGTCCAACACAGGAAGAGGAAGTTGAGGAATAAAACAACCAAGTTGGCTGTGGAAATTACCGGTGTGTTGCTTGAACAAATGAGAAGGAATGGGAGCAATGACCATCTAGACTACGGCTGGGATAGGACAGATAGGAAAGTGTGTTGCTGTCGTTAAACTCTGCCCATCATCTGCCCAAGCATCCGCTCCCTTCCAGTCTGCACTGAGTACTCAAAGGCAGACAGTGGCGATTGTTACTCCCTTCTCTATCCCATGTGGCCTCCTAATCAAGTTTTTCTCAAGTCTCCATGCCTGTCTCCTGCACTTGGACTCCTGTATTGTAGCAACTATCAGAGCAGAGCCCTGGTTGGTTCTCTTCCAGGCTCATTGAGCTCTTGCCCCAGTGTTTGATTTTTAATAACTTCTTAGGGGCTAAGGACTTTGGGTTGGCAGCTTTCCTCACTCCGCAAACCCATGGCCTTCCACATGGGGAACCATGTGGCCATATACAAGTCATCTGACAGTTTCATTCGATCGTTACATTCTCTTGCAGCCCCTTTAGAGGAGCCCTGTCAACGCTTTGTCCCCATTCCTATAAGCCAGAAGTGAGTGGTCCTGATCTTGTTTCGCTCTAGCCACTTCTATTTTGGGTGGCTAGAATAATTTGAATACTGTTTCCTAGTATTTTCTTTCTCTCAAAATTTTTTCTAGCATGAAAAATGTAAAAGGATTAATAATAGTACCAAAGATCAGGAGCAAGTCATGTTTGGGAAGTCATGTTTTCCAAAATCCCACAGTTATATTATAAGTGATACATTTCCCAAGAGTTTAGACTTGACATTTTCTTGTCTTAACAGTGAGCTGCTGATCTTTTGCTCTCTGCTCAAAGGGAAGGACTTTTCTCTGGTTGTGTGGTTAGCAAGATCATGAGTCGAAATTATGATTAGCAAGATCATGAGAAGAAATTGTGGTTAGCAAGATTATGAGGAGAAATTGACAAACATTTCCCTGCTCTTCCTCTCTATAGCCCATCACCTTGCCTTTATATCTGACACACTCTTCCAACCTTAGAACCCTTTCACATCTGCCTTAGGACACTATTTGGGGCGTTGGTATTGTCCTCCACAGTGAAGCTATTTAATGAGACCCCGCCCACTCCAGGCTCCCTCACTATGGCAGTCACAGAGGTCTTCTGGTTCATATAGCTGGTCAGAAGAAAATACTACCAGTGGTGTTCACAAATGAAGTCTGAGATGTTCAGTTTTTGTGTTCTCTACCAAATCCTTACAAGATTCTCCAGTTTCACAGATGAGAAAATCAGGAATTGGAGTGCAGGCCGCCAGCTCCCTGCTGCAGGGATATTGAGAGACAAGGGAAGGTTGGCGAAGAGCAGTGCTCACTGCCCAGGGGACAGTGCTCTCAGACGGTGACTCCAGTACTGGGCCACATTGGCCCTGTGCTTGGCTGAATGGATCCGTCTTTGTATAGGCATCATCTCACACTTTTAGTGTTCATAGTCTTACACTCTGTACTATTCATTGATGTTATTTTGAAAATAAATGTACTTAGTGGAGGTTAGCTAAGTGCAGAGAAGGGCAGACTGTAACTATGCATTTTGATATCTTATCACCAAGTGGACACACTCAGATCAAGAACTAAAATATCATTGGTGCTGGAAGCTCCCTTCCCATTTCACCCACTTTCATAACTCATAAGTAATGCCAGAGGAACTCACTGGCTATTTCATCTCTTCCTTTTAAAAAAAGAGTAATTCATTTATTTTTTGGTGGGGGGCTACACATGACATGGAGTTTTTTAATTTTCTTCCACCAAGTGGGTCCCAGGGATTGAACTCAGGTCATCAGGCTTGACAGCAAGCCCCTTTATCTACTGAGCCATCTCAATGGCCCCTTCCTACCTCTTTATGATCTTCAGACAGGTAGAATCATAAAGAATGTCCCTTTTAGGTCTACCTTTTGTTCCTCATTTCTCTGTGGGATTACTGTAGATTTTTTTCCATGTTTATCGCAGTGTAATAATGAGTAGAATACTGTAATATATCACTTATTTTTTACTTTTAACTGGCCAACTGAGGTTTTGAGGACCCACAGACAGTGCTAGTGACACTTAGTCCTCATTCTCTCCTTCAAAAAAAGAAAAAAACAGAGGAAAACAAACAAAAAACCTTTTTTAAAAAAAGTTACAGCTGGGCAATTGTGGCACACACCTTTAATCCCAACACTTAGGAGGCAGAAGTTGCAAAATCTCTGATTTTGAGGCCAGCCTGGTCTATAAAATGGGTTCCAGGTTAGTCAAGGTTACACACAGAAACCGTGTCTCAAAAAACCAAAAGCAAATAAACAACAAAATGAAGAAAAGATTTGTGTAATTTTAAAGACTTTGCTTTTGTGTGTGTGTGTCTGCATGTGTTTACACAAATCACATTTATGCAGGGATAGGCAGAGGCCAGCAGAGGGCATTCCATTCCCGGGAACTAGACCTACAGGTATTGGTAACCCAGGCTCTCTGTAAGACCTGTCATTTTTTTGACTGCTAAGCCATGTCTCCAGCACCTTAAATTAGTCCCCTTCTGCATGTTGCTGTATAGTTATGCTGGCTTCTGTCTGGGGTGGAGATACTGGAGGCATGCCTCTATTCAGCTAGAACGAGGATTGCCAATTAATGCCTCCAATGACTTTACAACAGTGTGTTCTTTGAGTCATCTTTCAGCTACCATGTCAGGTTTTATGCCTTTAGCCTTTTAAGGCTATCAACTTAGTTGTGTTTGTATACATCACTGGAGGTTTGTATTCATGTGTATGTGTGTGTGTGTGTGTGTGTGTGTGTGTGTGTGTGTGTGTGTGTGTGTGTGCATGTATGTATGAGAGAGTATGTATATGCACATATGTGAATGTCTATGTGGAGACCAGAGATGAACATCCAGCATCTCCCTAGCTTGCTTCCCACTCTACATTTTAGGGCAGGGTCTCTGTAAACCCCCAGCTCACAGGTTCAGCTGCTCTAGCTCCGTGGATTCTCCTCTTTCTGCCTCCCTAGCACTGGAGTTACGGATGTATCCTGCCACACTTCGTTTTTCACATTGGTGCCAGGATCTGAACTCATGTCCCCATGATTGTACGTCAAGCTCTTTACCGACTGAGCCATCTTCCCGAGCCCCCATGACTCACGAGGTCTGGCACCTTTGCAAATAGCCATTACGCTGTGAATCTTTTGAGCCTGCATCTGTAGTGTGAGCTCTGAAGTGAAGAATCTTCTCTTCATTATCTGCCTCATGGTCCAGGGTGTGTCAGCAGGACCTCCTGGGACTGCAGCCTGTGGTTTGGTCCCAGGCAATGGATCCCTCTAACAGAGTACATGCCTTTTCTCATCACTTCCCATTCTACTGTCCTTGGATACCTGCCGTTTATACTCTGTTAACTCTCTACATTATGAACAAAGAGCATCCATAAAGATTTTTCTTGAATTGTACGTAAGTCAAACTCACCCTGTTCTGAGGTAAGTTCTACTCTCTCATGCAGACTACCAGCTTCTCTTTTCACTATGCTTCACTCTGTGTGTGCGTGTGTGTGTGTGTGTGTGTGTGTGTGTGTGTGTGTGTGTGTGTGTGCTGTATGTGTGCAAGTTCATACATCCACAGGTATGTATATGAAGGCTAAGGGGTCAATGTCAGGGCCTCTATCACTCTCTGCCTTATTTTCTGAGAAATGTTTTCCCCAGGGATCCACCCATCTTCTTCCAGATCACTGGGGTCAGGTTCACACTGCCACTCAAGGCTAACCAACTCAAGTCCTATGCTTACAAGGCACACACTTTACCCACTGAGCCACCCCCTATCCCCAAGTGATGCCTCTTGTGCTTATGATATTCTTATTGAACCAAGACTTCCCTGCCCTTGGACTGCCTCTGAAGGCCTACTCCAGTCTGGGTCTGCCTATGGTGTGATACAGGAGAGATACCATCATGGTTGCCTCCTTACAGCAGTGCTTGGAGGATGACCCACAGTAGCTCTTAGATCTCTAGTCAGAGGAAACAGGGTTACAAACTCCACAATTAGCTTGAAGTTATTAATGTTCAGCTCTTCCTATTGTGACCAAAAGAAAAATAAAAAGATCACTTTCCTGCCCCAAATCTATCACAGAATTAGCTGTGGCTTATGCCCAGTAATTTAACACCAAGCAAAATCATTACTTCTATTATCTAAATTATAGCCCTGCCATGATGGAAAGCTGAGTCTAAAAAATAAATTTCAAGTCTTTTGCTTTAAAATACTTTGACATGATAAGGAATTGAATGGGGAAGATTTCACTCCAAGGAATATTTTTCAAATGTGATTAGAGTGGAATACTAAGATCAGAGACGGGCTTTGTCTTCATTGCTTCCTACAGTGGTCTCTAGAAGTCTGGTGAACCCTTTGTGCCTCTGCTCTCATAGAAATCAGCCTTCTCCCCTGCACTCACTAAACTGTCATGTGTTGCTGTTTCCAGATTTTCCTGTAAAATCCAAACTACACAACCTACTGAGTTTTCAAATGAGAATCCAAATGAGGGCTTCAGAAGTGCATGGACACTGACTGGGGTGAGCTCTGTACCCAGAGCCTGGTGCCACATGCATGTGGGTCCCCTTGGTTGTAAAAGGACACTGACAAGAAGCTTACACTAGCACTAGGGAGCTAGTCTAGTTAGTAAAGTGCTTGGCACACAAGCATGAAGATGTGAGTTTGATCCCCAAGACACACACAAGAGCCAGCCATTGTGGCTGCATCTGTAGTCCCCATGCTGGGAAGGCAGAGGCAGGAGGATCACTGGGCTTGGCTGCCCACCCAGTCTAGTAGAATTGGTGAACTCTGCATTCAGTAAAAGACCTTATCTTAAAACAATAAAACGGAAGGTGATTGAGGAAGACATCCAATATTGACCTCTGTACTTACACACACACACACACACACACACACACACACACACACACACACACGTATACACACATACACACAGAAATAAAAACCTTGACTAGGATAAAATTCTTAGTTGGCTACTTCTGAAATTATTCACATACTTTTAAATGAAACTTAATTTTGTCTTCAGATTGAGAGCTTTTCATATTCCTCCCATCTTTTGATCACTATGCAATATATAATGGATATTTAAGTTAGTATCAGAGATTTTATTCCCAGATGTTATTTTGTTGGGCACTGATCAATCATTTATTCCCAAGTGTGTCCTTTTCTTATCAGATATGGTCTTTGAAGCTGTAGCATTGTAAGGAACATTTAGAAAGCTGTTCTGACAAAATTGTGGCTCTGGATATGAAATATAATGCACCCTTGCATTTTAATTTCCTTCTCATATAAAGATGAGTGTTTGAGCTCCTGAATGTATATTCATATGACCGTGGGGTTCCCATTGCCCTCCACATCAGAGGGAATTCACTACCAGGGTCCCTTCCTCTGATGATAGCCCATTCAATATTGACAGATACTAATGGCTGGCCACAAAGACACCATGCCACTGATCTGCATTGTGAAGAGAGGACATATACCTTTGCCTAAAGTTTGTGACACCTGTTTTTCTTTTAGTTGCTTCAACTACAAATTATTTTGATTATTTGTAAATTGATATTAAAAAGCATCTCTCTGCCTGGGAAGATGGCTCAGTGGTTACAGACACTTGCTGTTCAAACATAGGGCCTGAGTTCAGATTCCCAACACCCAGAAACAAAAGCAGGATGTACCTATATGTATACCTAGATCCATAGCATTGTGGGGTTGGAGACAAGGGGATTCATGTGAGTTGCTAGCAAATAGCCATCTCCAGGTTCAGTGGAAGACAGCCTCTCAAGCAATAAGGCAGAAAGTGACACAGCAGGACATCTGACACCCTCCTCTGACCACTGCATATATGTGCACAGACATATACCACACAAATACACTTACAGACAGACAGACAGACACACACACACACACACACACACACACACACACACACACACACACACACACACCTCTTAAAGTATAGCTTTTGATTTCTGTTTGAAAGAAGTTTAGCATACAGAAGTAATCCAAAATGAGTTAGACGTGAGTGGAAGAAAGAAAAGAAGGTTGATAAATGCAAATTCCTAGTTAGTCCAAGGCCTGAATCACTGCATAGCACATTCTGCATTGAGACGTCCTGGGCCCTAGCCACTTCTGTCTTTTGGGGCTCCTTCTTCAATTAAAATCAGTAAAAATTATATTTTAGGACTCTGTTGTTAGAAAGACAAATACCAGGTTTGAGGATGGCTCAGTGGTTAAAATGCTTACTGAGAAAGCATGAGGACCAATGTTCGTACCCAGGGACTCATGTAGGTGACAGGTAGGCATGGTAGCCTGCTTGTAATTCCAGCCTTGGACGGCAGGAGACAAGGGATTCTCATAGCAGGCTAGCTCATCAGATTAGGCATATGAGTGAGATCTGGTGAGCTCTGGGTTTGATTAAGACACCCTGCCTCATTCAGTAAGGTGGAAGTGCAATGGAGGATGATTGCTGATCTCTTTGGGCCTTAATATATGCAGGTGTGTGCACCCATACATTCACATGCTCGTATGTAAATAAATACACACATGTATGAAAATGAAGAAAGAAAACATAGACAAATATTACTATTGTTCACTGAAACATTTTGCAACATAAAAGCTTTTCTTTTTTTTTTTTTTGCTTTTGCTTAAGCTCCTAGAAGCATCTTCTTAGGTTTCTGAAGGTGTTATGAGTCCTTTGGCCTGTTCCTACTGCAAACTTTATCATCCCAGAACAGCAGTCAACCCATTACTCTGAGCCATTAGCCACGTTTATATCAGATTATCAGCATTTAGACTTCTCATTAGACCATGCAACAGGCTCTGCAGGAGCCCAATTCTGGACAGGCCAGTTTCCTTAGAAGAGAAGGATGGTAGAATGTAGCCCAGCAAAGGACCCTGGTCTGGTTATAAAGAGGTGGAGACGGAGCTACCACTAGGCATAGATGTTCTGGGCATGGGAAGAATAAAGAAGTGAAGCAGGTAGAGGAGGGTGATCACAAGAACTACAGCCAAACATCTGCATGAAACTGGGCCCATCAACATCTCCTTCCGGTTGAGGGAGGAGCCCTGAGGAAAGGCCCCTCCCAGCAATTGGGGGCCGTTAATGCTTGTTAGGGAAGGAGTGTCACTTCAGTGGTGGAGCCATAGGTAGGTTTCCTGAATAACTTCCCACCCACACTCAGACAAGGAACTGATGAAACCCAGTGACACACACACACACACACACACACACACACACACACACACACACACATACACACACACACACACGGAAGACTGGAAGTAGGAAGGGACATGCTGAGAAGAGTCCATGGGGAGGGATGTGGATGGCAGAAGGGAAGGGGAGAGAAATGGCTAAAGTTCATTGTGTAAATGTATGGACTTGTAAAATAATTAAATACACCAAAATCCTGGTCTGAGTCACCTCTAGCATCATGCACAGGTACAGACATACCAAGGATGACTTCAGTCTTAAAAGTCCATAGAAGAAATCACTTTTATTTAAACCAAATTATCTGAGATAAAATGCTTGAGATAAAATTTCCCCTTTGCCGCATGTCACTGGAGGAAAATTACCCTCCATGCAATTTCAGCTCTGAAAGAAAATGACTATTTTTGCCTCTCTGTTGTTTTCTTCCCCAGACTAGCTCTTCATTTAACCAACTTCATATGTTTTGCACGGGTGAACCTTTTAAAATCTAATGATTCAACGGAGACACACATGCGTGGCGCTCATTTTATTCATGAAAAGTTAAAGATCATATACCCCTTGTCAAGCATTCTCCTTTTTGTGGTTGCTTAAGTCATAGCAAAGGTTAGAGCTCAAAAGCGGGGTGGGGGGTGATGGAAGGTGATGGTTGTGATGTTTTAATTAATCTTTTAAGTAGTTTTAGTAAGATGTCATTGAGGAGTACCTGGTAAAGTGAAAGCTAAATTCATGGATAGGTAAATGTCATGGTCAAATACCATTGAAGATAGAAGTGTCATAGGATGAATATTTAATTTTTAAATCTATATCCTATAATAAAAACCTAACTTTATGTGTGGATGTGTGTTTACATGTGTGTGTCTGCATGTATGTATGCATATTTGTGGAGGTCAGAGGACAAATCTAGCTATTGTTCTTCTAGCACCATCTACTCCTCCACTCCCCCCTCCTGCTTGAGTCTCTCACAGGCCTGGAACTCATTAAGTAGGCTAGGCTGTCTGGCCAAGAGGTCTCAAGGGTTTACCTGCCTGAACCTCTGCATCACTGGGATTATAAAAAATCATCAATATGCTTGGTGGTGGTGGTGGCGGCGGCGGCAGCGGGGGCGGCGGGGGGCAGCGGGCGGAGGTGGTGGTGGTTTTGGTCCTGGTGGTGGTGTTTGTAGTGCATATGCATGTGAGTGTGCTCCTGTGTGAGCACTTATTCACGCACAGTTTGAGGCCAGAGCAGGGCATTCAAGCTTGCAGATCAACCACTGAGCCATCTCCCCTGCCCTATAAATTAGGTCTAATAAGGAGGCTTCTGTGAGCTGCATTCAGGTCCTCATGCTTGCACAGCCAATAGTTTGCTGACTTAGCTATCTCCACAACTTCTAACTAATTCTCTTTGCCTTAACATAAAAACAACAGAGATTATTTTTTATTAAGTTCTTTCTTCTCAGTATGGAGAATAAAGTTCAACACCAAGGCAATACTTTCCACAGATATGTAAAGGAACACAAAGGCAGACTGGGTAACTTAAGGCTGTCTAGAAGAAGCCTACCTTTGTGGTATCATCAGGTAAGGAGAATACATCAAATGGAAAGGAGCGATTCTGATGTCACTAACACATGGACCACAAGTGCCTTGACTACCACTAATGCAGCATCTGTCCTCTGCCATATGATGTAGTTTCCTTGCAGGCTGTGTTTATAAACCAAGAAAGGATCAGTGCAAAATCTATGCATGGTCAGAATTAAGAATCAAGATTACAATATTCCCCATACTTGAAAAACAAAGCTTTGACTTAACCTGAAGTGAGCTACTTTGGGGGCGGTGGTAATGAGATCCACAGAGAAGCCCAGCCCCCAGAGCAGTAAGAGAAAGAGTCCAGAAGTTGACCAGACCACTGTTGGATGGAATGGCTTGAGGAGGAGCCACTCTTCAGTCAACACAGCCAGCATAACAGAAAAACTAGTTTTGTCTTTTCAACATCTTCTGTTAGGGCTGGATGCCATGTTCTCACTGTCTTCTTCCTCAAAGTTAGAATTACAGAGGTGCTTTTTGCATTTTTTCCATTCTAGATAGATAAGATGGGTTGTTTAAGTTGTTTATCAGTTATATATGTTAAATAGAGACTTATTTCCTAAACAAGCACTAAGAGAAATTCACACTGGTCTTATTTATGTCTGTGATATGGTTTTGAGGAATTTCCAGGGATTCTTATTTCCCCAGATTTCTCCTGAATTAGGCATACTTCAGTATTCTATCACTACTTTTGACAAAATGCCCCAAATTTGAATGTTGTAGTAGAAAGTGTTCTGAACACCAAATATTGGATTAAATTTGAGATTTTTCAGAATTCCAAATAAAAATACAACCCCAGTTTAGCTCCTTTGAAAAAAAAAAACTCCAAAAAAATCTACAAAGCTTATCTTATTTTCTACACTTTGATGTACAAATAGAGTAAATGCTATATCACTTTATAATATATTTCATTGGACAGTCATATTGTTTTGCTTCTCTCTCTCTCTCTCACTCTCTCTCTCTTTCTCTCATATTTGACACATCACCATGTAGCCTACACAGGTATCAAATCCATTGGAATCCCCCAGCCGCAGACTTTGGAGCTCTGGGATTACAGGTGTGAGTCACCACACCTGGCCAGGTCATGTTTGTCTTTAACTAAAGAAGACCCTACTTACCAGCATCCTCTCCTTCCTTTTTCCTGGATGTTCCTCCCAGACAAACAGACTCTGCCATCAGTTGCCTGCTAACTGGTCCTCCGAAGTGTGGTGAAGGCTTTGGCATCACTAGCTGCTCTTTGGTGGTATTTTTTTTTTTTTTGACAAGTTAGAAAAGAAACAGCAGTTTAACCATTCCCCCCAAATAAGTAATGACATGAAGCCAATTTTTAAGAAGTTGATTAAGTACCTACCAGGATGTGTTTATTTGGGGACTAGGTTAGGGAACAAGCTGTGGTGTGTGTGTGTGTGCATGTGCGTGTGCGTGTGCGCGCGCGCGCGCGCGCGCGCGTGTGTGTGTGTGTGTGTGTGTGTGTGTGTGTGCTTTCTTCAACTTAGAACTCTTCCTGGCTGACTGCCATCTTCATGCCAGTTTCCATGGCAACTTGCGTAAGGACAAAGTAACAGAAATGTGAGCATGCTGCCTGCCCGCAAACAAAGCTGCCATGGCCCTGGCACAGGCCTGACCAGACAGACTCCCAGAACACTCCACATTCCACAAGTTCTTCTGGCTACTGCAGCTGGCTGGGCCTGAAGGTGTAGCCTCTTGGGAGTCCTGCCAGACAGTTGAAGATGATCTGCTGACTGGTGCAGGTCCACACCCTGGACCACAGATGCACTAACATCCCTGTAGCCCCTTCCCTTCCTGTGCACTTATGTAATTTCAGTATTTTATATCTAACATTTATTTTTGAGTGCAACTTTGCTGGATAGAACATGTTGGAAAATTAGTTGGAATGTGATTTAAGTTCCTTGAAAATTCTTGTATAAAATGTTGACAAGTAAGATTTCAGTATTTTCTTCCACCCTTCTTTCATGAAAAGAATGTGTTTGTTTCTAACAAGCTGTCATAGAGTCATGCAAGCTTCCTTAAAGATTAATACAAGCATTCATCTAAATATGTATGTGTAGACACACAATAAAGTATGTTAATAGTTTCCTGGCAAGGCTGGGGATAGGGCTTAGTGGTAGAGTGCTTGCCAATCATGATATCTGAAGCTTGATCCCCAGCACTGCATGAATAAACCAACTAATATTGACATTTGGTAGCATCTATACTGCCTGTCAGTGCTGGGACCTGATACTGGTCTCCAGTGGGCTCAGTCTAGGATGCCCAACGCAACAGCTGTCGTCACAAGTTTTGTTGGCTCCAAATGTCAGCAGAACGTCAAAACTGAGAAAATCTGATAACATGTACATACATAGTATATGTGTGCTGAGCCTGAGTATACATGCCAATTTTAAAATACAGATGATGGTGTGTAAACCTCAAACAGGCATCAATTATACCACAGTTCTTTCTATCTAAATTGTGTTTCCTCCATCCGCTCAGCCTGGGCTCCAGAGCATAAGCAGTGATTGGGCTTTACCGCTCTAACTTACCTATCCAGTGGACTCTGCTCTTAGAAGTACAATTTTCTAAAGATTTTATTTTTTGTTTTTAGTTATGTCTCTGTGTTGGTATGTAGACAGGCAGGCCAAGCTTAGAACACAGTGAGTTCTAAGTCATCGAAAGCCACAGAACAAGACTGTCTCAGAAACAAACAAAATATCACAGCCAAAGCCAAAGCGCTCTCCACAACTCACTAATGCCACAGCACTCAAGCTCATCTGTTCAGAAATAGTTTGGGTGTCAGAGAACTCACTGATGCGTCTGAAGGGGATGGCGTAACCGAATCAGTGAGGCCACTTGAGTTTACATGGCAGGGTCCCATAGTGTTCTGTGATAAATTAGAAACATAAGAAATATTAATAATAAAAACTCCACCACAGATAATGTGAGACACATGTTTCACTAATGTTTTAATTACCTGAAGTAGCTGTTGATCCAGGCCAGGGTGGACTCCTGTAGATCTGTGTGTAAAGAAGCCACTTCTGTGTTTTGTTACAGTATTCAGTTTGCCTTGTCTTATGGTTCAGGTCCTTTGTGATTTTGTAGTGCTTCTTTGTTTTATGACAGATTCCTGCTGTGTGGCCCTGGCTGGCCTGGAATCTGTGCTGTTTCTGCCTCACTCTCCCAAGTGCTGGGATGACAGAAACAACTTGGATCTTACATGTCCTAAAGGCCTATATGCTAAAATATCGGTTGACAGTCTGTGGAGCTATTCGGAAGTGATGGAACCTTTGGGATGTAGAGGCTAGCAAAGGGATCAAGACTGTGCCCTTGAAGGGAATACTGGCAACTCAGACCCCCTCTCTCCTCTCTCTCTGCTTGCTTCCTGGCTGACATGAGGGAGAAACTTTATATCAACTTGTGGTCCCCACCTCACCGGCCCCAGAACACTAGAACCCGGCTACCATAGACGTACTGTGAGCCCAAACCAGTCATTTACCCGTAGATGTTGGTTGTCTCAGTATTTCATCGCAGTGACAGAATGCTGACTAACAGGTACTCCTATTGCTGTGGTAATATATGGATTTGGTGCAACATACGGAGTCTTCATTTGGAAATGAACGAGTTTTGAGCACCATGTATATCAAACAAGATGTGACACAACATGTTGTAACCAATCACTCCCAAATCCCTGTCCGCTGAGACAATAGGACACTGTCCATTGTTATATCAAATGATTAACTCACATAGCATTTCTCTCACTTGTGTGTCAGGTACAATCCCTTAACCCCCCTTGTACCCCAGGAGAAAGGGGATACAAAGTGAACAAGTGTATAAGAGTTCCGATGACAGGGACTTGAGAGGTCTGTTAATGACCACCACACAAGGAAACTTCTGGTCTCACTGTGAGGCACATGGCTTTGTTGTTATGACCACTGTGAGCTTTGTCTTTGGCACAGGCATTGAAATTGACTTAAAGGAGCAAAAGGAATGCTTCCCGTGACTTCACATAGACTCCCAGTCCTCCTCCTTAGGTGTGGTATGATCACATATACATTGTTTAATCACTTTTAAATGAAACAATATTGCTCACCTCATGGGTTGTAATGAAGATAATATTGGGTGACTTTCATTAAAGCACTTCACATATTACTTTTAGAGACAGACGTGAATGTATTTATTATTAAGCTATTATGGTGTCAGCTCAGTTTACAAAAATAATCTTATTTTGGTTTGGAAAGGTCTAAATAATATTGGAGTTAATTTAGGTGGAAATCAGCTGTTGAACCAAGTAGGTCTTTAAATATCTTCAGGACCTACCTAATGCATCTTGAATTATTCTTTATTAATTCAGGATGGATGTGAGGGTATGAATTACCTATTTTTCCTCTGAGTGAAAATACTTCTGGTCCTTCGTACATGCTCCTGTTAATGCATTTTCTGGTGCCACGGGGGTGTTTATGATTCTAGATTACTCTATAATATTGTTTCTGGGAATTTAAAATTGTGATGCAGTGAGTCTTACTTCAGATCTTGTTAAGTTTTAGCTGACTGGGATAATTGCGTGCCTGTGATGTATTTTTCTGTTTCAGGGTGTATTGTATAGGTTAATTCTTTAAGTGAGGTTTTTTAATAGACGTAAACCAAACCTGATCAATATGTCAGAAGGCTGTTTGTGCAAACAGCAAATGTTATTGGTGCATTTATTTACAACAGGAGAAAGCCCTCCTGCTGGTAGGACAGTGTCAGTGACTCAGTCCCAGAGCAGGCATGTCACTCAGCCTCCTTCCCGTCCTGCTGTGTAGTGAGTAGTTTGATTATGTCAGTGAATCAGAATTTCATTTCCCTGCTCTTTTTTTCCTGGCCTCTGGACCCACACTGGACCCACACGAGGAATTCGGAAACTGGTGTGTTGTAGGTTCTTGGGCTTAATTTCCAACTGGATTGTCACCATCGTACTTGTTAATGACATAAAGTAGACCAGTGCAAGTTTACCGCTGTCTTTTCCCCATCACTGGATCCCTGCCTTCTGCCTGCCTCACGACTCTTCCCTGAGATGTGCAAGCCCGTTCCACCTTCTAAAATCTGGGCTGGCTGGGAGGTGTGCTTGCCTTAGTATGGCTGACATACTGGATGGTATGTCAGTTCAGATCTGGGCCTCAGGAGGCTTTACTTATTGTGTTTCCTCTCCAGGAACTGTCATACACAGAAATTAAACTAGTCTTTGCAGGAAGAGATACCCCCTGGAAAAGAGCCAGGTGGTCTCAGCCAAGGCTATCCCCACACATGCAGAACCACAGACCTGAGGTAACTGCACATCCAGGTTGAGCACTGGGCACTCAGATTTAAGCACAAGTGGCATATGTTAGATCACCAGGCTTTGAAATGTTTGGTGATGCTGCAACTGTTAGGGATAGCGTCGGCAAACTCAATCTTTGGATGGCCAACAAACTAAGAGAGTGTGAAGGTCTGGGTTCAAACCTGCACAACTCATGTAAAACCCAAACACAACAGGGGGCACCAACCTTTATTCTAGTTCTGTGGTGAGATGAGAAGCAGAGGTAGGAGAACCCCTGGAAACACTGAGGCCAGCTAGCCTGGTGCATCCAGCAGGGAACAGTGAAAGGCACTGTCTCAGAAGTGGGGACAGACACCTGAGATTGTCCTTTGGTCTCTAGGTGGATGCCATCGCAAAAGCACATGCTCACTTACACACAAGATGCACACACATCCAAAACACACACTCACACATGCATAAAGACACAAAACATACACATTTACACACATGTGTACACACACGCATGCACACACACACACACACACACATACACACACTTCTGTCATTTCTCTGATATTTAAGTTGATGCACTCTGACTTTAAAACTGTTAAAGATGGTGGATGGATAAGGCTGGGCTTCTGCCTCTGCCACTCAGAGCTCATTCCTCTTCCTAAGTTAGGGGTGATACATCGAAGAGCCTAACAAAACCTTTCCAGACTTTCAAGGTCATTTGTCCCCATCTTGGGGTTGCTTTTGATCACACTCCACTCCTGCCTAATATTTCTGTCGGTCCTAAAATTATTCGAGGTTTTTTTAACTGCAGCCACAGTATCTGAGCCTCTGACCCAAGTGACATTGAATATCATGACCTGATGGTACCTATTAGAAAAGAAAATTACCCTTTGTATATTTTGTTTGCTTACTGACCATTCCTTCCTTGTGTCTCTAGTTCTTGCTTGGTAAAGTGGCCTAAACAGCAGCCAGATCTCCCTTACACACCCCCAGCTCCTGCCCATATGGAAACAGTGTTTTACCTTTAATTAGCAGCAGTTTTAAAGATTTTGTCACCAAATGCATGCTAAATGTATGAACATACCCTGTTCTCTACTTCTACAAACTTTATCTTATCAGAAGTTGATATTTGAGATGAAGAGAGACCAGTGGGAGGAGTGGGGAATTCTGGTCTACATACTGCTCTTCATAATTGAGAAGATTATTTGCTGACATCCGGGACTGTTTTACTCCTGGTTCTAGGGCACAAGAGTGAGAGCAAATGCAATCGTTCAGCACAGTGTTCGGTTTTCTCCCTTTCACATTCTGCCAAGCACCCTGTTTGCTTTCTGAAAATTGGTTTTTCACGGTGAAGAACACCATCAAAGCAACTCCAGAGATGCTCTGAACTATTTTCTCCATACAACATTTGGTCAGTGTAGAGCCCAGCTGTTGACAGACGTGAGTTACAAGGGGAAGGCTCTGCTGTGATGTTTACTCTCCTGCATGCACTCTGTGATCCAGCATCAGGGAGATGCTGTGACTCTGCACTCCGATGACAAACAATAACGTCTAAGCTGCCGCACCTGGAAGCTGACTACGTGCTTTTCCTACACACACCATTTCTCCCTTTGGACTTCATTTTCACCTGCCACCAATCTGCCTCCTCACTGCCTACACTGGAGTCCATCTGGAGTTCCTTTGTGTCTACTGTGTGGGTTTCCCCTCCCACCAAATCAAGCCAAGTTAGCGTCACCAGAAACCTTCCCAGTCACCAGCTGCCACCTTCCTGCAAATTTTGAGATGTACACTGAATTCGTAAGTCCCTTGAAATGAGTCATGCTACCTCAGAGGCTTTAGGCTGTGCTCTGCTTTGTTAGCTATACATGTTGATTTGACTTGTGAGCTTGTGTGCAGTCATGTTCTGTGAGGTACACTGTGGTTGACTGTAAGTAAGATCTAAATGTCTAACAGGAATGGTGTGTCGGAGTGGTGAAGGACCTGGGACTTTAAGGCCAGTGCACTGGTGCCAGTCATGACTCTGCTGTTTACCGAGTTTGCATTCTTAGTCAGTCAGTTACCTTCATTCTCCATGTCTTTTTTAAAAATAGTGGTCTAGCTTGAATCCCCTCTAGAGGTATTTCTTGAGAGGATTCACTGAAGGTCACCCTAACAGTGTGCTTTTTAGATTTAGAACGCTCAGAGAGCTCCATATATATATATTTTTAATCTGATGGATATGTTGAACAAATGTCAATGTTAAGTCACAGCTAGTAAGAGTATGGTTTATGCGGTGTGAGGGAGTTCAGGAACTTGAGGCAACTGGTTACACAGCTTCCACAGTAAGCAAAGAGAGGGGCATGCTGGTACTCAGCTTGTTCTTTCCTTTTCTTCTGCAATTAGAGACCCCAGTCCATGGAACAGTACCACCTATATCGGGGGTGGCTGCTGTTTATTTAAAATAACGTGGGCTGAAGTTGGTTACTCCGTAACCATCGTACTCTCCAAACATGGCATTGCAGCAGTTTTAATCTAAGTGTGGTAAAGGTGTCCTGACATCCCCTGGCCTGAAATTAGTTCCTACATTCATATCTGTAGGAAGGGGTGGTGGTATAGCCTTTTCAGGGTCATTGTCCCTTGCCTGGCTTCCACTGACCACTGTGGGCTTTCCAGGGATAAGTGTTGGTGCTCTATCTGAAAGCTGCCATTTAGAAAAACCAAGGGGATGTGCTCCTCTGAATGTTGCATGGGTGGTCTTGATGGAATTGCCTTCTCTGAAGCCCTCCACTTTCTTCCTTACAACAGCTGCAGACCCAAAGACTGCCACTTTTAGTTAGTTGTTGCATTTTCTTCTAGGCCTTCCATCATTTACGTTTCTCATTGTTCTGATCAAACAGATGCCGAGAGGAGCTGAAGGAAGGAAGGACTTATTTGGGCTGTCATGGGAAAGTACAGTCAGTCACGGAGAAGTCAGGGCAGCAAGAGTGGGAGGCACTTGGACACACTGATTTCAGTCGGGAAGCAGAGAGAGAAATACACGTGATCATCTTGCTTTGTCCTTTCATGTAGAGACCCCAGCCCGTGGAGCAGTACCACCTACACTTAGGACGGGTCTTCCCATCACAGACATGCTCATAGGTTTGTCTCCTAGACGATTCTAGATCCTTTCATGTTGACAATTAATATTAGCAACAATGGACCTGTATTTTCACTACCTAGCTACTTGTCCCCTTACCTCACTCATCTCTGTCATCAGCTGATGACAGCAACCTTCTGGTGAAATCTTCTCTTGCCCCAGCACCTTCTCACCTGGATTCAGACATCAACACGGGAGGGAGTTGGCAGGTGAGGGAGTTAGCAGGTGTGGGGAAACTTGTTGGTCTTTTTTACCAAAGGCATGTTTTGCATATTTAAGGGAATCAATTAAAGTCATGCAAGAAGATGCTCTGTATGTGTTAGTTAATACCACATCACCACCACAAAAACCTGACAGAAACAGTCAAAGAAGGTTTTGTGTTGCTCATGGTTCCATCCATCATGGTGAGAGGACATGGCAGAGCCGAACAGTTGATATCATGGCTTCCAGAAACAGAGAAAGAAATTACAAGAAGGGGCTAGGGCAGAATAGTCTCTTCAAAGACCCACCCTCTGTGACCTGCTTCTCCAGCCAGGACCCATATTCTAAACTTTACCATCTCCCATTAATTTATTCAATTTTAAATTTAATTATTTATTCATTGAGAATTTCATATGTGTATACATACATTATGGTCACATCCACCCCAATTTCCTTCCTCCAACCCTTTTGGATACCCTCCTAACACATCACCCTTCTACATTCATGCCTTCTTCGTTTATTTTAATAACCCACCAGGTCCAATTAGTGTTGCCCATGTACGCATGGGTATGGACCTGTCCACTGGAGTTTATCAGGGGCCACACCCCCAAGAAGAATGGCTTGCCTTCTCCCAATAACTTCTCATTTAGGGCTGAGCCTCATGGGCTCCTCCCTCACCCATGGTTATTCACATTCTTAATCTCCCCATGGATTAAATCATTGAATGGTATAGAGAGCCCTTGTGATGTATGTCTTTAGAAAGGTTCTCCCAGACATATACACAGGTTCCTACTGATCTCCTAGACAGATCTCAATCCACTCAACTTGACAAGATTAACCATCACAAAGCCTTTGTTTATCTCAAGGTGGTAAGAAGAAAATAGCTTATTTTTATGCATTTGTTTATTCTTGTGTGTAACCATCCTCAAACACATTAATATGTATTTGAGGAAGAGAGGGAAATATTAGTTAATTATATATTAGGCAGACAAAAACTAGCTATGTATATGGATTTTTCATAATCTGTAATAAATTCAATTAGGAAGTTATAGAAATAATTAAATGTGTAATATTTCCTTCATTACCCACATTTATCATAAGCAATGCCCTGTGAAGAGCCATCTTTCTTATAAGGGTGAAGAAGCATTTTCTGTTTCCAAGAAAAACTGAGCCCCATGGAGGCTGCACGGGCTTATGGAGGGAAACCTTCTTATGGGGTCTGAGCACAGGATGGTTCATGTTGGCTGTGTCCCTCACACAAAACCCAAGCAGCATTCATGTTTTCCTACCTTCATCAGAACTGAAAGTATGGAACAGGAGGGATGTCCTGTGCCTGAGCTCCAGGGCAGAGAGGTAGCTTATCCCTCCTGGATGATGTTCCTCCTAATAGTAGGGCAGAGAGTTTCCTGTTTCTTCCAGTCATGTTCAGTGCCAAGCATTTTGAAAATGTGTTTTTACGTTGTCCAGTTGAGACCTTATTTCTGGAAAAGCTTTTATAAGACTTCCTTAGATTTACTTACCAATAGCTCTGTTTCCAGATAGGATATTTTTTCCATTTTATTTAGTGTGTGTGTGTGTGTGTGTGTGCGTGTGCATGTGTGTGTGTGTGTGTGTGTGTGTGTGTTTTGCAGCATGCATGTGGAAGTCAGACAACAACTTTCAAGGGTCAGTTCTCTTCTTCTACCATGTGGGTCCTAAGGTTAAACTTGGGTTATTGGGCTTGGCAGAAAGTGCCTTCATCCTCACCTGTCCAACTTTTGGTGGTGTTTGTGGATTTATTCATTTATGTATTTTGATGCAGGGTCTCACTATGTAGTCTAGACTCACCTCTAATTCGTGATCCTTCTGCCTCAACCTCCTAAGCCATAGAATTGCAGGCATGAGCCTCCATCCCTGATTCTATGGAGCATTTTGTTAAGGCATGCTGGAAGAACAGAGTCTCAGAAAATGATGGTTGCCAACAGCTAGCATTGAAAAGTGAGTTTTCCATCTGACCAAGTGTCATACCCTGCTGATGGGAATTACAGGCCTATTGAGAAAAATCACTATAGGCTGATTAGCTTCCTAGGTATTTGGGGATTTCTTTTGTTCCTTTTAATGTTTTTATTGGCACATATTCATTACATGCTATAATGAGTTTCATGTGATACTTTCATACATGGGTATCATATATTTTGATTATATTCGTTGTCTACTACCCTCACTGCTCCACGCTGCTATTGATTCTCTTTTCCAACTAGTCTCCATCTAAATATCTCAATGACCCAGTGAATGTCTATTCAGGTGACTTACAGGATCAGGGACACCTTACGAGCAGCTACACCACCAAAGACAATATGTCTCCCTTCCCTAGCAATCATTGGCTGCCTAGAGAGCCAGAGAGGGAGGAGCTTTCCCCTAGATATTTTTGCCTGAGCATCTTCTGCTTCCATATGAGTTTGGAAATTTTGAAATTACTACTTTGGAAAGTAAAGAGTGAGAGTTGAGTGTTTATCTTCTTGTCCGACTGTGGGACCAAGCCAAACTGTCCTTGTTGAGTATTTAATGTATTCTCAGGAACATAGCCATTGTCCTTCCTTACCTGCAATGTCAAGTTGACCATCATGCTGGGTTTACTGAGAAAGAAGAGGAAGGAACATCCAGGAAACTGAGCCAGCACATTTACTTTGCTCCAGAGAAGTTAGAAGACGCAAACCTAGAAGCTGGAAGGAGGCACGTAAGGAGAAAGAAATAAACTCTAGTAAACTCAGTGTGTATTTGATTGTAAAAACATATGGAACTAATCCTAGACCCATTTGCGCCAGATACACGAGGGGGGCGTTTGTATATTAGGGAGATTTGTGTGCTATTTTCCACCCCTGTCCAGTGCGTTTCAATCTGTGAAGGAGAACAGCAAGCTACTTTGTCGAGGCCCATCTCTCAACATAATGGGCTGGGAGGGAAAGTTATTAGAGCAGTGACTTGGAGAATCCTGCCTCCTAAGGCAGAAGATGGCATGGGGTGCTTAGGGAAATGATGCTTTTCTTCTAAAGAAAATCAGGTCGGATTGGAGGTAGCTGCATTTCAGTGGTTGGTGTCACATTGGAATTATGTTTTACACAGACACCCTCAAGTTTACTAACAAGCAAGACAGGCTTACACCAAAGTGCTTTCTCTTCAGAACACACTCTGGGTTTTCAGGTTCTCCACTTCACAATGATGCTTTCTGCAGTACAGAAAGGCCACAGAAGGGTCACATCTCTGCCTCCCTCTGTTCTGAGTCATAAGCTCATTAAAGGGAACCAGCTGCTATAGTTTTTAAATTTTTGTCTCAGAATGTAAAACCTATCTTAGTTAAAAGTGCATGTGTTCTTTGATTCTTTGCTTTGTGTGTGTGTGCATATGTGGGGTGTGTATGTTCATGTGCATGAAAATACATGTGTATGTACATGGACCTCTGTGTATGTGTGTGTATTCATGGTGTGTGTGTGTGTGTGTGTGTGTGTGTGTGTGTGTGTGTGTGTACATGAACCTGTGTGTGCTCATGCACACATGTGCATGTAGACCCCAGAGAGCAAGTTCTCATATTGTTCCTCACAGGTCATACATACCATCCACCTTAGGTTTTTTTTGTTTTGTTTTGTTTTATGCGTCTTTCTTTCTTCCTCTCTCTCTCTCTCTCTCTCTCTCTCTCTCTCTCTCTCTCTCTCTCTCTCTGTCTTTCTTTTTTTCCTGAGACAACTTCTCAGTAAAATATAACTCTAGATTTGAGTAGGTTGGCTGGCCAGTAAGCCCCAGGGATGATCTGTGTCTGCCTCTTCAGTGCTGGGATTACAAGCCTGTGCTGTAGTGTTTATATTGCTGGGTGGATTTTGGGGACTGGACTTGGGTCCTTCTGCTTGTAAGACAAACATTTTCCTGACCCCAGCCCTTGCTCATCTCTCTTAAAGTACATGATTAAATAATAACGCTGCAACATGGTGTTTGTTTTAGGGCACAGGAATGATTTTGTTTTGGTCATTGTTGTTGTTATTATTATATGTAAATGTGCTAAACATTTTCATATTTACTGATTCACCTAATATTCTGCCTTAGGTGTCTATGAGGTACTAGACATCTGTAGGCAAACCACAGCTACTCACAAAATCAGTGAACTTCTGTGTATCTTAGCAACATTATGAAACAGCAGAATAGATAGATGGACTAGATGTGGTACATCCCATAGCAATAGATGAGAAAATGACATTTCACTTAGAAATGTGAAAACTCAGAATCAGAAAAGTAGGTCATGGTGGAATCGGGGGATTCCAGAAGTCATGCTGATTTATCACATCAGCTATACAATTGGTCAATGAAAAAGACACATACACAGCATGAACGTAAGTGATGGGTTATTGGAGTAATGCTTCTGAGGGACCATATTTCCTCATCTTCACAGGCTTGTGTAGCTCCTGCACACTGACTCTAGGTCTGGGCATGTGACCTTCTTTGAGGTGGAGGCTGACAATGAAAGAGGGTACCAGTGCAGCCTCACTATGTCAGTTCTGGGTGACTCCTCCTCCTCTTCCATGAGAAAGTTTAAATTTTTTAAGTGGTATGAACTGTGTCCTCCTCTGGAAGTTTGATTATGTGTATTTTAGAAGTCAACTCTTAGAAAAAAAATAAATCCTTATTCAGCTTTAAAATGCTAGGCCATATGTTCACCATGTGCTACATGAAGCTCAAGGCACTTGGTAGAACTGACACTCCACAACACATTGCTTTTCTTCCTTAGACACCATAAATCCACTGGACCTCAGAGAACTACCATTTGTTGACATGAATTCAATGCACTCCCAACCTGCGCAGTTAGAATGTTTTGATTTCTTCACCAGTGTTGATTCTTTTGCCAAGTTTTGCAGAACATACTTTTGGCCTTGGCAAAGTCCTTTATGGTCACTATTCCATTCCTTCCAATTCCCAGAGAGCAGCATTTGCTGTTTCTCTTTGTGCTCCTGGGAGTGACGCACACAGAATTAATAGATGACAGCAATAGATTGTCTCCCTGAGACATTCTAACTTGGGTGGTACCAAGGGCTTCTGAAAGTTGGATGCTATATCTAACTGCTTCATTCTTGGCTTGTTTTGTTTAAAATTGTATTTGTTCACTTGTAGCAAGGGTACATAAGTAGATGGAAGTTCTAAAGTTATACAGGAAAGTATGAAATGCTTTCCTGTTTACTGTTACCATGGCTATTCCGCTGATTGAAATACTGGGTCCATAATGGAAATCCCACTGTTCAATTCAGGAATAAAAAGATTTTTAAAATGGAGAACACAAATGGAAGAAAATGTTAGGGTACAAACTTATGATGCTGACGCCCCAGAGTCAAGTTACCCATTGACAAGTGAAGAAATGATAGAGGTTGGTATGGGCTTTGGAAATAGAGAGTTCTCAATTTTGTCAGAAAAGTTAACTGAGAGTATGGGGATGGTTTTATGTATTTTTGAAACTTTATTCTCCCATTTAATCAACATGCTCATCAGTTTATGGTCAGCTTGATACCACCTAGAGTCACCTAGGATGGGGGAATCTCAGTAGAAGATTGCTTTCAGGAGAGTGGCCTGTGACTATGTTGGTGAGACAGTATCTGCATTGGTAATTAATGTAAGAGGGTCCAGCTCACTGTGGGTGGCACCAACTCTAGGCAAGTCAGCCTGGGCTGTATAAATGAGGCGGCTGAGCATGAGCCAGGGAGGCAGCCAGTAAGCAGCATTCCTCCATGGTTTCTACCTCAGTTCCTGTTTGAGTTCCTGCCATGACTTCCCTCAAGGATAGACTGTGAGCTGGAAGGGCACATTGAGATAAACCTTTTCCTCCCCATACTGCTTTTTGTCAGAGAGTTTTATCACAACTAGAAAGTAAACTAGAACAATCAGTATCTAGTACTGAATTTGCATCACGTGTCTAGGTCCCATGGAAACAAAACAACACAAAATGATGAAATAAACACAACAGTCCATCTTATGCAGACCTTACTGAGCATGCCCAAGTCACACAGCCCCTCAATGACAGAGCTGAGGTTTAAACATGGGCAGTTTTACCTTGGATGGTTAGTGTTGATTATCACTTTGACTGGATCTGTAAACACCTAGAAGACAAACCTTTGGACACACCTAAGAGATTGTCTTGAATAGGTTAACTGATGTGGGAGGGGCCACCCTAAAGGAAGGTGGTACTGTTTCCTGTGATTGGATCTGGGACTGCATAACAAAGAGGAAGTTAGTTGGCTGTTTGGATTCTCTACATTTTAGTTGTACGACTAGCTTTTAACAGCTGAATCATCTCTTCCGCCCTGGATGTCCTGTTCTGATCAGTCAGCCTTGGGGAGAAAGGAAGAGAGAGAGAGAGAGAGAGAGAGAGAGAGAGAGAGAGAGAGAGAGAGAGAGAGAGAGAGAGAGAGAGAAGGGGCTGGAGAGTGAAAATGAAATGAACATTGGTCCCCATTTCAAATCTCTGGTTGGAAAGCAGATGATTGGATGAGTGTGGAAACAGTACCTTTAGTAGTTGAGAATCCAAGCCTTACAGTGGGAAAGGGTGACTGGTGCTGGCACTAGTGAGAAGTCAGTGGGAATGAGAAATCAATGATGAGAAAAGCCATGGATATTACTTGGGCATCTGTGTGGTCCAGATGCTGAGATGGGTGGCAGACCTTGAGGACTCCAGAGAGGCTTTGACTGTTTCTTGTACCTAGAGTTTTCCTGCCTGGCCCACAGTCAGGACAAATCTCTGCCACCCGCCAGTCCCACAGCTGCTCAGACCCAACCAAGGAAACATAGAGACTTATATTGGTTACAAACTGTATGGCCATGGCAGGCTTCTTGCTAACTGTTCTTACAGCTTAAATTAATCCATTTCTATAAATCTATGCCTTGCCACGTGGCTCGTGGCTTACCAGCATCTTCACATGCTGCTTGTCATGGCAGCGACTGGCAGTGTCTCTCTCAGCCTTCCACTTCCCAGAATTCTCCTCTCTCCTTGTCCCGCCTATACTTCCTGCCTGGCCACTGGCCAATCAGTGTTTTATTTATACAGAATGATATCCACAGCACTTCCCTTTTCTTTTTCTTTTTTCAAAAAGGAAGGTTTTAACCTTAACATAGTAAAATTACATATAATTTGGGAATTTGGGCATAGCTTCTCTTACTACTTCCTGCTGGAGGGGGGCGCTGTATCTTATGGGGACACAAAGAAAATTTTAGGATTATGGAGTAGTCCATGAGGCTGTATTGTCTGAGCCAGTTGCCTTTAAACCATTCTGGATGTTGGATTACCTGGACCATGGTGTCATCGGAGACCTTTCAGGTGGTCTTGGCTGGTCAAACCTGATGTATCTGAATCTGGAACAAATCCATAGCCTCTGGCTTTCTGTGGAAACAAAAGCAGAGCCTCCTTTCCAAAGCAACATATCCTTACATCCAAATTTTGAAGTCAAGGTACCTTTAAAATATACATTTTGGCATAACTCAACAGCTTTTGCAAGCAAAAGTTTTTCTTCAGTTATGAATATCAAAGGGTACATAATCCAGATTCTCTGTGTGGTAGCCATCTTTACATGGCTTATTTTTTATATTACCTTGAACCTATTGCTTTAAACTGCAGCCTTCTAAGACTGAAAGGGTGTTATGGCTGCTGGCTCCGCCCACCTCAGCTTCCCAACATGGTGGTGGTACGTTTTCTGCCAGCTCTGGGAGCCATGAACTCTCAGAAATAGTGGATCTATGCTTCTATCAAAGCAGCATGTAGCCCAGAAACCTCTTTTTTTGTTTTGTACTAGCAAAGGCTAAATCCACCAGGCAGCTTAATGTGCCAGTTGCAGAGGCCTCATTCCCGCCATACTGCAGGTCAAGCACGCACGCCAGGAACCCCGCCATAGTAGCTCAAACACGCAGGCTGTTGCTAACTTGAGAGAGACAACTAGGAACTGTTTTTGCCTCCATTTTAGAATCTTTTTTCTCAGGTTTTAGGTGGAAACTGTTGCCAACACGTTGGGCGCCATTTGTAGCTAGAGTTTTCCTGCCTGGCCCACAGTCAGGACAAATCTCTGCCACCCGCCAGTCCCACAACTGCTCAGACCCAACCAAGTAAACACAGAGACTTATATTGCTTACAAACTGTATGGCCGTGGCAGGCTTCTTGCTAACTGTTCTTACAGCTTAAATTAATCCATTTCTATAAATCTATACCTTGCCACATTGCTCGTGGCTTACCGGCATCTTCACATGCTGCTTGTCATGGCAGGGGCTGGCAGTGTCTCTCTCAGCCTTCCGCTTCCCAGAATTCTCCTCTCTCCTTGTCCCACCTATACTTCCTGCCTGGCCACTGGCCAGTCAGTGTTTTATTTATACAGAATGATATCCACAGCAGTTTCTGGTGGTTTGTTACTCTTTAGACCATCCAAATCTGGCTGTGACTATTCTCACCAATGTCATGTTTATCTCCTTTTAATTTATGGAAATGGGATGTGCTCATATACAACAAGTTACAATAACTCAGAGAGTTTTATAGTCCAAAAGGATCTCCTCCTTTGACATTAACCACTTGTAGTCTATCTCTGTGGAGACAACTGTGCGTTTAAATCTAAAATGATTCTTTTTGGTATTTTTAAAAATTTATCAACTTTACATACAAATTCATTAGCTTCTTGATAAGTTGAAAATGTAATCATTGTTGTGAATAATTTTGTTTCTAATATAATTCCATCATTTCTTGTATGCTTTCTTTTTTCAAATATTTTATTTTTTTTTAATTTGTGTTTTTGTTTATTCATGAAATACACATGTGCACATAGGTGGAGGTAATAGGTGAACTTTGAGTATCTTCACCACCAGATTATTTTGAGACAGGGTCTCCCATTGAACCTGGAGTTCATTATATGATTTGGCCATTGGGTCCCTTGGGTCTCAAAGCCTCCCCAGCTTTGAGAGTATAGGTGCATGCCACAACACCCAGCTTCTTATATGACTGTTTGAGATTCAAAGCCTTTTCTCCATCCATCCCCCCAGAGCCATGCTTTCTCTTGCACATATCACTTACTAGTTTGTTGAAATAAAATTCCAAGTATATATATATATATATATATATATATATATATATATATATATATAAAATTTTGTTTATTTACTTTTTTCCTTTGGTTTTGACATTGTTTTGTTTTGAGAAAAAAGAGATAGAAGTAAGTTTTCAGAATCACCCAGTCTTGACTTCTGCTGGTTGCTTCTCTGTTCTCCTAGGGTAGAAGGACAGTGAGCACAGAATTATGATGTCATTAAGGGGGGTGCACTTTCCTTTGGAGGTTTCTCTCTTGGTGAAGTGCTGGAATCATTGGGGTGTGTGCAGGCTGCAGCTTCTTCCCATTGGTTATGAGGAGTTGAGATAAATTCTCCTTTGTAAAGAGTGTGTGTGTGTGTGTGTGTGTTTTTGTGTGTGTGTATGCCATTTTTGTGCAGGTGTCCAGTCTTGTCATCAGACTCTCTGGAGCTGGAGTTAAAGGCTGTAGTGAGCTGTCTGACAGGAGAGTTGGGAACTAAGCTTGGGTCCTCTGAAAAGCTGAAGGTGCTCTTAACCTATGAGCCATCTCTCCAGCTTCTGAGATAAGTTTCTATTTATTTATTTGTACTACCATTTTCTGTATTCATTCTTCTTTGAATAATTTTCAGATTAGAATTTGCCTTTTAACATCCTTATAATACTTGTGTTTTTTTTTTTTTTACATTGTACACACACAAACACACACACATTTGGCAATCAGACCAGAACTTACAGGAGTTGATTCTTTACATCCACCATCTTGATTCTGGGGATCAAGCTCCAGTCATGGGCTTGGCAGCAGGTCCCTTTACCACTTAGTTATATTCTCTTCTGATAGTTTCCATTTCTATAGGTTGGATCATGTTCTTCCTGAATTCTTATTTCTTATATTGACTATGCCCGGCCTCTGCCTCTGCTAGGTTAATCAGTCTCTCTTGGTGGTGGTGTCCTCTTGTTTTGGAATTCTGCTTTTGATTTCCAAGATTTCATTCATTCCTTGTAACTGGTCCTTTCTCATTGTTGCTAGTTGGACTGTGAATGTTTCTTTTCTCAATTTTTTTTCTTATAAAAAGAAATCCCGCCGGGCAGTGGTGGCCCATGCCTTTAATCTCAGCACTCGGGAGGCAGAGCCAGGCGGATCTTTGTGAGTTCGAGGCCAGCCTGGGCTACCAAGTGAGTTCCAGGAAAGGCGCAAAGCTACATAGAGAAACCCTGTCTCGAAAAACCAAAAAAAAAAAAAAAAAAAAAAAAGAAATCCCTTTCAAAGATTTATTTTATTTTTAATTATGTGTATGCATATATATATATATGTACTCACAAGTGCAGGTGCCTGCAGAAACCCAAAGAGGGTACTCTGGAGCTAGAGATACAGGCAGTTGTAAGCCTCTACATGCGGGTGCTAGGAACTGAATTTTTGTCCTCTGAAAGAGCATTACACTCTTTTGACTACTGAGTCATCTCTTGGTCCTATAAATACCAATTTTAATGTTTTCTGTCATCCTTTTAGTCATCATACTCACTTCTCAAGGTCAGTGTTTCATCTGCCTCCTCTGTTTTCTTTCTCTGAAATAATGAGTTTTCTTTGGGTTCTAGGATAATGTCAGTGACTACACATAGAGTAACATACATCATGGGCCATCATTTTTCAGTTAGGAACTGATGTCCCCACAACCTCGTGCTGTGGAAGGGAAAGTCTGGTCTGCAAAGGAGTGTGGGGATTTCCTTTAGTCTCTGTGGACAAGGTGTGTCTGGGCAGGTCTGGGGTCAGCATCATTACATACTCATGATAATTTTGAGGCTTTATGGGTAGAGTTCTGATATACTGAAGAAAGTCTGTTAAAGAATATATCTCATTGCTCAGAAAGTTGAAAGACCTGTCTACCAAGAAACTTAACAGAAAAAAATTAAAATTAAAAGAAAAAAAGTAAAACCAGTTGAAAGAACATTATTAGAGTACTGGCTTAATCAGGGAAGTCCCCCAAACATAGACCTTTGTCAGTTCCTCCATAGCACCCACATGGGTGCCCCATGCCTTGCCTGCTTCCTTATTTTAGAGTTAATCTTGAGTTTTCAATGATGTGTGGGCAGGTATCTGTGTGTGTGCACGCACATGAGTGCAGGTGCCTGCAGAGGCTGGAAGAGGGGAGTCAGATCCCTTGGAGCTGGAGCTACAGGCGGTTTTAAGTCTTTCAACATGGTTGCTGAGAACTGAACTTGGGTACTTCACAAGAATAATGCACATTCTTACCCACTGAGCCATCTGTCGAGTCCCGTCTAGTCTGGTTCTTCACATCCAAATCACTGTGTGTTGGATAGACTCGATGAGGAAAATAGCATGACTTATTTGCACTCTCTTGTAATGTAGGCTAATTAAGGACTTTCAAACTTTCACTTTTCCCCAAGGGGAGAAAGAACAAGCAGTGAAGTGATCAGAAGTCTCGGAGCAGCTGCACCTGCGAGAGATTTCCTGCCTTGGAGAGAGACTGGCTGCAACTGACTTGTATCTCTGGATCCAACCGTTTCTTTTTTCTTTCTAACCCCCAGTCCCATGGCTTCATACTCTGCCTGGCTTTCTGCCTCTTTCTATCCTGTAATATGTACCCATGGTTCTTTTACCTGCAAATCTTCCTCATTAGCTCTGCCCACAGCTTGAGGTGAGATTCACTGCTGCAGCCTAAAGAATAGAATAGAAAATTGGAGGGGTGGACTGGCCCCACCTGTGCACAGTAAATCCTGAGCCTCCTTTTCCTAATTCTCGCCCTCAGTTTACTTGTACTCTCTGTCTATGGATTCCAAAGATGGGGCTTCTAGAGAATCCACCAGGAAGCGATGTGCCTATGTCTACTGCAGTGGATTCTGAACTTTCCCTTCGATCTGTTGATGTAGCCAGAAGGCTATCTGCTTCCTTCCAGAAATTAGTGCGAATGTCTGGTTTTCTCATCTAATCTTCTCTGTTCTCTTGATGAATTGTTTCTGCCCTATTTTTGTTTTGAGTTGGGTTCTTATGTCCCCTAGGCTAGCCTTGAGCTGTGTAATTGAGTGACCTTGAATTTCTGATTCTCCTGTTTCCACTTCCTGTGTGTTGGGAATATATGTGTGCACCAACACTTCAATTTAAATGGTGCTTAGAACAGAACACAGGGCTTTGTGTTTGCTAAGCAACTGCTCTACCAACTGAGCTATGTCACCCCCGACCCCCACTTTGACTCATTAATTTTCAAATGTTTTTACTATTGCTTCATTGGGATTTTGGAAGGATTAGAGTTAAGTGTAGGAATTGGCACAATCATTTTTTTTAAATGTCTAGCACATATTTAGAAAACAGGAAAAGCAAATGCAATCTCATAGCTAGTTCTTCTCTGTGTTCTCCACTGTCTGCCCTGTATTTGGTTCCAAGTCAACTACATCAGGGGATGGATAGACAAACATCTTCTCTAAGGATTGGGTAGCAAATGTTACAGGCTTTCTTGACCTTGTAGTTTCTGTTACATCTACTCAAATCCACCATTGCAGGGCAAAAGCCTCTGTAGCCAGTATACACACAGACAGGAAGATCCGGGGTCTAATAACAATCTTTTTACAAAACAGCTGGCCTGCTAGACTTGGTCAACAAAATGAAATTTTCCTATCCCTGCTCTACATGAAGGATGTTTCAGGTGATATCAGCAAGATTTTAGTTCTAAGTGAGGAATGAAGTGTTTGGGAATTCATATTGGGTGGTGACCTAAACCAGTCTCTCGTTTCATCCATAGATATGAATGAGATATTTATTAGAAAAAATAAGGCTTAAGAATATACTCCTCTAATGCTCTGTCCCCCTCTCTTGGTAGACACTGAGTGAAATCCTGAGACTTGTTTTCTGTATGTCTTTGCTTTTCACAGAATGAAAACAGCATCTTTAAAAAAGAGAATTTCCTAAAGCTGGAAAGTTGGCTCTATGGTTAAAGAACTTGCCATGCAAATGTGAGAACTGGGGTCCAATCCTCAGAACCCATGTAAATGCCAAGTGGTGTGGGAACCTGCTTGCAATTCCAGCTTTGGAAGGCAGAGACATGGAATCCCCAGGGCAGGTTACCTATGGGCACTAGCCATATTGGAGAGCTCTTGCATTGACTGAGAGACCCTGCCTCAATGAATGAGGTGGGATCAAGGCTACATATTCACACACACACACACACACACACACACACACACACACACACACACACACACGTATATGCAGGCGCACACACGTCCTAACACTTATACAAGCACCCCCCCACCCCCCCACCCCCCCCCCACATGCACATCATATACACACATGAAAATGGAAAACAGAATTTTCTGTTGGTAAATACCCTGACATGAGAAATGTACTACTCAGAGATATTAGCTTGTTTGCACACAAAGCAGGATACAAGCTGAAAATACGCAGCATTAACGTGAGAGCAGGGTTGCAGTGCTACACACTTGCATGGTGAGGCAGCAGAAAGGGAAGCATCGATTCAGGAAGCCCTGCATCGTTCTTTCCCCTGAGATTACACTGGAATGGGAATCTTCCTGAAGCATGGAAGCAGGAAAGGGCTGGGGTGTCGGTGGCTGTAACTCAAAGCGTGGTGATTTTTAGTGGATCAGAAAGCTGCTGAAAACCCGCTTTCTTCACCCACATTTATTAAGGTGGTTTGGTCACATTGACTGAGCACGTTTCCCTTTTATTTTATCCATGCAGTATTTCAACACCAATAAAAAACCCTTTTGTGTCATATGCTCAGCTTGACATTTGGATATGCGAAGTGGAAAGAGAAAGTGCAGCTGGAAAGTTGTCCTGGCTGAGTCATGACCCTCGTTGAGCCTCCCAGGGAGGAGAAAGTGCCTTCTCGGGAGAGTCAATCTGTCTGCCCTTCCCCATTGCTGCTCAGTGGCTCTCAGAGCTAGTTGACTCCACCCATCCATTCCACCACAGCTAGACTTCTTCATCCTTCCTTCAGCCTCACTAATAACTCGGTGAGAGCTCCACTGAGCTAACTCTACTGTGTGCTGTATGTAGTGGTGGATGTTCATGTGTGTGAGCAGGTGCATGAACCACACACAGTATATAGGCCAGAGGAGGACTCCTCTGTCTCTACCTTATTCCCTTGAGCCAGAGTCTCTCATTGAACCTATGCTGGTGGCCAGGATTTCTCAGTGACACTCCTGACTTCCTCTCACAGCACTGGGCTTATGGGAATGCACAGCCATCCCCAGCTTTGCACTTGGGTGCAGGGCATTTGAACCTTGATCCTTATGCTTGCGCATCAGATGTTCTTACTCATTGAGCCAACAATCTCGTTTCCATTTCAAAGTTGGAATCTTGCATTCATAAACTGTGTTTGTTGTCTTCTTGCCAAGTTTTTCTATACTCAATCTATCAGAGCCCCACTTTGACCCTAGAACCTATGAGTCTTCACAACTCTAACACTCACTAAAGGACAATACCTGATAGTGACTGAAAGGATATATGCCCAAGGACTCAGAATGGCTTCAAACTTCCCTTTAACTAGGTATGCGTCCTTGGACAAGACCTTTAGCATTCTCTGCCTCACTGAGTATGTGAAAATCTGTAAACAAAACTTATTTTGTAAGAATTTCTCAGATTTTAGCCTCATACACAGGGCATGTGGGGCTCTTGATGAAATGCAAATTCTGAGGAACATTTTGGGGTGTGGAGTTCGGGGTCTGGATTTCCACCAGACTGCCTGGTGATGTGGATGGTGCTGGTCAGCAGAACACATGTGAGCATCTGGGAAGAAGCACTTCAAATCAATCTTGGCCCTGTAAACAATGTCTGCATCAGCACCACCATCCTCAGTGTGAGGATGGGCAGCATTGAGCTCCCAATTTTCTGAATAAGTCTCTTACTGACTCCATGCTTTCCTTGCCATTGCCTCATGAAGATGAAAAGTTTGTGGGTTCAGAGGTCTTATTTTGTTTAATTTTCCTGAAAATTCACAAAGAAAAAGGAGGAGTGGGAGGTGAAGTAGTATAAGAAAGGGTGGTTGAAGAGCTGGTCAGGAGCATCTGCTGTACAGAAATAGCAGGGTGACTGGGTTTAACAAAAGTGAGCTCCAGGTTCAGGGAGAGACCCTGCCTCAGAGATATAGGTGGAAAGTGATAAGTAATAGACAAAGACACCAGGTGCCTTTGTTTGGCCTCTGAGCACACCGAAGCATGTGTACACACAGCTATTTGCATGTGTACACACACACACACACACACACACACACACACACACACACACACACTGAAAATATAAAAAAAAATAAAGAAGCAAAGAAGTCAAAGAAAGGTAAAGAATATTCAGTGTGGCTGACTCCAGTAGGGATATCAGAAGTTCTGGCTTCTTTTCAGTGTAGCCAGAGCATCTCTCCAGTCCCATCCAGCCCCACATCCGGCCTATGGGCCAAACGAATCTCTCCCACCCATGGTCCCACAGCCACTTATAAAATAACCACTCAGAGGCTTATATTATAAACTGTATGATCTATGGCTTCAGCTTCTGGCTAGCTAGCTCTTTCATCATAAATTAAAACCCATTCCTATTAATCTCTATGTTGCCAGGTGACATTGACGTTACCGGTCTGCTGGTATCTTGTTGCTCCTTCGGCAGCAACTGGTGTCTCTTTTGATTCTGCCCTTCTTCTCTCTGTATCTCTGCTTGGATTTCCCGCCTGTAAGCTTTCTTGCCATAGGCCAAAACAACTATATTTATTATCAAATGGGAGCCACATGTATATATCATACAGAAAGACATCCCACAGCACTGCAGAATTCCACATCTCCACCGTGGCTGGGATCACATGAACCCAACATGCTGATTGGGTATCTGTTCTAGATCCCTCACCCACTATCCCTCTTCACTACATCACTGGCTTCCTGTTTGTCTTCCTCATTGTTTGTTTTTCTGTGACTTCCATTTAATGAAAGAAAAGTCCTTGTCCAGGTGACAACTTTTGATGGGATGTCTCTTCTGACCCTACTCCTCAAGGGGCTTCCATATGGGTCCAAGTTAGATGCATACTGTGAACACTGCCTCTCTGGCATCCATGTAAGCTAGATTGTTTTAAGGTTCATGGTAGTGCTGCCTTCATAGTTTTGACATGTAACCTTGCCTCTCTATCATCAGTACCACTTATATAGTGTGTGTGTGTGTGTGTGTGTGTGTGTGTGTGTGTGTGTGTGTGCGCGTGCATGCGCGCACATGCACGCGAGCACATGTGCACGTACTCTCTATATATCAGTATGCATGGACAGTCTGTGGAAACCAGAGAAAATCACTGTAGTTCTTAAGAGCTTTCCACATTTTGTGGGGGGACAAGTTATCCCAAGGAGTTGGAACACACCATTTAAGACTAAACCGACTAGCCAGCCTTCTCCACGTGTCTGCCTGTCTCTAACCCCCACACAGGTTTACAAGCATTCTCCACCATGCTCACATTCTTCACTTGGGTTTGGGGATTGAACTGGGGTCCTCCCTCGTGTTTTGGAGAGAAGTGCTTCAACACCTGAGCTGTCCCCTTGGCCCCATTAGTCACACTCTAGTCAAAAATGTGTACACATAGTTTAAAGAGGACAGTTCTTAAACTCAGAACATCATGCCCCAAACTTAAAGCATGGAGCCACTCAGGAAAAGCATAGTCCTTCCTCAGACACACGCCTGTCTCCAGTTCCTCAGGGGCAGCCAGTTTCGTCTCTTATGGTCAGAGTCTCTGCTTGCTTTCTTGTATTAGTGTTACATATGCTTGACTTCTCCACTGTGGGAAATGATTTAGTTTTCCTTCCATGCTGCTCTCCCATGCAGGGCCCACCTCCCAGTTCCCCAGTTGAGATATTTTCTTACTTGGTTTAGACCTATGTTTAATGTTTTCAATATTTGGCATTGAGCCATTTTTGCAGTTTATTGTGTGTGAGGGGTGTGTGTGTGTGTGTGTGTGTGTGTGTGTGTGTGTGTGTGTGTGCGTGTACCCAGCAGCTGGTAATTCAGCCACTTAATGGAAGGAACACTGCAGCTTGCCTTCATACCCCCAGGAACAATTCCCCTCTGCTGACTTGCTGGCAGGGGCGTAAGTGTTATCATTATTTTCTAGAATATTACCATCTGCTCATTTGATCCATTAACCTCCTATTGTACCTCATAACAGAATGTCCAGACATGAAGGCAAACATACCACAGAAACAAACCACATGCATTTTGCTTTGGGGACAAGGGTCAAACACTGCTCTGATCCCCCCACCCCTTCCTAGATAGTTCATTAACTTTCCTGCTAGGGGGTGGTAGTTTATCCACGGGAATGAGGTGACCCTGCTCTAGTTTGCTTATTTATTTCTGGTAACAGGTTAAGACAAATCAATTAACATTTATGGTAGTCATTTCCTTATGTCGACAAAGGGGAAGAAAGAGACAAATTGGCAAATGATGAGCAGGTGGTACTTAAGTGCCCACAGGTTCTCACATTCCTTTGCTACCTTTTATTCTTTACAACATTTTTTGGTTCTTTCAGACAGGTCTCATGTGGCCCAGGTTAGCCTCAAACTCTCATTAACCTAGCGCATGATGGTTAATACCAACATTCAACTTGATAGGATCTAGAATCAGGAAGAGAGCCTCTGGTTTGTGTCCGTGAGGGAGTTTCTAGGTTATGTTAGTTGAAGTAAGAAGACTCCCTTCAAATGTGGATGGCACCACTCCCCAGACTGAGGTCTTAGACTGCATGAAAAGGAAAATGCAAGCACACATCACTGCCTTCTTCCTGACTGATACAGTATGGCCAGCTGCCATGCTTTCCCTGTCAACACGTACTGTGTCCTTGAACTCTGAACCCAAATAAACCCTCCTGGGGGGTGTTTTAATCAGACCATCTTCATCACAGCAGCAAAAAGTAACCAAAAAAAGAAGGCTGGCCTTGAACTCCTGATCCCTCTGCTTCTACCAGAGGAGTGCTAGGATTACAGGTGTGTACCACCAAATCTAATGCACTTTGTGTTATGGATTGAACCTAGGGCTTCCCACATGGTAGGCTAGCAGTTCATCAACCTGACTATATCCACAGTGCCCCACCCCATCACTGACATTTTAAACCTTTCAGTAAAAGCGTTACAATGCTTTTGCAGAGGACTCTGGTACAAGTCTCAGCATCCAAATAGCAGCTCCCAATTACCTTTAACTACTGTTCCAAGGATCTGGTTCCTCCTTCTGGCCTCCAGGGGCACTGCATACAAACAGGCAGGAAAAACACTACATACATGTAAGATAAAATAAATTGTTTTAAGAGAAGAGGTTATAAATGAAGAGATTTAAAGATTAATGCAGATGCCAAGACAGACATGCACACATATTATGTGGTTTAGATAAGATCCCTATGAATTTTGGTGTCACCAATGTGGTAAGATCAGTAACTAGAGGGCTTTGTGGGTGATTAGAGCATGCTGTTTGTTCCCAAGTGAATAGATCAGGAGATTTATATAAGGAACAGACAGAGAGAATTTGTTCCTTATCTTCTTTTATTTTGCTGTAAGAAAGCTCCGTACTCAGACACCCACCAGTGCTGTGCTCTTGAACTTCTTACCCCTTAGAACTGTGTTTCTCTTGTTTATCATTCTAATTATACTCTGGCATTATTTGTTATAGCAGCAGATATGATTAAGACACATGTAGACATGCAGACATATGGATGCATTTAAAATACAAAAATATAGACAAGGGGGTCTGCAGAGATGGTTCAATGGTTAAGGCCCCTGATGCTCTTCCTGACAACCAGAGTTTGCTCCCCAACATGCAGGTCTGGCATTTCACAGGCATGTAATTCCAGTCCCAGGGGATCTGATGCCCTCTTCCGGCCTCCTCAGGCAGCCTCATACATTCACCAAGACACATACACATAAATAAAAATAAATTTTTAATAAATAAAATATACATATGCTATCTCAGCCCATATTACTGTAGAATTTAGTTTGCTAAACCTTGGATGCCTCTGGGGAAAAAAAACCCTGAGTTTCTTTGTAATTGATTTTGCTTTTCCAAAGATATGTGTTTGTCCAAACCAGTCATTCTCAACCTGTGACCACTTTGGAGGTTCGAACAACCTTTCCACAGGAGTTGCCTAAGACCATCAGAAAACACAGATATTTACATTATGATACATAATCATAGCAAAATTACAGTTATAAAGTATTGATGAACATAATTTTATGGTTGGAGTCACCACAATATGAGGAACTGTATTACAAGTTTACATTAGGAAGGTTGGAAACCACAGGTCTAAACCTGTGGGTTAGATTTGGGAAGACCAGATTGATGTTGAATGTAAGACCAACGATCTTTATATCACATCTACTTATTTTCACTTTAGTTCAGAGCAACAGTTACATGGAGGGTGACTGCTAGAGAACACTAGAAGAAAATGTGTTTGTCCAGCCATTCCTAATATTGTTATTGTTGTTGTTGTTGTTTATGAGTCTCTGAGGCAGGGTGATGCCTTGAAGCTCTGGTACTCACTATGTAGCCCAGGCTGTTTGCCAACTTGCAGCAATGCTCTGGCCTAGGTATCCTGAGTGTTGAGATTGTAGGTGTGAGCCAACATGTCCAGTTTAATCACTTCATCTTATATCAGCAGTTTAAGAAATGATGAAGGTCCAGCAGAGGTGAGGCAACAATCTAAGTAGAGAGAAGAATCCTAAAAAGACTTCAAGTCTTGAAATGTAGTAACCTCATTTGAATAAAAAATAGTTCTGGGTATCTGGGAATTGGGTTGCTATGAGGCTGGTATCTGGGGCACAGAAAGAAGCAAGGTCATGCACTTGGAAAAGGAAACATTAGTGAGGCCACTTCACACAGAAGCTCTCTATTTGTGACAGTCCCTATAGCCCAGGCTGGCTTTGAACTTGTTATGTAGCCATGACCTTGAACTCCTTCTGAGCCTCCTGTCTCCATCTCTGGAGTGATGGGGTCCCAAGCATGCACCACTGTGCCTGGTTTTTGTGGTACTGGGAACTGAACTCAGGGCTTCACGTAAACTTCTCTATGGAAGGCTTCTGGGTAAGCACTCTCCCAGCCCCACTGAGAAGTTTTGATACCACTACATAATTCACTAGACGAGTAATTAGGAAAGGAAGAAATAGAGACCAAAGGTATGAATAAGTGTTGTGTGGTACAGAAGCAAAGTTATCATAGTATACAGCAACTAAGTAACACTACATCTTGACACATATCAATTCTCTTCAGCTAATTAGGTATATTACATATAGTACATTGGAATATTTTGTTCTACATTTTGTCTGCCTTACACAAAATTAAAGATCATAAAATCTCCACCAATTCAGAAGGTAATTGAATGAATTTCTAGTGGGAGGTGGTGAGATGTAGATTTTCTCTTTAGGGCTGAGTATTCTGAGGTGTTTGTAGCTCAGAATCTTGGTTAGATGTGGGCCTCTGTTAATCTCTGTCTATAGCTTTCATGTATGCATTTATTATAGGTATTTTCAAAAATGTATTCTGTCAAAACACAGAAAATAGAGCCATTGAGACCTTATACAATGACGTCTTAATACATCTATGTTTAAAATTATTGATTTTACATTTCTATGGTAGCTCTGTCCATATCTCATAAATTTAACAGCAAAGACCTAAAATGTAATTTTTTCCTTAAAATATTAGAACCATGAGCAGGATGATTTGTTATCAGGCACCATTTGTTATCTATATCATTAAGATGTGCTTGGTACTGACAACTTTGAACATGATGTATTATTTGCCTACAGGGTTGCTGCATGGACCTATCCTAGCTGCACACTTTTTGGCAGTGGGAACCAGGTTCTGGCTTTAAATCCCCAGTATACACAGCCATGGTTAGCTCATAGTCAAGTGTGTAGTCAAGTATGAGAGTGGAATACACACCACACAGGTTAAGAACCTAAACTCTGTTGCTTTCTTCTAATAGGCACTCAGTAAGTATAAGCCAATTAATTAATAGGAGAAAGAGAGTCATTGAACTATCTCCCAAGTTATGAACACATGTGGAACAAAAGATAATAAGAGGACTGTGGAGATGGCTGAGTTAGTGAAGTGATGCAAGGTGAACATTAAGACCTGAGTTTGATCCCCAACATTCCTATAAAAAAGTTTTAAAGCACATGCATGGTGGCATGTGCTTATCATTGCAGCACTAGAGAAGCTGGCTCTAAGATTATTTCTGGAGTTTCTTGGCCAGCCATTTCAACCTAATCAGCGAGCTCCAGGGTCAGTGAGAAACCCTGCTTCAGAGCGTAAGGTGGGGAGTGATTGAGGGAAGACTCACCAGATACCAGTTTCTGACCTCTGCATGCACAGGCACCCACATTCACATATACCCACACATATGACACACATTGTAACACATAATACACACACATACACACACTTCAGCTGTATTTGTGCATCTGACCTTCCTCCAAAGGCCCCCTGTCTTTCTTAGCTGTACATAGCTCTGACAGACAAACAGGAAGGTGCCCCTCTCTCACTTTACTTCCCACAGACTCCAGGCTAGCTGCAGGCCTGGGGAAGGTGGATCTCAGTAGGCTAGCCATTTGAGTCAACTCAGCTTAATTGAATATTTATATACGCATCTCTAAAAGAGATCTGAGGCAATTCTTAAAAGATATTTACTCTCTGCATGACTCTGCTTTGACATTAAGATTCTGCAGTCTAGGTGACTTGAGAAGGAAAGGCCTTATTTGTTGACATTGAGCAGTGATATCGTTAAGGCTGCCCCTGGATTTCAATGACTGACAGCTGCAATTCAGAGACGCCTTTATGGCTACAGATTAATGTGGCTGAAAGCTCTACCTAGAATCAGGAATCCCAGCAATAAGGCTGAGCTGTGGCTCCAGATATCAGTTGACATGGATTCCAATAAAGGTTCTTTACTCTCTTAACTTGCAGCAGGATATTATTTCAGAGAAAGTAAAATTTACTTTCCAACCTCAGCCCCTGACTCTGCTCTTGAAGCTCTATAATTTTCAGTCTTTTATATCAGGTTCCCTGACCCACCCCTTTGCCGTTTACACATCCCCCCCCCCCCCCCCCCCCCCCCCCCCCCCCCCCCCCCCCCCCCCCCGTCTTCAGGCTCCAAGATCCTTCTTTTATCCCTACAGTTCAACAGTGTGAATTTTAAAACTGATTTATATCCTGGAGGCTTAGAGTCTGGTTACTTTACGAATGAAGGACTCTGAAATCTTAGACATTTTCCTAGAGCAGAGCTATGTAAAATAACAAAAAATTGGGGCCAACAAGTTGGCTCAAAGGTTAAAGGTAGTTTCTGTCAAACTTAACAATCTTTGTTCAATCCTGGGGACCTGATGGAAGGAGAGAACTGACTCCTCCTAGTTGTCCTCTGGCCTATACACACACACACACACACACACACACACACACACACACACACACACACACACGCACACACACATATACACACACATATTCACACACATACATACACAGACATTCACACACACATAAATATATACATTCACACACATACCCATACACACATACACACATACATTCACATACACACACATATATTCACACACACATTCACACACACACACATACATTCACATACTCATACACACATACACACACATACATGCACATACTCACACACACACTCTCACACACATTGATACACATACCCTCACATACTCATAGCATACACACACACACACACACTCTCACACACATTGACACACATACCCTCACATACTCATAACACACACACACACACACACACACACACACACACACACACACTCACACACAAGAAAATGTTAAGGATGTGGATGAGCATAGCCCCCACCTTCATCCGAGGAGCTTCTTTTTGTAGCAGATGGAAATCCCTAACTGGTTAAAATCCAGAAAGCAGGAGAAGGTGGGAGCTCGGCCCCAGCGGGCATGTCTACCCTCAATGCCTGAACCTAAGGCTCTCGAGAAATTGTGAAGGGGGCCATGTGTAAAGTTTGTAAGAGCCAGGGGACAGGGACACTTTCTGCTAGATGGTGCTTTTTATACATGACAGGGATACTGCATCCATGAAATCACAACAACAAGCAAGACCCCCAATAATGACGATAACAGCTGACATGCCAATGTGGCTAGGGAATTTTCACAAGGATCCACTCTAGAAGAAGAACTACAGGCAGCCAGTGGCTGCTGAGAGATCAGTCTTCTCAAGGGACAAGACCCCTCCCAGGTGCTCCAATCCCAAACAGGGAACTCTAAACATGTGTACAAATGAACAACACTAGATGGGGCTTAATATGTTGTGTGTGTAACAATAATAATTATAGAAGAAAAGTTCATGAATGTGAGAGGGAGTGGGGGATGGGCATGGAAGCAGTTGGAGAGGGAGAGAGAAGGGTGGAAATGACATAAAAACAGTATTCATGTATGAAATTCTCAAAAAATTAATTTATTAAATTTAAGGTTCTAAAAATAATGCTTTTTATGTGTTTTGTAATGACCGAGTAGGAATCTGACATCTATTCCTGTCAATAACATGAATTAGATTTAATTATCATCTGGAAGATTTTGCAGTTTCTTGCCAGTAAAGCAAAGAACACCTCCATTTCTCAGTGAATGTCTCTGGCAGCAACATGTGCTATGGAAACACCGTAACTGGGATTTGTCTTAAGCAAATGTGGAAGGATTCAGGATTGAAACAAAGGAAACATGAGAAAACCCACAGCTGGATCATTTTGTCTTTCTCCCTCCCTCCTTTTCCCTTCTAAAGACCAAGAAAACAGTAGAAAGACAGCGAAATAGAAGTGAAATTTAAAAAGTCAAAACTGAAGGAGAACTAGGGAATTTTCTGAGGTATGGAAAAGGGCAAGTTAAAAAGAAAGATGGTAACTGATTGTGGATTACCATAGGATGATGGTAGATATTCAAATTTAACATTCAGGGAAGTAGGCAAAGAAAAGGTCATTTGTATCTTTGAATACTCAATGTACTAATCAATGAGGAGGATTTCATCTAGGTTCAATTATAACAGCAATCTATGAACTAGATATTATTATGTCCATTCTCACAGATGATGGACCATAAACTCAGTATGTTAAGTCTCTCAAACAACTTATAGATTGTAGATGGCATGAATGAGCTGAGGATTTGAATCTTTTATTCTACACAAGAAGATGTAAAAAGGCCCGGGGTGGGAGGCGGGGGAGGTGTTGGAGACTGCGGAGGGGAATGGTTGAAGGCAAATGAAGGTAATACCGAAGTAATGATACACGATTGAAGATGAGGTACATGGGCCTGGAGTGATGGGTCAGTGACTAAGTGTGCTGAGCTCCTGCCAAAGGTCTCAGGTTAGGTGATTTACAACTGCATGTAACTCCAGCTCTAGTGGATCTGATGCCCTCTTCTGGCCTCCACAGGCACTGCACTCATACACACATACGCATAATGATTTTTTTTATTTAATTCAGAATGCCATTTATTGAAGGAGGGAGGAGGTCTTAAATACAGGCTTACAGCACAATGGGAGAACCCCGGTGGGCAGAAGTTCGCTACCAATGTTTTACAATCTTACATCTAAGCTGTTAATGCCCATTATGCAGGATACACAGACAAGGATTTTCCCTTAAGCATTCAGGAGGGTGGAACCCGGCAGGGAATTAGCATAGGGAGGATATCAAGGTCAAGGTCAGCAAGCAAGGCAACAGTTACCCAAAACGGGGCCAGGGACCTACAGGTCCCCCTTTTACTAAAAAATGAGCTTCTGACTTAGGTTGTGTGGGACGTCAGCAGGTCACCTTACCCGTCATGGAGACGCCTGCCCAGGCCACACAAGCGCTCTGTCTTACAGAAGAAATGATACAGATAATGTAAGCTAGATTCTGTTTCAAAAATGATGAACCATGTTTTCCACGTATTTCACAAGTCAAATATTTTTTCTGTGGTGAGACTATACAACAAACGGCAGATTTGATCTCTTTCCCAACGTGTGTGTGTGTGTGTGTGTGTGTGTGTGTGTGTGTGTGTGTGTGTGTGTGTGTTACATGTGGAGGCTAGGATGGCATTCCTCAGGACACACTCCTCCTTGTTTGAGACAGGAACTATCATTGGCCTGAGGGTCTTGCTGATTATTCTAGGTTGGCTGACCATTTGGCCCTGGGGATCTGCCTGTCTCCATCTCCCAGGTGACAAGATGACAGGGAGCAGCAACCACACCTGATTTTTTTTTTTTTGGTGTTTCAAAACAGGTTTTCCCTGTGTAGCCCTGGCTGTCCTGGAACTTGCTCTGTAGACTAGGTTGTCCTCCAACTCACAGAGATTTGTCTGCTTCTGCCTCCCAAGTGCTGGGATGAAAAGCATGCACCACTTGTGTGTCAAATACTTTACCAAGCCCACCACCTCCCAGTTCCCTTCAGCATAGTAAGTTTATATGTACACACTGTGTGACAAACTGACCGGAAGGAAGGTCTGTGGTACCTGTCAGATGGGCAGTGGGGTGAGAAACACAGCTCATGAGGAAGTTGAGATTACCTGGATCCAGAGCTGAGTGCTGCTGCTGACCTCAGCTGTGGACCTGAGGTCTCCCTTGCAGCAGAGGCCTCTAGACAAGAGGAGTTTTCAAGCCTCCTCTTCTGTTAGCTCGATTTAATTCTACAGTCTTGGTCAACAGTGTTGGAGTCAGCCAGGGCCTTGGATGTTGTCTCTGTCAGCAGGACCCATTCATTGTTTTCCCTGATTGACTGGGTTTGATATTTTTGTCATTAGTTTTGTGTCTTTAAGGAATATCCCTTCAGTTTTTAAACAATAGCTTTTGCTGGAGCTGCAGATTATTAATTTGTGGCCTTTAGACAACATTGGCTCTCCCTGTCCTTTCCAATGGAACTAAGACTGTGCCCTTTAGAGTTAGAGGATAATTGAGATAATAAAGTTCTCAATATGCTGCTTGTTGTACTAAATATACTGACGACAAATTCTCAATAACCATTCCCTCCTCTTACTTCCTAAACTAAATAAGAATTATTTTCTTTTCTGTGCTGAGAGGCCATTTCCTCTGAAATTCAGTGTAGCATCTCCTGTTTTTACTCACTCTGGAAAAAGCAGAATCTTTTCTGTGGCTTTAAATTTGTGGCTGTCAAAAAGTATGTCTCAGAATATCCCATTTCTTTCCAATGAACTTGAGTAAATGCTTATGCTAGTTAGGCTGATTCATCCACTGGTATATGCAAACCTCTTGGTAGTCTCAAGAAAGATGAGCCTCTCCAGTACAGGACTAGGGTGAACCATCATGAAAAAGCTTTGTAGACATTTAGGCAAAAATACTCTTGAGATAGCAACATAAAATTGACAACTGAAAGCACTGAGTGGCCATTCTAATAATCCTGACTGTAGTGTTTTACTATTCCTTTGATAGTTTGTGGATTTTCTTTGCCTTGTTGATTAATATACATAATGTGCAAATCTCATCTGTCTAAACCACAATTTTAAAAAGTATGGCATAAGAATCTTCTGTGGGATGGTCTGTATGTCAAATGTGTTGCTCTGATTGGTCAATAAATAAAACACTGATTGGCCAGTAGCCAGACAGGAAGTATAGGCGGGACTAACAGAGAGGAGAACTGAGAGAACAGGAAGGCAGAGGGAGACACTGCCAGCTGCCGCCATGACAAGTAGCATGTGAAGATGCCGGTAAGCCACGAACCACGTGGCAAGGTATAGATTTATAGAAATGGATTAATTTAAAATATAAGAACAGTTAGCAAGAAGTCTGGCATGGCCATACAGTTTGTAAGCAATATAAGTCTCTGTGTTTACTTGGTTGGGTCTGAGCAGCTGTGGGACTGGCAGGTGACAGAGATTTGTCCTGACTGTGGGCCAGGCAGGAAAACTCTAGCTACAAGAATCACCTGGAGTCGTGGTAATAATCTACCTTCTGGACTCTGCCCAGAAAGACCCTTCAAAATTCTATAGTCCTGGGTGTGCACTGATGTTCACCAGTCTCATTGTTGACTGTGAAGTCCAGGGGAGCCAAGTCCTGTGTCAGTTGGTGTGGTGTGAGGACAGGTTAGAAACATGATTTGAATTTCCAACAGAATTCACATGTAGCAGTTACTTAATACTTTTGAATGAATGAATCAAAGTGTAAGTCAGTCTCCTCTAAGTGGATCCATGGGAGATTTTAAGTTCCTTAATGTTTCTTTGTACATGCAATGGGAGTGCAAATCTTTAAGTTTTTAAGAGACATAAGATTGCATTTAGGAGACTATAGGTTATACTTGGTTATTCCTGATTGGTAAGAGCCTGAATTCATTCTGTTGTTATTATTAAAACATTTTGCCATGCCTGCATTGCGTATGCTGGGCACATCCATCCCCCATCACCTTCTAGTTTGCCTTTCTGCACACACCCTGGTCTCCTCCTCCTCCACCTTTCCCAATAGGACTCTCCTTTGCTGCTGCTGTTGTTTTGAGGCAGGATCTCCTTGTAGTCCAGGCTAGCCTCCAACAATTTATGAAGCTGAGGATGACCTTGAACTCCTAATCCTCCTTCTTTCACCTCCCCAGTACATGGATTATACATCTATAACTTTCTCTGGTTTATGCTGTACTGGGGTTGGAACACAAAGCCTGTACATGCTAGATGAGGACTCTACCAACCCACCATCCCCATGCTCCCATTCTACTTTCATGCCTTTAGGTTGGAAGTCTAAATTTTGGATATGAAAGAAAACATTAAGTATTTGTCATTCGGAGTTGGTTTTATTTTTCTTGATCTCCAGTTTCACTTATTTTCCTGCAAATGACATGATAATGGTCTTCTTTGTGACTGTACAATACACCATTCTGTGTATATGCAGCACATTTCACTACCCACCCTTCTGCTAAGCAATCCCCCTGTGACCAAGTTCTATCCCCAGACCTTCTGGATTCTTAGAATCCAACACCTCCACTCTCTGTAATATCACTAAGCCCATGGTACTTCAGAATTCCTGCGTATGCAGGAAAGAAGGTGTCCACAGAAAAAAAAGTCTTTATAGTATAATAAAATGCACCTGTCTCGGATGGAGAGGTGGCTCAGCAGGTAAGAGCACTGGCTGCTCTTCTAGAGGACCCTGGTTTAATTTCCAGGACCCACATGACAGCTCACAACTGTCTGTATAACTCTAGTTCCAGGAGAGCTGATGCCCTCTTCTGGACTCTGCAAATAGTGTGTATATGGTACATAAATATACATGCAGACAAAACACTCATACACATAAAATAAAATACATAAATCTTATAATTTATGTGTGTATTACCTCTCTGACAATTTTTTGTATTTCTATAGCAGATTTTTAATTAAGTCTATTAGCAACATCCTGATTAACATTCCACAAGACATAGTGAGCACAGAATGTTTCAGTTTATAAGTCCTCCCTGCCTCCCTGCCTCTCTCCCTCCCTGTGGAGGACTAGCCCCCACATTTTTTTACCCTAGGGACTCTTGAGGAATGAGGAATAAGAGACTTAGTTAGAAATAAAGACGGGAGAGAAAACACAGGATAGACTCGAGTGGGCCTGGATCCTTATCCACCGGCCCAGAACTTTATTCCAAAGGTCAATTTATAACAATGCCAAGGGGTGGAGCAAAAGACCTCCCCCTTGCTAGTTACAGTCAAGTGTTGTAGACCCTTACAAACACCTGGTACCCAGTCCCATGGTCCAGTCAGCCTCTTATGTAGTCCTGCTGGGTACAGCCATTAGAAAACCTAGTGGGCTACAACATCTCCCTCTCTCTCTCCCTCCCTCCCTCCCTCCCTCCCTCCTCCCCTCCCTCCCTCCCTTCATCTATCTCTCCTTCTCTGCCCCCTCTTCTCTCCTTCTATGCCTCTCTCTTTCTCTCTGTATGTTTTTCTTTCTGTCTTTGTTTGGAAAGTCTGGTGCATGCCAGCATGAACTCATAGTAACATATTTAAATGTGAGGAATTTGTTGAAGGGAATTGAATTCAATTCTTTGAAAACAGAAAGAAACTCCATCATTCTCATCTGTAGACCCAAAGGCTTCACGGACTAATTTAGAAATTATATTTCTCCTGGTTTACCTACTGTAAAGCTTTAGGGGAAATTTAAACACACCTGTATCTCTATCTATCTATCTGCTGTCTTTCTATCTGTCTGCTGCTGTCTGTCTATTCATCTGTTTGTCTGCTGTCTATCTGCCTCAAAAATGAAGCCTGTTATCTCCTATTCCAGCCCTTAGCTATAATTATAATGAATTTGTTCCTTGTATTTTTGTTCTGTGAACTTCACATTATTTGAAAGCATACCTGCTATCTCAGTTACTATTATTACATCATTCGCAATCCATCATGTCATTAAGAATTATTAGAAAACAACCCAATTACTGCAGATGACTCTGGCACATGACTGTATCATACTTCATCTGCTTCCTATATTGCTACATATTATTTTTCCCTTTTGTAAAACTCTTCCACAGACACAATTATCTTCACACCTGAATCATTGACTGTAACAATGATTATTTAGGAAAATGAACGCCAAGAAGCAGAATCACTGAGTCACATTGCATTTTCTCTTGAGAAAATGTTTATCGACGTATATGTTTTCAGAGAATTGTGTGAAGCTCTCATCTTCCAATACTTCCAATGGAGGGCCAGTACAAGTGAGTGTGTCATTCACTGATCTAGATTCTTTCCTTCAGTTAGCAAGAAAAGGGAATAAATGCAAGCTTTGTTTTCTACTTTAGCTTTTTCTCAGGAGCTAGGAATTCTGGGGAAAGTCTCTGATGGAAAAATCTATGCACGTCTGTTTTCCATGGGTCATAAATGTCTCTACATCAGGAACAGAATTAATGATAAATGTGGGAAATTCAAATATCATCAGTCACTTCACCTTCAGAGTATTGACTAGAGTTCTTGTTTTATCTGTATATTTGCAATCCTTGACCCTTGTCCTAAGCCTCCCTCTACTTTACAGTGTGATTTAAGAAGCAGAGGCCTCATAGAGGCAACTTCTAGGGGGTTGGACAACAGCAGTCTGGGAAAAACTGAAAGGCAATTGCATGATGGACTGAGACCCAGACAGGAGTCTGTAAATTTGGATGGCCATAAAATAAACTTTTATGAGACAGCACGATGCCCCAGAACTTCTTGGAGGAGCTGTAGACAGATTGTTGCTCCCTTTTTCATCACCAAAGTCAATAAAAATGATCAGGTGTGCTTGCTAAGACTCCCCTTTGCTTGTCCTGCTCCACTAAGAAGCTTCCCAGAGTCGAGCACAGGCTCCTCCTGGTGACTTGTGTGTACTGACCTCAGCTGTCAGTCATGTGGCATCTAAGGGAATATAGTCCCTGTTGACAATGAATGGATGAAACACCCAACAATATGAGGATGCTCAGAAGTGGGCAATCCCAGCAAATATATCCCCAGAAGAATGACCAAACCTGAGGAGAGTTCCTCCCCTTTACTTTTATTTTTCTTTGCATGCTCGTGTTGCATGTGTGTGCCTGTTCATATGTGGGATGTGTGCACATGCATGTGGTCAATGACAGGTATATTCATCGGTTGCTCTATGCCTTGTCTTTTGTTTGCTTGTTTGAAGTAGGGTCTCTCACTGTGCCTGGACCTGCCTATGTGGCTGGGTGGGCTGGCTAGTGAGCTCCAGGAATGTGCCTGTCTCTTAAGTGTTAGGATTACAGATGTGCATAGCCATGCCTGGTGTTCACTTGGTTGCTGGATCTGAACTTAGGTGCCCATGCTTGCATGGTAAACACTTTACTGACTGAATATGCCCCCAACTCCAGTCTCTTTACATTTAGCTGCCACTCCTATTTCACTTACTGTCCAATCAGGGCCTTATTCAACAGCTGTGGTTTTGCTTTTGTTTTTTGAAACAGAATTTCATATGTTGGAGGCTGGGCTTCAAACTCTGTGTAACCAAGAATAGCCTTGAACTCCTGATCCTCTTGTCTCCTTGGAATATAGGCATGCATGACTACAGCTGGTTTATATGGCACTGAACTTCCAGCCTAGGCCTCATTCATGTTAGGCAAGCTTTCTAACAACTGAGCTACATCCCCAGCCCTTTGGTTTGTTTGTTTGCTTAAATAAGATCACAGTTGGTGAATATTCAAATACCTAATTAGATTGCCTGCCTAGTATTTGTACTGGGATGGGGTGATGGGGAGGCAGAGGAGGCAGTAAATGATGGAGGTCTGAGAGAGCTGGTCACTACTGGTGCTCTGGAAGGCTGATCCTGACCTGGCTGCTTTCTCTTCCAGGAGGAATAATTCTGACCCAATTAATTCAGATTGGTTGTGTCTCCACTTCATTCCCAGTGAAACGTTTTAGAAGTATGAAGCTAAGTTTCTAGATTGTTGTTTGTAAGAAAGCCCAGTCCTGACACTGGCTACCTCATGACCATGGAGGACATGTTGCTTTTCCCTGGCGGTTTCCTGCCTGTGTTTTCCCACTGCTTCTCCAGACCTCTTGCCTGGAGACTTCATTTCTAATTTGTACTTTCACTTAAAGGTGGATCTCTAGAGACATTCAATTCAAATAGTTCACCTTTATTGCATATAGAGGAGAGCTGATAGGGAGGCAGTTGAAATGACAGAAGTGAGGTCTTAAATCCCCTGGATTTCCCTATTCTACCCTTCCTTACCGGTCGCCCGCTGTGTGATCGGGATTGAGCATGCTCTCTGCCCTCCGGAAGATTTTATCCCCAGGAAAGAAAAGCTCTGTGTTGAGGAGTGAGTTAAAGCATTGGCCAAGCATCCCTAAGGATGGGAGTTCAGATCCCCAGATTCCATGTAAGTGCCAGGGAAGTATGGTGGCCTACCTGTAATTCCAGAGCTAGGAAAGCTGATTTAGGGCATCCTCAGAGCAAGCTGGCTAATCTAGACTATCCATGTCAGTGGGATCTGGGTTCAGTTGAGAAATCAGGCTCAATGAGCAGGGTGGTGAATGGCTGAGGAGGAGACTTAACATCAGCCTCAGGTCTCCATATGTAAGAGTGTGCACATGTATGGACAAATACATGAGAACCCACATATAAACACCCCCCACACATGCCACAAACACATAAACATGAAAAGAAGAAAAAGGGAAGACTGTATATGGAAGTGGTAGTTTATTAAATCCTAGAAAGTTCTGTATAGATGATTGCATACATTTAAAAATAAACACACACAGCTTCACTACCAGGAAGTTACGAGGGTCAAATAGATAATTCGCAAGTGAAACTGGAAAAATCCTCTCCAAAAAGTGGCCTGTGTGCAGGTTGTGTGATCACAAAAAGTCTTAGTGAGGTGCTCAGACTTGTCACCTGATAGACTGGAAAGAACATGATGCCTGTGGTTATTTCAGGCTCTACAAATGTAATGTATTGATTACATAAAATCAGAAAGTACAGAAAAGCATTAGAAGACAAAAATCCACCCAAATGACTCAAATCCCACTCCGCAGTGAGATAACCTTTGGCTGGTTCAATTATTATTTTCTGAGCATGGTATTGTCAGCTTTTATCCCCTTTAACACATAAGTGTGTTTATATTTTTACTGTGTCAATTGAGGTTTTGATGGGAAACCGATGGCAAAGTCAGATTATGTGGGTAGGTGACCCACATAGGCACCTCCATGGGCATTGGCGTCAAAGGGGTTAGCAGTGGTGAGGGAGCCATTGCCACCCCTGGGCCTGCTGTCAAAGAGCCATGAAAAGAAGCAAAGAAGAGTAGAAGGAGGACATCTGGAGTGGGCAGAATCTTCCATCCGAGGGATCAGGCAGCCTAGACAACCTCTCAGGGAGAAGAGCCAAAGAATAAACATCCTGACCCTTCCTTTCATCCTTGGCTCCGCTCTCATGCATGGGGTTCCCACTAGTCAAATTCACCTTGGAAAGAGATATCAACAGGGGGCATAGACTTGTGCACACTGATAAGTTTCCTGGAGCAAAAAGCAAGATGGAGATGGGTCATGAATGCATCAGGATGGACCAGCACACTTTTGCAACATTGGATTAATCTGTGCATGTATTTTTATAACTGGTACCTCCTCTATTTAGTACCATCCTAGAGCATTGTTCTTGAGGCTGTTTGTAGACAGGCTTGATTCAGTTGAGTTTTCTGGTATAAAAATTCTGTGTGGTAGCAATAGCTGGAGTCTAGATCTTCTTCACAGATGCTCTGATGAGAGTTTAATGAGATAGTTGGTGAATTCAGGATAGGGAGACTTGGTCTTATTCCAGAGGTTGTGGATCAGGTAGCTATAGGTGTTGGAGATGGCATCAAAGGTGGTCTTACCAAGTCCACTTAGGGTGTCAGTGCAGCCCCTGGCTGATGTGCAGCAGTCATCCTTGCCAGCCAGCCAGCAGCAGCAACAACAGCAGATTCTTGGGCACAAAAGTTGAGATCATGCAGGTACTTGGGGCAGTAACAAGACACACACCAGCATAGAGCTATGGTGGGCTGTTGCCTTGATACTATGAAGGTAGTGTTTAGCTGATCTTGCTCCCCTAGCAGCCTCTCTACACAGGGACAGTAGGGAGCTTAGATAAGATGATTTCCCACCCAAGTTGGATGGCAGTGGCTATTTCCTCAGAGCCACTAATACCTAGACCAACATGACTTCTGGTCCTCAGTGGTGACAACAGCCTTGAACCTAGTCCACTGGCCATCATGAGCTTCTTGCTACCTCTCAGCATGCTCTTCAGGTCCTCATCCTTAAGGGACTCTCCCAGGAAAGTCAGTAATCTTAGACTCTCTGATGGACAGGGAGAAAAGATAGATCTCCTTGATTAATCCTTATGTCCTTGACCAGGTGGCCCAGTTTGGTGTCAACAATCTATTTTTTGTGTTCAGCTTTGCTTCCTGGAGCCTCATAGTCTTGGCCTTGGACTGGACAATGACCAAGACAGACCAAGGCCTCAGAGACCTTTGTCATACCTCCAGGGAAGCTGTTACAGCCTCTCAGTCCCACAGGCCTGGGTCATGCCACTGCACCAGTACCAGCCACCATTTGACAGTTTCCCTCAGAAAGAAATCGTAATGTTGTGTTTCCTAAATGTATATACTTTCATAAAGTGGTTGATTGTAACAGGCCATATAGTAATACGAATATTCTAATGTTTTTACTATTAAAACTATCACCATAATATTCATGTATTTGTTTATTTAACTTCATGAATGCATCTTTTTGTGTCCCAAGATGCATTCTGGGCAATTACTATTGCATCAAAGTGCTTTGGTCCTTTTGATGTGTTTTGCCCAATTATCTTGTAGAAGAATACACCAATTTTCAAAGTGAAAATTTAATGAATAAAGTTTTCACACATGGAAACAGAGAATCTATTGATACAGGGAGATTTGGGAGGCCCTGGAAGTAGGGAGTGAAAAGACATATGTCATATCCTGTGATGGATAAATCTAATTTCATCCAAATAGACTCGGTAATGGAGTGGGTTAATTCATTCCTGTTCACACAGTTGGAAGGTTCTAGAACTAAGATGGAATACAACTGTTGTACTAGACAGCCTGTCCCAACAAACTTTTAAAAATCTGTAGGTAGGTGCAAGATCAAAACTGATAGAATGGGACATGTTTGAATCTAAAGTCTAAATAAGATGCACCTGGTAGAATCATGGTGTGTAAATGTCAGTCAACTGAGTAAAAAAGCCAAGAGGGCCTTGCGGCAAAATTAGGTCAGATGGTAGCCCCATCACTTACTAGCTATGACTTTGGACCTATGAGGGCATCTCTTGGTCTCTGTCTTCATGTTCAGTATGCAGAAGGCAGCTTACACAAGTATGAATCTCTCTGCCAGGCCACCACTGATGGTGAATAAATGGCAACTCTGTTTTGGGCCTTGTTTATTGGACATTTGAGGAGAGAAGGCAGCACATTGACAAGCCGGCATCATAGGTGGTGAGCAGCTGGGCTACAGTGATTCTTGTCAGCTAACAGGCAGGATAGGGGGAGACGTGGTGGGAAATGATTTTGAAGTAGTTGCTGGATGAGTTAGTTTTCTCATTGCTGTGACAGAACGCCTGGCTGAAGCACTTTTGGAAGGTTTGTTTGGGCTCATGATGGAGAGGGAGGCGTTGGGGCAGGAATGGCGCCGAGGTGGAGCCGCTTGCTCGCATCTGGACAGACCAGAAAGCAGAGAACGGCCAGGAATCTGGGTGGACTATAGCCTTCAAGGCCATCCCCAGCCACTCACTTCCTCCAGCTAACCCCCACCTTCCAAAGGTTCTATAACTTCCCCGGTATGCACCAGCAACTGGGGATGGACCACGCAATGACAGGTGTAAGCCTGTGGGGGAGCATTACACATCCAAACCACGGAGGTAATACAGGTGCTTATAGGTTGTCAAATTTATCCCATGATTTAAAAAAGGTTCTCCTTTATTCTAACATTAAATATTAATATAATGTTATTATAATATGCAATTATAGTATGTGTATATTATATAATATAAGATATATACTTACAATTAAGTAAAATATAATGTTAAAATAAAGGAAAATCATTGTCAGTGCATTTGCATTTGTGAGGGGGAAAACCTGGAGTTGATGATCCCTATCTTACCATCAAGAGGTCACTTCACAGAGAAGCCACTTAGGAAGATGTGCTGTGATACGACAAACCTGTTCTTGCCAACCATCAACCCTAGACATCTGGAGTCACCGTCCTCTTGGACCTCACAGTTAAACGCAATATTTTTGTTTTGTTTTCTTCAGCTCCTTTTCTTTTGGATTGGGGTTTTCTATCATTTGCTCCTGAAATCAAGCTGACTCAATGTGTGGGCTTGTTACACTGGCCTGTTTCCCATGGAATGTGTGCTCATAGTTGGGATCTTAATTCTTCCTAAGTTCCCATGATAGGACTAAAAATTAAATTTCATGCTTTTCAACAGTCTGAGAACCAAAAAGCTAGGATATCCTGGAGGCTAATGCAGTGCTTCTTGGGATCTGAGGGCATAACACACACACACACACACACACACACACACACACACACACACACACAGCATTGGAAGAATTTAGTGGAATCTCTCCTCATCAAATACAGCCTTCTGAAAGCAGAGGCATCTCTGTGGGATGCTCTGTTTTGAGAGCAGGGCATCTCTGGCTCACTTACAATAAATCCACTGCTTTTCTCTGCAGTCCTCTCACATACAACGAAAGCAACACACATAACTGCCAGCCGGGCCCTCTCTTGTCTGCCCATCACAAACTGATTTCCTTTTTGCTTTTATCTCAGCAGTTGCTAATATCACAAATAGGCAGTGCTTTGAAGTCTGAGGGAGGGGGACCAGAGCAGCAGTGTAACAGTACAGTAACCAGGAAACTGCTTCAGTAAACAGTGTCAGCACTATAGTCAGTGGAGGGAGGGGGTCACCGGCAGTTGATTTGGAACACTATTGACGCCTTTTTTTCTTAGTCTCAGTGAGAACAGAAAGCTTGCCTTTGCGTATCTTTTGGGGTGAAGGTGCAGAGAAAGAGGCATGGGTCATTTAGGCACTGTAAAAAGTAAAAAGTTATCTGCACTTGGCTTTTGAGCAGTGATGTGTCTTCCAGGAGTCATGGTTAATGGCCATGTCCTAAACAACTTGGTCCTAGAAACCTGACTGGGATGTTGAGGGAATGAAGAAAAAACAGACACAGGTGTATAGAAAACCTAAGATCAGGTGGGTTGTGCACACTCTGACTGAGTAGCACTAACTGTAGAATAACCCGAGACCTCCACACCTATATTATATCCAGCACAGGGGAAGGGCTTGCCTAGTCTCAGTGAGAGGTCTCTGTAGGTGAGCAATCTCAGGCTGCAGCCATCCAGAAGGAGGAGGCTGTGGTTACTAGTTTTTGCACAAACTACCAACATTTACACTTGGAGCAGAGGAAGACTTTGTCTTTCCTCTGAGCCTCTCTACAGGAAGGCTTTGCCATTTCCCATGAGGCATTGGTGTCCTGCCCATGTCAACAGTACACATGTACTCAGAACTTCATCCACTCATTCACTCAGGGCTCCCCCTACCCTCACACACTAAATGGTACTTGAAACACAGATTTGACTCTTGCTTCCTTCTTTTTGTGCTTGGTTTCCCAGTTATATCCTGCCTTAGACTTGGAAGCACGAGATGCGGCAGGCATGGAATATTTGCTTTAAACTTTATATGTCAAGACAAAAGCACAACTCTCACTCACATAGGGATAAGAAACGATTTACCTGGAACCAAATATGAGTGACTATGGTCTGGAAACACATTCAGGTTACCCCAAACTTCATGTTCCAACATGGTATGAGCTTGATGAAGTTGGAAGACCAAAGAAAGCCATAAAGCAGTCTTCAAATATGTTGGTGGAAACATCAAGTGGGCAGGTTCCAGCAAGGCAGGCAAGTCTCAGCTCTCATGGCAGTCTTAGTCTTTTCGTTGGTGGAAACTAGTGTTCTGTTTGTACATTCCAAAGGCTCTCTCTCTCTCTCTCTCTCTCTCTCTCTCTCTCTCTCTCTCTCTCTCTCTCCTCTCTCTCTCACACACATACACACACACACACACACACACACACACACACACACACACAGAACTGGCTGGCTGGCTGGCTTCCCTTTTCTCTCTGTCTAGCTATTGACTGTTCAGCTTTTTACTAGACTAATCAGGTGCCTTAGGCAGGCAAGATGAAACAGCAGCACACCTTTACATAGTTAAACAAATGCAGCACAAACAAATGCAACACATACATAGTTAAACACTTTACATAGTTAAACAATTATTTTGCAACATAAAGAAATGTAACACATCTTTACTTAGTTAAACAAATATTCTATTCCATAACACCTTCGCTTCTCAAAATCATTGTGAAAAAGTCATCCCTATGGCTTTTATTCTCATGCTTTTTCTTTTAGTACATTGCTGACACTTGCTCACGTATGGACATGAAATCTCAGAAACACGTCTCTCCTGTAACTATCTCACAGCATTCAAGATGGTAGATACCACAGACTTACATGCTGTATTGATTCCTTCTCTGACAGAAGACCACATATCCTCTTAATACATATTTAAATGTGTAAATGTGACTTAAACTTTATTTGCATATTCATGGAAAAGATGTATCTTCCAGTCTCCACATTCCCAGCATGGCTGGGTATGATAACAATTTCCTGTAGTCCTAGTGGATGGATGAAGTCAATTTCTGAGCATAAGATGTTCTAAAATGTAGAAGTTGCTTAGAACAAGAACTCCAATGTGGGTAATATTACCACGGGCAGGCCTGAAAAGAGACCTCATATACCATGACTTGAGGCTCCTTCAAGGTGATACCACAGAGAAAGTGAGTCTTCTGCTTCAGTACAGCCAACCCATAATTCTGTGATTATTGATAGAACCTAAATTCTCTTTTTTGCTCTATACAGTGTGACCTGTGAATAACAGCATCTTGCTAATTTATTGGCAGGATTACATAAGAGCATGTAAATCACCCAACATATTTCATTCTTAGCTCGTATAAGACTCATGAGGAGCCAGACAGGGCTGAGCACTATGTAGTTCCTTTTCCATTGCTGCGCTGTGGTTATCATTCCCGGTTTTCAGAGGAGGAAAACAAATGACTACAGTGAGGCGGCAGACTAGACCAAGTCACCGACCTCGAGATGAACTGAGAGTCTAACCTGAATGTATCCTTATTAAAGCCCTGTACTGAACCACAAGGACATGTTTGCATGTAACACCTTGCTCCATGAACATGGTACATTTCAGATTGCTGAATCCAATGGGATCATAATTTCCTGTTGTATTTTTTGGTTACTAATGTGTACATTGCTATTTCCCCCAGAATTTGACCATTTTATCTTCCTCTTTCTTCTACTAATACTGTTTTCTGTTTCTTTGTTCCCTCTCCTCTCCATCTCGTCTGTCTTCAATGTCCATGACCCCAGAGATGTCGCATCTTCCTGACCAAAGCCTTATCTAATAGTGATGTCGTATGGTCACTTGTGTTGGTGACTTTTCTCATCGGTGTGACAAAATGTCTGAAAGAAACAATGTAAGGGGAAAAGTTTGAGAGCCCAGCCCCTGAAGGAAGGAAAGGCATGGTGGCAGGGACTAACGCACCTGTCAGGCAGAGTCTGCCATCAGGAAGCGGAGTACAAGGGATGCTGTACTCAGCTAGCCGGCTCCCTCTTATGCAGTCTAAGACTCCCGAGATGGTGTCACCCACATTAGAATGGGTCTTCCCTCCCCACTTAACCCAATGTAGAAACTCCTGAAACATGCCTGGATGTTTGTCTTTTAAGTGATTCTAGAACCAGTTACACTGGTTCATCCTTAGATATTCTTCCCAGTGTTTATAACACTTAGGAAGAACTCAGTGGGTGACTGAAGAGTACAACTCATATCAAACAGAGAAAAAAATATATTTTGGTTGATTTAGATGTTTCATTTTCTACAGCTACACTCTTGGGTGACAAACAGCCCGATTACTCCTGAAAGCCCTGTCATCTTGACCTTCCCGGTCAGTGACCCTGCTCTGTCAGAACTCTGGCTGAGGACTAGTTGTTTGCACTTAGCATGTTGCCCATGTCTTAGAACACACAGAAATGTAAATCCAACTGGAATGATGGAATGCCAGAGAGGTTTGTAAGACCAGGGTAAGAATTCCTCTGTCTAGGACTGCTGCCTTTTCATAAATCAACAGACACTTACTTTCAGCTTCCCAGCCTTGCATTGCACTCATCACCACTGAATTCTTAACGTGTCATTTCATACTTTGTAAGCATGTATGTGCACATATGCATGGGTCTACATGACCTTGAAAGCCAGAGGTTGTAGCTAGAGTTTTCCTGCCTGGCCCACAGTCAGGACAAATCTCTCTCACCTGCCAGTCCCACAGCCGTTCAAACCCGACCAAGTAAACACAGAGACTTATTTTGCTTACAAACTGTATGGCCGTGGCAGGCTTCTTGCTAACTGTTCTTACAGCTTAAATTAACCCATTTCTATAAATCTATACCTTGCCACGTGGTTCGTGGCTTACCGGCATCTTCACATGCTGTTTCTTATCATGGCGACTGGCAGTGTCTCTCTGACTCAGCCTTCCACTTCCCAGCTTTATTCTCCTCCTTGTCCAGCCTATACTTCCTGCCTAGCCAATGGCCAATCAGTGTTTTATTTACCAACCAATCAGAGCAACACATTTGCCATACAGAACATCCCACAGCACTTCCCCCATTTTTTTTTCAAAAAGGAAGGTTTTAACCTTAACAAAATAAAATTACATATAATTTGGGAATTTGGGCGTAGCTTCTCTTACTACTTCCTGCTGGAGGGGGACGCTGTATCTTATGGGGACACAAAGAAAATTTTAGGATCATAGACTAGTCCATGAGGCTGTATTGTCTGAGCCAGATGCCTTCAAACCATTCTGGATGTTGGATCATCTGGGCCATGGTGTCATCGGAGACCTTTCAGGTGGTCTTGGCTGGTCAAACCTGATGTATCTTAATCTGGAACAAATCCTTAGCCTCTGGCTTTCTGTGGGAACAAAAGAGACTCTTTTCCAAAGCAACATATCCTTATATCCAAATTTTGAAGTCAAGGTATCTTTAAAATATATATATTGGTTTAACTCAACAGCTTTTACAATCAAATGTTTTTCTGCAGTTAAAAATCCCAAAGACAACACAATCCAGATTCTCTGTGTAATATTCATCTCTACGTGGCTTATTTTCTATATTACCTTTACTGTCTCTTTAAAGACTTTATTTTTTAAAACTATGTATTTGTTTCTATAACTCTATATATCACCTTTTTTGTCTCTTTCAAGCCTACGTATCTTTTACACACATTGTAAACTATTACATCTGAATCTGTCTTATTGTGAATCTATTGCCTTAAACTGCAGCAGCTGTGGCTGCTGGCTCCGCCCACCTCAGCTTCCCAACATGGCGGTGGTAGTTTACCGCCAGCTCTGGGAGCTATCGTGGGTCTATGCTTTTATCCAAGCAGCGTGTAGTCCAGAAACCTCTTTTTTTTTTGTACTAGCAAAGTCTAAATCCACCATGCAGCTTAATGTGCCACTTGCAGAGGCCTCATTCCCGCCATACTGCAGGTCAAGCGCGCACACCAGAAACCCACCAGTAGCTCAAACCGGCAGCTGCCGCTCATTTGAGAGAGACAATTAGGAACTGTTTTTAGCTCCATTTTAGAATCTTTTTTCTCAATTTTTAGGTGGAAACTCTTGCCACCACGTTGGACGCCAAGAGGTCAACCTTGAGTATTGTTCCTCAGATACTGACCACCTTGTGCTTTGAGACAAAGTCCTTCACTTAGGGCTCAGAGATTAGGCTGATTGCTGGCCACTGAGCCCCAAGGATGCTCTGTCTCCACATCCCCAGCTCTGGGATTACAAGTGTGCATCACCACTGCTAGCTTTATACATGGGTTCTGGGTATCTAACTCAGGTCCTCATGCTTGTGTGGCAAGTGCTTTACTGACGGCCATCATGCCAGGCCAGCAATGGCTGCATTTCTGGGCATCCAGAGGTAATAGAGTTCTAGGTCTGCATGGTGTCCCACCCTTGTTTTGAACTGTCCTTCGCTGGCCTTCTTTGTTTTGACATCACCTTGCATCTGGTCCTCAATCCCACTCAGCCCCAGTTTCTCCCTTTTTATCTTGAGATTCCTCTCCTGTTACTCTATCTCCACTGAGTTCTCATTCCAGTAGTCATTCTTGAATCCCATTTTCATGTCTGGACTGGCCATTCATGTTAGCTGCCACACTCACTCCTTCAGAATGATTTAGCGACATCCTTCCTAGATTGGCAACACTTGGAGCATCCAGGCCAGTTTTCTCTTGTTTAGCCTGACCTCTTCCAATCCTTGGTGACATTTAAGTCAGTCTTTAGGCACTGCCCAAGCGAAACTGCCAGGAGTCCCCTACTAAATGTTCCTTACTGCCTTCTTTGTGCCCTAAGATAAATTCCACTTACTGAAACACTAAGTTTCAATTATTCCAAGACGTCGTAGGAGAGCCATCCATGCCTGGGCTTCCGTGCCTGGCCTTCCAGCTGACCCTAAACAAGGGACTTACATAGATGATGGGGGCTGAGATACATCTTCATTTCTTCAGTTCTTCCTGCATGCATGAAACCCTAGGTTCAGCTGCCAGGGCCACCTAAAGCTGGTATGATGACGAAAGTTTGTATTTCAGTACTTGGGGCGGTAGAGGCAGGAGGGTCAAGGGTTCATGATCATCGTTGGCTATGTAGGGAGTTTAAGGCTACCCTGAGCTACATGAGACCTTGCCTCAAAAGTTAAATATGAAATTTTGTTCAAGTTCCTCCTAGAAATGGCTTTATAAACAAAACTGGAATAATGGCAATATCAATGGACATAATAACCTAGAAGGGGGGAATTTTCAGTGGGTCTCACCTCTAGAACTATGGCAGCTAATGTCCACTAGGAGGAGAATTAGCCTCTCCCAGGGATAAGACCTCTTATTGGTTGTCCAATGCAAAGTGGTCAGTGCTAAAACCATATTCACACAGACAATAAAAACAGACTCAGCATGTAGTATTTATGTGTTTGTGTATATATGTGTGTGTTACATATGTGTGTAACAATAATAAAGAAAGAGAGGCTATCAACTTGAAGGGAGCATGAGTTGCATTGGAAGTAGGGTAGGCTGGAGGGAGAAAAGGGAGAGTAGAATAGATGTAATTTTATTCAAATCAAAAACATTTGAAAAACTAAGCTGAGCATTGGTGGTACGCACTAATCCCAGCACTCAGGAGGCAGAGGCAGGTGACTGTCTGTGAGTTTGAGGCCAGCCTGATCTACAAAGTAAGTTCTGGGATAGCCATGGCTATTATACCGACAATCCCTGTTTTGAAAGAAACAGATAAATAATTAATAATAATAATAATAATAATAATAATAATAATAATAATAATAATTAATAAGATGCTTTTATACTGACCAGCATAGCAGGTACCTCAGGGGAAGATATAGAGATATTATCCAGAAAGAGTCTCAAAATTGTTTCTCATGATGTTGCAATTTTTACCTCTAATCAGACAAAAAGTGGCCACAGTCCTATTCACTCTCTAGTACCTAGCATGAAATGCAGTTACCAAAGATCAATCCCCAGTCAACCCAGGATGCTTGCTGTTGACTGTACATGGTACTTAACAAAGATGTCTCACGCCAGTGCCCTGAAGACAAGCCTTTAATAGCCAGCACTTCTGTTTTCAAGCTGCAGACAGTAGGGGTAGATAGAAGTCCACGTGTGACAGACAGCTGAGGGCCTCTTCTCTCTACCACATGCTTCTCTCTTGGAACAAGGCCAGCTTGGGGCTGTCTGGATTCTTTGTGAGCTGGCTCCAAACTAACATATTTATTATCAAGGAGGAAAAGTCGCCTGATGCTGGATCACTGATGTTTGCCTTGCAGTGTTTTCTTGCAGAAAATTGCAAGAAAGTGATTGAAACGATCTTGGCAAGGAAACCGCAGAGAAATCTGCCCTTTTTAAGGGCAAAGTCTTCAAAACATCCTTGCAGATTGGGAAAATGGGCTATTTCCTTTTTACTCTGTTTTTATAAGATGAATGATGCATTGGGAAAATAAATAATGACAGCCCAGGAAGGGTCAGTGCTACATCTATTTCAAAGACTGAAGCATTCGCATAGGATGTTTTAACTATCCTTGTTTAAGCAGGTTGGGGATTTGTTTATAAATGATGATTTAGCCCAGTGCTTATAAACTATCTGTATTCTGTTGGTGCAGCACACAAATTGTGTGTGTGTGTGTGTGTGTGTGTGTGTGTGTGTGTGTGTGTGTGTAGTGTGAAAACAGATGGAGTTCTGGGCTTAACTGCATTTCTTAACAGAAATGTGTTTTACAACCTGCCTGTCATCTTCTTCCTAGTCAGCAACATTATTAATGTCTCTTCAAACTTTTCAAGTGAGCACGCATGCACTCTTAACAGAAATTAGGGGAACTTGGATGGAGGCATGCTTCTTAGCACTTCTTGGTAATGAAGAGGCACATTCTTAATTAAGAATCATTGAGAATGTGAAAAGTATAACCATTTAACTGTATTTTGCAGAGTGGGCTCTGCAGCATTTTGGTCAAAGGGATTAAGATACTATTTATCTACAAGACCTTGAAGTCAGATGCTTAGGAAATACCAAGGTAAAATAATGTGCAATTTATTGAATTCCAATAGCATCTTGTCCCCAGGTAACTGGTTACAGTCTATGGGGTGGAAACTAATTTCTGGTACACGTGGTCAGTGCAGGGACTGTGACCCTTCACAGTTTTCTCTGTGATAGAGTCTCTCTCCAGTATCTGTTGCTAGACCTTAGTTTCAATCACTTTCAATCAGAAGACAGAAAGTGCATGTTGTTCCTTTATTCTTTTCTTCTTCTCTCCCTCCTCCCTTCTTCCTTAAAAAAAAAAAGATATATGGACATGAATGAAGCTGGAGAAATGGCTCAGTGGTGAAGACCACCTACTGCTCTTTCAGAGGACCCAGGTTTGATTCCCAGTACCAACAAGATGACACACGCCTTCTGCAACTCTAGCTCTAGAAGACAGGTTAAAGGAATTGGTCTTACAGATAGGGGTCTGTGTAGGTTTTACTACAGCTTTGATAACATTGGAAATCTGAGGAAGACAGTATTTGAAATGACAAATGTTGCCATACAAACTTTGGTTATAAAAAAGGTCCTGTGGCTTCCTGGCACTCCATACTCCCAAGATTGTGTTCTCTGCAACAGAGGGTGAGGGTAGTGTTGACCTCACTGTTTGCCCTTGCATCACCAGGGGAAGGCTCTGGGATGCTGTCTGGGATCAGAAATACTTCCCTCAGTGTTTAGTTGAATTTGTGGCAGGAGGTAGTGGATGGGAGAGACATGTTGGAGTCTTAGCTTTCAGCTCTTAACCATGATATGTTCAGGATTTTGGCAAATTGACTGCTTTGCATCTTGTTTTGAGGAAAAGGAGCCATGAATAAACATGTTGCATTGTCAGTAACTAATGCAATATAAGTCTTAGAGAAAGTGACAGGTAAGCATACCATTACCATGGTCATGTTCAGGAGTGAGTGACAACTTCAGGAGTTCTATAAGAGGTATAAATTTTTTGGTGCTTTTCTGTGAAAGGAGAAAGAAATACCTTTATGTGGTGATATTTTATTTGTATGTTAATAAATAAAGTTTGTCTGGAGATCAAAGGGAATAGCAAGCCATTTTAAGGTAAATACAAAATTCCTGTTCTACCAGGTAATATTATTTCCTTCTTGGGTCTCTGAGGGAGTTGAAGATTAGGTAGTTGTAGTTACAGTTTTCCTTATTAAGAAATTTCAGCCAGGCGGTGGTGGCGCACGCCTTTAATCCCAGCACTCGGGAGGCAGAGCCAGGCGGATCTCTGTGAGTTCGAGGCCAGCCTGGACTACCAAGTGAGTTCCAGGAAAGGCGCAAAGCTACACAGAGAAACCCTGTCTCGAAAAACCAAAAAAAAAAAAAAAAAAAAAAAAAAAAAAAAAAAGAAATTTCAGAAAAAAAAACAACTAAAAGTATAAAGTGTATAAATTTGAAAGACATTATAAGATAGTTTTCTGTTAGTAATACAAGTTAGGATAGAAAGTGAATCAGGTACATTTTGGACTCACCAAAATAGGATAGATAATGGAATATTTTCTCTGAATTTGTCAAATGCAAATGGACTAGACATTATTGATGTATTTATTGCTTGTCTATATTGTATATAGTTATTGTACTTATTGTACATAGTTTTTCTTATATTAGTTATAACTTTTTTATTTTTATTAGACAAAAAGGGGAAATGTGGTGATATTTTATTTGTGCTGAAATATGGTGATATTTTATTTGTATGTTAATAAATAAAGTTTGCCTGGAGATCAAAGGGAATAGCAAGCCATTTTAAGGTAAACACAAAAGTCAGGCAGTGGTAGCACACACCCTTAATTCATTCACGTGGCATGCAGGGTCTCTGTGTGTTCAAGGCCATACTAGGGAACAGTCAAGCATGGTGAAACACTCCTTTAACCCCAGTACCAACCATAGAGACCTGGAGGTCTGTACAGATAGGCAGTGACAAGGAAGTGAGGTAGCTGAGCTAAGAGACAATGAGAGGGCAAAACAGCAAGGCAATAAAAGCCTGGGTAGACCGGAAGTAGCTCTCTTGGGAAGCTATGGTGGTGTGGTGAGTTAAGGCTAGCTGGCGGCTCTCACTATTTCCCTGATCTTTAAGCTTTCACCTCTATATTTGGCTCTGTGTTTCTTATTTAATAAGACCATTTAGAATTTTCTACACCTTTATTTACCTATTATTTATTCATCTACCTGTCATATTTCATCTGTCATCTCTTATCTATTTATCCATCTATCCTTTGTTTATTTATCATCAGTCTATCATCTGTCTATTCATCTGTCATCTATCTGTATATCTATCACCTATCACTCTGTTCATCTGACTGTATATCTACTTTCCTATCATCTCTTATCTATCACCTTTCATCTATTTATCTCCATTATTTATGTATTTGTCAATAATAATCCATCTATCATCTGAACGTTTATTTATCAACTGTCTAGTTATCATTCATAGATTTATTTCTTTATCATCTATCAATCAGTCTTTTGATCATCCATTCTGTCTGTCTGTCATTTATCAATTTTGTGGTGCTGGGGATGAAACTGAGAGCTTCATGCATGCTTTGCAAGCACCTTGTTACTTAACTACATCCCATCCCAGGAATGATTTTAGGTCCCACGAATTTCTTGTGTGGTACCTGACAAACAAGGATGACATCACCTTGGAGTGTCTACAAGCTCCCAGTTGAGAAGCCCTACCCCAATGGGTTCTGATGACAGAGAGATAGGAGCTGGGTCTCATCATGCAAGTGGGCCTTTGAATAAACCTTAAATCACAGGATAAGCAGCCATTGGCTCTCTGACATTTAGGGGAGAATCTCAAGCTGTATGTTAGTCTTCACCCATAGTTGGAGAGGATGTCAGTCTTCCAACATAGTAGGAGAGGATGTCAGTCTTCCAACATTGTAGGAGAGGATGTCAATCTTCCCATATGGTAGGAGAGGATGCCAATCTTCCCATATTGTAGGAGAGGATGTCAGTCTTCCAGCATTGCAGGAGACAATGCCAATCTTCCCATATGGTAGGAGAGGATGTCAGTCTTCCCATATTGTAGGAGAGGATGTCAGTCTTCCAACATTGTAGGAGAGGATGCCAATCTTCCCATATTGTAGGAGAGGATGTTAATCTTCACCCATAGTTGGAGAGGATGTCAGTCTTCCCACATTGTAGGAGAGGATGTCAGTATTCCCACACTGTAGGAAAGAACTGTACTCCTACATGGCCATCCCATTTGCAGAAGAACCCTGCATACCAAGCTTCCTCTGCTTATGTAATATCTACCCAGATTTGAACAACTCTCTTCATCTGTATACTTATTCCATGGCCTAATTAAGTCTAACCATTCTTGTCTTCTACTTTAACAAAAATAATAAAACAAATAACTGCTTAATAACTTCTCCTTTTCCTTTGGATATATAGAAAAATTATTTTTAAAAATAATCTCTTATTTATGTCATGGGCAGTGGTAAAAACCTGCACTTGGGAGAGGCAGGTAGGTCTCTAAGTTTGAGGCCATCCTAATCTAAATAGTGAGTTTTAGGCCTCCAGGGCTACATGGTAAGACCCTGTCTTTAAGAAAAATACTTGTTTGTTTAGTATGCTTCATAAAATGGTTTTTTTCTTTGGGTTGTCTTTTCAATAGTTAGTTCCCACTCCACCAGAACCCAGAGGGATTTTCTTAGTTCATGGGGACATACTAGAGCACAGCAGGTCTTTACAATAGAGGTCAACAATAATGTCCCCTGGGTACAAAATTAGTTTCTCTTAATCCCTCCTCAAGGTGTACCATTTGGTGCTCCAACTTGAAAGGACTATAAACCTAGAGGATTTCATTGTCTTTGAACATTATCCAGAAAATCCCCTCTAATTAATCTAATCCCTGCAGACATATGCTTGTTGATCATTATAAGTCAAGAACAAAAATATCCATCCTGCTTGGAAAGCTCTACTCTAGGCACGAAGAATCTTAATCTGGGTTGTTTACAGCTCAGGTTGCAAAAGCACATACAGGGGGCTTTGATCGACCCACCTCTGTTTTGTAGCAACAACTGTCAGACACAATAATCTTTATGTACAGAGCCATCCCTTCTGCCTTCCTCCTCGATCACCTAATAAAAAATACAACAACCAGAATTCCAACTATCCCCAGAGGTTATATGATGTGCTCATTAGTTTGAATCCAATTTCTTTTAGTTTCCCTAGTGATTTTATTTTTAAGTAAGTGTGTATGGGAGTGCGTGAATCATGTGAATGCAGCTTTTCGTGGAGGCCAGAAGAGGGCACTGGATCCTCTAGAGCATGAGTTACAGGCAGTTGTTAGCTGACTGTCGTAAGTGCTGTGAACAAAACTTGGGTCCTCTACAAGAGCAGCATGTGCTCTTAACCACTGGAGTCAACTCTTCAGCCCCTCAACTTTCCTTTAAAGGATAGCAAAGATGAGTTTGTTTGTTTGTTTTATTCTTTTGCTGGTGTTGTTTTGTTACCTTCCAAAATTAAAGAACTACTTCTCTTAGCACAGATCCACAGATAATTTGCTTGTCTAAAAGTGAGCCTATTGTGTGAACTCAGTCTTCAACACCATCTCAAGATCACTACCTGTTGTGTCTTTGCCCCTAAGGGTCCAGAAGCAGGTCATTCCTTGGGCTTTCTCTCTCCTCACTAAAATTCCTGTTTCCTTTCACTTGTGCTGTCTATCTTAGTTTCTAGTTTTCTGCATCTCTCTCAATTCTCTCTAAGCTCTTTTATAAACCAGACCTGTTATTTCAGTGGGATCAAGGCTGTGCTGACCTTAGTGGTGGGAGATTGTCTAAGATCTTTGGATATGCTTTTGTTCTTAAACCCTAGAGTTATAGTAAATAACTACACACTACTGAGGTTTCTTTATCTATGCTTCACATACTTGCATGTGGATTTATGTCTTTTATCTCCCTCCAGTCTACTCTGTATGTTGGTAGACAAACAGAAACCTCTCTTTTTTATTGTGTTTACCAATACAGAATTTGATATCCTATCTACACATAATGCTTTTCTGAGATCAATTATAGCAGCAGTTGATAATGTTTTCTCTTAAATGCTAGATAGTAACTATCTGATTTGAGGGGAGGGATCAGCTGTCTATTTGGACAACATAGCTCTGTTCTCTAGAAATGTGGGGGTATGGCTGCACTTCAATAAACATGTACTTATACAGTTTGAATTCATGTAATTTTCCTATATCTAGTGTTATAATCCTGAAAATAATTTTTAAAGAAAATTTGTGTGGATGCTAGGAATTGACCTATACCTCCTGGAAGAGCTGCCAGTAATATTAACAGCTGATACATCCTCTCCTCCGTCTTGATAAGATTTAGGGAAGACAAAATGTGACAGAATAAAAAAAATGCTCACCTGTGACTGAGGAATGTTCTTCACAGTAAGTATCCTTTGTGCAGCATATAGTTAGGAATGTCATTTGAATGAAGAAGAGGATGTCTGGGAAAACATTCAGTCTAATATGAGACTCTAAATTCCCTGGTTAATTGAAATAACCTTTTTACAGTCAATCTACCTGAACACCAGAGATGCTTACCATCATTGCATCCATTTTTATGCTTTGATGTACATGGAGATATTTAGACAGACTCCCCCTCATCTTTACTTTGCAAGCACAGTATGATTTTTCAAGATATTATAAAATGTATCCTCATAAATCCTTTAGCTTAGCAGCCTTAAGTATATATTGAGCAACATCCTGGAGATGTTTCTTTAAATAAGGGAAAGAGATAGAAAAGCCACCAGTCGGAAGGGTTCTTTGTGTTTTATAGAATGTGACCAATTGGCTATGGAAGCATTCAGGCTCTTAAAGAGAAAACAATCCATATCCATTAGAATAAGCCAATGAACCAAATTTTGCAGCTCGACTTGGTCCAGGCAAATGAGAGACAAGGTAGCTAATTGATCCATCAGGTAAGCTGAGCTGCTTAGCTGGAGACCACTGGTTTTATTCCAGATGGAAGGAGATGTCATTGGGAAGTCACTCAGTTTATCATTCCTGTATGCTGCTAATCTATCCTGTGGAAGTGCCATTCCATAAACTAGTGAGACGAGCTGCGGGAACGCCGTGGAGATATGGCCAGCCTCTGCAGGACAATGGGAGATGCTGCCATCCTGAGGGCTTAGAGCAGTTCTTCCATAGAGAGCACAGCAGGAATACCCTTGCTGCTACTCTCCTGCCTCTGTTTGATGAGGCTAAAAGTAAGTAGCATTCAGCTGAATGGTAACTTTGAGTTACTTCATCCCCTACTTTTGGACATAGAGGATTCCTCATAAAGCAACAAAAGTTAAGAACTCAGGGGTTAGGGAGCTGACTCAGTCAGCAAAGTGTTTGCCTGACAAGTGTGGGGATTTGAGTCAAGCCAGAACATAAACTATGTGGTCATGGTGATAGGTGCTTGGGAGCCCAGTGTTGGGGAGGCTGAGGCATGTGGGTTCCTGGGGGTCATTGGCCAGATAGCCTAGCTTAATTGATGAGTCTGAACCAATGAAAGACTCTGCCTCAGAAAATAAGACACTAACACACACAGGTGGACACCTCCCCACCCTGCCCATGCTGGATAGTTTTATGTCAACTTGGCACAAGCTAAAGTCATTTGAGAGGAAAGAACCTCAATTGAGGAAATGCCTCTATTAGATAAGCATGTAGGGCATTTTCTTAGTTAGTAATTGATGGGGGAGGGGTCCAGCCCATTGTGAGTGGTGCCATCCCTGGGCTGATGGTCCTGGGTTCTATAAGGAAGCAGATTGAACAAGCCATGAGGAGCAAGCTGCATCAGCTCCTACCTTCAGATTCCTGCCTTGGGTGAGTCCCTGGGCCAGCTCACAGCCATGAATCTTCAGCTTCAGTTATTAACAGCTGACAGTGCACTGGCCATATTGAAGTTGTCATAGAGATACTATAGAAAAAATTATTTATTCTTTGTAATAAATTTATTTTTTGTTTACTCTAATTTATAGGATGAGTACATGCTACATGGCATGATCATGAGTGTGTTTTGATATGACAGGGTATGACATTTCCCAGTATTACGGATCACAGGCAGACACAGCATGTCTCCGTCACAGAGATACTGACATTTTACAATATATAACACTTTCTGTGGAGCCAACTCAGTCACTAAAGCTCTGGTTGAACAAGCATGAAGGCCTAAGTTCAGTTGAACTCCCACTCACGACAGTGCACACACCCAGAACCCCAGTGCTGGGGAGATGGAGACAGGCAGCTCCTGGGGCTTGCTAGCCATGGAGTCTAGCTAACTCGTAAGCTGCAAGTTCCACAAGGGACTCTGTCCCAAAACAGAAGATGAAGAAGTGGTCCCACCATTGGTCTCCAGATGCACATACACTCCACACACAGATAGAAATGTACACGTACAGAGGAATGTGCACCCCACACAATGGAACAGTGGACAGCTCTCGGTTGTAGAGAGTTGTCTGACACAAGGAACATGGGATGCTAAATGATGTCCCTGGCTTCTGGCTTCCGGCTTCTGATGGCACCCCTGCCCTGAAGTGATCATCAGAACTGCTTCTTGACAATAGTAGTTATCTGCTCTGGGCAAAATTTTCATAGTTGACAACCCTGACTTCATTCCCACCCTACTGTGGGTAATTTTGTGATATTGTCTGGCTGTTTTTTTGTTGTTATTGTTAACATTTGGTTGGGGCTGTGGGTGTGGTATATGCACATGTGTGTCTCAGGGTGTTTATGTCCTCGTGTGCATGTCCCTGTGCACATAGAGAGGCCAGAGGGCAACAGGTGTCCTGTTCTATCCCTTGAGTCAGGGTCTCTCCCTGAGCTGGGCTGGCAGCCAGCAAGCTCCAGCCATCCTCCTGTCTCCTGCTCCCACAGGGCCGAGCCTATAGGCATGCATGCCATGCTAAGCTTTTGACATGAATCCCGAGGATCTGAACTGAGGTCCTCATGTGTACACAGCAAGCTCTCTTACCCATGAGTCATTTACCCAGCTCTGACTATTTTTCATCTTTGCAAAATGTGTGGGTTTTATACTTGAGCCACCTTACTGGCACTTGATTTATTTTTCTGGAAATAGCCTGCAAAATTGAGCTTTTTAGGTATGCGTCTCCTGCTCATTTCATGACTGTATTCATTTACATAAATTCCTATTTGGTAGAGGCCTATCTCATGAGAAGAATGTCTAAATTGTGCAGAAGGGGTTTCTTTCTGGGACAGAGGTTGAAACAAAAACAGCTCTGGTGCCGTAACTGCTCATGTCAATTGAATTATGGGAAATGACGCCTCAGAGCTTAGATATAAAAAACCAGCAGGATCAAAATGAGGAACATTTTAGGGATGTGTCTGAATTATTTTTGAATGCATGATTTCCGTGTAAGTGTTTATTTGGGTGAGAAAAATCGTAACTATTATCCCCCGTTCTAATAAAGGTCTTTATTTGCCAGATTAAAGAAAATCCATCAGTGAGCAAGCCAGAACAGTGACGAAGGAAGTATTTTCAGCCTTGAACTTTTCACCCCAGACTCTTTAGTCCATATCTTTACTTTACACTGAAAGAGAATCAAGTGGCTAAGAAAGCAATAGTAACATCATAGGCTAGCAGGAACAGGTTGTGAGTGCTGCCGGCCTGCGACAGAGGGGGTCGTGTATGTGTTTGCTAGTTGTTTGCAGTGCTCTGTTAGCACAATTATATATAGTGTACATTTACACATAAATAATTCATGCCATGTACATAGAACAGTACATGTAGTTTTTAGCATTTGTTTTTATTTTTACATTCTCTGTCTGTGCGTGCGTGGGGGGGGGGCACATGTCACAATGCGCGGTGTGTGGGGGTCCGTTCTTTCTTTCTGGGGAATCGATTGTTTTCTTCCACCATATGCTTTTCTGGAATGGAACCTGAGTTGTCAGGCTTGGCAGCAAGCGCCTTCACCCACTGAGCCAGCTCACTGACCTCCTGTGTAGTTTTTAATTGGCTTTGTTTCTGTTTTACATTTCACTCTTTTCTCTCCTGATCATCTCCGATTTAAAATGATGCTTATTGTTATTTAGATGAGAGGGCTGGAAGAAGGAAGCTGTCCACTCCAGGCTGACCTGCTGTGGGAGCATTCTCCCTCCCCACAAAAGATGTAGACGGAGAGAGGGAGGGAGGGCAGCGTAGAGATGCAAATGGGAGGGAAGAGCAAGGGAAAGCCAAGCACCTGCTTATTACTGGTAACCAAAACGCTGCCCTGTAGCACAACTCTCTGTGCATGTATTGAAAACAGTGTTCCTGTTCCTTAGATCAGTGGTCAGGAACTAAGACTGTAGTGAACCAGTCCGAGGGAGCCGCAGTCCTTTGAGGCTTGGTGATGGTGTCATAGAGACCATTCTTCTTCTTCACTGAGCAAGGCCAAGTGTCTTTACCTATGGGTGTGTGATGTCAGGTGTTAGCACACAGGTGTCATCAGCACACAGGTGTCATCAGCACACAGGTGTGTCAGCACATAGGTGTCATCAGCACACAGGTGTCATCAGCACACAGGTATCATCAGCACACAGGTGTCATCAGCACACAGGTATCATCAGCACACAGGTGTCATCAGCACACAGGTATCATCAGCACACAGGTGTTTCAGCACATAGGTGTCATCAGCACACAGGTGTTTCAGCACACAGGTGTGTCAGCACACAGGTGTCATCAGCACACAGATGCCAGCACACAGGTGTAATCAGCGCACAGGTGTCATCAGCACACAGTGTCATCAGCGCACAGGTGTCATCAGCGCATAGGTGTAATCAGCGCACAGGTGTCATCAGTGCACAGGTGTCAACATACAGGTGTTTTATTCTCAGATCACAGTGGGAACAGGGATTTCTTTTCTGTTCACTTGCCAGTTGAAAAGCCATTTCTCCAGAGGTCTAAAGAAGGATGCCATATGTTCTCAAATGCCTTCTCTATGTCTTGCTCATTCCTTTTTGCTTGCATTCATTCTACCATGCAAGAAAACATCCCATCTACAAAGAATCCCAGTGTTCTCACTTATTCCTTTTGTCTTCAGTGAGATCTGAGTTGAAATCGTGCCATGAGCATCATGTGCCTAGAGACAACATTGGTATGAGACCTCTGGTCCCCTTCTGGCTTCTTTTCCTAGAAATCTCTGCTCTGAGCTGCTTTGAATCCCTAGGTAGCATCATGTCTGGCGCATAACAAATAAAGCAATATGTGTATTTCTTACGTGCTGTGGGGAGACTATTCCAAACAAATAAGAAAGCAGGGTCAGGAAAATGGCTCAGTGAGTAAAATGCCTGCTGTGCAAGCATGAGGACCTGAGTTCCATCCAGAACCCATTTTTTAAAGAGAGTGTAGGTGTGAAAGTGTGTGCTTGTAATACCACTGCTGGGGAGGCAGAGACGAATGTATCTCTACTTGTCAAGTTCCAGGCCAGTGAGAGCCAGGCCTCCCAAAGCAGATAGAGGGTAACTGGGAACAACACACAAGACACACACACACACACACACACCATTCAGGACATGACAAGAGCTGTTTTGAAGGGGATTTCCACTGCACTTTCCAGCTCATCTTATATATTACATATGGACCCCAAGCAACTTCTTATATTACCATGAATATGTTTTGACCTACCCACTTCAAGGTGGATGGAATTCTAATAGTAGGACAAAATGAGGGCACCTGCCAGGAAGCTCAGAAAACTCTGCCCTGTGGCAGGAAGTACAAGGAGACAGGACTGAACACAGTTCTGCATGGTTAACATTTTAGTGTTCAAAGCCCTTCTCTTAGTGCTTTTTGGAATAAAGCAGATTGCATGAACCTTTAAGTCGCCCAGGTTTTCATCCTATTTACCCGTGAGTCATTAGTTTTTCCTCCCTAAGAGTAGGTGGGTGGGTGTCTGTATAATGAGTAGTATGAAGCCATGCATGAATTAGCTTGTGTTAAAAACTTGAAGTCTATACAGGACATAAACATCTTTCTAAAGCAGGCCTGGCATACTTCCTGTAAAGGCTCAAATCATCAGTAAGATCCTAGACACTGGTTGTACCATCCATGTTGAAACTTGTCAAAAATATGAAAGAACTGGAGATGGCTGAGTTCCAATAAAGTTTTATTTACATAAAGAAACAAGTGGCAGGCTGAATGTGGCCCACAGGCTTCCAGTGTGCAGATGGGTTGTCTAAGAAAATCCAAAGTGGATAACATGAAAAGGGAGTCAGCTGTCTATAAAATGGCCAGTCATAATCAAGTTCAGCTTCAAGGAACATTTACATTTCTTGAGTACCCAGTATTCTTTCGCCACCCCCACCCCCACTTGTGAATCATTACCAACTAAGAAAATAGGGCTTCTGTCTCCGTGATACATTACCTTCACCCTCTGCTTAACTCTCATAGTCCATCCCTGCCTTGTGCTAAAGCTGCTAGGTGGCAAGCCTCCCCAGTGACAACTGCTATTTGCTTTTCAAAACAATTTAGTATCCTCAAGCCTCAGCCTGCATCTCTTGAAAAAGATCCTAAGCTGGGCTGCCTGCCTGGGCCAACTCCCTGAGACTGTGGGCTGGAGAGAGTATCACATTTCAAATGGATTAGCTGACTATTGGGAATGCAGAAGGGGTTTGAAAGGCTCTTAACTTCTAAATGCAGCGCAGAATGGAGTTCTATGAATATTTAATTGAAGTGCAAGACCTAGAGTTCTTTGCAATTAGTTTAACCATTGCTTTTAGTAGAGAGCCTGAGAATTTCCTTGGCTTGTCACAGGATTCTCGCTGCACTTCTAGTTTCCCTCCTTCCGGAACCTTCCAGAAGCTAGATCATGACCACTTTTATAAAATGCTCAGAGTCCATTCCTTTTTATGCTACAGCCAGCACAGCTTCCCCAAGCTATTAGTAAAGGGCTAGGAGTTTCACATACGACATCATTCCCATTTCTAGTTACCCTTTCTCTCCTGTCTCCCCTTAGAGCCTCAGCAGAACCTGGCACCAGGCCTGGCTGGGGCACCCACCTGTTTACTTTTCCAATGAAATGTGAAGTTTGTCCAGAATCTTAATGACCTTTTGCCCTTTGCTACAAAAATCTTAGAATATGCCCTGGCACAAATCCTCCTCAGAAAACACTTGGCTGAGTGAATGACCCCTAGCCCTTGTGTTCCTGCCCAGTCTGACCCTGAGTATGAGCGTTAATGTTTCCTCATTTGCAGCGTGAGAGAGTTTTATAAACCACTACAGCTCCATTGTAGGCTTTAAATTTGATAATCCTCTATGCTCAACACTGCTAGGTATGGCAACCGTGACTTTCAGGAAACAGCATTTGGTAGAAAAGCAACAGGAAGTCACAACTAGAAAAATGGAAAATACATCCTAGAGTCAAGAATGGCTGGCATTGTTTTCAGAAAAGACTGGTCTTTGTGGATGTGAGAAGCATTGTGCTGAGAAAGAGAATGAGATGTATTCCATGAGAGCCATTAAGGAATGAAGTGTTAGAAGAAAATGGGGAAATCGGTAGAATATGATGTATATGGAGAACAGCTAGGGATTTGACAGCCTAACCTTTAAGAAGACTGACATGGGATAGCGTGGACTGAGTGTTGTCTGTCTTTGTTTGTATCTCCCCCACCCCCTTTCCCTTCTTCTCTCGCCACTCTAAGACGACCATCATTCAGAAATACAATGAAGGTGCCTATGTGAGGCCAGAGTCATGCGGGCCCTCCTCATGTTGCTTCCTTAGATATTGCAACCAATTATTTTTATTTTATTTATTCCTGTGTGTGTGTGTGTGTGTGTGTGTGTGTGTGTGTGTGTGTGTGTGTTGGGGTGTGTGTGGGATGCATGTACACCTGGAGGCCAGAGATCAGCTCCATTGTCATTCCTCAAGAGCTGAGACAGGATCTCTTACTGTGTCCTCAGGCTCACTGAGTAGACTAGCTTGGCTGGTCAGTGGGCCCAGGAATCCGCCCACCTCCATCTTCCCAGTGCTGGGATTGCAATTGCCTTTTGTAAAGCTGTGGGTGCTGAGGATGAACACTGACTGTCATACTTGCATCACAAGCACTTTAGCAACTGAGTAATCTCTCCAGCCCCATGTCAGCCACTTCTGAAATGGTCCAGCATCTCTCGTGTGTCCTCCTGTGGGCCCTCCACGGGAAAACATTTATAGTCACATTTAAAATTTTCACAGTGCAAGTCTGGTCGCATTATTGCACTTGCTCCTTAACCTCCGAGGATGCAGGATAAGCACCTTCCTGAGGGCTGCCAGCCCTTGGCGCTCCAGCCACTTCAGGCCTCATCTTGCTTTCTTCTCTATTGTGAACCAATCAAGCTTGATTTTCCCCCATCTCCTGAATATGCCAGCTCACATTGTCGCATGGGCCAGCCACACCCTACTTCACATCTTCTCTGTTTCCTCCTGGACAGTGTGAGCGAGCCCCAACCTCAGCCACCTCCCCTGCCATGATTACTGAGTAAGATCCCTTTTTTAGAATAGTCTGAGGTTGTTTGCAATACCTTGATGAGTCCTCTGCCTTTTCCGTTCAGTGTTGCAGGCACCCAGCATGATCTTTGGCATGTAACAGATGTGGGATAGGGATTGAATAAATATCCAGTCTTTAGCATTGAGACACAAAGTCCAGCAAGGATCTTACCTTCTTTCCTGCATAGACTTAAAGTTCTCATATTTCCACAGAGTCACTGTCTACCTCTGCTAATTTATTGTGTCCCATGGCTTCCTAGCTCCTTTCAGTCCCATTTTTAACTTTTCTTTTCCTCTTGTCTTTCTGCTAATGTCTGTTGAGTTTCACTATTGATTTAAGAAATACATTCTAATGCATCCAACATTCTAATGCCCTCACAATGTTCCACAGTGTGTGCCTTGGTGCTCTCCTCTGACCATGGATTCTGGAAATTATCATGGGCTGTCACTCCTGGGAGAGTATTTCTGGGTCGTGGCAATATTTCTCTCTTTCACTATGGACTTTTCACAACAACAGAACAACATAAGACCTTCCATGGCAACATCTGTGGAGAAATAAATTCTTTTGTGTGAGGAAACATCTGTTTTCCATATATCTCTAAATAGTTAGGACATGCATTTCCCAGTACCTTTGTTTATTTAGCAAATAAATCTGTTTTCCACAGGATGGTTAAGAATGTCTGGATATGCCATATTGTCCACACCCTGTAAAAATGAGTAGATTCTCCAAACCACTTTATGGAGAGATCTCAGTGGTTAAGAACACATATACCACTCTTGCAGAGAACCTGAGTTAGGTTTCCAGAAACTGTGTTGATCACCTCTTCACCACCTGTAACTCCAGTTCCAGGACTTCTGAAGCCCTCTTCTGGCCTCTGTGGATACTGCACTCATGCACATATCCATACACAGATACATATGCATACACATGATTAGACATTATAACATTAAAAATTGAAACCACAATACATTAATGGCTTTTCTATAGTTTGTTTTCATTTGGTATACACGGATGAAACTCTGAAACTTAAAAAATGTATATTTCAACACTTTATTGCTTTTATTTGAAGTTCTTTGTTCACCTGGCTTTCCTCTCCTTATTATCAGACAAAAAGACACAACTGCAGTAAATACATCCTCATCAGCACCTCTGACTGTTGTGCCCCTGAGAGAACTGCTTTTGTCAGTTTGGTATCTATGCTTTTAGACATTTCTCTAAACATTTATAGGTCAATCTATGGATTCATTGGTCAATATACTTCATAAACATATGTAAAATACACCCATATAACTTTATATTATTTTTGATGCTTGAATTTAACAGCTAACAGTATATTGGTAGATTTATTTGATTCCACTTGATCCCATGTAACACAGACATTTGGCTGAGAGCAACCATAGCTCCTATAGCTGCAGTTCACATGATACAACAATTTGCTGTTTTATTTATAAGGCGATAGTAGAGAGGTATTTTCAAGTCTGGCTCACTGAACGGGAAATGCCGCCAGTATTAGTTTACTTTTCTTACTGCTGCAACCAAACACATGGCAAGAATCAGCTGCAGGAGAAAGTTCTGAGCGGACATAGTCCACAGTGGCAGAGCGGGCACCGCCATGGGCAGTGGGCCTCCTGGAACGGACATAGTCCATATGGCAAAGCCGGCACTGCCATGGGCAGTTGACCTCCTGGCAGTGGGAACTTGTGACAGCTATTTGATCACATATCTGTAGATCAGGAAGCAGACACAGAATATCCCCAAACCCATATATTCACCACCTCGAGATAGGTTCCACTCCCAAAGACTCCACGACCTCCCTGTTGTGAGAATATTCTCCCTGTGGGTGGGGGCTAAGCAATGTCCACCCTCCTCATGAGGTCCCAATGACAAGTCAAAGCATGATTATACCAAAGTTCAGTCTGAGGAAGCCAATGAGTTTATTACACTTTCTTACAGAGCATGAGTGAGGGGTTTCCTACAGTGTAGATGGTCCTAAAGCCTCTATATTGGAAAATCTGTACCCCGCATAATAATAGTTTCCTCATAGTTTGCAAAGATGGAACCCCCTTTCTCCTAGTCTTTCCCAGTGTCTGTACTCTTCCCTGAGACCCTGAGGCCACCTAGAGATACATACAGCTGATTTGGAGGATACTCAGGTGAGGGTCCAGGGAGCCTACCCGTGCTTCTGTTCAGTTTGTGGAAAGTGAACAAGCCTAGTTGTGGTGACCCTTCTCTAGCAGACAGAGCTCAACTCATGAGGGTGACAGCAGTCTAGTTTGGGGGACAGTGCTGTTCACTGTCCTGTACCAGTGCCGCCAGCTGGGGAATCAAGTGCCCACATACATTTCACAGGCAAACTGTAGTATCTGCTAAACACCCAGATTCATTCTTTTATAAGCAGTCTCTCACTAATTGGCTTTTCCCTTCTTTGCTTTGACGACCTCAGCTCTAGGCATTTGTTCAGATGACACTTAAAAGGGAAAGCATGACACCTCAGAAGAAATAGCTCCTCTTCTGTCAGGAGCTCTAGAACCTTCAGCATGCTTGCTTGTGTTCTCACCACAGCTTGGGCAGTTCCCTAGCAACAAGAGAAGGTGGGAACTCCGGTGTCCAGTAAACAGGAAACAAGTGTGTCCTATTAAACCTGTAATGATGTAGCATTGAGATTGTGGGTGTCGCTGAGGTGAAACTGTTCTGATTGGAAAGAAGCAGCAGCCAGTGGAGGAAGGGGATGCCAAAGCAGCCGCAGGACACAAGGATCAGGCCTGTCAAGACAGTGATCCCTTCTTCATCTGTGTTTGTTGTTCTATGGAGATACAATGAAGAGGACCCATGTGCTGTGGCACAGACTGCCAACTGCTGACCGAGCATTGGACCACTTCATACTCTTCCAAGCTGTGTGTGTGGACTGGTGTCTTAACTATACACAATTGGCTACCGTGGAGGAGAGGATGGCATCTATTGTTTTCTTTCAAAGACCACTGCCTGTGATGTTTTTATCTTTTCGTATCTGGGCTTTTCTTTTCTTGCCTGGCTCTGTCAATGCCCCACTCATACCCTCTTTATTCTATTTGGTGTATTTTTAATTCTTTGATGGCTTTTTGGAGCCATGATAATTTCTCAGAATTTCACAGATATTCTGTGGTTATCATTTTATTTTGTTTTTCTATTCCTTTCTTTTTCCTCAATACACTCTAGATAATGATTCTTGACTTGTTTTATTTTTATCACCTATTGTGGTTTTTTAATTTTATTTTTTGAGAACTTCATACATGAGAACTGTATCTTTATTACTCCTCCAAATCCCTCCAGTCCCACCTCCTGTGTGTGTGTCTCTCTCCCAAATCCATGACCTCTTCTTTATTATTCACACACACACACACACACACACACACACACACACACACACACACACAGAGTTCTGGTTTTGAAATATTAGAAAAGTTTTTGTCATGTAGAAATTTCTACTTCAAAAGTAGTTTTATGTATTTATTTAGGTCGGTAGGTAGTTTTCAGAGTGAGTCTTTGATATGACAGGCCTTGAACTCACCAGGGAGCCCAAGTTGGCCTGGAGCCCCTCTGATCCTTTCATTCTGGGAGTTCCCTGACATAGGGGATTCCATCTTCACATTCTGTGAAACAAGCTCCCACTCTTCTCCAGTGAAAGTTTACACATTTAATAACTATTCATTGCATGCCCACTGAATTATAGATGCTTTTTAAGGAATTAAGACTTCAGTGAGCAACCTGCAATCCTACCCTCTAACACACAAACCCAAAACACACACACACACACACACACACACACACACACACACACACACACACATACACACACACATAGGGGACAGAGAAAGATAATAATGATGATAATAATCATCATCATCATAATAATAAATGAATTAATAAATAATATGCCAGATAGAGATGTGATCTTCATTTAAAATATTTAAAGGTTGGATGTACTTCAGTGTTGCATAACACGCCCACTTACCTAGCAACTTGAAACAACACACGTTTATGAAATGAGGCCTGGTCTGGCGTGATGTAATTGGATTATCTGCTCAGCATGGCACATGACTAAAATCACCAAAGTCACCCAGGGCCAAAGTCTCAGCTGAGGATCAGTTTCTTTGCAAACTTCAGCTCCTGTCATGAGTAGGACTAATTAATACCCTTTTTTCCTTCCTGGACCACTGTCAGGGAGCTGTTCTCCTATATTCAAATCTTCCTCGCCATGGTCTGCCATGGGGCCCTCTGTTCTATTTGGTGGCTATTCAAGCTTAGTAGGAGAATCTCTCTGCTGCCTTAAAGCTTTGGCCATTTCTTTATGTGCCCTGCAGACCCAGATTAAAAGCCTCAGATACAAATTCAGCTGTGCTTACAACCCAACCAGGAAAGTCTAATCCATCATATTTGTAGTCTTAGAGATGGTCCAGGACATGCAGATGGTGGTGATGGTGGAGATGGTTCAGGACATGTGGATTGTGATGGTGGAGATGGTCCAGGACATATGGATGGTGATGGTGGAGATGGTTCAGGACATGTGGATGGTGATGGTGGAGACAGTCCAGGAGTTCTCACATGAAGAGCAAAAGGTAGATGGTGGAGAGGTGCTTGAAATGAGCTGGGTATCATTTGGAGTAGCAGAGTGTAGGGCAGTCTTTCTGGCAAGTGACATTTAAACCTAGCTATGGACTTTATGGAAGAAGTTTTCTTTTTTATTAAGGTATGTTTTTATTTTACCAGATGAAGGGACATCAAGTTCCATGTTTCAATCAAGAACAGCCAAGCACATGCTAGAGATAGCTAGGAGGCTGTGTGGCTGGGGCAGAGTGACCGAGGTGGGTCCATTCAGGTCAGCACTGGCCAGGAAGGCCCTTGAGTCATTTCCTCAATGGTTACTTTGTTATGTAACACTGAAATTACCTATTTTTCCCAAACATGTGGCATGAAGTCGAGGTGCATTTAGAAGACATATGTTGACAATCAATGCCTGGGTAGCCCAAGAGTAGGGATGGATGAATGTTGGTGGAAAGGAAGGAAATGGTTACATTCCAAGTTCATTCTTAAAACATTGAATGCAAATCATGTATTTCTACTTCCATCCTCTGGAAGGGGACGAATCACAATTCCAGGACACACACACACACACACACACACACACACACACACACACACACATAGCAGATACATTTCTTCATAATGCATCCAATTACACTAAATATATGCCACATTTTTCTTCACATTTCAACTCATGCAAACACACATGCACACATGACTTAATCTTAATTATGATTTGTGTGAATTCCTCGCATTTAGTTTTTATTGTTACATGTTAGATTCTGTAATTTGGCACTTCCAACATGACAGGAAACATGAGATTTGTTTCTTTAATTGGGCCACATATGTTTTCTTTTATGACATAGGAAGCTGACTTTGCTGAGTCTACTTAGGCGTCCCAAAGAAGAAGATGCCATAAAAATCCTCAAAATCAATATAATAAATCAAGGCTTCTAGCCAGAAGGCTTCCTGATGAAACTGCTCTGCAGACCTGGCAGTTTTCTGACCGTGTAGACACAGACCCATCCCATCCGTCTTTCTGACTCACGTAGCAACTTTAAAAGTAATTTGTTGGATTTTGAGATGTTACTGGGCTCTTTTCCTGGATGTCTCAATGTGACTCCAAGATCTGACAGTCACACACACACTTCTCCTTAGACTTTTCTCTGCCAGATTCCCTCTTTGCTGCTCGAGACACCATCTGCTCTGCTTACAATGACGGAGGCATCACAGAGACTCTCTTGTCGGTTTTGTTCCAATATCAAACAGTTGCTGGTGTATTTTCCAGGTAGATGTGTGCTCTGAAGCTCTTCTCTGACTCCCACTCATGCCGTGACTGTCGTGTTAACTCCTGCTCATGTGTGTGCAGGTTCCTGTCTGTGCAGATGAACTCGAGTGAGGTAGCACATGTGCCCACGGGTACACACTTATGTGGAGGCCAGAATGCAACCTCCACAGTCCTTCCTCAGACACTGTTCATCTTGACTTGTGCGTGTGTGCCGTGTAATGGGGAGAGGGTACCTGCAGGGCCCTAAAGAAGGTATCAGCTACCTTCAAACTGGACTTCCAAGTGATTGTGAATCATGGATGCTATTATCAAACTGGGGTCCTCCTGAAGAGCTGCTAGTGCTCGTAACTACCAACCTGTAACAGGAATCTTAAAAGGTCTTATTAATTAAAAAAAAAATACGAGCCAGATAGTGGGGTGAAAGCTGAAAGATCAGAGAAGTAGAACAAGCCACAACCATCCTCACCTCAACAACTCCTCAGCCAATCCTGTTTCCACGAATCCTCAAACTGAAAGCCTCTGAGTCCTCACTCCTGAGGGTCTCAGTTGAACTGCTGCTTAGTTCCTGTCTCCTCACACCTTATACACCATTCTCCATCTAGCCATGTCACTTCCTGGGATTAAAGGTGTGTGTGCTTTCCAAGCAAAGGCATGAGATCTCAAGTGCTAGGATTAAAGGCGTGTGCCACCACGCCTGGCTCTGTTCTCAGTGTGGCCTTGAACTCAAAGAGATCTAGACAGATCTCTGCCTCCCAAGTGATAGGATTAAGGGTGTGTGCCACCACTGTCTGGCCTCTATGTCTAATCTAGTGGCTAGCTCTGTCCTCTGATCCCCAGATAAGTTTATTAGGGTACACGATATATCAACATATTTAGGGTACACAATATATCATCACATTTGGGGTACACAATATATCACCACATCGAGCTATCTGTCCGGTCTTGTTTGTTTGTTTTTTGAGACAGAGTCTCTCACTGACCCAAGTCTCATTAAGTAGGCTATGCTGGCTGGCCAGAAAACCACAGGAATTTCCCTGTCTCTCCCTCCCCAATGCTGGGGCTACAAGTGTGTTCCATCATACCTGGCTTATTCTATGTGGGTCCTGGACGTTGAACTCATTGAACTGGCAAGAACTTTACTAAGTTCGTGACCCACTTCTTGGCTTCTGTTTTTGATAAAGAGTCTTCCTTCATTGTTCAGGCTAGCCTTGAGCTTCAAGTGACCCTCCTGTCTCAGTCTCTGGAGTATCATGGGCTCAAGGCACACACCATTGCTCTTGGCTAAGTCATGTTGTCATCTGCAATATCAAAGCAGATATTTTTGGTGCCAGCTGTCACTGGCTTGCTTTGCATTGATCTCCAGTGTGCCTGCAAAAGTGAACACACCTCAGGTCAATGACGTCCTCCCTATGTCCATAAAACAGAGAGAGGCAGACAGTGACAGCTGGGGTGGATTCAGAGACTAGAAACCTCTGATTCCTCAACTTAGCAGAGAGTACCACCAAAGATGCCACACACAGGCCCCTCAGTATTGTCCCTGTCACATGGTAATAAGCACTGGCCCCCATGCCCTCATTCCCCAGATGCGATCATTGCTCCTGGTGGCTCTTTTGTAGAACTTCTTACTTTCATCTCTTCCTTGGGATTGGGGGCTGCTGGTTACTTCTATTTCTGTTGTTGAGACTGATCCTTTAAATAGGAAGGATTTAGGGAAGAAAATGGACAACATGTGCTCTGGGGTGAGAGGTATTTACTCTTGGCGCCATTTTGCTGTTTGCTAACTCCACTCTCAGAATTCAAGTATTGAATTCCTGCATGGTTATTGTGAGGATGGAATTAGATAACGTGTACTGACTGCTAGGCAGTGGTAAGAAATGCTCTCAGGGTCTGGGAAGATGACTGAGCAGTTAATAGCACTGGTTGCTCATAGAAGACCCACATTTGCCTCACAACACCCAGATGGTGGCTCACAACTGTCTGTAATTCTAGTTCCAGGGGATTGGATGCCCTCTTTTGGCCTATTTAGGCATAAGACTTGCATGTAGTACCCAAACACATGCAGGCAAACAAACATTCATGTATGTAAAATAAAAATACATAAATTTTAAAAGATAATTTCCTCTCTTTCTTGTTGTTCCTCTCATCCACTGTGTTGCACCTGTGTTTGTTTGTATGACATATATGCCATGTAATGGATTAAACTCTGTATAATACATACAACGTAGTAAAACTGTAATTATGTATATATATAGTATACATGTATATGGTAATTAACATAATACACATATGTGTTAACTAATTCTACTTCTACTCCAAATTATCCTTATTTTCTACTCTTCTAAGAACCAAACTGGGTCTCTCTTATTCTCCAGAGCTGAGAAGATACAAGAGCAAACTCTTGGTAGAGGGCACCTAAAGGAAGAGCAGACACCAAGGAATCTGTCAGTGTCCACAGGTCTGAGTGACTCCTACCTGACTTATAACCACTGACATATAACTATCGATGTACATAAATAGACAGTACATATTTACACTTTGACATTTCTCACCTTTGTGAATATTCTCTTTTGTGAATTGGATCACTGATAGCACTAGAGGAAAAGAAAGCAAACCACTTTGTCCATTTACTTCAGTCTATAGGTGGAGGTACAGCTACGTTTGATTTCCAGAACCCACATGAAAAAAGTTGAGCATGGTGGATGTACATTCATAATCCTAGCACTGGGGAAGTGGAGACAGGTGGATTTCTGGCCAGCCATTCTAGTCTACTCAACAAATTCCATGACAGTGAGAGACCCTGCCCACCCCCTCCCCCCCAAAAAGGTGACCAGCCCTTGAGGAATGACACTGAGGTCCTGTGACTTCCACATGTATGCACACCTGCAATCACATACAAATATACACACAAACACACACAGACACACACACACAAGAAAGTCATCTTTTAACATATTATTAACATGATGTTGCTTATGTTTTGGCTCATGGTCAGAAATGCCTTTTTATAAGAAAAATCTATAAGTAACATTTAGTCCATTCATCACTGCCTGTAAGATCATTCCAGTTTGACATGCTATAGACATTGAGAGCAAATACTGTTGGCTATCAGCCGAAGGAACCTGTTTTCTTCTGAACTCCCAGTCTCCTCACTCCTGCTATTCATTCTGTGGTCATCAGTCACTTCCTCTGGATCTCACCATCCTTTATTTCCTGCCATATACATAAAGACATTCATAAATTGTTTCAACCCCTTCTCTTTCAGAGGCTTCTGTTTTCACAGCATTGTGTCTGTTATTTAGAAAGCACTATCATACACTTCAAAAGTTGGCAGTGTAGAACAGGGCTTGGGCAAACTAACGAGCTAAATCTAGCCCATGGCCTATTTTCAAAAATAAAGCTTTATTGGTACTCAGTGTCATAGCTTCATTTGTCAACTTGACATATCTGGGAAGAGAGAACTACAATTGAGGAATTGTCTCCATCTGATTGCCCTGTGGGCATGTTTGTGGTGCACGTATTTCTAATTGATATTGAGGGCCCAGACCACTGTGGATGACGTCATCCTTAGCCAGGTGGTCCTGAGCTGTGTAAGAAGGGTGGATGGACATGAACCCAAAAGAATCTAGTAAGCAGCATTTCTCCATCCTCTGCTTCAGTTCCTTCCTTCAGATTCCTGCTTTGAGTTATTCCCTTGGCTTCCATCTGTGATGGACTCTAAACTAAAGGAATTTCTTTCTCTCCCATGTGACTTTTGTCCAGGGTTTTGTTACAGCAACTGAGAAGCAAACTAGAAAACTCAGGTACACCCACTCTTTACCAGATTTTCTGGGGTGTGTGTGTGTGTGTGTGTGTGTGTGTGTGTGTGTGTGTGTGTGTATGTGTGTGTGTGTGTTGTACAGGCTGTAATGCCAGGCTTAAATAGTAGCTAATGAAACAGTAAAGCTGAGAAAGCCTAAAATAGTCATTATCTTTCTTTAAAAAAGAAATGTTTAAATCTAGTTTCAAGGATTTTAAAATGTATGTGATAGTGTAAAATATGAGTATATGAATTAATACACATTATAAAATTTTTGCAACTTAAAGTGATTTGAGTTCTGATATGATAATCAAACAAAAGACTAGTTGATATCTTCCCAAAAGTTAAGAGATTTAGTAAGATTTTACAGAATACTACACTTACCAGTGGCCCATTTGGAAATCCGTAGACTGTTGCTAGAGAGATGCTCAGAGAGCCCCTTCAGTACACTCTGTAATGTATTCAAGCAGAACGCTGACTCAGGTTTAAACCCATCACTTTCTCTACCTCCCACAGACCTAGTGCAGTAGCTCATACACATAAAGCTAACCACAAATGCTTTCTGCTAAATTGTTGGATGGTGAGGCATATAAGAAACCCATAATACTCTGCAGTGTGAACCCAAGAGCATCAGAGGAATGTGATTTTAGACAGGTATCCTTGGAGAGGATGGAGAGGGGATGGTGGCCACTGTGGTTGAGGATGGACAAGACAGTTGGTGGTTATAACAATCATTGTCCCTTTGCTTCTCTGACAACGCAAACAGCTCACAGTCCGTGATGATTTTCATGGCTTCTGTGGAGGATATTGTTTGCTTCGAATGAACACTTCAAGTTCTCTGTGCCCTTTGAAGTGGGAATGCAGTAAGCAGTGCTAATATTGGAGTGAGCTTAAAGCTAAAGACAACCACTCAGGGTACTTTGCCATGCTTTGCAGCTGGAGGACAGTAATTTTATAGAATTTTCCACTTTAAAAATATAAAACACTTCTTATGTTTTTGGCCAATGGGAATTCTTCTTTTTTTTTTGGACTTTGAACCTAATTAAATCAGCTCATCACCTTAATCACTCTGCAGATAGCCTTAAGCTCTCTGGTCTCTCAGTTCCATTCATTTGTGTGGTTCCTGTGACTGATTTATCTAAACCCCCAGCACAGTTTTCTAAGTCCATGGAACTACCCCAAACATCACTGCTTCATGTTCCCCTAAACGTCTGATTTCCTCATTTATTTAGTATTCTCTGTGAAGGCAAGAGTGTGTGTCTTTTTGCCTCTTGGTTGTAATTCCCTCTGTACTCCATGCCTGGCCCATTACAGCCCCCCAGTAAACAGGTGTTTGATGACTGAGTAGATGGGTAATTTGCAGGAGGTATAGGTTACTGGAAGCAGGGTGGGGCACAGGAAAAGAGGCTTCCTAACTTCCGTGCTGTCGTTCTTGAAGTCCAGCATCGAGATTTCTCTTCAAGTAGCTTAGCTATCGGTGTGAAGCTACTTAAAAGGACTGGTAGAGCCATTTTCCATTCATCTTATTGTCATTTTTATAGGCTAATTTCATTTGGGGGAATCAGCCCATTCCAGTCTTAGCCACTCTGGGGCTGTGGAACTGTCCTCTGGGAACGTTCTTTGTGACTTTAACTTCCAGAACACTCAGGCAGGAACTGTGGTGTGCCTGGGCTCATTGAGTGTGCACTGAGCCAGGAGCAAGATGTAAAGAGCTCTCTGGTGTGAAAAGACAAAGGAATACTGAGTCTGTTACTCAGATGTAAAGAGTTTGTGCCAAGCTCTGTCTCCTTTCTCCTGTCCCTCTGCCCGTTGCTCTTTCCTCAAGCCTTCCCTTCATCTTTCCTTTTCTTTTTCATTTACAAGGGGAAAGAGGATGTGGAGCTTGAAAGAGAACAAAGGAGAGGAAAAGAAGAGAGAATGTTTCCACAAATTCTAGTCTCCAAGCAAGGTTATATGTTTCTCTTGCTTTTTTTAAGAAACTGAAAATATGTTTGTGGAAGTATCTTCGATAAAATGCTTGCCTCAGCCGGGCGGTGGTGGCGCACGCCTTTAATCCCAGCACTTGGGAGGCAGAGGCAGGCGGATCTTTGTGAGTTCAAGGCCAGCCTGGTCTAGATGAGCGAGATCCAGGAAAGGCGCAAAGCTGCACAGAGAAACCCTGTCTCGAAAAACCTAAAAAAAAAAAAAAAAAAAAAAAAATGCTTGCCTCGCCAGCACAAGGACCTGAGTTCAATCCCCAGAACTCATATTAAAAAGTCAGACCTTGTGGCATGGTCTTGTAATCCCAGCCCTAGGGAAGCAAAGAAAGGTGGATCCCTGGGACTCACTGGCTAGCCGTCTAGCCTACTTGATGACCACCAGGCTGGTGAGACACTCTGTCTCAGAAAGAAGGCAGTAAGTGGGTGGCTCTTGAGGTACTGCACGAGGTTGTCCTCTGACCGCTACATACACATGCACCCATACACAAATGTTCACCACCCCCCAAATGAGCATGCACATGCATGTATCCATGCACAATAAACACTTTAAATAAAATATAAGCAATAACTTTTAAATTCAGTAATAAAAACTGTTAGTAATATATATGGAGTTCAAGGCACTGTTGCTTACATTTCAGTTTATTTAATGCCCTGGGAAGTTGTCTAAGGCAGTGTCTATTGGTCCAGCTACCCAGGTAAGGAAACAATGCAGGAGAGTGGGGCTTCTGTGGAATCTGAAAGGTATAAAGGACAGGAGTAGGCTGAGCTTGCTGCGATTATTGCAGCATGCACCATGGCACTCATGTGGAGGTCAGAGGACACCTTGCAGGAATTGGTTCTCTCCATTCACTATATGCATCCTGTGATGCATTATCAGGCTGTATAGCATGTGCCTTTACCAGTTGAACCACCTCCCTTTTGCCCTTCATGTTTTTATGGAAAACCATGTAGATACCATCTATGGACCTCTTTTTATTTTAATCCCCTCAGTTGAACAGTGAATGGGGGTTTTCAGAGGAGGAAGAAAACAGAGTTGGGAAGGAACTTATTCAAACGCACACAAGGAAAAATAGATGATGATGATGTTCATTTGAATCCAAGGTTCTCTGCATCTCCGTGATACCTACCTGATTATTTCCTTACTGGGTGTGAGGAAGCAACTTCAGGAACCTTCGAGTCTCTCCACTTACATTCACATCAGGAACACTTCCTAGTCCCCAGGGTTCCACAGCTGTGATAAGTGGGATGTGATGTCTCACACTGCTTCCTTTCACTCTGCTCTCCAGGAGGCTCCCAAGATTTGGAGTGGCAATTCTCAATTTGTAGGAAAGAATCTGGGGTGAGCCCAAAGCCACCTGGTCCAGGTAGATTCAGGTTGGGTGACTTACCCAGCATGACATTTCTGTCTAGACCATTGCTACAGGGGCTGCACAAACCCAATATAGCTTGCTAGGACCTCAAACAAGTCTAGGAGAATATGCAAAAGGTTCTATCACATTCTACTCTTAATTAATTAATTAACTTATTTCTCAATTTCCAGTGTGTATTGTGCATGCTCCTGAGTGCACAGGTATATTCTCTATAGCTCTCTATTTTATTGCCTTGAGAGAGGGTCTCTCATCCAGTCAGAAGTTCTCTGTTGGAAGTAGGCTGATTGCTAGGGCAGCAAACTCTTGAGACACACTTGTCTTAGCACCCCGTGCTTGCCAGTTTCATATCAACTTGACACAAACTATAGTCACCAGAGAGAAAGGAACTTCAACTGAGTGAATGCCTTCATAAGATTGCAAAGGGAGGCAGAGCTTTCTGTCCTGTATGCCCGATTATATCCAGCGGTCACTTCCCAAATTACCACCAGAGGCTTATATTAATTATAAATGTTTGGCCAATGGCTCAGGCTTATTAATAACTAGCTTTTACATTTAAATTAACCCATATCCATTAATCTGTACATTACCACATGGCCCATGGCTTACCAGTTTTTTGGCATCTTGATTCATGGACATCTGGCCGGCATCTCTCCTGACTCCACCCTCCTTCTTCCTGTATCTCCATTTGGCTTTTCTGTCCAGCCTTATTCTGCCTGGGTATAGGCCAAATCATCTTTTATTATCAACCAATGAGAGAAACATACTTTCACAGAGTACAGAAGGGTCCTCCCACAGCATAAGATCTGGCTATAGGCAAGCCTGGAGGCATTTTCTTAATACTTGATATGAAAGGGCCCATCCTATTGTTGGTGGTGCCATCCCTGGGCTGGTGGTCCTGAGTTCTATAAGAAAGCAGGCTGAGCAAGCCATGTGAGCAAGCTAGTAGACATTACCCCTCCATAGCCTCTGCATCAGCTCCTGCCTCCAGTTCCTGTCCTGACTTCCTTCAGTAATGAACAGTGATGTGAAAGTGTAAGCCAAATAAACCCTTCCCTCCCCAACTTGCTTTTGGTCATTGTGTTTATCACAGTAATTGTAATCCTAACAAAGACGATCCCCATGCTGATATTGCAGGCATCCACAACTACACCTAGTTTATAGGTAGGTGCTGCTGATTCAAACTCAAGTCCTCATGCTTGCTGAGCCATCTCCTCAGCCTCCACTCTACCCTTCAAAGTGCTAAAAATGCAGGCCTCACGTGTCACAGGATACTTGTGATCACAGTCCAACACACATGTCGTATTGCAGTATCAAAAGATTGGACATATTCGAAGCCAAAGCACCACAGACAATACAATTAAGTGTCCCAAAGTACCATGTTTTATGACAATTTTTATAAGGGGGGACCTCTGATTTTATGCTTACATGTCATAAAGGAAGCCATATCAGGAAAAGAAAGACAGTTTTCCTGTCAGGGGAGGAACAATAACTAGACACTTCCTTCTCTTCAGAGGCAAATGTGACACCAAGCAGGAGAGTCCCATTGGAGGGATGTTACAGAGGATAATATGCCACAGAAGAGACTGTGCAATTCCCGTTCCTCAGGCTGGGGCTGGGAGAAACTGAAAAGCTCCCTTCAATTTCCTCATGCAGCCTCCTTGTGAGGGGCATGATTTAGATCCCTTTAAAAGGATTTGTTTGAAAGAAAACTCCTTAGACCATAGGGCCAGTTTGTCTCTCCCTCTCTCCGGCCTTTATAAGTGAACAAAGTCACCACTTGTCCCCACACAGGGTGCAAAGAGGTTTGGTGTGGGTTTTACTGCCCATTCAGGCTTCTCATTCAGCTGGTTATAAGCGAAATCTTTAGAAGCCGCACAGCAGGAATCCTTTGCTTGGGGCACAGGGTACGGAGGGAATCTTTGAAAAAACCTATTGAAACTCTTGAGTTGTTGGGAAAAAAGTGTCCTCTTTGGACTTCCTTATTGGCAGTACGGGAAATAAACACACACAGGAAACCATTTAGCCTCTCTGTGAACTTCATGTTAACATCTGCTTATCAAAAGATCCATTGTGAATGCTTGAGAATTTTGGTATGTGGGCATATGTGTGTGTGCATATTGTATGTGAATTTATGTATGCATGTACATACATGCACAGTGCTTATGCAGATTGATGCAACAATATCCATGTTGTTGGATGAATACTACAAAAATAAATAGGTCTAGATAATTTTGTTATTTTTAACTGTAGAAGCTAGATATATGATATACAAATAGACACATTTTTTATACGGTCTCACTATGTAGCCCAGATTGGCCTTGAATTCTCAGTGGTTTTGCAGCCTCACTCTCCCATGCACAAACATGCACATCATATACATATGCAGGTACATATACATACACATACATATACATGCTGTCATGTAGCCAACTGGCCTTGAACTCCTTATGTAGTCTAGGATAACTTTGAACTCCTCCTCTTGCCTTTGTCTCTCAAGTGGAGCATTACTGAATGCCTAATATGATCCGGAAATGCTGAACTGGGGACCCAAGGAAGATCGACGTCTATTTTACAGTGGAAAGTGAAGGACCAGGACAAGGGGAGCATCCCTGTGAGTGTTAGGAAAAGAACCCCATTCAAACCAGAGTAGGAGAAGAGGGGGTGTCCCCATGACGATGTCTAGGACCCCTGCATGCCGTGTGATTGTCTTTATTGGACTGCAGAGCCCTCCCTCCCCTCTCATCACGTGGGCTCTGCACTCTGCTGCTTCTGATCTTTCCTCCTTCATTTCACCCAGTGAGCGCCCACTGAACTGCCATTTCTCTCAACATCACCTAAGCAGAAAAGAGGTTCCTATCAGGGGACAGGACTAGCTTACGGGATTTGGGATCGGCAGGAACCTGGAGTCTAAAATGTAGACAGCCACTCAAGGACATTCCTTCTGTCTCCACTGAGCAAGATCAGCTTCTTGTCTTTGGGCGGTCTCCTCCTCTCTTATTCTCCTAATCTCACACCTGCTCCATTAAAACCACCTTTTCTTAGTTCAGAGACCCTGTAGACGTATGGCTCCCTAGGGGCTGTGTCTGTTTTTCCAGAAGACTTCTGGTTGGTACGGGCCAGTTCAGGAGACAGCTTACCTCTGGCAGGCTCAAGTCGGGATGTCATCCATAATGACCAACTCTTATAAGGAAATGATCCAAAGGGAGTTGGGAATGCTAGCAGAGCTTCCAAGGCTGGGGGAACCTGCTACAGTTACCTTTCTATGACTCTACCCAGTTCCTACAGGCAATGTATTCCCTAGACTTTCATGTTATTTACCATAAAAACATAAAATTCTCCTAAAGACTCACTTTAGCAGTATTTTAAGCTACCACTGGGATGCACCCAAAGTAATTTCAGTGTGACCTTATTGACTATTTCTGAAGTTATCTTGAAATTTCTGTCTGCTGAGGAATACTGATAATAGTTAACACCTACCTGTTTTTTCCCTGTTTGAAACCAGGACTGGCTGTATGCATGACAGTGGCATCCCTAGCCAAGACCTTAGCAATTTGGAAGGGACACACATGTGGGCAATGTGGGTTGGCAATGACATCATCACTGATAACTGAAGTTGATAGCTTCAGTACTGTTGTCTGTGATGCTGTAGAGCACTTCCCTCCTAGCATGACAGCATCAACATCTTCATCAGCACACGTGATGCTTAACAAGAGCCCCCACCAGATAAGACCCGTTGAGATTCCCCCATCGACATGGGTGGAGAAGGTCTTAAGAGCCATTTTAACTGAAGCTATGGACCACTCTTCCCTGTGCCACCCTCCCAACTGTTTGTAATTTTACTCAAGCTGTGCATGTCTTCTGGCCTTGGGAGGAGGTAGAGTATTCAGAGCACGGAAGACTAACTGAGGAGGATCTTCATTTATGTAGACATGCAGACCCGTATGGGAGGGTCATCATCCATACTGGGGTGAGACTTTCCAGTGGTGCAGAGATCTGGGAGTCACCCATGTTTAGTAAATAAGCCCAACCACAGCATTGACTCACCACGTTGCACTCACATGAGACCCTTGGTTATGCTTTTGCTGTCATCTATGAAGAGTAGACATTTGTTGGGGTCTCTCCAGGAAAACAGCATACAACACAAGATAATCTCATCAACAATAAGGGGAAGAGTCAGTAACAAGAGTGGTTCAGATGCTTGTGTCTCACAGCAAATGTTTTGAAACTTTAAGTTTCTCTATAAACTTATTATCTGTGTATTTATTTTCTCTATAAACTTATTTTTAAAATTATTGTTACTTTGGTGTGTGTGTGTCTGTGCATCACATGTATGCTGGTGCCCTTAGAGGCCAGAATAGGGCAACAGACACCCAGGAACTGGAGCTACAGATGGCTGTGAGCCACCATGTGCCTTCTGGGAATTGAACTCAGATCCTCTGCAACAGCAGCCAGTGCTCTGACCTCTGAGCCATCTCTGCAGCTCCTCTATGAACTTATTTTAATACATGCCTGTAATAGCCATTCTCATGTCAATGCATACTGTATTTGTAGAGATTGTAGTCACATAATCAAGCCTGGTTCTTTTTTAATTCTTAGCAGTTAGTGTCTTTACCAGTTTGCTGGACCTCTGCCTTTCAAGTTCTCCATCATAGATCATAGATGTTAATACTCGCATTATTAGTGTTCTGAGAGACCTGAGAAACAATGCTGGGAAGATCCAGGGCAAATGCTCAGGGGACATTGGTGATGTCAGCACCAGGCTGCGTATTATTCTTGCAGAAATGGTTGAGATGACTGCCACATCTCCACTCATCCCCAGCCAGCCGTGTGCTGTCTTTGATTTTTAACTGAAGCTGTGATAGACAGATTGATTCACCCAGCGCTTGGCTTGAAAATGCCCTGCTTCCCTGTGTGCCTCTCCACTTTGTTCTCCAGAGTTTGCTCTGGTGCCCAGGGACTCCATTCTCCAGGTCTAAAACCCGCATATAAGTGATGCTTGTGGTAACTGAGAGGGGAGCCCTTACCCAGGGCCAAATACTTTACCTTCCTCCTAACTCTCTGGAAAGTTGCTGCTGGGATGTTGGAGGCTCTACAGAAGCTGCTGCCTCTGACCTAGTAGCATCCAAGGCCACTGCAGCACACACCTGCAATGCCTCTCATGCTCTTTTACAGCCTCTCTCTTCCTGTTTGCTTTGTGGGACTATCCTTTGTGCCCCACTCCCTGTTATATTTTTGAACAAGATCTGTTTTTCCATTAGACCCTGCTTTCTTAAGAGTCTTCCACAAAAGTCAGTACTATGGTAGATTATTAGGAAGGGGATTCCTTGAATTCTTTCCTGCACTTGAATCCCAATCCAAAGACCTGGTCATTATAAGATCTTGACTTTTAAGTTACCTTATTTCCTCCTCCATCAGTTTGCTTACCTATATCATACACCTTATGATAGTAGCTAGGTTTTAATGTTGCTAAGAAGAACCCAGAAACCTTACAGTAACATATATATGTACACATACATATGTATACATACATACATATACACATATACACATTTAAAACAGCCCCTAATGCAGCATGGGCTGTGCGCTAGTGTTCACTCTTGTGATGCTGAAACCCTCATTTGTTACATCCAAGAATCTAGCGAGACTCTTCACCCTCTTTTCCTTGTTGCTGCCTTTTATGTTCTCTCTCTCTCTCTCTCTCTCTCTCTCTCTCTCTCTCTCTCTCTCTCTCTCTCTCTCTCTCTCCCTTTCCCTCCCTCCCATTTTCTCTCTCCCTCTCCTCCTCACCACCCTCCCTTCTCCCTCCCTCCCTCCTTCATTCCCTTCCTCTCTCCCTCCCTTCTTTTTTCCCTCCTTCCCTTTCTCTCTCTCCTTCTTCTCTCTCATGTCTCTCATCCCTCTTTCTTATAGACGAGGTACCATGTAGCCTAGGTTGGCCTTGAACTCACTATTTAACTTTGAGGGTGGCCTTGGACTTCCAACCCTCTGTCTCCACTTCCTGAGTGCTAAGATTACAGGAATGGGGAAAGTCCCAGCACACTCAGTTTATACGGTACTGGAAATGGAAACCCAGAGCGTCTGGCTCGCTACGGAAGCAGTCTACCAACTGAGCTGAGTCCCCAGCCCGCACTACTCCTTTTCTGAGTCTGTCTCCCTTCTGCCGTCTGCTTCCTTCTTCCGCTAGCACTGGTGCGTGCCTAGCGCCACCATTGCCTCTGGAAGCACTGGAGGGAGCTCTTCTGTCTGCTGCTCCACTGTCGTTTTCTTCACCAGTCCTGACCCCTGGCCTGGCAGACACAGCAGCAGGGCTGCCAGCTCTCGGCTGTGCGGAAGCCTTTGTCCGGCCTCTTTGCTCTTTCCACTGGCTTCCTGCCTCTGGGCTGTCACATGCTCCCTGGCATGGTTCGTAGAGGGTGTGCCAAGGAGAAGAATGACAGCAGGGCTCAGATTAGCCAGTTACAGGCTCCAGGAAATGAGGATCTCAGGATGACTGGGCCTCTGGATTCCGAGCCATTTCTTCCCTTTGTTACCTTTGCAGGTTCGTGTATTCTACTGCGTTTGCAACACTGCATGTTTTTCTTTGAATGAAATATAATTAAGACATAATAAAGGGCACAGGTGTTAACTGTTCACTTAGATGAGTGTTGGCAATTTTATGCATCCATACAGTGATCCCCAAATAAGACAGCTATATTTGTTTCCATGGAAAATTCTTATTTTCCTTCTGAATGAACTCCTTTTAAAGCAGCTCAACAATAACTTTCTGGTTTCTTTTCTTATATACTGTGTGTTTTTCTTCTTTTGAATGAAAATAAGCATTTTCATACAATATATTCTGATCACAGTTTCCTTCCCCTTCTTCTCCAGTCTGTCCTCACAAGCCCACCCAACCAAGTCCATGCCTTCCTTCTCTCCCTCTTTAGGAAAAAAGCAGACAAATTTAAAGTAAAATAGGCACAAGATCACACACACACACACACACACACACACACACACACACACACACACACCATAAAAACACAAAATTGGAGACCATAACATACAAGCAAAAGACTAGTAAACAATGCCCAAACAAAGCCATGTGAGACCCTCCCTGAAAAAATCCTCTAAAATAAGCACTGAGTTAATTTTGTGTTGACCATCTACTGCTGGGCATGAAGTTTGCCCTCAAGTATGTTTCATATACTCAGTGAGACTCCACTGGAGAAAACTGATGTTTCCTTCACAAGTGGTTGTTCAGTGGAGATAGCTTCTTGGTTAGGAATGAATGCTTACATACATACTTTTTTTCATTTCAGAACTTATATAAATGATATCATATATACCTATTCTTCTATGACTGTCATCTTTAATTTGTTATGCTTTTGGTGTGCATCAAGAATCTGTTCATATTGATAGCTAAAAAGGTATTCCATACTATAAATATTCCTCAATAAAAAAAATCTATTCTTCTAATTGTAGCTTGAAGACAATTTCCAAATTGGAGAGATTATGAATAAACCAGTTGTTATTTTTTAATTGATATTTTAGTTATTCTTTGAGACTCTCGGGCATATATACAACATACTTTGATTTTCTTTTCCCTCTTCCCTCTTTGAATTCCTCTCAGGATCCCCCGAAACTTCTATTCCTAATGTCATGTCCTTATTTGTTTTTATAAATATCCCACTGAGTTCAGTTAGTGTTGCCTGTATGCACATAGGTGTGCAACTGTCCACTGGAACGTGGACACTTTCCCAGTGGCCACACCCTAAAGATGAAGAATTTTCCCTCCCCTAGCAGCCATCAACTGTCTGCAGTTCCTCAATGGATGGGGCTCCCACGGCATGCTAGTTGGATTGGTTTGGTCCTGTGCAGGTCTTGTGCAGGTAAACATAGCTATTGTGCATTCTTGACTGCCATAGTTATGTAGCTAGAGTTTTCCTGCCTGGCCCACAGTCAGGACAAATCTCTGTCACCCGCCAGTCCCACAGCCGCTCAGACCCAACCAAGTAAACACAGAGACTTATATTGCTTACAAACTGTATGGCTGTGGCAGGCTTCTTGCTAACTGTTCTTATATCTTAAATTAATCCATTTCCATAAATCTATACCTTGCCACGCAGCTCGTGGCTTACTGGCATCTTCACATGCTGCTTGTCATGGTGGCGACCGGCAGTGTCTCCCTCCGCCTTCCTGTTCTCTCAATTCTCCTCTCTGTTAGTCCTGCCTATACTTCCTGCCTGGCTACTGGCCAATCAGTGTTTTATTTATTGACCAATCACAGCAACACATTTGACATACAGACCATCCCACAGCACAGCTATGTCCTGACCAGAAGACAGCATTAGACAGCTGTCATCCTCGTCCCCTGCTATTTGTACCTTCTCTCCAACCCCTCTTCCACAATGTCCCTTGAGCCTTCTGGGGATGACTGAGTTGAGATAGATGTCTTATTTAGTGCTGAGCACTCAGTCCTTTATTCTCAGCATGCTGACCACTTATGAATCTCTGCATTAGCTGCTGCCCACTACAAAATGAAGCGTTTCTGACCAAGACTGAGAGTTGGATAGGTCTATCAGAACAAACATTAAATATTTAGAAGGCAGTTGGTGTGAACATTTAGCAAAATAATAATAGCTTCACCACTAATCATATTCATATAAAATTTTTTTGTGTTTATGTACTTTCTTTTGGGAAAATGACTAAGGGTACAATTGTTGGCTCATACTGTAGAAATATGATTCATTCTCTCTCTCTCTCTCTCTCTCTCTCTCTCTCACACACACACACACACAAACCAATAAGAAGTATAGTAGAACATTATTTTAAGGTGTGTTACTTTTGTTTATGTTGCATTGGTTTAACTCTGTGAAGCTGTGTTACTGTGCTTGTCTAAAACACCTGATGGTCTAATAAAGATCTGAACAGCTAATAGTTAGGCAGGAGAAAGGATAGGCAGGGCTGGCACGCAGAGAGAATATATAGAAGGAGAAATCTGGGAGGAGGAAGGAACGGGCGAGAAGGAGGAGGACTCCGGGTGCTAGCCACCCAGCTACACAACCAGCAGCAGAGTAACAAGAAAGACATACAGGAAAAGGAAGAGCCCAGAGGCAAAAGACAGATGGGATAATTAAAGATAAGAAAAGCCGGCAAGAAAAAAGCTAAGCTAAGGCCAGACATTTGTTAGTAATAAATAAACCTCTGTGTGTGATTTATTTGGGAGCTGAGTGGTAAGCCCCTAAAAGAGTTAAAACAAACAACAACAAAGAAGTTTTCCAAAGTACTTGCACTAAGTCCTCTTCTCACTAGCAGTGTGTGAAGATCTTGGGTCATAAGCACATGTCAACATTTAGTGTTATTGGTCATTTTATTTTTAGTCACTCTAGTTTTAGCTGGTATAGACCTGGTATTGTTCTTACAACTTTACTTTACATTTTTCTCATGACCAGTGGGCTTATAAGCCTACTAGCCAACCCAATTCTTTTTTTGGTACATTGCCTTTCAGATTGTTAATGGCAGGATAATCTAGTCAATTGACCAATGTTTTAAAGCTCTTGTTCTCATTTAAAAGGAAGAATATGGGCACTTAGTGTTTTATGTAAGATACAGAGAGTCAATTGTTTTGTAATAGATACTATTACGTAGAAAGGACCCAGTAATTGCCTTTAAAGTGTCAGTTAGGATAAAATTAGAAGGGAGAGAGGGTCAAGAGACATTAATATGGCAAAAAAAGTTGGACATTTTTCAGCTAGGAGAAACACTGTGAAGGCATGCTTGTGGAAAGTCTGACTCCGTGTCATTGTGGGGGGGTCTGTCAGGGCTAAAGGTGGCAGGGCTTCCTTCCATTTCAGCAGCTCTGTTGTAAACTAATGGAAGCCTTAACTACAGAGAGTGATATAGGAATAGAGAGGACAAAACAATTTAAGAACTACTAAAACTTTTCTGTAGGATTCAGTGACACTGATCATTGACATTGGAAATGAGTCAATATTGCTAAGACTTCCAGGCAGTTGGTTTCAAAATGTATCTGTGATATTTTTAAAAGTTAGGTATGGGGAAGATAAAAGTTTAGAGCAAAGCAATTAACCCATTTAGTTTTGTGCATGATCATTTAAATTTTGTTTGCCTTTGGGTGATCAACAGTTATATATCCTATCCAGCAGATAGTTTACAACTGGGGAATGGAATTTAAGAGAGAGTAAACTACATAACTGCTCCCTCTTTGTGTGTCTGTGTGGGAGGAGTTGCACATATACATGCTTGCACACACACACACACACACACACACACACACACACACACACACACACAGAGAGAGAGAGAGAGAGAGAGAGAGAGAGAGAGAGAGAGAGAGAGAGAGAGAGAGAGAGCGCAGATAAGACAAATGACCCCAGATAGGAGTCACAGCTTGAGTGTGAATGTTACAGAAGATGGGGAGCAGGATGTGAAGAAGAAAGACCACCATGCCTGCCTTCTGGTTGCTGAGAGAATAATCTCCATTAGTGAATATAACAGAACTAGAAGAGGAGGGTATTTACATGTCCCTGTACATGAAGTGTCAGGTTTCCGACTCATGTAAAAGTGGAAATGGGAACCTAGTCATGTGATTATAAGGCTGAGTCATGGAGGAATCACTGAGGATAGCACCTGGGTTCATGAGGGTAGTGATTTTCAGGAGACAGGAAGGTGTGTTGGACCCAAGGGAAGTTTACTGGTAATATCCTTTCTCTGCACCTAGCTTTTATGTAGGTTCTGGAAATCTAACTCAGGTCCTCGTGGTTGTGTGGTAAGCCCTTTACTGACTAAGCCATCTCCCAGTCCCTTGGTAAGTACTTCTTACGAATGTATCTGCACTTCTTATTAACTTTTGACCTCTGTGCACCACACAGGTGGTTATCATGATGATGGATGAAGGGAATGGAGAAGCACGGACAACCAGATATGATTGGTTGCCTTAACAACCTGTTTCATAGTTTTGTAGTTTAAATGGATTCATTCATCTGTAGATTAAAATTTTATTTTTCTTTTTAAAGGACTGACTTGCTCCCCAGTTCTAGTAATCCCAAGATGCTAAGATTTATCCTCAAAAAAGTTGTTAATCTAGGTATCTGATATCAGAACGTAACCCAACAGGAACTTGGGATCTTGGATGCAAGTTTCTTCCCCACTGGGTTTACAGAATATAATAGCAATACGATTAGCACATTTTCCCAGTGATTGAGTTGGCAAGTGCCATGGATTTATAAATAGAATTTATTGTGAAAGTCATTGTGCTACTGGGATAAGTGGTTCTCACAATCTGATGATAGAAAATGCTCTCTGAAAGGAAACTATTATATGCCTCCTATGCTGTGGCCATCCGAGGACAAAGGAGCCAACAAGGGACTTTTGTTTTCAATATATTTTACCCTATATGTCATTGTGATCAGCCAGATCTACTTGACATCTGGGAAATTAATATTTTACCAGTTTTCCATTTTAAGTGACATGGGTCAAGCAAGTTGGGTATAAATGTCCATTTCAAACCCTGCACCATGTTGCTATCTCGAGGTTGGATGATAGTGAGCTGCTGAAGAATGCCCAGACTTCTGCTGGTGTCTCCCCATGAGAGCAATAGACCCATGGAATATGAATGCCATTTAGAGTTGGGCACCAATCTGTGTTTCAGTCTGATCCTCATAATAAAATTCTGATTTACCACATGAGAATGAGACTCACAGTGCACTTCCAAAGTGACCACTGTGAGGAAGGTCATTTATGTAACTGAAGGTAGGGTTGCTGCTATCCCCACCAAAGCATCACTAATTTCTAAAGGATGGAGTTGCATGTTGTAGCTGGGGGGAATTGGTATTGATGAGATCAGTATCAATAAGGCTATGTGCTTGGTGATCCAGGCAAAACTGTAATGCAGGGAAGATGCTTTAATCTCAGTCAGAAGAGTATTTCATGTTTCCTCCACAGCCAGCGGCCATTTCCATGGTGAGCTGAGTGATCTGCCCTGTCCACACAGGGGAATGCATGATGCATAGCTGGACTGGTTTGCACAGAGTTGTCTTCACATCCCATCTCTTTCTTTTCAACAGTCTAACTCCACAGTGAGAACCTATCAAACCAGCAAGTCACGCATGACCATGAGCCCTGGCTTCAGTTCCCACTGGAGCACCAGCCAACCTGCCTGGAACACATACTCCTTCCCAAGAGCGAGCTTGCACTACCAGTCTCATGCCAGCTACACGTACTGCACTGGCCACCCTTCAGTAAGTACCCATCTCTCCGGATTCGGATGCTCGGCACAGTTATATTTTTAAGTTGGTCTTTCTGTGAAATGGGTTGTTTTCCTACAAATAGATTTCTCTTGAGTATAACATGTGGACAATGGTAATGTCTTAAGCATTTAGATGATAAATGTTTGGGTGATCTAGGGTGACAGTTGATATTTTATTCCAAGTTGCTCCTAGATGGTACAGATTACCATGGTTTTCAGAATGGTGCACTAGGGAGGTTGAATGTGTAACTATTTCTGGTTTGATTCTTCTCGCTTCCTCTTGGCTGTTGATTATGATTCTAGTTGGTCACTGTTGTGCTAGGGAAAAAAAGAGTCTTAAAATGAGAGAAAAGTTACAGGATTCTGGATGCTCCCTCTTTCCTCCATGGTCTTTAAAATATTTGTACAAATGTAAACAGACAGAACTGTTTTGCAGCTACTACTACATAGAGCTCTGGCTGTTGGTATAAGTGACTTAAAGGGCAGGGAAAACAAACCCCAGTCATGGAAAAGAAAACTCGTGGAGTCTGAGAACCTTCTGGAATAAGGCGCCTGTTTTTGCCACCATGTCTTTCATGTGTCATAATCCAACCACTGTAAACTAGGATTTCTGTGTTATTGCAAATTGCATTGTGTGTCCTTAAAAAAGACTGTGGTGAATGTCTACTGGGGTATCTCTGTGGACTGTTCAAGAGCTGAGCACAGTTCTTTGCGGGGCTCAAAGCATATTGTCTGGCTGGTCAGCCCTGGGAGATGTGGGATCCATAGCCATTTAACTATTGATGTAGACTTCCATACCTTACCACCAGTTACCACTTAATGATTACGAAGTTATAAAATATGTAGGGCTTCTAAGTTGAAGCAGTGTGTTGTAAGGACACACAAAAGAAGTCTCAGGAAATTTACTCAAACTGAGAGTTTGTATGACTTTGTTTAAAAGCAATGTGGGAATAACTGTCTAATTTAAATTGCAAGGAGCTCTTTGCTCAGTGGTTAGAGCTCTGGCATCTGTTTGGACATGTGAAAAGATATGTGCACAAGAGGATGGAGAGGCAGCTCCACTAATCAGTGCTTGTGAGGCTTACACAAAACCCTGGGTTTAGTTCCCAGCACTGCATACACAAGGCATGGTGGTGCACAGCTGTGACTGTGGTACTTGGGATGTGGTGGCAAGAGGTGATATGGTGCTCTTGTGCTGTGGATATTGATTGCTCTGTATGCTGTGAGTGTGTTGCTCTGATTTGGTTGATAAATAAAATGCTGATTGGCCAGTAGCCAGGCAGGAAGTATAGTATAGGCAGGACAAGCAGAGAGGAGAATGCTGGGAAGTGGAAGACTGAGTCAGGAGATGCTGCCAGCCGCCGCCGCCATGAGAAGTAAGATGTAAAGTACCGGTAAGCCACGAGCTGTGTGGCAACTTATTAGATGACTAGAAATGGGTTAATTTAAGATATAAGAACTAGATAGCAAGAAGCCTGCCATGGCCATATAGTTTATAAGTAATACAAGTCTCTGTGTGTTTAATTGGGTCTGAGTGGCTATGGGGCCCAGCAGGACTAGAGAAATCTCCAGCTACAGTCATCCTCAAATATAAGTAAATATATGAATGAATGAATTATTTAACAAATAAATAAGAATACACTCATGAGGATAGTTTTAGGTATTTTTAAATAGTTTGTAAGAAGATCTTTAATAACTATTATTCTTTCATCAAAATTAGCATTATTATTCATTTATAATTATTCACTATTATTATGTTCATCCTTTCTAAAGAAGGGGGAAACTAGTGTTTACACACACACACACACACACACACACACACACACACACACACACTATAAATTAAGGTTAAAAAGAAGCAAATGAACAAGAAAATATTTGGCAGTGGTGAATCTAATGCAGAGACTCACTCTGGGTTGATGTGTTGGCAAATGATAGTGGGTGCCACTTTGAGATTAGGTGGGCAGTTAAGTCGTTTTCCAGACTCCAGATGAGTGACAAGGACAAGTGTCTGTGCTAAGTTCAGGAGAAAGTGAAACCCAAGCAAGAAGCAGTTCACATGAAAAAACCTGGAGAGAGGAGAACAGAAGGAAGAGGGCAGCCACAGTGTCTTAGTTGGGGTTACTGTTGCTGTGGTGAGACACCATAACCAAAAGCAAGTTGGGAAGGAAAGGGTTTATTTGGCTTACACTTCCATATCAAAGTCTGCCATTGAAGGCAGTTAGGACAGGAACTCCAGATAGGACCCTGAAGACAGCTGATGCAGAGGACATGGAGGAATGCTACTTGCTAGCTTGCTCTTAGTGGCTTACTCAGCCTTCTTTCTTACAAAACTCAGAGCCATCATCCCAGGGATGGCCCCACCCACAATGGGCTGGGCCCTCTCCCATCAATCACTAATTAAGAAAATGCCTTACAGCTGGATCTTATGGAGGAATTTTCTCAATTGAGGTTCCCTCTTTTTAGATGACTCTAGCGTGTGTCAAGTTGACATAAAACCAGCCAGCACACACAGGAAGCAGCACTTGGTTGCCTAGACTAAGAATATTATATCTAAGTGTGGTGGAAAACCACTAAAGTGTTTGTGTGGTTGTACATGTATGTGCAATTGCACGTAAGTGTGAATATGTATGGAGGCCAGGATGAATTCAGTTATTACTCCTCAGGGGCCATACACCTTGATTTGGAGCAGAGTTTCTCACTGGTCTAGGCTGACTGGCCACTGAGGCCCAGGGATATGCCTGTCTCCACCTGCTCAGTGCTGGGATTACAAGCAAGTCCCTTCATACTCAGGGTTTTCTGTGTGTTCTGGGATTGCAGTCAGGTCTTCAGGTTTGCATGGCAAGTCCTTTACCCACTAAGCCTTCTCTCCAGCCCCATTAAATGTTTTAAGTAAAGAAAGAGTTGCTGAAAACCATTAGAGAGGGCAATAAGAAAACAGAGTCAAGTTAGAAGGGCGTTCCCACGCATATACATTTCACTGGGAGACGAGTGTAACTTTCCTCTAGTCCTGGAGCCACTTGATGCTCAAAACATAGGCAGCTTTTCATAATAATAATACAATTTGCATGTATTTGCATAAGCACTTGTTTCGTAGTGAGTTCCATGTTTACTGTGTCTGTTTACTTTTTCCCTTTGGTCATTACTTTTCAAACCAAAATAAGACAAATTACCGTAACTTAGTAAAGTATTTCTATTCCTATTCTTATTGACCTCAAGGTCATCTAAAACAGCTGATATTTATTACATATTTAATATTTTCTAAGTACTAAGCACTCTTACTTATATCATACATGCTTATTTTTTTTTCAAAATAGTCCAAGGCAGTAGTTATGATCATCAACATTTTAAAGCTTAGTGTAATTAAATTCAGGTAAGTTTAGTGTCTTGACCCAAGGTACTCAGCTCATAGTGGGGCCAGAGATGCCAACATGTACTATGGAAGCTTCCTCAGCTTTTGTCCTTATCTTATTCCCTGCTCTGTCTTTTAGCACAGCGTCTCAATGCTGTCTTCCACACCCGAGAATAGTGGCATGTTTGCATTCCGGCTCTAGCTCTTTCTAATCATTCAATTTCAAGGTGCATGTGACTCCTTAGAGGAACGTTTGTATTTGTAGACTTCTTAATTTTAATACCAGGGGCAGGGTCAAAGAATACGTGTTATCCTGTCTTCTAAACTATTGGGCAAATTAGGGGTTGTCTAGCCTCTTTCTGTTGTCTTAAACTCAGCAATTGCTGCTGCCTTTTGTTAGACCACAGAAGGTAAAGGGAAGCAGGAGGTGGAAGAAAAATAGAAATAACAGATTAGAAAATTCTTAGAAGGGAAGCATGAGTATTACATTTCTGAGTTCAAGGACACTCTAAGGATTAGCTTTAATGCTTACTTGACATTCTCTCTTTAATCCAACATTTAAACTTTCTTTCAAATTGTCTTCCCATGCTTGATCAGATGACATTAAACTCTTGACTCTAAGATCAGCACCCACTTAACTCTGCTGCTGGTTTGTGAGCAGAACTATATCTCGTCTGAAAGGAAGCCAGTGGTTCACTCCTGGGAGACTGTGAGCTGGGTTAGGATGACCCTGCTGGGAAACATGAACTATTTCATCATTTTTCTCTTGGATCCATTTTTGCATGCTGAAATACCAGAGAAATATTTGGGCCTGCAGAAACATGAGAAGAGATTCCATAGTCTCCATGCAGCCTAGGAACCAGAGGTTTTGTAATTTCAAATTACAGGACTGGAATCTTGTCTGTATGGATTCTCAGAGATTTTCTTGAGTCATATAATTTAGGGGTCTTTAGTGGGGTGACAGTTTCTCTGCCTACCTTATGAAATCCTTGTCTTTTTATAGAACTCACCAGACTGATTAAATAGTTACAGTTCTCTAATTTCCTGGGGTTTCAGGAGTGTTTGGCCCACACGATGTGTTTATGTTCAGCCTGTATGATTCAACAGACTTCCTTTGACCTCTGTTTCCATGCTACAGGGGAACCCTGGTATCTAAGGAGCATCTAGTTAGTAACATGAAATCGATAGCCTTATTAACATCTCAGAATTTCACTAGCCTCAACCTGACCAAATATTTTCTCAGAGCCCTTCTGCGTTTGACTCTGGTAGTTTCCCATGACTAATGAAACAAACTACCACAAATATGGGGGCCTCAAAATACCACACATTCTCCAACAGTTCTGAAGGTCAGAAGTCTAGAATGAGTCTCTCTGAGCTAAAATCAAGGAGTCAGTGGGGAAGCACTCTCTGAAGAGCCTTTGAGAGGCCCTAGGAAAAGGATTTCTTGCTTTTCTAATTCTGGTGATACATTCCCTGTGCCTGCTGGCTCATAGGCCATCTCTGATCATTTAGACTAGCATTGCAACATCTTCAAACCTCCATCTCTCCATCTTCACCTTGACCTCTTTCTGGTATCTGATCTCTCCACTTTCTACATAAGGATGCTTTTGGGGGTTTTTGAGGAATCACCCGAATAATCCAAGAGAGTCTCCCCAAACATAGGCTCCTAATTTACTCAGATCACAAACTTCCTTTTGTCTTAGAAAGGAACAGTTTGTCCCAGAGTCTGAGGATCAGATCACAGACAACTTGGTTTATTTAACCTATCTGTAATCACAACATCCAGTCCCTGAAAGGCTAACTTCTGAGACATTTGTCGAGTTCTGCTGTTTCTTGAGGGTTATGGGTAATGAAAAAAGAGTGCCGGTTAGTTTTAAATGTTCTAGAATCACCAGGGAACAGAGCCTGGATCAGAGTGGCCTGTGGGGGAATGTGATGATTGTTAACTGACCCTCCCTGAATGTGGGCAGCATCGGTTCATGGACCACATGAATGTAGAAAGCCAGCCAAGTGCTCAGCTGCAGCAAGTAAGCGAATCTGGGTCCATGGGCTTTTCTCTGCTCTTGACTCAATGTCATGTCATGGATAGACTAGCTGCTATAGGTTGATATATTCCACCTCAACCTCTTCTCAATGATGCATTGTAACTGGAATTGCAAGCCAAATAAACCCCTACTTCCCTATGAAGCTTGTGTCATAGTGTTTTATCACAGCTACAGGAATGAAGCCAGGACATAAGAGTTCTTCAGTAATATGTGGACATGGCTACCCTGTAGTATTTCCAAATTATGGAAACTCACAAGTAGGAGTTTGATTTTTTTCTGAAACCCAGTTTTCCTATATCTAAAATGAGGGAGATGGATGGTAGCTCTCTCCTTAAGAATCCCTTTAACATAATCTTTAAAGTGTTCCTGGAATGCTGATTTTCTCACATCGTCATTAATAGTGCTCCTTTCCCTCTCAGAAATATTCAGGCTTAGAAAATTTATTGCATAGTGCCCCTACTCTAGTCCTTTACTCCCCACAAAAATGCATGGTCCTTGTGTATAAATCTTCCTGTGGTCCATCTCCTCAGGGCATAAAAATGCCCCAGGAGAGCAGCAATAAAAGGAGTGCCCCATGTCCTGATTAACCAGGCTCTGGAAACCAGTGGGCTTCCTGTCTCCTGGTGCATGTGTGTATCTCTGGTGAGGGGAGAATACTGTTTTCACAACCTGGCACATACATTTTGTTTTGGTAATGATTCCAACTTACAATGAGAACCTAAAAAATTTAGAGAGGACTGTAACATGAATCCTAATGTTCTTATAATAAAAAAACCTGGAGCCAGATATTGGGGTACATGCTGAAAGATCAGAGAGACAGAGGAACAAACCACTAGAGAAACTTCTCACCACTACTGAATCCTCAGGCCTAAATGAAGGCGAGATCCAATCTCCATGAATCCTCTGACCGAACTCCTCTGAGTCCTCAGCCAAAAGGCCTCCAGTCAAAAAAGGGCTTTCGTTTCTGTCTCCTCATGCCTTATATGCTTTTCTCTGCCCAGCCATACCACTTCCTAGTATTGAGATTAATGGTGCCTGTGCTTCCCAAATACTGATAGCAAAGACATGTGATTCCCAAGTACTGGGATTAAAGGTGGGTGCCACCACTGCCTGCTTCTGATTCTCTCCTAGACTGAATCAATCTTATGTAGTCTAGGGTGACTTTGAACTCACAAAGATCCAGATGGATCTCTGCCTCCCGAGTGCTAGGATTAAAGGTGTGTGCCACCACTGCTTGGCATCTATGTTTAATCTAGTGGCTTTTTCTGTTCTCTGATCTTCAGGCAAATTTTATTAGGGTACACAATGTATCACCACAGAGGGCATACAGTTTGTTTTTCAAGATCCTTCCAGAATATTCAAAAGAGATGGTCATTTTCCCCAAGTTTCTGATTTCACATCGTGGCTGCCTCCAGCCCTGCCCAGTTTCTCCAGAGATGAAGAGATTAAACACATTCAGCATCTCCTTCTTAGAAAAACATATTAAAGATTTAAATTGTTTTATTCCAACAAGATCTTCTCCATGACTAAATATACAGAGCTGGTCCTAACATGGTGATCATCATTGGAGGGTAGAATAAGATACTTCATTAGTTATAAGTAGGTTTTTTTTGTTTCTGGTATTGGAATGTCCAACTAATAGTGGTTTACAAAATACAATTACATATTAGCTGCCTTACTCAAAAAGCTAGATGTAGGGGTATGGTGCATGCTGGTATTTGATGGCTCTAATCACATCACCCACTCACTCCACAAGCTTTCCCACACTGTGATTCTGCCCAACCAGGAAGTGACATCTAAATGTCTTCTTTTTAGACCTTTCTGATCTTTAGGGCTCAGTTCTAGAGGACAGAATCTGCTAGATGGGGTGGAATATCTTTATGTATCTACTATACTTTTTTGCTTTGTGAGTGCCAGGAGGTGTTCATGCATGCCCGCACGGGGGGTGGGGGGGAGGGAAAAGGGGAGGGAGAGGGAGAGGGAGAAGGGAGAAGGCAAGAGGGGGAACTTATAGTTCTAATGTACCATTTTTAATTCATGACTTAAATCTGATTGAAAACAAATCAAAAGCCTCTACGCTCCTATTCCACCTCATATTTAAAAAATGGCAGCACAATTTACATACTTATATTATGAATCACTCAACACATTATTTTTAATATTATTATTGTTAGTAATCTCACCTTTTGTTTTTCTTATTTATTTTATTTTTTAAATCTGTGTTTTTATATGTCTATGTGTGTATGCGTGTGCAGTGCTCACAAAAATCAGAAGAGGGCATTGAATCTCATACAGCTGGAGTTACAGGTGGTTGTGAGTGGCCCAGCATGGGACCTGAACTCTGGTCCTCTGAAAGAGCAGTAAATGATCATAACCACTGAGATTTCTCAGCCCCAACAGTTGTGTCTTCTAATCTTCATACTAAAGATAAGTGATCTGAACACTGTCCTTACACAGGGTTTCTCTGTGTAGTTTTGGTACCTGTTCTGGAGCTCGTTCTGTAGACTAGGCTGGCCTCGAACTCACAGAGATCCGCCTGGCTCTGCCTCCTGAGTGCTGGGATTAAAGGCATGAGCCACCACCGCCTGGCAAGTTTTATATTTTAAAAACATTTCTAATTACCATGTTTTTTTCAACTTAGAGAACTTTATTCCATACAAGAGGGTTCTGGTATTAATGATATCCCTTAGTTACAGATTCTCCTTCAGTTATAACTTCTCCCTCAGTTACAACTTGCCTGGAAAGTACTTACTGTCTCTTCATTCATGAAGATCAGCTTTGCCAGACAGCATTCTTAATGTGCAGGGGTTTTCCTCTAATAATTTGTATATGTTCGTCAATTCTCCCCCAATTTGTGTAGACTCTGATGAGAAATATGTTGTTAGCCTTACTAGAATGTTCCTATGATCTCTGCTTCTTTACTCTGAATTTTAATATTTTAATAATTTCTTTTTGTTCCTGACCATTGGTTAGAATTTGTGTTGGTGTAGTTTTGCTTAGATTTGATCTCATGGGGAAACTTTGATTTTATACCAGAATACACTGTACCTAAATGTAAAATGTTTTCTTCTATTATATCATCAAATAAATGTTCTCTTATATTCTTCTCAAACTGCTGTAGCCCAAACCTTTGCTCTTTTGGGTATTTTCCCTGTGATTCCAGAGGCTTCTTCAGTGTGTGTTCAGCTTTGTTTCTTTCTACAGTGTACTGATTCATTCTGCTGTCTATAACAATGTTGCTATAGCAACAGAACTATATTCTAAACAAACAAATTTATAAAGAGAAATATTTTGTTTACCACATAAATCTGGGTGTTCTGGTCCAAAATCAGGTGGCTCCATGAGTTTGGGTACCTGATGAGGAAACTAGCCAGCAAGTGAAATGAGAATTAGAACAAGATCATGGGTCAGGAAAGCAAGAGGCTGGGGTCTCGCAGTCATACTCAAGCCACACTCCTTGGGATGTCAGGACCTCCAACTTTCTCCAGAAAGTTTTACTATGGCAATAGCACCATGCTGGAAACAAAGTCACACATATTTTAGTGGGACTCCTATCCAAATCACAACAGCCCACTCCTTGTTCACAAAATTCATGTCTATCTGATGATAGAAAATGCATGCAGTCCACTGTGAGGTGTCCTAAAATCTTAACTGTTCCAGCATCACTCAAAAGTCAGAAACCCAAGGTCTTCTCCAGGGCTCAGGGCAGTTCTTAACTGGGGGTCCCTTAAAAGTCAAAGAGAAAGTTGCACACTTCCGGGATGCAGTGATAGGCTGGGTACCTGCTTTATAAGGTAAGAACAGGCAAACAGTGATGATGGATTGGCCTAAGGCAATATTGACACCAGGAGAGCAAATACTAAAGCCTCCAGCCCCACAAGTGGCATACAGGACACACTGTTGTAGAAAATGGGCTTCTAAGAGCTTCGGCAGTCCCGTCTATAAGGCTTTGCCATGTGTAGCCTACACAGCTGTTCTCTTAGCCATGTCTTACTTGATGCCTGTAGCTTTCTGTGGCCACCGTTGCACATCATTGGCACCTCTACCTCTTCTAAGTCCTAAACACAGCTTTAATATCAAAGTTTTATTGTGTATAGCCCACTGAATACTGCTTGCAGGAATTCTGACCACATAACATAGGCTTTCCTTTGAAACCTTGGTGGAAGCTGCCATGACTCCATATCTACAATTCATTCTGCATACCTACCAAGCTATCATTACTGTGATAATTCCAAGTTTTGCATTGGTGTGAACTCTACCTGTACCTGGGCTTCTTTGGACCATGGACATAACAGCTTTAGAGAACTTTCCTTTCTGAACTTGGCAAAATTAATCCTAAGGCAGCTTCTAGACTCTTCTAGAATGGTTTTTCCTGGAAAATCCTTAAAATCACTGTGATTTTAGGGGCTTTTCAGATTTCTGAGATACCTGTAGCACATTTTTCTTTTTTAATATATGTATTTATTTTTTGTTTGTTTATTCATTTTTTATGTTTATGTGTGTGCCTCCATGTTTATGTGTCCACAGAGGCCAAAAGGGGATGTCAGATTTCCTGGACCTGGAATTACAGATGGTTGTGAGTAGCCATGTGGGTGCTGGGAATTGAACCTAGATCCTCTGGAAGAGCAGCAACTGCTCTTAATCATTGAGCCCTCTCCCCAGCCCTCTTAAAACGTTATCCCATTTCAAATCATATAGCCTCTAACAGCCATATCATCCTTGGAGCACACTAATTCTTCAAGTATTTCAGCTCTGTTCACTTTTCTTCATGATTATCTCTGTAAATCTGGCTGAAAGTAGCCATCAACAACATGCATTACTTCCTTGAAATGTTCTTCACCATGAAGACTAGCCAGCTAGCTATAAGCTCATCATCCCATAAAGCATCAGGGCAAGGACAAAATGCACTGAAATTCTTCACATCAAAGTGAAGGTGTAAGCTATTCTGCAGTTCCCAACAGGACGGGATGCCTGTTTGTATCTGAAACCTCATTAACATCACCTAGTTGCCTACCTCCCTATCATCAGCAATTCTTCCACCTCTACCTCCTGACAGTGTTGGGATCACAGGCATACACCATCATGTGCAGATCAGAGAACAATTTTAGGAATCACGTACTAAAATGTAATTCCTGCTTATATCACAATATTTAAAACTAAGCTTGTATCAGCTGCAATATTTGGCCATATGGCTTGCTTGTCGATTCTTATTTGTACACGGCTCAAGGAGAAGCATTGAGTATTCCTATCTTAAGATTTCCTCCTTCTTTTGCATAATCCTTCAGGGCCTAAGACTTGTTTTGCAAAAGTGTGTTTGCTTCCAGCCTATGCTCTTGCAGTTATGTGTATTCACAGAGCCTCCCTAGAGTGGCTGAGTCCCAGCCGTGACCTCTCAGTTCTTTTCAACCTTCAATAAGGCTATGTCTCCATGCAGAATCACATTGGGTGCATGCTATATTCCTGGCAGTATACAAGATAAGAACAAGTGTCTTAGTTAGGGTTTCTATTGCTGTGAAAAGACATCATGACCACAGCAACTCTTATAAAGGAAAAAATTTAATTGGGTATGGCTTACAGTTTCAGAGGTTTAGTCCATTATCATTATGGTGGGATCAAGGCATCATGAAGACAGACATGGTGCTGGAGAGGTAGCTGGGAGTTCTACATCTTGATCTGCAAGCAACAGGAAGTAAACTGTATTCCACACTGGTTGTAGCTTGAGCATATGAGACCTCAAAGCCCACCCCCACAGTGACACACTTCCTCCAACAAGCCACACCTCCTCATAGTGCCACTCCCTATAGGCCAAGCATTCAAACACATGAGTCCATGGGGGCCATTTCTATTCAGACCACCACAGCTTGGATGGAGGAAACAGGAAGGGGAGTACGTGGAGCACAGTAAGAGTTCATATATTCATCTTTCAAAGAAGCTGCTGGGGAGGAGTATGTCGACACAGATGGATCCTTGGTGAGATCAAGGTCTGCAGTGCTTCTCCATGTGAGTGAGCCTGTGAGACATTAGGAGATGAGGGAGCTGAATAATGCACTGGCTGCCCACAGGAACTTTAGAATTGACTTGGGTGGCTAGCGGATACTCTGTGGATACTGTGTGATAGAAGCAAAGTCAGTGACTATCTCAAAGTCAAGTTCCTTCTAAAAATGGGGAAATGCAGCTTACTTCATGAGGTCCTTTTGTCAATTCAATGAGATGACATAAGGCTGTTCAGCCCAGGGTATTCCTTGTAAGTCACCCAGAAGGTAGAAGTTACATTGAAATATACAGGTATTAATTCTAACTTGGGTCATCACAGAAGTTCACAGACTCCTAGTTGGTACCACTTCCAGTTATCTTCTCTCTCCTGAGATTGTCTTCCTACAGTTTGCCATCATGGTGTTTCAGCTGCTATGTTTTACTTCCCTTGGATACCACCCAGCCACAGTCATCTTCCCATGGTCTTTCCTCTCAGCTGCCATTCTGTTTCCTCTTCAATGTGTGGCTTGGTAGTATATCATTCAGACTCTATGTAAGATTGGAACTTCCATCAGGTTTGGCCACCTCTCCTGCCTCAGAAGCCTGCACTTCATGGAAATCTGTGCTATGATATCAGATGATTTTCTAGTCCAACTCTGACAGTCTGCATTTTGTTTGTTTGATCAATTGACTAGCTGAACAATTACTTGATAACTAGCTAGCTAGTTAGTTAAGTGGTTGGTTTATTAGTTTTTTTTTGTTGTTTTTGTTTTTTTTTTGGTTTTTCGAGACAGGGTTTCTCTGTGTAGCTTTGCGCCTTTCCTGGAACTCGCTTTGGAGACCAGGCTGGCCTCGAACTCACAGAGATCCGCCTGGCTCTGCCTCCCGAGTGCTGGGATTAAAGGCGTGCGCCACCACCGCCCAGCGGTTTATTAGTTTTTTGAGTCATTGTCTAAACTGTAGCCCAGGCTGGTCTCAAACTGCCTACATAGCCAAGTATGAATTTAACTCCTGATCCTCTTCCCTCTGTCTTTCAAGTCTTGGGATTATAGGTATGTTACACTCACTCAACTATTTTTTCAGGGGATAATAAATGTCATAATTTTAAAAAGTAATCTTAAAATTGGCCTGAATAAGTAACTGAGTAAGTGAAGGTACTTGTCACTAAGCCTGATGGGTTTAGTTTAATCCCTGGGATCTAGATGGTAGAAAAGAGGTGATTCCTTCAAGTTGTCCTATGACCTCCACATGCACACTACAACATTCGTGTACCTGGATACACAAACACATGCACATACAATAAAACCTTGAAATTGAAATTAAGAAAGCAGCCGTTAAGTAGGACAATTTGAAACTATCAGCCATATAGAAACTCACTGTTTTCTATCATTTTGGATGACTGGTTACAATCTTGTTAAGATTTGTGATGAAAATGAGGATAAGATTAAATTCTCTTTATAATGAGGAATCTCATACATGAGAAGAACTCAAGGATAAAAGGAAGGGGCAATAGCATTGTTACAGAAGGCACGGGATAGAGAAGGGTTCTGGCCATCATTCTTACTGTGCTAGATGCTGGGACTCTCGTAGATGACCTTTAGCCATTCTCTGTGAACTCTGAGTGTGGCATCACAGACACAGTCATATTAAAATGGGTATTTGAAGAGGACAATGACTACACATGCTTGGACTCTGATCACTCCTGTTAAAGAAACATAATCATTTTTAAGCTTAACATGTTGCTCATCAGCTCCCTCCACCCTTTTTAGGAGAGGCAAATATTATTGATTACTCTTATGAAGGGACTCTCAGTGTGGTCTCATGAGACCAAGCCTTGCAGCAATCACAGACCATGAACTTGAATGACGTCATCTTATCAGCTCAGCTCCTTGAGGCAGCTTTGCGATCACTCAAAGGTGAAGACTGACTAAGGCTTCTCCTGCCTCTTCACTTACAAAATCAATGCAAGTGTTTTGGGGACATTGAAACTTTTCAAACATACATTAAAGTTAAGTTGGAAACTTAAACTTTTTGCCCTCTTGGCCAGGAAGGACAGTAGTTTGATTTTCAAGGTATTTTTTTATTATGAATATATATTCTTTAAAATGATTCATAGTCATTTTAAAATTAGATGTATATTTAAATCCTAATTCAGTGACCCTTCCTGCTCTATTTGTGGGGGAGTATTTTGAAGAGCACTGGTGAGAAACCACAGATAGTATTGAGCATACTAAGGTTTTGGTAACTGAGACAACAACTCAAGAACTCATGGGCAGGTAGCACATATAGGATGGACAAACTGACAGTTAATACCCACAGTAAGATAGAGCAAAGATGAAACATACCAGGCTTCTCATTCAGTATGCAACTTAAGACTTATTTGTTTGGGGGGCCTGGGGAGATGGTTCAATAAATGAAGTATGTGCTTTGCAAGTTGAGGACCTGTGTCCAATCCCTATAACTTACATCACAGAAAGTCAGGTACACACTTATAATCCTAGTACTGGGGAGCAGAGTCCCTATGGCTCAATGGGATACTTGGCTTTTTGTTATTTATATAGTTAGTTTATATAAGCAGGTTATTATTATTTATAATTTTTTAAATTTTTCTTTATTTTTGAAATATTTATGCAATCCTATCTATCCCCCATTTCTCCTCTAGTTCCTCCATCTCCTCCCAACTCATCCCCTCTTCCAACTTCATGTCCTTTTTTTTTTGATAGCTCACTAAGTCCAGTTAGTGCCGCCCACATGTGCACAGATGTGAGGTGAGCTGCTAGAGCATAGGAAACCTACCAGGGGTCACAGCCTCAATTAAGAATAATTTTGGCTCCCCCAGCAGCTATCCAGGACAGGGTCGAAGACTGTCTCCTCCGTCTATGGCAGGATTTGGATTGGCTTGACCTTGCTGAAGGAAAATAGGGGTCTGGGGTGGAGTGCTGTGACATGCTGCCTTCTGGATATGAGCTGACCACTGCAGTCATGATCACACAGCAGCTGTGGTTACCTACACAAAACACAAAACAAGATGATTGGATGATAACATCCGGACAGATGTGCATGGAGCGAATACCCTTTCCTGACTGTGGGTAGGTTTTGAGACAGAGTCTCACTGTGTCATCTAGGTCAGCTAAGGAGCCCAAATCAGTTTTTAACATGCAATCCTCCTGTCTTAGCTTCTGGAATGCTGGCCTTACAGGTGGGCACCATTGTGCCAAATTTTGTGGTATACTCTGATGAGTAATATTCATAAGAGTAGTGTACAATTAATCAATCCTTAGTTATTTATTTTTAATTTCTCATTATTGTGTGCTTGTGCATGGTATGTCTGTGTGTGGATGCAGGAAAGTGTATGCCTGTGTGTGTGTGTGTGTGTGTGTGTGTGTGTGTGTGTGTGTGTGTGTCTGTGGAAAGAGCAGTAAATGACTTTTTTTAAAACTTTCTTTTTATTTTATCTATGTTTCACATCATGCATCTGGTTCCCATTTCCTGTCCCTTCATATCCACCCTCTGCCCTTGCAATCTCCTGTGGTGATATTGTGTTCCCTGAAATATTGCGCACCCTAATAAACTTATCTGAGGTCAGAGAACAGAACAGCCATTAGATATAGAGGCCAGAAAATGGTGGCACACACGCCTTTAATCCTAGCATTCCAGAGGCAGAGATCTACCTGGATCTCTGTGTGTTCAAGGATATAGCCAAGCATGGTGACTCATGCCTTTAATCCCAGGAAGTGAGCCTTTAATCCCAGGAAGTGATGGCAGAAAGCAGAAAGGTATATAAGGCGTGAAAACCAGGAACTAGGCTGGTTAAGCTTTCAGGCTTTCGAGAAGCAGTTCAGCTGAGATCCATTCGGATGAAGACACAGAGGCTTCCAGTCTGAGGAAACAGGATCAGCTGGGGGATTGGCAAGGTGAGGTGGCTGTGACTTGTTCTGCTTCTCTGATTTTCCAGCATTCACCCCAATAACTGGCTTTGGGTTTGGTTTCATTAATAAGACTCTTTAAGATTCATGCTACAATCTCCTCACCCCAAAAATAAAATAAAATAACATTTAAGAGAAAGAAAAAAAAAAGAAAATCCCTCATGGAAGCTGTAGTATGACACAGTGAGTCACACAGCAACCCCATATATATTGTGCATAAGTGTTTATTGCAAAGAGTCATTAGTCTGGTTCAAGGCCTCTGGTTTCTGCTACACTATTGATGCTGGGCCCTCACTGGGACTTGTCTTGGTTATCCTGTTGTTGCCCTATGTGTGGAGATCCTGCAGCATTGGGTCTGCAGGACCGGCCCCTTCACACATACTCTTGCAGATCACAGATTGGGTGGATGTTGGGGTGGGCCTGGTTAGTTGCAGGATTGATCAGTCTACCAGTTCTCCCCCGTCCTCACCACCAGGGTGAGCTCTCCAGCATTGCCCTGTAGCTAGAGTTTTCCTCCCTGGCCCACAGTCAGGACAAATCTCTCTCACCCGCCAGTCCCAAGCCGCTCAAACCCGATCAAGTAAACACAGACACTTATATTGGTTACAAACTGTATGGCCGTGGCAGGCTTCTTGCTAACTGTTCTTACAGCTTAAATTAATCCATTTCTATTAATCTATACTTTGCCACGTGGCTTGTGGCTTACCGGTACTTTACATCTTCCTTGTCCTGATGGCGGCTGGCAGTGTCTCCCTCTCCAGCTTCCTGTTCTCTCAGTATTCCTCTCTGTTAGTCCCGCCTATACTTCCTGCCTGGCCACTGCCAATCAGTGATTTATTCATTGACCAATCAGCAACACATTTGACATACAGACCATCCCACAGCATTGCCCTGGCTAGTTCACCCAATTGCAGTGATGCACAAGGGGTGGGGCCCTTTCTCCTGCTTTCACACCCTCAGGGTTGGCCAGAGGATGACTTAAAAGAGTTGGTTCTTTCCTTCCATGGTGGGTTCCAAGGATTGACCTCAGATTTCTGCTCCAAGTGCTTTTAGCTGCTGAGCCACCTCGACAACCCAATATTCCTCTTTTGTATAAAAACAGGCAAAGTTTTTTGTGTTGTTTGAAAAGTTATTTTTTTATTACAAAACTTGCAGTGTTAGTCTCTTTTCTCCCTTTTTCTACTTATGGACAACCAGAGTAAAGAACTCAACTGACCCTCCTTTCCATGATAATTCACCCTTAGCCATTCTTCATTGATTTGGGAGCTGGGAACATGAGGAGAGACTTACTGGGGTCAGATGTTTGGGGAAATACTTTGTTGTGTCTCTCCTGTTTTCAGTGGTCCGTGGAGCCACTGATGAGGTCTCTGGGGTGCAACAACAGCATATTCACTCAGGTCATTTAAGATCTCAGATTCTACACAGACCAACCATACCAAGGAATCTGTTTGGTGCAATAGCGCTGTGCCTGAAAGACCCCATGAGAGAGGCTATGAGGAGAGCTCAGTCCGGAGAGTGCTTTCCTGTCATGCACTGGCCTTAGGTGCGATCTCTAGCACCCATAGACCTGGTGTGGTGTCATACACCTGTAATCACAGCCCTCGGGAGATGGAAGCGATAGTCAGAAATTCAAGTTTTTCCTAAGCTACATAGCAAGTTGGAAGCCAAATGGGCTGCATGAGACCCTGCCTCAAAAAATAAGAAGGAAGGAAGGAAGGAAGGAAGGAAGGAAGGAAGGAAGGAAGGAAGGAAGGAAAGGAAAGGGAGAAAAATAGGACTTGGCAGGGATGGAAGCCTATTCTGCTTACCCCTCTGGAACTTTATTTTAATCAACAGCACAGATAAATTATTTTCCCCTTGCTATAAATACAGTGTATGCTTTCTTTTTCATTTTGACATAAATTATAATATGGTTTTATGTTGAAAGAGTTAATTATTCCCTTTTTGGGCCCATTGAGACTATATCCAATTATCTTTTATTTTTATAATAATATTTTATGCATACATGTATATATATATATATATATATATATATATATATATATATATATATTATTTGTGTGTGTATGTGCATACACAAATGCCTGTATATGTGTATAGGTGTGTGCATGTATGCTCATACCTTACATATTTATGAGAGTTTCCTTAGGATTTTTCTAGAAAAGTAGAACTGCTCTGACTGATGGTATCTTCAGATTTAATCTTGTGTATATAGTATGTACACATATGTGTACACATGTTCACATGTGCATGCTCACATATGTATGTATGTTTGTGAGAGTATATGTGTATATGTATGTACGTACATTTGGAGGCCAGAGGTTGACATTGACTGTTTTCACAAATTGCTTTTCCACCTTACATAATAAATCCATGTCTTACTCATGCCCAAAGCCCATTAGTTAGCCAGATTGTTCCAGGTGAGCCCTGTCTCCACCTCTGTGATATTAGGATTACTAGCTATCCACCAGGTCTACTTAAAATTTATGTGGATGCTAAGAATTCAGACTCCAGTATCCACACTTGAAAAACAACTGTTTACCATCCTATCAAACCTTTACTGAAATTTTCTACTAGAAGGCTGAATTGGCACTGATATGGACTGGAAGGCTGAATTGGCACAGAGTATATGTCACCACTCTGGCCCATTTCAGACTCCAGCGTTAAATTCCACTTTTGCTACTTTGGGTAAGCATACTACTCTATTGTTGTCTTAATGTTTTATATATTTTTTATGTGTATGAGTATTTGGCCTTCATGTATGTGTGTGCATCATGTGCATGCAGTGCCTGTTGAGGCCAGAAGAGGGCATTGCATCCCCTGGAACTGGCCTTACAGATGGTTGTGAGCCACTGTGTGGGTGCTGGGAACCAAACCCAGGTAGGTCCTCAGCAAGAGCAGTAAGTGATTTTAGTGGCTGAGCTGTTTCTCCAGCCCCAGTAGTTTATTGTTTGAATTTGTGTTTCTCCTACTGTTGAGTAGACCACTCTTTCCTTCACAGATCTGTCCCCATTGGATATGTCCTTTTACTCAAGAACAGACATAAATATCCCTTCCTTGCTAGAAAACTTATATATGTCTCCCTCGGAAGTTTGGCAAAATAATATGGTTTTATGAAGACATATTAAACCTTCCCATAGTGAGGACGATTCTTGTCTTCGACTGAATGTGATTTCTGTAATGAAGGGTTGCTTGTGCACCTGGGTGAAGGGGAGGTGGTATTAGAGAGAGAGTAACAGAGGGATGGGGGACACTTTCTAAAACTGTATTTTTATTGTAAAAGCAATAGAATTAAGTTCATGTCATCTGAAAATTGGCAATTTTGTGCTATTTACACTTTGCCTTTAAAAAATAGCAAATGTAAACATGCTAATAAACAAATGAGGTTTTTTATTAAAAAAGAACACCTTTGTGACCTGACATCTTTTAGTTTGTGTGTTTTAAAATATGATTAAAAAAAACCACTTTCACCAATGTTTTCTTGTCTGACCTATTATATATTTATAAAAATTTAACTCAACAGATGTCAGAATAAATAAAATATAATGGAGTATTTACCCATTTATTACTATAAATATTTTTAAGTATGTTTCATAGGTTCAAGTTGCTAATATCTTGTCAATGCAATAAGACTTTATGAAGATATTTTCAAATATTAATGACAGAAGATTACAACAGTAGAAATAAAGCCCTTGAAAACGGCAGAATTCAGACCGGAGAGAACTTCACAGAGAGCACATGGATAGCTGAAGTTTCCTGGTAATGTAATTGTAAAATATTTAGTAGAAATTCAAACCTTGATGCTTGCCCTTTTTTTTTTCATCTCTTTGGTGTAGCATATTAAAACATAATCCAGTGTGGACCTGGGAGGGTGGCTCCATGGGTAAAGTGCTTGCTGGGCAAAGTGTGTTTGGATCCCTAATACCAAAGTAAAAGCTGAGTGTGAGGACAACATCTGAAAGCCCCATGGGTAGAGAAAGAAGGAACCCCCAGGATTCACTAGCCAGCCACTCTAGTCAACCTGAGCTGCAGGTTCAGGGAGAAACTCAGCTTCAAAATATATAGTGAGGAGTGATGTGGGGAGAGACCTGATGTCCACTGTGGGCCTCCACATGCATGCACACACACATGCATGTGCATCCCACACATGTGAACAGAACATACATATGAACATGCACATACATCCACACAGGCACACACACCATGCACATACATGTGTGAAGTTTTAAAAATGGCTTGGCATTCTCAGGCTTCATGATCATATCAGAGAAGTCAGATGCCAGCACTTTTGGTGCTGACTGGGAGCTAAAGGCTCTGAAGAGTCACTTCAGTGGCCCTGACTGGCCTGGGGCGCTGCTTTGTGTCTGGCGGGAGGGATTCTTAGAGGCATTCTCAGATCTCTTGGTTCATGCAGCCTCCAAGTAATGAGCCTTCCTGAAGGAATCTCCTACAAGACTAAGTATGTCTAAGCAAAACCACCTAAGGAAAATGCTTTTTTCGTTAGCCCACTGCTTGCTTCATTGACATTTAGCATATATTATAACATAGACTTTACTTATATCTAATATATAAAACCTGCTGCTGCTTCCTAAGTTGAGACAATGAGGCTCTGAAACTCCCCCAAATTGTGTTTATAATTGAGGCCTAAGGAGGACTGAAGTAAACTCTCCAGGGTCTTCTAGACTACTTAGCAAGATAGTTCATTCAAAGTCTAATAAGGATGACTTTGGAATTTCTTTATTAAAATGCATAGCATAGGGGCTGCAGAGATCAGCTGGCAAAGGGACTGTATTGCAAGCATGGGAACCTGAATTCAATCCCCAGAAGCCACACCAAGAAAACCAGACATGGAGGAACATGCTTCTAATCCCAGCTGGAACAACAGAGGCAGGAGGATCCCAGGAAGGACTGGCTGACCAGCGCAGACTGCTTAGTGAGTTCTAGGCCAGTCTCAAAACAACCCAGGAAGACATGTGGACAGCTCCTCATTAAAGACACAAGGTTGTCTCTTGGCCTTCACATGAACATGTTTATATGCACATCTTGCACATCTGGGCAGAGAGACGGAGTGGGGGGTGGTAGGAGGGAGAGGGGTAGAGAAGGGAGTTTTGTGAAGCAGTCTTATCCAGGTATAGGTATGGAGACCTGAGTTGTTTAAAGAAATAGCTTTTGATGGCCTCCGAGACTTGCTGACTCGTTTAAGAATGCAGCAGCCCCAGCTGGAAGGTAGGGCAGCCTGTTTAGTGGCTGCACACAGCCTTGCCTCCATGCTAAGGTAACATTTAGAGATTTACCTTGTAGTAACGTTGCTTTGGAGTGGTGCTCAACACTGCTATCCATGGCCATTAACATTTATGGCACAATTCATTCAGGGTTTTATGAGTCCTTCATATTCCCTTTATGAACCCAAACAAAAAATGTCAGTGCTGGGAATGGGGAATGCCATGCACAGAAATCCCTTTGATTTCTTTTTTTCATATTAATAATCACTACACTTCTAAAAGCCAGGAGAGCAGGTCACTGAATCTCAAGTACTCTCTGCACCTTGGAGGCATCTGTGTACCCTGTAATGGACTTCCTTATTCCAGGGTGGTGCTGTCTTCTCTGACATGCTTTGGGAGAATATAATTTAGGCATGAAGACTTGATATACTGTAACACATAGTGCCACCAATGAGATTGTTTTGCTGTCCAACCCACCCCAATCCCATATTAATTGTAAAGATGAGGAGGAGGGGGAGGGGGAGGAAGAGAGGAAGGAGGAGGGGGAGGAGGAGGAGAAGGAGAAGGAAGTGAATTCTACTGTGTTTAGAAGCCTTTCTGAGTAATGAATACTGATTTCATCATGTGTCCACTCCAAGGACCCCTTCCTCCCATCTGCAAACAGGAGAGGGGAATAGAGGACACCCTTGAAAAAGTCTCTGTGGATGTAGCCTTGGAATAATGCACATCACTGCTATCACATTGTATTCCTGGAACTCAGCATGTGGTTATGCTGCCTGCAAAGGATGCTGGGAAATGCAGTAAAAGATATGAGTTTCACAAGCAAAAAGCCAATCTCAGTCTATGGTGTTCCTATACCAAGACAGATGGGCTCCTACTTGTATGAAGGTACTGCTTTGTAGCACGAGTCTTAGAAGGTCTTATTAATAAAAAACAAACCTGGAAGCCAGGTATTAGGGTGAATGCTAGAAGATCAGAGAAGCAGAACAAGCTACAGCCACCTCACCTCGACAATTCCCCAGCTGATCCTGTTTCCTCAGACTGGAAGCCTCTCAGTCCTCATCCAGAATGAATCTCAGCTGAACTCCTTCTTCAAAAGCCTAAAGCTTAACCAGCTCTAGTTCCTGGTTTTCATGCCTTATATACCTTTCTGCTTTCTGCCATGACTTCCTGGGATTAAAGGCTCACTTTCTGGGATTAAAGGCATGAGTCACCATGCCTGGCTGTTTCCAGTGTAGCTTTAAACTCACAGAGATCCAGATGGATCTCTGCCTCCCAAGTGATAGGATTAAAGGCATGTGTGGCACCATTTTCTGGTTTCTATGTCTATCTAGTGGCTGTTCTCTTCTCTGACCCCAGATAAGTTTATTAGGGTACACAATATTTTGGGGAACACAATATCACCACACTGCTTGGGTGTGGGCAGATAGACAGTGGATGTTCAAACAGATGTGTGGATAAGGGTGGTGTTAATGGGAAAACCTGAAAGGAAACAATGGAAAGTAATGGATTCTAAGTGAATAACAGATAGAAGGGAGCGCTAGCAAGGGTCCTGAGAGGAAGAATTTCAAGTGAGAAGAAATTGATCTCACACCTGGATGAAGGTCAACCATGCAAAGACCAGAGAAGAACTTCCTAGGTAGAAAACAAACAGCAGGCAGCAAACAGGCTCAGTGTGCTCACTGGGCTGAAAGAGCATACTGCTGGCCCAAGCTGACTGACTGACTGGGTTCGGAAGAAGAATGGATGAGCAGAGGAAGAAGCAGGTATTAAGGACCACTGGAGAAAACCCTCCCCCCTTCCAATGCCACTAGTTCCAAGAACAGGGTTATTTGTGCTTAGAATTTTGGATACAGCATCTCACTTAATCATTTTCATAAATTTTGAAATACATGTTATTGTTTTTCCCTGTAGAGACAAGGAAGTGGAGTCTGAGAAAATTTAAGTAAGTTCTTCAAGGTCATGTAGCTGATGAAGTAGCTGTTTCAACCTCCTGGGGCTCAGGTGACAGGCACGGAGTACTGTGTTAAACCAAGGCATTTAAAATCGTTTCTTTTGATTTTTAAATCCTGTAGTAAACATGCTTTACTCTTACTTTAAGTTTTCCATCACGTGTATCACTGTCCATGATGAGTTGTCGCTGTTTAGGGGAAGTTGTGAAATCTGACCCAGTCCATTTCAGATGGCGTCTCCGTTGCTTCCCCTGTGCTGTGATGAAGTCCCCAAGAACAGCTCCTTAAGGAAGGAAGGGCTTACTTGGGCTCACCACTCAAGGGTATCATCCATTATTGCAGGGGGTCACGGTGGCAGGGGTTTGAAGCACTGACCACAACATCTGCAGTCAGGATGCAGAGAGATGAATACTTGTCATTTGGGTTACTTTTCCTTTCCGAGGTAGTTCAGGAAGTGGTGCTATTGACTTTTAGGGTGAGTCTTCCCACTTCAATTACCCCTCACAAGCGTGGCCAGAGGCTAGTCGAATCTAGATGATCACTCACAGATGTGCCCAGAAGCCTGTCTATTTGGTAGTGCCAGATACTGTCAAATTGACAATCAGTGTTAACTATCACATATAGAAATTCTCCTTCCAAATGTTGAGCAGCCTCATTCCAGATTTAACTAAGGAATATCCTCCACATGTCATGTAACTTACTCCCTTTAAAATACTGTCTAGCTTTCTCCGTCCAGAACTCATATTTGTGCTCAGTGCCTCCAAATCATTACCATACTTATTTTGTTGGAATCTAATTTTTGGAAGTCCAGTTAATTAATTTGAAGCTTATTCTGAAGCACAGATGAAGATTAAAAAAAAAAATCACCACCTATTTGTGTTCATTTCAAAGTCCAGACCATGAAAAATCCTCAGCCAACTAGCATGTGAGCCAGATAGGCTAGTCTAGCCTTATCCCCTGGTCCTTCCCTTTCATTGCATCCCTTACTGGATGTTTTGTCTGCTAAAGAGGACAGGTCGATGTTCACGTCTGGACCCTGGACAGAAAAGTCATTCCGTATGCATTTAGGTAGCAGAGTCCTCCACTGCTTCAAGTTTCCATACTAAGGGTTTTCTAGAGAATCAGGCCCATTGTAAATAGTTGCTGTATAAGAAACACTGTCTATACTAGATGCTTCTGTGTTAAAATTACTCACTGAAATGTCTGGCTTAGCACAGGAAAATCGCCCTCTCATGCTCCTTCATTCTGTAAATGTGTGTGGAAGAGTCAGGACATTTAAAAACAATATGTTTTTTCTTTAAAGAGAGGGAACATTCTGGAATGATTGTTTCCACAAAAATTGAGACACACCTCAGTACTCTCCTCCAGTTTGTATCACTCTTGCTGTGATTAAACACTGACCAAACACACTTGGGGGAAGATAGACTGCATTTGGCTTACAAGCGTCAGTCCATTATAGAGAAAAGCCAGGGCAGGAACTCGATGCAGGACCTGAAGCAGAGGCCAGAGGAATATGCTTACTTGGCTTGTGCCCCGTAGCTTGCTGCTTGCTCAGCTTGCGTTCCTATACCACCCACCCAGACTACCTCTCAGGGGATGGTACCCCCATCAATCTTTAATCAACAGGAAGCTTCACAGACTTGCCCACAGGCCAGCCTGATAGGGGTAAGTCCCTAACTGAGGCTCCCTCCTCCAAGATTACTCCAGTTTGTGTCAATTTGAAGAAAACTAACCCACACGCACTCCTTGTGTATTTTTTTTTAAGAAAATTAAAGGGTTTTGGATGATGTAACTTCTATTCACCATGTATCTACTCTTGAATTTCCCCCTTTTCTGTTACATCTTGTGAGGGTGACTCTGCAATGAGCAAATAATGTGGGGTTCAAGAGCCTAAATTTGTGCCTCAATTTGCCAATTGATTTGTTTGATGACTCTGGGAAAAATCATTAGTAAGTCTTGGCCTGGTTTTCTTCTATGAAAATTATAACATAGATGAAATATTTAATAAATTCTTAATGCTTTATTAATGGGAACCTGCTAACATGATTGAAATCGAACTGTTATAATTGAATCTAGAGCTCATCAATTTTCTCTTAAAGGGAAGTTCCATCTTGCTTCCATGATTCTGTCTATTCTATGCTCTTCTTTCATTCCTGGATTAGCCTGAAACAAGCTGTTTCTTATTTTGTTTCTTTTAAAGTTGCCCCTATAACTCTTCTAGGGTCGAGGAATGACTTTTTAAGTGAACTGTGGACAAATTCATGGAATTACTTTCATCTCTATCCGTCTGTAAACTGCAGCAGCTCACGTCCCTTCATCCCTGTCTTTACCCCTTCAGGCCCCTCCCCACAGTGTTCCTCCCCCCATGAAAATTCATCCTTCCTCTTTCCATGTGCTTGCTACGTTCCCAGCTCTGCGTCATCTGGTGCCCACTTCCAAATTCCAGGAATGAGGGGTGTTGTTTGACATCGTCTTCATTTTGAATTATTCAAAGTATCCCTTTTCCTGGCAAGTTCTCCCTGGTTCTGCCCTTCTTTATGGAGACATTGCCTCAAGTTCAAGGATGCTCCTTACACTATTGCTGTTGCATGAATTTATTTTCTAGAGGAAATGGGATTTAAATTACAAGCCATTTGTAACGTATTTTTTTTAAAAAAAAAACATTCTATCTTCATTCATTCGTTCATTCATTCATTTTTATTTGGAAAATTTATTGTGTACCACTTCATGTTCCAGAAGACTAGGGTGCAGAGTTCAACAAAGTGTAACCACTCAAGGAGTTCTGAATTGAGTAGTATTAGACACCTATAGACCATTAGGATTTACAGTCCTAACATGCAGAAGTCAGGACAGTGCCACGGGATCTCGCCACCCATGGATAAAGGCATCATAACAGACTCAACAGCAAGGAAGAGGCCTAGTGCTTCCCACATAGTCAGGCATCTGTAACATGACAGAGTTGGAGTAGATGAATTCATGTCTCTCTTATAATTTTATTCTTCTAGGATTTCTATGGTGTTGTAAATTACTGCTACCTGGAAAGTCATGTGCTAGTTCCACAGAGAACATGTCTCTGACCATGAGTAACATACCCACCATTAAGACACGGTGAAGAGGTTTCATTTCTTATACTGTATGATTAAGAGTAGTACTCTAAAGTGTTGTTTGACTGGACTTTAAGACCATATCTAGCTTCATCATAAGATCTGTGATCAACTACTGATGTCTTGTATGGTGAGTAGGAAGAGGTATGGGTATGTAATCAGGTATGTACTCTCTTTATTCTGGTCTTGAGATTTAATTAGTAACGTATCCTAAACTTTCTCAAAAGAAAAAAAAATGAATTACTAAAAGAAAATACACACCTTGAAAATCAGTGTCATTTTATGAGTATCCCCCCTCCACTAAACATAAAATCTGGATCTTGGTAGTTTGATTTTTTTTAACAACTAATTCACTTTCTATAACCAATAAAATCCACCATTTATGTCTTTTGAGGGGGTTCCAAGGGTGAACATATTTTCAGTTGCCTCAAACAAATGGGCTTTCACACACTCACCTCCCAGCTTGTTATCCATTGCAATAGCCCTCAGGTGTATCTCCTTCCCTAAAGTATGTGGCCTTCGAGGGCAGGAGCCACCACACTGGGATGCAGACCCTTGCCCCAACAGCTACTACAGTCTATGGGATGTGTGTTGGATATGCACTGTCTGAAGTGTTAAGGAAAATAGTGACAGCTTGTTTGTCTGTCAAGGCCTGTTCAGAAAGTTGACACTTGCAGACCCTAAACAAGATATGGCAGAATGGCAGCTGTTCACTCAGAGCTGACAGTTGACAGGGAAGGAAGGCTGAGAAGTGGTGTTATTTCTGAAGTGAAACTTTATGACTCTTACCGATGACGTCATAAAAAGTTAGCTTCTCATTTACACAATAGAAATGAGTGTTAAAGTATTCATAAAGACTACTGGAGACATATAAAGTCAGTCTGATGGATTGAAGTTTTCAATGCCAACAATGAGTGCGTCTACCGACTTATCTCAGCATGTAACGGATTTTTCTGAATATAATGCAGACTGTGGGTATAGAATTCATTTATGCAGATTCTTACGGCATAGCCCATTGTAATTCTTGTGATACATTTAGCCCCGTTTAATAAAAACTCTGAAAATCTGTAATTTTCTATTGTGCTTCCATCTGTGCACTTTTCCTTTCAGCCGATTTATACAGGACAGGCTACTCCCATTGTTGGGTGTAACTTTGTGAGAAATGTCATCATTCATTAAATTGTTTAGAGAAATATTTCAATTCCAGGAAGTGCTTCCTCATAGCTCGTGCTCACAATCTTTTAGAGCAGACACCTATTTCTGCCTTCAGCAAGACAGCAAGCTCCATTCCAGCCCACACTATAGATTGAAGTATTGACTATAAAAATGTGGGTGAATGTGGAAACTTCAATTTAGGTGCTTTTAATTATAAAGTCAGTGCCTTGGTCTTCCCACCACAGAAAATTATTTTGAATGTCATGAATTGAGTCTCAGGGAGTCCTCCCTCATTCCCTTTTCCTTCAGCTTGGACAATATGTTAAAGAAGCATACTGTTTTCTTTATGGGACATGGTTGTTGACTTTTTAAGCAGCTGCATGTGGACCACCTGGCTTAGAGCACAGGACGCTTCCACACTCCCAGGTGTGAACAGGTGGATCTGCTTCATTCGGAAACACAGTAGAGGATCGAATACTTTTGTTATCTGAGTGTGACTCAAGTATCCAAGCCTCCATCTAGGGGCCTGGGGCAATGGCTCAGTCAGTAAGTGCTCTCCATACAAGCCTGAGGACCTGAATTCACGTCATCAGCTCCCACAGAGGAAGAAGAGGCAGGAGGCATGACACATGTGTAACCCTAATGCAGGTTGTGGAGAGATAGGGTAGTGGAGAGATAGGGTAGCGGAGAGAGGAGCCCTGGGGCTCACTGTCCAGCAAGCATGACCAAGTCTGTGAGTTGTAGGCTGAGTAAGGGACTGTCTCAAAAAACAAAGTGAAGAGCAGCAGAGGTTGACACCCAGTGTGTGTGTGTGTGTGTGTGTGTGTGTGTGTGTGTGTGTGTGTGTGTGTGTGTGTTGGAAGAAAATATGGACATCATATGTGTGATACACACACACACTCATTTGTGCACGCACACACACACACACACACACACAATAAGTAAAAATAAGAAAATGTCCACATATATTATCAACCTGATTTAAAATTCAAAAGTATGATTTCCCTAGTTCACATATGCTAGGACTTTGTCTTTAAGCAAAATCTATTAATGTGCAAAACAGTGACATGAATGGTGAGTGGAGGGAAAAAATCACCCTGAAAAGCAGGAGTTAGGCACAGCTCCCTTTTTTCAGACTTGAAATTCTGAACACTATAGATAGAGATATAGATAGAGATATAGAGGGTCCACAGGGCCCCTCATCTCCCAACCAGACTCTACTCAAGGAATTTAGTGGATATTGGGGGGAGTATATGTTTTTAAGAATACAATTTCTAGCATTTTTTTTTGTAACCATAAGAAACGATCTGAGACTATACACCCATGAGCTTCACATGATTTAAAGAGGAAGGGATTTTTTTTCTCTCTGGAGTAAACAGCCTCCTTCCTGTGTGTATATTAATGTAAACTCAGGGTGAATTTGTTTTTTGATTTAGCTCAGATGGTCTCTCTCCCTTGTCTGCGGCTGAGAACTGGATTTCCTCTTTGGCTCTCTCCTGGAGTTCGTTTCCTTTGACGGCTGGAGAGTAGTGGGTGCTGGCTTTTCTTGAAAACTTACACTTAAGAAGAACTATTGATAGGCCTTTGAAATGTAATTTTTATTTGTGTGTATTTCTAAAATAAATACATTTTGTTAGTAACTGTGGTTAGCACATATGGCAATTTATGCTCTTGCGATAAGAACAATTCCCAAAGAGACAACTCCCGTTTGTAAGGAAGGCCAGGCAAATTTAAGAAGTACAAAAAATAAATGCATGATAGTATATTATATTCAAACCAGGGCCAGCATTTACTGTGCTGTTTATTTCACATATTTGTTTAATGTCACTGGGAGATTTGAGGGTACATTATTTTATCTGCTTATCACATTCCCATAGAGATAATAAAATTAATCAGAATAAGTAGGCTGTAATCTGAGGATCTTCGGCAGTTTAGTGAGATTTAAATAATATCTCTATTTTATCTAAGCCATTCATATTTGCTAAATGTGTTTCTAGGTCAGTATCATTTTGTCTGTGTAAGTACTTGGTATTTTCTAAGCCATTTAAAGTCATTAGTTCATCATTATGAAGATCATTTTGTGAAGTACACAATGTCATGTTCTCTAATGGGAGAGGGATAGAGGAGCAGAGGCCTCAAGTACTTAACTTACATGACCCCAGACGGGGAAGAAAGGAATTAAGTAAATGCTGGGTTTTATTTGTTTTATTTATTTATTTATTTTTAATTGTTGGAGCTACTCTGCCTTCAGTAGCCTACCATGAATAGCTCTCATTCTTATATGGGACATTACCAAACATTACATTCCTTGGATGTACTGTATCTGGGAAGAGCCTTGCGGCAATGATATTGGTGATGGCTAAAGCTTTGCATGTGTGGAGGGAGACATGTTTATGTGTGGGGGTGCACCTTTGTGTGCTGGTGTACACACACATCTGAACATATATGTGGGGATCTTGAGAACAACCTTGTGTCTTACTTCTCAGGCACCTTCCATTCTCATTGTCCTGGAACTCTCCATGTAGGCTAGGCTGGCCGGCTAGTGGGCCCCAGAAATCCACCCGTCTCCTCCCCAGTGCTGGGATTCCAAACCTACACCATGCCCAAAGTCTTTAATGTAGCTTCTGGAGATGGAACCCAGGTCCTTAGGCTTGCCATGTGAGCACCCTACTGACTGAGTCACCTCCCCAGCACACAAACAAAATTCTTTAAACATCACTTCATTTAATTGAACGGACGTTGTATCAGTATTCTGGAGATGAGAAGGTGAAAGTTGAAAGACACAAGTTGACCTGGTATCCTGAAATCATAGCTTAAATCCAAACAGTTTGCTCAGCTCTTTTTTTTTTAACCAATACACTGTGACAAGAATTCATCTAAGCAGAAAAAGCAGAGCAAAGCCCATCATTAATCAGGGTATTATAAAAGCCCTGTCCTAATGCTTCAAATGACTGTTGAACAAATATAATTAAGATCCAAAAGTAACTCATCAGATTTAGATCATTATATGTTATACATTCTAATTTAATCCTTCTGGGTTTGAGTATTACTATAAGAACAGTGCTACTTTAAAAAAAATGTGGTGTTTCACAAATTAAATGATTAGTAGTTCTAAATTTGGTAATGATATGTCTCCCAGAGTAAGCTAAGCAAACAGAGTGTCTGCCTTTTGTGTGTGGATCCTAGCCAAGTGTGTGTCTCTCTGGTGCCCTGATGCTCTCGGAGTCTTCCTCCAACCAGCTGAGCTGGCTGTCTCCACTGGTTCCCACACCTTGTTTTTTCTAGTCCTGCCGCTCATGGCCACCTGCCACCACTTCAGCTCTCTGCATGTATGTGTGTTTGTGTGTATGTGTGGTGTGGCACATCTGTGTGTATGGGTGCCCAGGCACATGTGAGAGTGCATGTATGTAGAGGTCTCAGGTTATTGTTATGTGTCTTCCTGCTTGCCTTCCCACATTATAGATTGAGGCAGAGTCTCAGAATTGCACCCAGAGCTGATTGATTCAGGTAGTCTGGCTAGTCAGCTTGCTCTTGGCATCCTTCTGCCTCTGCTTGCCCACTGCCATGCCTGTTATACACTTACATGGCTACCCAGGATCTAAACTCAGATCCTTATGTGTGCATAGCAAGCACCTTACCTGCTGAGCCAGTCCCCAGGCCCCCTTTTGTACGATTTTATATCTGCTCCCTGTCCTTAGCATGCCTTGCAGGTCTTTTGAGAGGCCAGATGCAGCTGGCATATTAGAACAGGGTCTATGGAGTCAATAAGAATTTTAAAGCCAAGTTTAGAAGTGCTGTAATTCAGTGGCAGCAGTGACTCAGGTCTCGTAAATGAAAAGCTGTTCCGCAGATTAAAACTAAATCAATATATGCTAAATGACCAGGTGTCTGCATTCTTTAGGCAGCTTGGTCAGCCTCCCTTGTCCTCTGGGTCTGACTAAATCTTCCAAGCAAATACTGTGCAGACATCTAAGTCTCCTTCTCCACCACCTTAAAATTTGGGATTTTCAGGAACTATGCTCATTTTATTAAGGAGCAAAAGAGCTTTGTAAAGAAGCACCATCCATTTACAGGAAGCCACAAGACTTTTTTCCCCACACACAATCCACCAGGGCTTTCTTTCTCTACTGTAAGCTACATAGATTGTCCTTTCCTAGTTCTGTTGAGTCTTTCTTGTATTACTGGGCCACAGATGAACTCCACCTGATTCTAAGATCAAAGCTCCAAATGGACTCCTTATGTAAAAAATATATCAAAACTCAAAAGTAAAATGAAGTAATTAAAAAATAAGCCTAATGGTGGGAAATCCTGTATAATGCATGTAATGAAGATTAATTAACAGTTCACAGTGGTTGTGTTTGGAGTTGACAGCAAAAGGACCAGGAGCAAAAAGAAGCTCAGCTTCGTCTGCTGAAGAACTCACTGGCTGGAACTTTCCTTTCATGTTTCCCATTGTTTTCTTGCTTGTGAACATTCCTGTGACCCACATGTAAACTACTAGATGATTCTGCACATCCCTGTGTGTACAGTGCTAAATGTGCAAATACAAGACATTTGCCAAAGTCTCACACCTCTCCAAACATTCAGTTCTTGAATAAGTGCACAATGCTTACATTCCCGAAGGGGTGTTGTTCTCATCATGTGCGTGCCCTTTATATGTTTGTCATGAATCTCCTCTGCCTCCCTCCTCATTCCCACATGACTAACATGCTCCTGTAATTTTTGAAAGTAATATTTCTACTATTTTTTTTCTAAAAAAATGTGTGGCAAGGAGATAGATTCCAATAAAGTGCTTATTCCACGGGCAGAGAACCTGAGTTCAGATCCCTCTGCACCAATAGAGAAAACTGGACACTGTGACACATATCTGCTATCCCAGTACTAGTGAGGTGGAGAAAGGCAGATTCTTAGACATTACTGCACAAATTGATGAGATACAGTTCCAGTGAGAGATCCCCTACTCAGAATAAATAAATAAAAAATAAATCAATAAATCCTATATAAATAAATAAATAGAGAGAGAAAGTATGGAGTATTTGAAGAAGTGATTAAGACCTTGATGTTAGCCACTGACCTCCACATTCCCATTCACACATGCTCCATATTCACACACACACACATGCACACACACATACATGCAATTCACGTACACACAAGCACACACTCAGGAATATGTATGCACTTTTTATTTTTGAGATTATAATATTATTACATTTCCCCTTCCTTCTCCTCACTCCAAATCCTTCTATATACCCTCCTTGGTCTTTTTCAATTTATGGCATCATGTTTTATTCATTGTTATTGTACACACACACACACACACACACACACACACACACACACACACCTGAATATAAACTGCTCTGTCTGTATAATGTCCTATAGTGTTACTTAGATACATGTTTTCAAGGCTGACCATTTGGCATTGGATAACCATTTGGTGTGGTCTTCCCAGGGAAAGGCCTCAGGATTCCTTAGTTGCTGTAGTTCTTTGTCTGGGGTTGAGGCCTCTGGGGCATTTTCCCTGCCCTCTTTGGTATGTCTGTTTTTGTCCTTGTTCAGCTCATGGATGGGCAGTCATGTTGATGAGGCTCTGGATGCAGCTTCTATTTTAGGAGACAATCTCACAGCAAATACCCTGATGCGTTGGCTCTTACCATCTTTCTTCCTTCTTCTCATCAGGAATTTCTACACACTTTACACATAGACCCACACACTTTAAAATAAAAGAAAAAAAAAGAAAACTTAGCCTCTCCGTCATGGACTCAAAGATGTTGGTTCTCACTAGACTTAGAAATGTTGGCTTGGCATTCCAAGACCCTGAAAAGAGGGCACTAGCTGCTTCCCAGCCCATCTCCTTTCCCCGACTCACTGTTCTGTCTTTCCTTCCACCATGGCCGCCACCACCCCCCTCAGCATCAAAGAAATACCTTTTTTGGCTCTCTATGGAGAGCCTAACCAACTTCCCTAAACGTTGCCAGCAGAGTTCACTGAGGCCCAGCTGTACTTACCAGAAAGTGCCCTAGACAGGCCATCCTCCCTGAAGCAGGGACTGTCACTCTGACTACCTAGAATGACACTTTCAGGACATGGGAAAGCTTTTGAGATGATACAAAGGAGTCTGGTTTCCAGGATGGCTTCGGGCCACTCCTCGATGAGTACTATCTATGAGGAATGTTTATAATGCTTAGTGAGTGCCCTGGCCAGGACTGCTCGAACATGCAAAGGTAGGTCACTAATCCTGTCCTGTAATGAACTTGTGGGGTGTGACCAAGGCCACATTTTACTGAAAGCACAGAGTAAAGGCATTCAGGCAAGGCTTCACAGCTCACAGATGTTGAATGAACCCAGAGACGGATCTAAGCCGTGTCACCCCAAGCCGCTGTTCTCATTGCGGTGACAAGACACTGGACAGAGTGACTTAAGGACACAGGGGTTCATTTTGGCCCACAGTTCAAGTGCACAGTCCATGTCCACAGTTCAAGTGCACAGTCCATGTCCACAGTTCAAGTACATAGTCCATGTCCACAGTTCAAGCACACAGTCCATGTCCACAGTTCAAGCACACAGTCCATCATGGCAGGAAGGCATGGTGGCAGAAGCGTTGGGTGGCTGGTCACATGGCATCCATAGTCAGGAAATAGAAGTGATAGATGCTGGTGCTCAGCTTGCCTTCTCCTTTTTATTCAGCCATGAACCCCACCCCACAGGACAATGCCACATGTTTATAGTGAGTCATCTTGGTTTCTCCACAGACATGCCCATGTATCCATCTTCAGGGGACCCTAGATCAGATCCACTTGACAGTCAAGATGAACCACCATGTGCTACATTGCACAGGAACGAGAGACTGGAAATAATAAAAGTGATTTATACAAATTGTGAACATATACCATCACCTATAAAAGGGAAGAGCCATCCAGAAGTTGATATTTCACATCTCACATTCATTGGCTAGAACTTAATCACACCGTTAGACTTCCTTACAAAGAGTGAATAGTCAATCAAGATTTTATCTTGTGATCCTGGCCAATTGAGTTTCCAATACTGTATAAAAAGCAGGTCAATACATAGAAGCAGCCATTTCTTACTGAAATCTGTGAACTCACTCCTCCTCATCATCAACTCTCAGAAGCCATGCCTTCTCCAACTAGTCTTTCATTAGCCCTGGAGTCCCAAAGACCCAAGAGTAAGCAGAAGCAGTAGTTCTCTCATAGCTCTAGTCTTCTGCTGTGAGACACACCCTAGCCCACATTTTAATCATCCATCAGACTGTGTTCATAAGCACTTCCCATGAAGCCCTAAGCACAGCTGAATCAAGAGGAGAAAGTGCAGCTACAACTTCCTTCAGACCTAGCCCAAGATCCATCACTTACATCCAATCTTCTGTGTAACAGGCTAGATCACATTATGAACAGCTTGGAATACACTGTCACTTAATCCCTCATATGCAAGTATCCGGTACCCACAAGAGACTGGTGTTAACCTAGCAAGTTATTAATAAGACAATAGTTATCTGAGAAGCCTTTGCTGTATAGCCTTAAAGATGTACACTAAGACTGTTTTATGGAATATTCTAGCAAATCTGTGAGACATCTGTGTTCATAGATACTCAGCTTTATCTAAGTGTGCCTAGGGGCACACTGCTTTGCTTCCTCTGGACCTCTGCTAGCATCTTTTCTTGCTTCTGGTTCTTGCTTCGTATCAGAATCCTGGAAATACTTGGTAGCAACATCTTAAAGATGGTGCCCAAAGGCACAAGACTAGTGTCATGGTTCTTTTCCATTCCGAGAAATGCAGATTGCCACAGTGTGCTTTTTATTCTAGAAGTATTTCTAGTTACTTCAGACCACTGGCATCCAGGAATTTCCCAGAAGCAGGGCACTAAGCTTCCATGATTCTACCAATCTGGTGGTATTCAATGTGTGCAATGGGTCTCAGCCTCATGCTACTTCACTTCACCAAGCCCCATCAGTATGATTCTATCAATGTGATATACTTATGCATAGAAGCTTGGCATGTGAGGTCCAGACTATGGTGTAGAGAAGGATCTGTCAGCCCAAAAAGGACAGAAAATGCATTCCTGTGTTCATGATGGTTGAAAATCAAGGGCCAGTGTAGGAGTTAACTGGTGTAAGAGAGAGAGAGAGGAACATCATGAGATTCTATGAACCCACCTGGAAAGAGGGTATTTAAAAATCCAAGAGGACCTTGAAGAAACACGGGGTCCCTTTACTCTCCTAGCATCAGAGAAAGGGGACTGGGTCAGTCCAATTAGCTGAGAAATGGTTGGGTAGCTGGGCAGACACCCAGAAGAGCATGTTAAGCAGGTAAAGGAAGTATTCTAAAGAGGAAGCATTGATAGATGTTCTAAAACTTGACTGACAGTCTGAGTAAAATAACAATTAAGGATTAAGTGTAGAGATTCATGAGATGGGAGGTAATAGCAGCCTGACAAGATGAGTTTGAGTAGGGAGCAGGGCAGGAGGCCACAGAGACTGGCAAGAATGGATTCAAGAGAGAATGAAAGACTGTCATTGAGGACAGCACCAGAGGGAGGCTTTTCAATGGGTTTATTGTAAAGAAAATGAAAGAAGTCAGTGCACACTGTAGGGGAATTAACATAGCATGCTGTGTGTTGTTGTTGATGGAACTGATCTAACAGAAAGGAGGAAATACACCTGGTTTAAGAGAGAGGAGCCTAATATGGTATTCCACTAGAAAGGAGGATGGTGAGTTCAAGGGTAGCCTAGGTTACATAGCAAGTTTCAGGCAAGCCTTGGCTACAAGGCCAATTCCAGGTCAACCTAGGTACATAGTGTGTTCCAGGCTAGCTTTGGCTACATGATGAAGCACAGTTTCCAAAGGGTTAGGTAGGAGTGAGGAGATGGCTTAGTGAGTAAAGTACCTCACACTGAAGCACAAAGGGCTGAATTTGGATTCTCAGCACACATTAAAAACTGCTAGGGATAGGGGTACATCTATATCCCTGACCTAGGGGGACAGAGACAGGCCCATTCCTGCAGCCTACTGACCACCAGTCTAGCCAATCAGTGAAAGCCAAATTCAGTGAGCGATCCTGTGTCAAAAGACAAAGTGAAGAGCAATTGGAAAGGACGCCCAGTGTCAGCCTCTGGCTTCCACATATGCACACACACACCTACCATACACACTCACACATACACATACACTCACACGTGCACACACAATTAGCTCAAGAAAGGGGCAGGAAACTACACAGATAAAGACGAGTAACAAGAGGATTCTGCTATTAGCATCCACATTTTCTCATAGATTGCAGCATCTGTGGTCAGCTGCAGTCAGGGACTATACACAGGAAGGGGACAACTGTGAAAACTTAACAGATTCACTGGCTGAGATGACCCTGGGTGTGACAGGTACACATGAGCACATGCATGTGAGCATGCCCCCCCCCCCACACACACACATCCTCTGCATGGGCACACCTACATCAATATGGAGGCAAGAAACCCAGAAGGCCAAGTGAAGTAGCTCATAAATATTCATGAGGACCTCATGTTGGTGTGCTTACCAGGCTGTTCTCAAATACGACTGTAATGCTGCAGAACTGTGAATTTTGCTATTTGGTTGTAAATTATCTAAAGATCCAGAGAAGCCCCTGTACAGTTTTACAATGACAATGTACATCTAAGGATTTACCCAAACAAGGGCAGAATCATTTACAAAACATGGCCACCTTTGATAGCTTGTGGGAGCAACTGCCAGGGAAAGAAGAGGGCCATTTTCTGTATTTTACTGTCAAGCATTTTTTTTTTTAAACTTGGATCCACTGATACTGTGTGCCTGAGTGTCACCAGAAGCAAAAAGCAGCTTTCTTTGTTCTTTATAGAGAGTTCAGGCAGCAGATACGTTAGGTTTGTAGGCCAGTCTGCCACACACAACTTTTTGTTCTAGAATGAGAACAGCCATGGAGAACACATGAATGAACAAGGGATTTCCATTCATACTTCAGGACAGAGACAGGTCGCAACCTGAACTTTGCCTGATGGCTGTTTTCCCCCAATTTACAAATTTGGAAAATGAAAACATATTTATCACATATCCTATAGGTGAGCCTCTCTAGTGTTCAGCAGAGGAAATGAACAATACAGTTACTTTCTTTTTTCTTTCTTCCTTCCTCCCTCCCTCCCTCCATCCCTCCCTCCCTCCCTTCTCTCTTTCTCTCTCTCTCTCTCTCTCTCCCTCTCCCCTTCCTTCCTTTTCTATTTTTTTGTTTGCATGCAGCCTTGTGAACTCTTCTTCCCTCCCCTCCTTCCCTCTCCCCTCCCATGCCCTTCCCTTTCCTCCCCTCTTCTTTATTTTCTCACTGTTGTTCACACAGTCTCATGTAGCCCAGACTGCCTTCAAACTGATTATGTAGTCAAAGTTACCTTGAACTCCTGATTCCCTTTCCTCAGCCTCCCAAGTGCTGGGATTATAGGCATGCACGGTCTTTCAGCTATTTGCACATTTTTGAACTGTTTAGCTCATTAACATATGGTGAGAAGGGAGGGCCTTGTTCTTAGAGAAATCCTATTTTAAAGCCAAAAAGGACATGTGTGCATTTGTTTGTGTGTTGGCAAGGGGGATAATTTTAAAGGAATCAATAAATAGATTTACTCTAAAATGTTTAGTTTTTTTTAAATTGAACCTAGTCAACATGAGCTTTCTCACAGTAAAAAGTTATGTGTGGGGGCTGGCAAGATTGTTCAATGTGTAAAGACAACTTGCTGCCAAGTCTGACGACATGAGCTACCTTTCTGAAACACACACAGGGAAGGAAAGGACTGAGGACTACAAAATGCACACCTTGGCACGTGTGTGTCTACATGCATAATAAATAAATAAATAAATAAATGCTTTTTGAAATTAGAAAAGCATGTTGAAAGCACTTAATTGATATTACTAGTAATGCTTTATGGTCCTTTGAGAAATAAATCTTCAGAATGCCTTGACAGTCTTTTAAGGCCTAACCAATCAACAACAGATCATCCTAGCAGCCAGACCTTAACTGCTGCTGCAGCAAGCCCCTTGCTCATGGGAGTGCTAATGGAAAATGAAGGCTCTCGGCTCAGATCAGTTACTTTCAGGAGCATCTTTCTCTTCTCCCCTTTTGGAGCACATCCCTTCTCTTAGTGTGAGTGATGTTAGTGTGTGTGTTTTTGGTACAAGTTACCCTTCTTAGTGTTGTTGTTTGTTTGTTTGTTCTGTTTTTCCCCTCAAGGTGAACATGTCACCCAGAGTACTCTACCCTGCAGATAGGGACAACCAACACAAACTCCAGTTCTAGATTTTGACTGGAGCTGCTGTCAGAAGCCTCTTCTTCACAGCTTGGTCTTGGAGATGGGGAGAAGGTTCTCTTCCATGAGGGCTGAACCTGCCTGGGAACATGGTGTTTCTGAGGAAAGTCAAGCCATGCAAGAGTAAGAGACCAGCCTGCAGGCTCTGCATTTCAGCCCTCGCTTGAAGCTTCCCTCCTGGGAGCCATGAAATCCCTGTTGGTAACTGTCTGAGAAATGCCTTTCACTACTCTGTTCACCACTGTCCAGGTTGGTCACTGCAATGAGGCGCATCTGTAATGTCTTAACACCATGTAAATCTCTCGAGAGAAGCTTTATAATTACCACTCAGAAGTGAACAAACCAGAGACTTAACAATGAATGTCAGATGAAAGGGAAGGGGAGAAGAAGAGAGGGCATAGAAAGGCAAGAAGGAAGGGATGAAAATTTTACATCAGCATCCTGGCTTCAGATTTAGACCTTTCTCTCTCCAGAGCCCTCAAGTCCCCTGCTTACCTCTCCCTAGACAGATGAATGGAGGCATGTACCTGGAGGGAACAAGACCTGCTTCTTTCTACATTATCCAAGGCTCTAGCACTCACTGCTCAGCCTCTGGACATTATTCTCTGGCAGAGGAACCTGGCAGGAGCCTAAGGAAGGCAAAGGTTTAAACAGTTACTGCAGAGGAACGAGTAGCCACACTCTCCCATTCAGTCCACATATGTCTACTTTGTAGTTACCTTAATTAGGCTTATGCCTCCACATCACTGTTCACCATTGAAGGAAGGCAGGACAGGAACTCAAATACAGCAGGATCCTGGAGGCAGGGTCTGATGCAGAGGCCATGGAAGGGTGCTGTTTTCTGACTTGCTTCCCTTGGCTTACTTAGCATGCTTTCTTATAGAACCCAGGACCAACAGCCCAGGGATGGCACCACCTATAATGGGCTGGGCCCTCTCCCATCAATCAGTATTTAAGAAAATGCCTTACAGCTGGATCTTATGGAGGGGTTTTCTCAATTGAGGTTCCCTCCTTTCAGGTAAGTCTAGTGTGTGTCAGATTAACATAAAACTAGCCAGCACAGCATTTGACCACATCATTGCACAGTTTTCTCATAGGAAGACTTACATTCCTCCCTATTACTGATGCTGAAATCCAATCTGTAGATAAGACTTTTTAATCTGTAGATGTGACTTTTGCATCCTCATATCTTACTCTGTGTCTTACTTCATCTGTCTGTCAGATGGGGCATGTTGTTAGTATCCACCTAGATGGGTCAACATACAAACACAAGGAGTTACCATGCCAAGGTGATCCAGATCTGACCTGGCACAGAATACCACCTTGGCTCAGGCTAGTGTGCTGTGGGATGTTCTGTATGGCAAATGTGTTGCTGATTGGTCAATAAATAAAACACTGATTGGCCATTGGCTAGGCAGGAAGTGTAGGCGGGACAAGGAGGAGAATAAAGCTGGGAAGTGGAAGGCTGAGTCAGAGAGACACTGCCAGCTGCCACGATGAGAAAAAGCATGTGAAGATGCCGGTAAGCCACGAGCCACGTGACAAGGTATAGATTAATGGAAATGGATTAATTTAAGCATTAAGAACAGTTAGCAAGAAGCCTGCCATGGCCATACAGTTTGTAACCAATATAAGTCTCTGTGTTTTCTTGGTCGGGTCTGAGTGGCTGAGGGACTGGCGGGTAAGAGAGATTTGTCCTGACTGTGGGCCAGGCAGGAAAACTCTAGCTACACCAGTGAGCATGCTCAGAAGTGCTGATAACTTGGGTACAGCTGCCATGTTCACTTAGAAGTTTGACTGTAGTTTTACATTAGAACTGGTTAGGTATCCTCATTCATTAGAATATGTGACCCTATAAGATTACCTCTAAGATACTAAAAACTGGAGCATCTGGCTTTCTACCCACACCTTTCTATACCCTCACTCTACCTCTCCCTCTCTTTCTTTCATTTCCTTTCTTTCTTCTTTTTCTCTTTCAGAGGGTTTGGTGGAGCTATGGTTAGGAGTGTTATTATTTTAAGGAATTGATGAGAATTTAAGTGCCAAATTATTTGGAATATACTATCTGGCTGCATTGGCAGAGTACTCTGGTCGAGGTAGTGGACCTGAGTTCCCAGTTCTCAGGGAACCAGGATCAGAGATATCCCACAATCTCAGCTGGGTGCTGGGGGATGTCTTTCTGTACACTGTGAATATATGTTGTTCCCATTGGTTAGTAAATAAGCAGCTTTGGCTTATGTCAAGGCAGCTTAGAGGAAGGCAGGAAATCCAAGGAGAGAGACAGGAAAGAGAAAGGCAGAGTCTGGGGAGAAGCCAGCCCACCACCCAAGGAACAGCATGCCAGCAGACCAGTAAGCCACAGAAAACGTGGCAAAACACAGATTAATAGAAATGAGTTAATTTAAGGTATAACAGCTGGCTAGCAAGAGGTCTGCCATAGACTATACAGTCTGTAAATAATATAAGCCTCTGTGTGTTTACTTGGGTCTGAGCAGCTACAGGAGTGGGCAGGACCAGAGAAAATTTCCAGCTACAGCTGGGTATGCCACTTTGTTTTTGCCTTGAATTTGACACAACCTAGAATCTCTGGGACTAGAGTCATGATGAAGAATTATCATCTAGATCAGAGTGGCCTGGGGGTGTATCTAGGAGGGATTGTTTTGATTGTTGATTGCCCATTATGGGTAGCACCATTCCTGAGGCAGGGGTCCTGGAGAGTATAGTAGAAAAGAGGATAAAGCCAGTTGAGAGCACGAGAAAGCAAGTGTGACTGCACGCATTCGTTTTTTCTCTGCTTTCACCTGTGGACAATGATGTGACAAACTGCTTGAGCTCCCACCCTGACTTGCCCTCAGTGGAGGGCTGATTGTCACCCCCACCATGAGCCAGTAAACCTCTTTCCCCTAAGTTGCTTTTTAGGGACATTTTACCAGGACAACAGAAAAGGACCTGGGACAGGAGGCCAGTGTGCCCAGAAGAGCAGATAGGGAAGGAGGACTGATCTTCCTTCCTTGATGTTTTCTCTATTCAAAATTAAATGCTTTCAAATGTGTTTATGAGGAAAAAATGAAATAGATACATGTTTTTAAAAAACAGGCTTTACTCTAGTCCTATAAAACAAGGAAAGTATCCACTATATTCATCTAGAGGAGAAAGAGTTAAGTCATAGCAGATTAATTTAGAAGAAAAAATAATTCTTTATTATAATTACTATAGTCTTCTTGTTTCATGCTTGAAAAAATTGAAGAAATTTAGTAATTTTTATGATCCTATGTAATAAAACTGCATTAAGATTTATGAAACAGGGTCTGCAGAGATGGCTCAGTGGTTAAGAGCACTGGAGCTCTTACAGAGGACCCCAGTTCAGTTCCCAGCAGCCACATGGCTGCTCCCCCCAGTTCCAGGGGACCTGAAACCATCTTCTGTTATCTATAGGCACTGTACACATGTGGTACATATATGATATGCAGGCAAAACACACATGCACATAAAAAATAAATTAAAGTCATAGAATTCTTTTTGAGTCTAGTAGTGATTTAGGTAAGAGGTAGTGGTGATGAAATTTTCCTAGTCCCAAATAATGCATAAATGGAAGGAAGAATAGCATTTTGTACCACCAGGGTTGGCGATATGAAAATGTTTGTGAATTTAGGAAATTGTCAGAAGTGTCATTTTACTCCTCAGGGTAGTAAAAGTGCTGAAAAATAATGAAATATTTGGTACATTATAATAATGTTATGTGGTCATTAAAATTCCTTTTGATTTACCAATAATTCCTTCCTATGCCAGTCTCACTAAGTATTTCTGGGCATGTGGAACTTATTTTTTGCTTTTACTCAAAAAAAACTATCATTAATTATAATGACAGTTGTGTGTAATGGTGGGAGCTTAATTGGAAAACATCTATAGAGTGAATAAACTCTTGATCATTTCCCCTGAAGAATATGAATTGTGTGCCTTAGCAGACAGTTTTGTATTATTTCCAGAATGTCAATAGGAAAGAAAATCTTTAATTTTTCTTTTTCTCTTTCTGTGGCAGAAGAGATGATGTACAGGTTAAAAGTGTGTACTGCTCTTCCAGAGGACCTGAGTTCATTTCTAGTTCCCACATCAGGGGGCTCACAGCTATTAGTAAATCCAGTTCTGGGGAATGGATGTCCTCTACTGGACCCCAAGGGTATTGTGTGTGTGTGTGTGTGTGTGTGTGTGTGTGTGTGTGTGTGTGCGCACGCGCACGCACATGCTTGTGGGGGATTATGGTGAGCACTAAGAGTTGGCTTGGTATTCCATCTACGGAAGACAAGCCCTTAAACATCAGCCTGGTATTTTTAATGTCCCATCCCTGTTAGGTGGAGTCATAGCCATAAATAGGATCATGTTCTACATGCACTACCCTCCCCCTTTGAGTTCACAGAGCATGGCCCAAGAATCTTAAGACAGAAAGTAGAAGAGACAGCCTTCACGCCAGCTGCTTATGCCAAAGGTAAAAATCAATCTCTCTCTCTTTTAATCTGATAAGCTGATGGGCACTGCCATTCCGGCTTTCTTCATTCCTATTGCAAACACACAGCTAGCTTTGAGGGTGATAAAAGTATGAGACAAATGAAACCCGACCTGGCCAAATGGAACATTTCTGTGATAACCTTCAAAAAAGGCTGCAAATTGGATGTCTCACTTAAAGCAGCAAGATGCCCTCTCCTCTACACAGCTCTGATGCAGTTGTGTTCTGGTATCTGACACAGGAAACATGGCGGAGGGCAAAGCCATTTTGGTCATTTGGAGTTGTTGGAACCAGGGTTTGTATTGATCAGCTCTGACAATTCAATCCTCTTAAAAATCTGTCATCCCAATATGGTCTGACCATGACACTCTCACAACAGATTATGTTACTAGAGTCACTTGTTCTCTGGAGAATAGAGAAAATGGGAGAACAAACACAGAAACCTGGATCCAAAAAACAGAACCCAGACATGGAGGCAGTGGATGTGACTGTGGTGGCAAAGTGCCTGCCTAGCACCCAGGAAATCCTGAGTTCCATCGCCAACACTGCATAACCTGGACATATATGATGCCACATGCCTGCAATCCCAGCACTTGGGAAGCAGAAGCAGAAGGACAGGAGTTCAAGGTCATCCTCAGCTGCATAGTGAGTTCATGGCCAGTCTGGGCTACCTGAGACCCTGTCTCAAACAACGGAAGGAACAGTGGGAAACCAACCGCTCATTTGTATCTATATGGATATGAGAACTCCAAAGAGTAAGCAGTCCTGGGAGGCTGAAATGATGCAAAGTGATTTGTTGTGAGTTTGTGACAAGTCAGCATATTTGCATCTCATTTGAATTCTACTCCATCCCCAAGAAGAGGTGCAGGCAGAATTTCTTCTGTCAGTTCTATCTTTTATTGGCAGTGTGAACAAGAAACTTGTGCATACCAGGTATGGGTTTGGAATCAGATTACTGCTAAATGCTTTAGGTTTTTCTGAAGAAATACTTGTCTTGTTGGTTGTTTTATTGTTTTATTTAGAAATTTCTCTCCCTCCCCTGTTAGTGAGTCTGGGACTATGATTGTTAAGTACTAATTCCTAGGAAACTGGCCAGGATATATTAGAAGGTCTTTAATAAATATTGGTTGAATGAGTAATTAATGAATGATGAATGAATATTTAAATCATGGACCTGGAAATAAAGTCCAAATTTTCTTCAAGAGAAAAGTTTGACTGGAGCTGTCTATGAAAGCCTATTCTATTTGAATGAGCATCAGAGAGCCAAGAGCTAAGGAGAGTTAGTAGGTCAGTCTATGACATGTGAAGGGAAAGACCTGAATTTCGTCAGGTGTGTCAAATATCTACTTTCTGACCTGGTCCCAGACTGAGTCAGAGTGCAGTGTGAAGCTGGCTTAGAGGAGCCTTCAGGTTGAGGAATGTGTAAAAATATGCTGCACTACATAAAGAGATTTCCCATTGGTGGAGTATGGGCCAAGAACCTGCCCATCATTTCTTTCAGTGTGAAACGGATTGTAAGTTCCATTATCAAGCTCACTCAGCACACAAGACTTTAACAGACCATTACCAAGAATGCAGCATATCATTATTTATTGATTTAACTTATTGTGTATGTGCATGCACGTGTGTGCATGCCACAACATATATGTGAAGGTCAGAGGACATCTTGCAGGAGTCAGTTCTCTGCTTCTACCATGTGGGTCCTGAAGATCAGACCTAAGCCACTGATTTTGGTGACAACACCTTACCCATTAAACCATCTCATTGGCCTCACAGTGAATTCTTAATAATGTTAAACATTACATCTTGATGTCTAATTATGAAAAGTCAATGTATTTTTGGATCTCATTTTTTACTTATTTATGAATAGCATTTTTATTACATAGTTTGGTCCTTTGTTCTTTTGAGAAACTCTGAATAATCCACACTTAACAAAGATTTGAACAACTCCAATTGAAAAAATGGTTATGGGTTGCAGGATAACAGTCCCCTTTCTGCAGAGATGATTTGTGTGTGTGTGTGGCTAGAGATTCCCTTCTCCACTTAGGCAAACTGAGCTTTAACCCTGCCCCTAGCTGCCACCTATGCGTGATGTTCCTGTGTGTGAGAGCTGTGCGATGCAGTCTCATGGAAGAGTCCGGATAAGAGGGAGCTCTCGTAGGTCTGTCTGATCCACAGATAGTCCTTCCATTTTCTTATGTCTCATGCCTCCCTCTACTGTCCCTTCTCCAGTCTCCGAAGTGAATGTGTAATTCCAGAGTTCTCTTCTGCCGAACACACACTTACAGAGTAAGAGCTGCACAGGCTAATGCATCTTCTATTTATACAGTTTAGAAATTAAGGAACTGGGCCTTTTTTATTGAATTACCTAAACACATTTCCAAGATTTGGGAAAACAAACTGACCTGTAGAGACACTGGCCTTTATTAGCTGATTCTTGGTAAGGTTCCAGGTGCTGGTTTCAGTATACTTTGCATTTCCCCTCCTTTGTCCTTTCGATTCTATAGCATCCACTTCCTCTATTTTACTCACAGAATTATTCAGTTTGTTTTTTTTTAAACAACAGTTTCTCTCTTTGGGGGAAAGTGATTTTTTTTTCTACTTAGGAGATTTATTATACCCCTCATTTTGAACAAACTTGCCCAAAAGCCCAAACTGGAAAAAAAAACTGATTATTTTAACTCATTTTAAGTTAAAGCATATTTTTTTTATAGTTAGAAAAATCAGTCATGATTTCTAGTGTACAGTTCTCTGAGCTTTGTGAGATGGACACAGTCAAGCAACTATTACCCAACTCTCAACCTTCCGTAGTTAACCCAGGTCCCTGGAAGTTACTGATTTTTCTCTCTTTATAGTTGTGTCTCAGAGTACCATATAAATTAAATCACATAATTTGAAGCATTTCAAATCTAGATTCTTTAATTTCTCATATTTGAAGTTTATCCATATAATGGTATGTATCAGTAGAATATTCCTTTTTATTGGTGAGTAATAGTCCATTGAATGGAAATACCACAGCTTTAGATTTTTCAACTCCATTCCCAAACTAAAGACTATTTTAGCTGTTTCCTTCACCTTTCAATTCTGAATAACCTATCAGGAACATGCTTGTTCAGACCCTTTTGTAATTGACATTTTTAATTTCCTTTATGTAAATGCCCAAGAGTGTGTTTAATATAAGAAAGCACTTCAGAGTTTTCCAGAGAGCTGCACCATTTTGCAATCTCACCAGCAATGATCCATCACTATCAGCAAATCATAACCTTGACTTTCTTCCTTTGATGTTTTTTTCTTTTTTTTTTTTTTTTTGGTTTTTCGAGACAGGGTTTCTCTGTGTAGCTTTGCGCCTTTCCTGGAACTCGCTTTGGAGACCAGGCTGGCCTCGAACTCCCAGAGATCCGCCTGGCTCTGCCTCCCGAGTGCTGGGATTAAAGGCGTGCGCCACCACCGCCCGGCCGTTTTTTTCGTTTTAAGAGGGGAGTGGCCTGCCAACAGATGCTGATGCTATTACATTTTGGATTTTCTTTCTTTCTTTCTTTCTTTCTTTCTTTCTTTCTTTCTTTCTTTCTTTCTTTCTTTCTTTCTTTCTTTCTTTCTTTCTTTCTTTCTCTTTCTTTTTCAAGACAGGATTTGTCTGTGTAGCATTAGCTGTCCTGGAACTTGCTCTGTAGACCAGGCTGGCCTGGAAGTCACAGAGATCCATCTGCCTCTGCCTCCTGAGTACTGGGATTAAAGGTTTGCAGCACCACACTTGACTGGTTTTCTTTTCTTAAAACTTGTGTTTCTACAAAAGCTGGTCATATGGGGCCACTCTTCATTTGTATATTTGAAACTCATCTGTCTTCATTGGTATCTGTACAGACATTTTCTCTCTTGTCTCTAAATTTTTATAATTCCCCATTCATTCATTCTAAATACAAGTAGTTTAGCATGTGTGTGATTTGGGGATAGACATCCTTTTTGTTTTTTTATACTTGTTTTAGCTTTCTTTTGACTATGTCTATCAAAGGGCGAAAGGTCTTTGTCTTGATAAAATCCTGATTATCAGTTTTTTTTACAGTGTCAGGTTTTGTGCTGTATCTGTGAAAGAAATCAATTTTTTCTCCACCTTTATATGAGTTGTTTGAGAATTTTGTTCAACATGTTTTGATCATATCCATCTCCTCCCACAACTTCGCCAAGATCCACCCCTGCCCACTTGACTTTGTGTCTTTTCTTTTCTTTCCCATTAAGTCCAGTTTGTGACACTCATATTCAGGGATGTGTGGCCTCCCCTGGAGTGTGGTCTTTGACAAATATTCCCTCCCAGGTTTTCTTGGTATTTGTTTGATATAAGGAGCAAGATTGGGGTCAAGATTCATCATCCACTTGTGTGTCCAGCACTCCCATCACCATCTATTGAAGGTTATTTGTTCTCTGTTCTTCTGCCTTTCTGCCCATGCCCATCAAGTCACCTCACCATATGTGGGTTGCTCCCTAGGCTCTTATGGGCTCTCTAAGATGCTACATTAATACGTGGTTTTTTGTTTACCCTGTATTGTTGTCATGATACCTCCCTCCCTCTCTCCCCCTTCCCTTCCTCCCTCATTCTCTTTCTCCTTCTCTGTCTCCCTGCACACCTCTGTCTCTCTCTGTCTCTCTCTGTGTGTGTGTGTGTGTGTGTGTGTGTGTGTGTGTGTGTGTGTGTGTGTGTGTGTGTGAATTAGAACCCAAGGGCCTTGCACATCTGCTGAACTACACCCCATCCCTCGGCCTAGCTGTGTCTTTGAGATAACCCATAGGATACAGGAGTGACCCAACTCTGTTCTTCACAGTTGCCTTGACTTCTAGGCTCTTTACATTTCCATAGCGTGAGTTCCTTAATTTAAAGATTTCAAGTCCTATTTTGGTTTTAATGAGCTTTTATTAAATTGTATGTCAGTTTGGAGTAAACTGATGTCTTTATAATTGTTTTTACTATCATTTTACGATTAATCACTTAATTATATCTTCGTGGTTATACTTTTCTTACTTTGCTAAATCACAATAAGATTTTTTTCTATGATTAAATAAGACAAAATAACATGAACTGTGTATTTCTATGACTCAGTGGGCAGATGTTTAAGGTCACTGCTGTGACTCTGCTGTCTAACCTTAGCCAGGCATTTGATTTTATTCTTTTAAAGATTTCCTTTGTATTGCTATTTATGTGTGAGTGTGTGGGGGATTGTGTGCATCACACATGAGTGCAGTTCCTGTGGAGGCCAGAAGAAGGCATTGGGTCCCCTGGAGCTAGAGTTACATGCAGGTGTGAGTTGCCCAATGTAAGTGCTAGGAAAGGGAACTCAGGGCCTCTGCAGAAGTAGGGAGTGCCCTTAACCACTGAGCCATTTCCCCAGCCCCAATCATCCTGGCATTGCAATAGGCAAGACAGTGTTTTCAGTCTGTAGAACAATGACTAGTGAGCCGTTAATTCTAATAAAGGAAATAATAAAAATTAATCTCATATGGCTTTGTATAGAAATGTATAGAAATGAGATCCAAGAAAACATGGTATGAAATCCAGTAAGTTCTTAGTATTTTGTTTAAAGTGATTGCAGTTGCTTTTTGTGCAAAACAAAAGGATTGAGTCTATTTCAAGATGAATATACATATATCCCTGTCTCCTATTATATTAAACTAAATGACTTAGTTATTGTCTTGTACATTTTTCAGGAGAATGATTGTATTTCAAAGTGATCAATGTTCTTACTTTTTCAAAGTTATTTTTGTAATTTATTATCCATGCATCCATTGGTATTTCATTTAGCATTGGCTTCAAACCTATGCTTTATAACTCCACTCACCATTAAGAAATTCATCTCAAATACTAAACAAACCTGGCTTTGCTCCTAGGGGAGTGAATTAAAATGATTTATAAAGGTTAGATGGCTCAGTGGGGAGACATGCTGGCCACCCAGGCTGATGACCTGAGTTCAAGTCTCAAGACCAACAAAGTGGAAGGAGAGAACTGACTCCAGAAAGTTGTCCTCTGAGGTACACACACTCATGCATGCATGCACACATGCACTCTCTCTCACACACACACTCGCATAAGCACACATTAACAAAACTAAATGTAGTATGAAATTTTGAATGCTATATTGATAAAAAAAAAAAAACTGATCTGTTTTATTTACGAATGTCTTAATCAGCACCTGTGGCCCAGTATGTACTCTGTTTCCTTCCTGAGTCAAATGGAGAAAACCAGGCCTCTGGTACTGAAGCCAAGCTGATTATTATGGAGTTCAAATCCCATATACATGTGTTTATTACACAAGAGTTGGGAACAGCTCTTCTGCAGAGAAACAAAATCATGGCCTAAGAGTGTTCAGCCTTAATAGTTCTTTCTTAGTTAGGGTTCTCTGTTGCTGTGAAGAGACACCATGACCACAGCAACTCTTATAAAGAAAACATTGAATTGGGGTGGCTTGCTTACAGTTTCAGAGGTTCAGTCATCATGACAGGGAGCATGGTGATACGCAGGTAGATGTGATACTGGAACTGAGGGTGCTACATCTTGCAGGCAACAGGAAGTTAACTGACTGTCACACTGAGTGAAGCTTTCTCAAAGCTGCATAGTGACACACTTCCTCCAACAAGACCACCCCTACTTCAACAAGGCCACACCTCCTAATAGTGCCACTCCCTTTGGGGGCCATTTCTTTCAAACTATCACAAGCCTGAACTGTTAACACAGAGACATGTGAGGAGGCATTTCAAAACCATTGCTACCCTCCTGTCATTAAAAGTTACTCAAAACTAGGGTGCAGTTCAGTGGGGGGACACTTACATAGCACACCTAGAGTCCTCGGCTTGGTGTCTGGTATTGCAGAGAAGAAGAAACATCTACAGAAATATCTATAAAGAATTTTGTAACTAAAACTAGAAAACCTAAACTGGACCTCTTGGTTCATAGATGAGGATATTGAAACCTATTCATGTTAATTTCCCCAAATTCTTATAACTGTGCTCCTAATCTTTCTTTACATATTCCTCAAGTGTTAATGTGGCATTTGAAGCTTAAATCTCTTTTCCTGCTTAAGAGAGTTGAATGCATTGTATACCCTGTACATAGATACAGTGCTTTGACTGCTGGGGTTACTATACCATTTGATAGAAAAATGTAGCTCACCGAGAACACACAATTTGGATCCTTCTAGAAAGTCTATGAAGGTTACCTTGAACATGCTATTTAAAATGTATGGAAAATCTTATTTGGTATATTTCCATAATGTGGGCCAGTGCAAGCATCCCGACGTCAAGAGCAGTCATTTGGTGGCTACGCACACAATTATTCAAATTCTATCAACTACGTCCCAGGTAGGTTTGGCTGCCTCTGCAATGCTGGCTGTAATTGTGCTTATTTTTTCCCTGTATCCCTCATGACAACAGTCAGACAACTCAGCAGGGAAGCCAATGACTGTGGAGGCGATGTGTAAAGGCCGAGGAGGCTCCAGGAGCAGTGATGGTGGGTGATGGCTTGGCACTGTACAGAAGTGCAAGGACAAGGCTCTGGGCCCTGTGAAGTCAGACACTGGTTGCTTTAAGATGTCTCACCACCTGAAGAAATCAGGCCACACCTCCCTGTGTCTCTCTCCCTGGGACAGAGAGCTGAGACACTATTCTGTGCTATGGTTTTGCAGCCCCAACTTTTGGTCCAACCCAGTACTTGACTTCTCCCTTCTCCTTGTCATGCAGGCTAGCCCAGACTAAATCACATGATGCAGACTGCCCAGCTGGCCCCTGGGAACTTCCAAAAGTCATGTTTTCTTTGTTTGGGGGCTTATCTCTGCAGCCTCTCTTCTCTGGGCATCATCCTGCCTGGATGCCCTCTCTTAGCTTAGGCTACCCCTTTTAGTGAAACTCCTCTCCAAGTTTTGAAGGGAAGAATTCCCTTCTAGGGTCACAATAAGATTTTAGGAGCAAATAACAAGGGTTTTCCATTTAGGCATGCTAATTTGAAGATGGCTTTTAGGTATACAAGGAAAGGTGCCAGACACAGCTGGGGGCTGAGGAGACAGTTGCCAGGAAAGTGCTTACAGTGCAGCCAAGCAAGCTGCAGTGTAAGAATCTGAGTTCAAATCCAGAACCAGCACACACACACACACACACACACACACACACACACACACACACACACACACAAAGATTCTGTCCATGGTGTAGCACCCTTGTCACACTGCCACACTCTAGTCCCCATGCTAGGGAAAGTGAGACAGGTGGATCCCTGGGGCTCAGTGGCCAGCCCACCTAGGCAAATTGGTTTCAGCCTAGTGGGAGACCCTGTCTCAACAAACAAGTTGGAGAACTCCTGAGGAAGTGTGCTTCCTCTGGAGTCCACAAACCTGCATCATACACACACACACACACACACACACACACACACACACACACACGAGTGCACGCGTGCACACACACACACACAAACACACACAGAGGCATATGTGTGCCTGAACATTACACACACATACAGATATGCATACAGGCATTATATATACATACACAAATACACAGAGGAGTATGTGCACATGAACACCACATACACACACACACACACACACACACACACACACACACATGCACAGAGGCATGCACATAGGTGTGCAACACACACAATCATGTGTGCACCTGAGCTCCACACACATGAACAGAGAGAACAAAGCAGAATGAGAAGCAGTCTTTCTAGATTCACCTCCTACCTTTGCTGCTGGCTGGCTGTGCTACTTTGAAATTTCTGTTTTGCCTTTTCTTTGCTTCCAAGTTCAGTATTTAAAATTATGCTAATAGTACCACTTAAGGGGGTTGTTAAATGGAGTTAATCTAATAATCTATGTCTATCTGCCTAAGACCTGTGGATATTTGTTGATGTATATCTACAAGCAGCTATTAGGTCTATACTTAGATACTATGGTACTCCTTACATGAATCAAAGTGAATTTTAAATATTATCATCATTATTCCCTTATTTTTTAATTTGGAATTTCAGAGAGAGAGAGAGAGAGAGAGAGAGAGAGAGAGAGAGAGAGAGAGAGATTTAAAATTCAAAAGTTAATGATGGAAAGATAGCTCAGTGGTTAAGATCACTTACTGTTCTTTCAGAGGACCTGTGTTTAGTCCCCAGCACCCACATGACAGTTCACTGTCATCTCTAACTCCAGTTCCAGAGTATCTGTCTTCTTCTGACCTCTGAGGGCATTGCATGCATGTGGTGTACATGCATACGCTTGAGCACACATACATACATGTTAAATAAATACATACATATAGGCAGACTTTTCTGTTCCATCAGTCAGTTTCAAATAACCACACAGAGACTTAATATTAATTATAAATGATTAGCCAATAGCTTGGGCTTGTCTCCAGCCAGCTCTTATATCTTAACTCATTTCTATTAACCTACATGCTGCCCCAAGGCTCGTTTACCTAATCTATGAACTTCTATGTTGCTTCTTCCATGTCTGGCTTGCAACTCCCGAGACTCAGCCCTTCTTCCTCCTAGTGCCCTCTGTCTGGCTGTCCCACCTATGTTTCCTGCCTAGCGGTAAGCCAGTCAGCTCTTTTATTATACCAATCAGAAGATGCCTTGGCAAAGACACATCCTCACAGTGCACAAAAAGATTACTCCATAACACATACATATATGTTTGAAACTTAGAAATTGTCAACTTACAGACTTCATCCACTGAGGCATCATCTCCTTGGGCTACTTTCCAGCATTTTAACATAACATTATCCACTGAGTTTTCACTCATTAGAGCATCTACACAGGGCCTGTAATAAGGTTGTCTCATAAAACACTGAGTGAAGAGGCTCTTAAAGGGAAAGTAGCTTGTAAACAATTAGCTTGGAAAATGGAGCACACCTGGCTGCCCTCTTTCCCCTCCTTGTTTTATCCTGAGTTGGATATAGGAAGGGAGTGAGTGGCAGCAGTTGGTTTTGAAAAGGAGCTGACACAAAACTGCCCCTCAGGAAATAACTCTATTGGGAGAAAGTGTTTCAAGACCATAACAGGGCTTGGTATGGGAAAGACTTAGAAAGGAATGGTATAGATACAGTTTTATAAACAGCCTAACGTGGTATATTAGTGCATATCATGATGGCCACGTGTGGTGGTATTGTGTTCCCCAAAATATTGTGCACTCTAATAAACTTATCTGGGGTCAGAGAACAGAACAGCCACAATATTAAACATAGAGGTTAGGCAGTGGTAGCACACACCTTTAATCCTAGCATTCCAGAGGCAGAGATCTACCTGGATGTCTGTGAGTTCAAGGCCACACTGGAAACAGTCAAACATGGTGACTCATACCTTTAATTCCAGGAAGTAATGGCAGGAGGCAGAAAGGTATTTAAGGCATGAGGACCAGGAACTAGAGCCTGGTTAAGCTTTTAGGCTTTTAGCAGCAGTTCAGCTGAGAGCCATTTGGATGAGAACACAGAGGCTTCCAGTCTGAGGAAACAGGATCAGCTGAGGAATTGGCAAGGTGAGGTGGCTGTGGCTTGTTCTGTTTCTCTGATCTTCCAGCATTCACCCCAATACCTTGCTCCAGGTTTATTTTTATTAATAAGACCCTTTAAGATTTGTGCTACAGTCACGCAAGCATGAAAGCCTGAGTTCAGGTCCCAGCTTCCACTAAAAACCTGAGCACATACATACCTTTAACCCTAACACTGGGGGTTGGGGACAGGAGGATTAAAGTCAGACATCCATGGCATGAAATTTTTTAGGGGATAAAAACTCATTATAGCATGAAAGATTTATCGTAGGATCCTGGAAAGCTGAGCTATGGTCTGTGATGTTCTTCCACCTGGTCCATCTCAGTATCCAAAAACCATGAGGCAGCTAGAGAACACTGTTCGTGCATCTCAGTTCTTAAGGGTCCCAGGAGGCCATACCTCAAAGGAATGTAATTCAAGGCCATAGGCTGTTATAGCTCTGATCTCTATGGCTTGTACCCCTGTATTTGGCTCTATGCTTCTTATTTAATAAGACTGTTTAGAAATTTGTCTACAATAAGCAGGTAGAGCAGTTACATGCTCCCTTTCTAGGGGCAGTGCTTCAAGTTCATAGCCAGAGTAGCTACCTGCTACATCTTCCTCTTTTGTCTAAATAAGAAAGTTCTAACATAATACTAAACTATATACAGTGGGAACAATTATCAAATATTGTCCAGGAAAGGGGAAAAGTTATAACCTGAACCAAGTTAGAAATATAACTAGCAAGAACAACATCAAATAAGAGACACATATTAAAATCCAGAGATGTCCAGAACATAGGTAAACAGCATGTTACAGAGATTATTCCAAAAGCTGTCCTATTCTGAAGAATCTGAATCTAGTATTTACTATGTTCTAGCTAAGATTTCAAGAAGATTGTAACTGTAACTACCTAGTCTTCAACTCCATCAAAGACTTGATAACATAATAATACCTGAGAAAATGAAAAATGCAAGCAAGCAATTTCCAAAATTCTTACAAGAATAGAAAGAGACAGCTGGCAGCCTGGACAGCCACCTAAAGTTTCTCAGTACCATTGAGGCATCTAACTTGGCTACAGGCCTAGAATATCTGACAGACCATTTTCAGAAGCAGGAATTTTGAAAGACCATCTTATCCTGTCTTGGCAAGGTTCAGTAGTTGCTTTTGTGTTTGTGTGTGTGTCCTGCTTGTCTGGAAGGGACAGCATTCATAATGTCAGAAGTCGAAGCAAGGGCAGTTCTTTGCCCAGGACTTTTGTGCCAAGAAGAAGACAACTTCCAAATGGTGTATCTTAGAAGCCCAACATTCTCTCAGGATCAGATTGGTGCTGCCAGGAGCAATCGTGTCTCACGTCAACAGAATTTTCAGTTATCAAAACATTTAAATGTCATATTCTCTAGGTCTATGAAGTGTTTGAAGATTACCTAGCCATCTGCCCTATGTTTCTATAAATCTGGAGAACCTAACTAACATAACTATAGAAATGACAAGCATGGGTGACTATAAATCTGTAAGTCTTATCTACTTAAATAACCTAAGGACTAAGGCTTCATACTAACAAGGTAAACAGTCTGTGAACAGATGTACAGTAAAAGGACAATGACCTCAAAATTGTGACAATACACAAAATATCTTAAACAGAGGTAGAAATGTATAGTGCAATATGCAATATGACAACAATGTCCTTAATATATATCAATATACAAACTATCCTAAATAGAGGTAGAACATACATACAGTGTGACATATAATTTTACATTTGTATCAATATACAAAATCTTTCAAATAGGAGTAGGAATATATGTACGATATGACAAATATTGTTTTGTATTTTTATCAATATACAAATTATCTTAAATATTAATATAAAATTAGTTTACATTTGTATCAATATATGAGAATCCATAACTGCAAATTATCTAAGGCTAATATTTTACTGAATTAGTTTACTAGTATATACAATAATCTACCTTAATATACTATACCTATCCGTTCCCCTTTTTCTTTTTTTAAGGAGAATGCTGAGTCTAAATTTTATTGTTCTACTCCCAGTTCTATAAGCAGTTATCCATAACCCTGGGAGAAATGAAACCTTTGGGAGAGGGGGTGTTGTTTTCTTAGAATTGCTTCCTGCTGTTTAGGGGGACAACTATAACTCTGTGGGGTCCTGTAAGAAAGCTTAGATAGTTAGGTCTCAATAGGACTAGCTCTAGAGTCTGAAGCCAGTCTCAGAGTAATGGGTAAGGTTGTATGAGATTCTGGCTAGAAGTGTAGTATGATGGACCATCTCATCTTGGAGCTGTCCTGGAGAGTTTTTAGTCCAAAGTTGATCACTGAGTAATATTCTTAGGTACAATGGCATCATTCTGGACTGTGTAGAGTCATTGTTGTGGGGCCCCATCTTCCTTCTGGAGATTTTAGAGATTGACTCTTCTAGGACAACCAGTCTAGCCAAAATGGCTAGTCCCAGGTTCAGGGAGAACTAGAGGCTGAGAAATGATTGAGAAGACATCCCAATATCAAAACCTGACTTCTATATGCTCCCTTACATTCGTCAGCACACTCTCACACAGATGCATGCACAAGTGCACACACACACATCGGGAAGAGAAGAAACAGTATAACAAATATGATGTTCCTTAGTTGGGGAAGTACTTCTTGGGGAGAATATTTGAGATCTCTGTGTCAGGAAGCAAGGGCAGAGGACAGAAGGCAGGAGATGAGATGCGTACTGAGTGATAAACACAGCTTCATGTCAGGAACCCTAACTCTAGCAATTCCTGTGAGTCACAAATGCAGGATACAGAGCCACAGTGATACTGTCCCCAACAGATGGGAAACTATGCAAATGAGTTTTGAATTACCAGCAGTTACAAGCAGCTCTCTTATTGGTCACTAGCCAGATGCTTAAATTTGAAGAGAGGAGGCAGGGAGGGAGAATGAAAATCAGAATGAAATTATAGGATGCTTGCTGATGCTCTACCAAGCTGCTTTCTTTCCCATTAGCCATTTCTAGAGTCTTCTGAACTTTCCCTAAGCAAAGAGATATTCTCCTTTGTGCTTGGGGACTTAACTACCCTGTGGTAGCAAGCTGTAGTTTGAATGGGCTTTCTGGTCTTGATTGATACATTTGGAGTGGTCTTTTCATGCCTTCACATCTGTTCTCACTTGTGGCCAGAAATGAGAATTAATGGAGGGCTGGCTCAAACTAAGGGTTTGGCCATGGACCATGAGCCAAATTGAAATTGACTGGCTCCTATGAGGCTCCATCAAACCTCCATAATCTTGTCAGAATTATGAGCTAACTAGCTTCATGCACTGACATGGATAAAGCTGATTCTTCCTAGAATACATGGTTTTCCATAAGATCATTCATCAAATGAATGAGGTAATTAACCCAGCAGTTCGTACATGCAGTTGATATGGATGAAAATTTGAGGATATTACTAATTTTTCTTATTTCTGCTAATATTTAAGCAAGCATTTCCTGTATGTTATTATACTCCATTCCCTAACTAGGTCATAGCATTATTTCATCTTTCCTGATTAAGTACTTCAGAGGGTCACAGAGCTAGCAGAGGGAGCAGGGCATACCCAGGGTTCGCCTACCTCAAAACCTTTGCTCCTTTATGGCCAGTCACTCCTTCAACCCAGAGATTCTGCAGCCAAGTTGACATGTTTAATTATTATTAATTGGGATAGAGTGTGTGTATGTGTATGTGTGTGTGTGTGTGTGTGTGTGTGTGTGTGTGTGTGTGTGTGTGTGTGTGTACAACCTGAGGTGTTTCTCTTCAGTATTTCTCTACCTTGACAGTGTCTCTTCCTGGTCTGGAGCTCACTGATTATGTCCACCTGGCTGGCCAGCAAGCCCCAGAGATCCACCAGTGTGCCCCTTTCCAGTGCTTATAATACAGGTACACACTATCACGCCTGACTTGTTTGTACATGAGATCTGAAGCAATATTTGGCTTTGGTTTATAGACCAGCACCCCAGAACATTCTCATACATCCACACACATGTTTGTACATATGCATATATTCCAACATGATGAATTCTCATGTGTATGAGGCCACAATATAATACAACACAACACAGCACAACAGAATACAACTATTCTGTTCATATTGTAGAACTGTTTTTTTTTTTCTCCCCTGGTTCCCTCATTCATTTCCTAGCCAAAGCAAACAGTACTCCCTCCTCACCCCTTCCACCATCCCTGTGCAATACATACCCAGGTGGATACTTGGGTAGAAACCATCATGAGGACTCTTGCTTCTGACTTCGTGTGAGTGTGTCCTCCTGAGCACAAGTGTCAGGTCATAGGCCCCAGGTTATGTTTTCAAAAAAAAAAAAAAAAAACCCTTGGAATGCTGTGCAGGGTAAAGGACAGCAAGTCAAATGATTAAAGTGAAGTGAAATAGTACTTGTGTTGAGGACAGGAATTGGGAGGGTTACTCGGTGTGGAAGATAGGGCCGAGAGGTGATTTCCTAATTCTCTTGAAGAATATAAAGGGTAATTTCAAGCAAGAAAGGAGCACACTATCAATTTATACAAAGTACAAGATGAGAGAAAATGGGATTAAATTTCAACAAAAGAGTGCTTAGGCAAGGCATTATCATAATTAACATAGAAATAGGCTGCTGTCCCCAGGGTGTCTTCCAACAGGCAGACTCTCTCCTTGGGTAAAAGGTAGAAAGGTTTGGAAGGAAGCAAACTTTTCTTGTTATCTCAGGAGTCCTTATTCTTGATTTGTTTTATGGAAAATGTGATTTTCTTACTAATATGTCTCATATATACATATATATGCACACATGCATTGAATACAAACACACAGAGGAACACACATCTCTGTATACACACACACATACACTCATGCACACATATATGTACTATATAAAAGCATACACATAGCTGGGCTGTGGTGGCACACGCCTTTAATCCCAGCACTCAGGAGGCAGAGGCAGGCAGATCTCTGTGAGTTCGAGGCCAGCCTGGGCTACAGAGTGAGCTCCAGGAAAGGCACAAAGCTACACAGAGAAACCCTGTCTTGAAAAATAAAAAAAAAGCATACACATATATACATGCACAAATACACATGATCACACATGTATATTTAATACATAAATATGCAGCATATGAGCACACACTTATAAACACAGGCCCATATATAAACATACACATACAAACTTGCACACGCATACACATGTATATGTAATACATGACTATGCATTATATACACACATTCACACACGTGCTTGTACACACATATGCCCATGTGTAAGTATGCACACATATATACACATATGCATTATATATAAGCATGTGCACAGAAGCATGCACACACATGTATATGTAATACACATATATGCATTATATATGTAAGAATACATACCTGCAAATACACATACACACATACCCATGTATAATCATGTCCATGTATAACATACGTGCATGCATATATGAATTATATATAAACATGTACACATGCTCATATACAAGCATGCACACAATTACAAGCATGCACATACACACACAAAGGATTCCAGGTCAGATCTCATGTCTTCCCAGACTAAAATCAGTATATTTATCTCCTAAGAGTATTAGAAGCTACACCCACGTCTCACCAACATGACTGCCTAAACATGAACTAAATAAGGACAAGTCAAGTGCTAACATGGACGATTGGGGGTGGAGGTGCAGAGGAGTTCCATCAGGCCTCAAACCTTCACATAGAACTACAGGTAATGAAGGAATTCTGAGAGCAGGAGAAATAGGCTTCCCCAGGGTAGAGCACACCAATTGGTTATACAATACCAAGTGGTCAGCCCTGAAAACATACATACGAATAACATACAGACTGGGGAGTTTGTATTTAGGTGTATATACATATATGCATGTAACAACAATTAATGGTGAAAGAAGCCATGAATTTGTCAGAGAGCAAGGAGGGGGACATGGGAGGGTCCAGATGGAGGAAAGGGAAGGGGGAAATGATGTAACTGTAGTATAATTTGAATAAAATAATAGAAATAGTTTTTAAAAATCCAGGGTATCTCTTGGACAATGTCCCAATTCTGGAGGTTTGTTTCCTGCACATTGGAACTGTTGCCACAATTCTGTGAAGGCCTGAAGTCCCTGTCTTCTGTCCCAGCTTCCAGAGGCTTCCATGCTCCTTTCCCCTCCTCCAGCCAACACTGGGAGCTAAGCCCTCCTGGATGTGGTCTCTCTGCCTTCATCCTGATTCTCTTGCACCTCTAAGGCTCCTGTGATTAGCCTGAGCGTGCCTGGATACTCCAGTGCAGTCTCAGCTCAGGTCTTCAGCCTTAGTCCTACCAGTGAAGTCCCCTTTGCGATCTCATCGGACATATTTGTAGGTTCTTGGAATTGGGATCTGGACTTCTTCAAGAGGGCCAGCCACTATTTATTAGCCAGAGCCTTCATACATGCTATCCTGATCACATTCTTAGATCTATTTATTTAGAAAGTATTAATGAATGCGTCATTAGAAATAAAGAGTAGAGAGGTGAATAAAACATGACTGTCGCATCCGCCTCAACCAGCAAGGAAGACGCAACACCAGGCTCTTCTCCAAGCAGTTTATTCAGGAACCTTGAACAATCTTCTGACCCCGGGGAAAGCCATCTTCCCTCTCTCTCTGACTCTGGGGAAAGCCAGCCCACGCCCTTTATAGGCACTGGGCAACCAACCCCGTAGTGCCACGTGGACAATGCCGATAGGGTCAGACATACACAAGCAAGCCAGATTAGGTCCAGGTGTGTGGAAGCAAGCCAGATCCTAGCCTTAGCCAAATAAGGAGTTGTTTATCCCAGAGAACACCTGCCATCGGGAAGGCGGAAGCCGGCGCCATCTTTGAGGCGCGGCCGTGCACGGCTCTCTACACATGACCTCAGTTACTTAGTGTTCCTCAGTGTAAAAACCAAGATCATGTTCACAGGTAAAGGTTGAATTCTTTGTCACTGTCAGTGTACTTGGGCAGCTGGGGGGCAGTGGGCACATGGCTTTTGTTTATGTGTTTCTGATACAAAGCCCTCCTTTTAGTAAAGGGTAAAGGTTAGAAAAGTATTGTCAAATTGATACACTGTAAAAGCTCTCATCACCCACCTCACCCTCCTGCCAGTGGTATTTCAGGTGCCTGGTGAACATGGGTAAATAGCAAACAGAATCTATACTCAGCAGACTTAGGTATTCACATGGTGCTTAATATTCTAGAGAAGTGAACTACTTTTTATATTGCTGGAAACATGGATGAAGGAAGTGGGATCAACACCCTGGTAACACATTGCCAGGGGTTTTGATTGAGTGTCTTGCCAGGGTGCTTGAATTGGCTTAATAGGCAGCCAGCAGCCAGTAAAAGGCCTTAGGCATACATGAATTACTAATATTTAGTTTTGTTAACATTATTTTTATTTTATCTGTAACTGTGTGTGTGTGTGTCTGTCTGTCTGTCTGTCTGTCTGCCGTCTGTGTGCTACCTGCCGAGGTCAGAGGTCAGCAGAGGGTGTTGGGTTCCATGGAGACTGAGTTCCAGATGGTGTTGAGTCACTCAGTGTGGATACTCAGAACTGAGCTGAGGAGCAGTAAGTGCTCTTGACCACTGCACCCTCTCTCTACTCCCCAAATTTAATTTTAAAAAGCACTGATGGCAGAGAGGATGGATTCAGTTAAAGTCCCAAAAGATGTTTCTAAGACTGACATCTTGGGACGAGAAATGGAGACTTTGATCTGTCATGTCAGAGGTGGCTACAGGAATCATAAATGTATAGTCTATTGGTCAAAAGTGATATTGACTCTCTTTAAATTAATCACTTGCTTCATGAGAAGACATTTTAAAATATGTGTACATAGGATGTGTCTATATAGTGTTGATGTGTTTATGTTCCTGTGTTTTTGTGTATGTGTTTCTGTGTGTGAGTGTGAGTGTGGGTGCCTGTTAACAACACCAATGCATGTGACAGTCAAAGGAAACCTTGGCTATCAGTCCTCCCCTGTAGCTGGAGTTTTCTCCAGTCCCTCTCAGACCCAAGTAAACACAGAGAGACTTATATTACTTATAACCTGTATGGCTGTGGCAGGCTTCTTGCTGGCTAGATCTTACATCTTAAATTAACCCATTTATATTAATCTATAAATTGCCATGTGGCTTGTGGATTACTGGTACTTTACATCTTACTTCTCATGGCGGCAGTGGCTGGCAGCGTCTCCTGACTCAGCCTTCCTGTTCCCAGCATTCTTCTCTCTCCTTGTCCTGACTATACTTCCTGCCTGGCTACTGGCCAATCAGTACTTTATTTATTAACCAATCAGAGCAACACATCCATAGCACACAAATATCCACAGCACTCCCTTTTTACCTTGTTTGAGACAAGGTCTCTTGTTATCCACTGCTGAGCAAGCCAGGCTACATGGTCTGCAAACTTTGGTGGCTCTCGCGTCTCCTGTTTTCCATTTCTCCGTAGATATGCTGGGGTTGCAGAAACATGCTACTATGTCTGGGCTTTCCATGATCTCTGGGAATCTGAATTCCCATCCTCACTCTTGCATAGCAAGCACTTTATCCACTACCCCATCTCCCCAGCCTGAGAAATATCTTTTCCCTATAAACATTTTCAAACATGCACACAGAGACACCTCAAAGTATTGTTGCATGTCACTAACCAATAACCTAACCAATAAAGGACCGTGTGTCCAGCATGAGGTATCTTTCAGCCTATAATCAGGAGTTCAGAGCGTTATTCTTTTGGAAAGCGTAGCCTTTGTGTGAAGAGTCATCAGAACCAAAGCTTGACACGGCAAATTTAGCAGCTAAGATGCAACCAGGAGCAAGTCAGAGGTGACCTACATAAAGAAACTTAGTGTGAATGGGTCCTCCTTCAGGGAAACCACTTTTGTTCTTTCTTGTTCAACTGGGGAAGAGGGGGGGCATCCTGTCTACAAAAACGCTGAGAAAGAAACTAGAATGGAGAATTGCTTAGAGGTACATTTGCATTGTGTGTGAGGGGATTTCTAATAGGTGTTGGCATTTCTGCATTCTCTGTGGCAGGCTTCTTTCTCTCTTCTTTGTTTTGTTTTGTTGTGGCAAGAGGAGTCTGACTTGGCAGCCCTCACTGACCTCAAAGTCACAGCAATGCTCCTTCCTCAGCCTTCCAGATCTAAGAGCACGGTGTGCACCACCATGCCTAATTACGATGCTTTCTCTGATGGACTTGCAATTCTGGCCTTTTGGTGTCTTGCAGGTGGGATGCCTGTGATCTACAGAAGGCTCCAGAAAGTCTGCTGGGGTCTTCCAAGGGCTCAAAAATGTTGTCACATTTAACATTGAAAGATCATTTGAACCATAGAGAGAAAGGACTCAGCTACCATTTTTGTTTATTTTATTTCATTTATTTATTTTTTGAGAAAGGTCTTACTGTGCAGTCCTGACTGGCCTGAAATTCACTATGTGGACTAGGCTGGCCTCAAAGTCAGAGATTTACCTGCCTGTGCTCCACCCTCACCAGGGATTAAAGGTGTGCACCACCACACCCAGCACTAGCATCTACCTTTGATTTTATATTTACTGTCTCATACACACAGACAGAAGGATAGACAGACGGATAGACAGACAGACATACACACACACACACACACACACACACACACACACACACCCCACAGAGTCTCAGACATCATGATAATTCTACAATGGCAGTGAAAGTGGGTGGAGGTGAGAGCTTCCAATGCACAAAATATTCTTTTATCTTCTCAGCTTAATGAGATGCTTGGGGTGAACTAGCTGATAGAAATTTGAGTGTCTGAGCAATTGTAGTATGTCTAAGTAAAACTTATTGCTTGAGAGAAAATGATAGGATTTCATATTTTCCAGATGAAGATGTGTGAACAACACTAGTCAAGAAATAAAACACAGAAAAGCAACAATGATGGGTGATGTTGTTCTGTATGCTGTGAATGTGTGTTTCTCTGATTGGTTGATAAATAAAACTGTTTGGCCAATGGTGAGGCAGAATAAGGTTAGGCAGGACATTCTAACTAGAATCAGAGGAAGGAGAAATACCAGAGAGAGGAGATGCTGCTAGCCACCACCAGGAGAAGCAAAATGTAAAGATACTGGTAAGCCACAAGCCATGTGGTAAAGTATAGATTTATAGAAATGGGTTAATTTAAGATATAAGAGTTAGCTAACAAGAAGCCTGCCATGGCCGTAGTTTAAAAATAATGTAAGTCTGTGTGTGTTTATTTGGGTCTGAGTGGCTGCAGACCTGGTGGGACACAAAAATCTTTCAGCTACACAACCCACGTTTGGTTTTAAAATGATGAAACCTAATGGATCATGTCAGGATCTCATATGGACACAGAGATGCTCTGTGTTCAGGACCCTGTGCAGGGGCTCTGGAAAGATGGCTCTGTAAACCTTCCCTCAGGAAGTAGAAATGGTTTCAACCTGAAAGAGGCTTGGTCCCCTTAACAACAGTGTGTCTGAAGATTTTCCAGATTCAAAGAGCTGCACATTCTCAGAATCAACTAGACCCCAAGGCATTGTACTTTCTTGAAGGACATCTGTTTTATATTCTTGGGTTTATGCATGTCTGTGTGTGTGTGTGTGTGTGTGTGTGTGTGTGTGTGTGTGTGTGTGTGTGTATGTGTGTGCATGAGTATAAACTTGCACCTGCAGGTGCATATGAACATGGGTCTGATTGAATGTGGACACCACAGGTTGACATTGGGTGTCAACCTTAGTCTCTCTGCACCTTATTTATGGAAGCAGGGTTTCTCACTGAGCCTGGAGCTCACCTCTTTGGTAGACTGGTTGCCATTGAACCCCAGGGATCTGTGTCCACCCAGGGCTGGTTTGCAGATGCACACTGCTGCACCTAGCTTTTATGTAGGTTCTGGGGGTTGAAATACAGGCCCTCACACTTAAGTGGCAAGCCCTTTAACAACCTAGGTGCCTCTACAGCCACCTAATTTATATACTTTTATAGTGCTGATGATGTTGGTAGAATTTCTGCAATTTCAAATACAGAAGGAGGGCAGTTTAGGATTTTCTCTGTCTTTGTTCGTCCTCTTTTCCTCTGTCCCCCTGACATTCTCTTGTTTCATGCTGGGAAGTTTTATTTAAATATTCAGCATGTCTAACTTTTAATCCTTCAGAGTCTCAGAACCTCTGGCCTTTTGTTTATTATGATAACGGGAATAACTGGAGATCCTTGAGGGGATATTCCTGTGTTCCGAAATTAAATACTTAATATTTTATAAATGTTTTATCTATTGCCTGATCACAGTGCTTTGAGGAAGATAATCAAAATAAGCAAAATCGAAGCCCTAAAATGCAGACAATTTCCTAAAATTGAAAATGGAGGAAATTGAAGTGTCAGGGTTGATTTTGTTTGCTGTGCCTGAAGCTTCTTGTTATGGTTGCATTAATCATGAGGTTATAATATTCCCAACATGTTAGGAAAGTCATAAAAATAAATAAATTTAAAAAACAAGGCAGTTAGGCAAAGAAAATAAGTGCGTTGTTCCAAGCCGTAAGCTTTCACCACTTGAGAATTTTTAAGGCATAGTTCCCGAGAAAGTGAAAGTGATGGGGAAAAAAAGGTATTGTATGAAAAACCTGAGGATTTTCAAGTACCAACATATCTTAAAAAGCAAAACCTTATGTTAAACTATTTTATGGTGTCATGCCTAGATCAAGCAGTTTAGAGCTAAATTGACTGTGAACTGCTTTAGGGTGCATGTGTTTGCTCTTATGTATACCTGACACAGTGCACCTGTGGAGGTCAGAAGTCTGAGGACAACATTAAATCAGGAGTCTAGTGGGTGCTCTTCTATCACATGGCTCCTAGGGATCAAACTCATGTGATTGGGCTTGGCAGCAAACACCTTCATCCATTGAGGTATCTTATATGCCTTCGTTGTTCTGAGACAAGGCCTTACTCTGTAACACAGGCTGGAATGGAACTCACAATGTAGCCCCGGCTAAGATATGAACACGTAAGCAAAATAAACTTTCCTTCTCAAGTTGCTTTTAGTCATGGTGTTTATCTCAGCAATAGAAAGCAAACTAAGATTAAACATCCGTTTTCTTTTTTTTCTTTCTCTCTCTCTCTCCTCTCCTTTTTTCTTTCTTTCTTTTGGTTGTTTTTTGAGACAGGGTTTCTCTGTGTAGGAGCCCTAGCTGTCCTGGAACTCACTATGCAGACCAGGCTGGCCTCAAACTCACAGAGTTCTGCCTCTCCAATGCTGAGATTAAAGGCCTGTACCACCACTGCACAGTTAACATTTGCCCTCTCTAGCTGGAAGTTTTCTCGGGTCCCACCCAGCCCCCACAGTCCTGCAGCCACTTACAAAATAATCACTCAAAGGCTTAATATTATTTACAAATTGTATGGTCTATGGCAGGCTTCATGCTAGCCAGCTCTTAAATCTTAAACTAACCCATTTCTATTAATCTATGTTTTGCCATGTGTTCTGTGACTTACTGCTCTGCTGGCATGTTGCTCCTTGGGGCAGGCTGGCATCTCTCTAGACTCCTCCTCTCTCTTTCCCTGTCTGTCTCCTTGGATTTCCTGCCTGCCTCTAAGCTGCCTTGCCATAGGTCAAAGCAACTTATTTATTAACCAATCATAGCAACATATATTCACAGCATACAGAAAGACATCCCACAGCATCTCTCTCTATCCTACTTTCCTTGTATTTCCAGAGAGCTGTTCACCTTATGCAAAGTTCTTTAAGGCAGCATACATTGTTTTAGTGTTCTGTATAGTAGCTACTCTCATATTGTAAACAGAAAATGGGTATGTCTCTGATGTAGCATGTGGCTACAGCAGTTAAGTGCTATGCTTATGAAAGGCAAGTGCCACCATGTCACATACAGTCACATCCTATTGATATCACGTAGTACTGACAGGATACCTTAGGAGAGGCACAGTGTCATTAGTGAACCAACTGCTAAGTTTACCTTGACTGGATCTCAAAGAAACAAGCATGCAAATCTATGCTGTGGACATTTAAATCATCTGTTTGCAAAGGTTGAAAAATGTTCAAAAATATCAAAATCATGAAACTTCAAAGAATTTTACTTTAGGTTGGGAAGACTCAAACATGAAAACCACCAGCCTGAATGCTAGATTTTTGTCTTTGTTGTTTTGATGCTTTAAGGGCCATGAGAAATGAAACTGAGAGACTATCCTGAACATTTAAGTGGGGACTATATGTTAGATAATAGCATAACATTACTGTCCATTTATTAGGGGCATGGTTCTGCAAGAGACTGTCCTTGTTCACAGAAAAGATGTTGTGTACCACCAGGAAGGCACAGGTCATGTCTAAGTCCTCTTTTCCAATGTTTCAGAAAAAAAAATGTATTTGCATATATCAGTGTAACAAAAATTTTTAGTGGATCTATAAAAAGAAAAATGTGTCTATTTTACTTGCATCCTTGCAAGCATGCCCAGAAAATTGTTTTCAAAATAAACTATTGTTAAATGAAGAATATTGTTTTTATATTTATTCATGACATCATCTCAAGAGAGTCAGAGAAAGCCATGACATAAAAGTAATGATGACATTGTATGCAATATAAAACAATGTAAATATAATTGAGTAAAAGATGGTGTTGATTGATTGTCAACCTGGTGGACTCTGGAGTCTCCTGGGAGATAAGCCTCCATGTACATCTGTGAAGGACTGTGTAAGTTGTGTTAGCCTCTGGAAATGCCCATGAGGGATTATCTCCAATAGATTTATTGCCATCGAAAGACCCATCCTAGCCAGTCATGGTGGCCCATGCATTTAATCCCAGCACTCAGGAGGCAAAAGCAGGTAGATTTCTGAGTCAAGGCCAGTCTGGTCTATAGAGCAAGTACCAGGTCAGCCAGGGCTGAGAAACCCTGCCTCCAAAAATAAAATAAAATTAAAAAAAGAAACCTGACCTTATAGGAAGACAGCACCATTCCTTGGCCTGGGGTCCTGGGCTGCACAAAAGGCAGCAAGTGAACTGAACAATAGCAAACCTTCATCATCATCCTCTGTTACTGATTATGGGTGCAGTGTAACCAGCTACATCAAGCTGCTGCCTTCAGGACGTCCCCCACCATGATGGACTAAAAGACCTGCTGGTAATTCTGTCAGACCAAGGCCTTGAAATCACCGGCCTAGCTGTGAGATGGGGTAGAGATCAGTGGGCCAGTTTGTGGACCTGCTGCTCCTTCCAACAGACTTAGGCCCAATGTTTTCTTTTACCCTTCTGCCTGCATCGGCTTCTCTTTTCTCCCTTGCTATCATGTTGCCTCCAGTCTCCCACTCCCCTCTCACTCTCCCTCATTTCCCTCCTTCCCTCTATCCCTCCCTTGCTCCAACATGTCTTTACTTTCTTCCCCCAGGTTTTCAGAAGACTCTCCAACCCTCTCAAATATCAGATATGAGAGAAAACCCATGGCAGGAAGCATCATAGGTAGCAGGCATGACAAGGGAAAATTCCTGTCCACAAATGGGCTTGTTTTCCCTTGAGGTTAGGCAATGCAGAGTAGACACAAATTCTCCTTCGGGTTGGGTTGCAATCCCTGTAGGGCCACTCAGCAAAAGAGGCATGTATCAGAGGAGACGCCTTCAAAGGGAACATTAATGTGTATTTTAAAGGTAATGGGTCAGACACATCCATCATGGGAAAAATGTAGTACAAAATAGTGAATTAAGTATTTATGCATTCCATTGAAGCTGCACGTATATTCCAGAGGGAGAAGCCCTAGAGAGATGGGTCTTCCCCTTTGTTCTGAGTCTGTTTTTCCAATTGTTCCGACACAGCTGTGGGCTTCTCAGTCCTTCTGAAGTTGATTAGATCAGAAAGCAGAGACCTGCCTGCCCTGCATGCCCAATGACACCCAGAGAACTGAGTGGTTATTCCAGGCATGGAGCCTCTCTAGCCTAATGGGTTTTGGTATTGTGCGGGCCTCCGAGTGACTCCCTAAATGGTAGAGTGGCTGCCTTTGTATGCCCTCTGTACCCCGAAGAGTGTGACACAGTGCGCAGTGAATATACACACTTGCATGAAACCAGCCGATTAAAGCAGGAAACAGCTAGAGGATTTATGGAGTGTGGCTATAATTCTATTCTTGTGCAGTGTGCAGTGAAAGCAGAGTCAGAGCCTGGGATTTCTTGGGTATGATTTGGATTTTGTGAGACAGGGTCTCATGTAGTCCAGGCTTTCCTGAAATTCCCTACATAGCAGAAGGTGACTTTAAACTCTCTGCCTCCAGCTCCTATGTCCTGTGATCATGGGCATGTTACCACTCCAGGCTCTGATTTGTTTGTTTGAATAGAACAGAGAACTTTAAGGAAATAGGTGGTTGGCTATTGAGGACTTCTTACTTATTGATGGAATGGTGATTTTAAGCACAGGCAACAGGTAGATCTAATCCCAGACAAATTTTTTTGATCAGAAAACACCATCATCATCATCATCATCATCATCATCATAATTAGGTGATGAAACTGGAGAGATAGCTCTGAGGTAGAGAACTGGCTACTCTTCCAGAGGACCTGGGTTCAGCTTCCAACACCTACACAGTGAGTCACAACCATTCATAACACTAGTTCTAGGGCATCTGAAGCCCTCCCCTGACTTCTGAGAGCACCAGGCACACATGTGGTGCATGCAGGCAAACATTCGTATGCATACAATTAAATAAAATTTCAGAGCACTGATAACAGGGTCTGAGAGATGGCTAAGTTGGTAAAGTATATAGTGTACAAGCTTGAGGACTTGAGTTCAATCCCCAGCACCCTTCTAAAAACTCAGGCATGGAGTTTTCCTCTTGTAATGGCAGTGTTGTGGAGGTGAAGTCAGGCAGATGGCTGGGATTACTGGTCAACCAACCTAGCCTAAGGTGTAAGCACCAGGTCCCAGGGAGAGATTGTCTCAAAAACAAGGATGGTACCTGAAGAATGATACCCAAAGCTGACCTCTGACCTCCACACACATGCACGTGCATATACACACCTGAGCACCTGCACACATAGGAACATGTCTGGATAGGGCATCCTAGATGTGAGGAGCGGGGAGTTTAGGGCAGCGAGTCAATGCATGTCCTCATTCCAGTTCCAGACTGACATCTTCTCTCAACACACACACACACACACACACACACACACACACACACACACCCTTGGGTGGCTTAGTCAGTCTTTCCTATCTGAGGGGAGGAATCTCAATTGAGAAAATATCTTCATAAGATTGGGCTCTAGGCAACCCTGTAGAGCATTTTCTTAGTTAATAATTCATGTGGGAGGGCCCAACCCATTGTGGGTAGTACCACCCTGGGCTGGTGGTCCTCAGTTCTATAAGAAAACAGCAGAGAGAGCTATGAGGAGCAAGTCAGTAAACAGCTTTCCTCCATGGCGTCTGCATCAGCTCCTGCCTCCAGGTTCCTGTCCTGTTTGAGTTCCTGTCCTGACTTCCTTCAGTGATGAACTGAAGTGTGTAGTAACTTAAGTGAAATAAACACTTTCCTTTCCAAGTCACTTTCTGGCATGGTGTTTAATCGCAGCAATAGAAACCCTAAGACAGACCACAAGAATTTCAAGGTCATTACTGTTTGATGATTAAGGTTTATAAATTCCTCAGGTTGAAAAGGTCCATTCAGGCTAGCAAATACTAACTTGAAGATGTGTGTCTAGCCTCTTTCTCTCTGCTGACTTGGTTAAGCTTTAGCTATTTGGATAAACTGAGTCCTACCGGAGAGTGTGATAGTCTGTAAAGACTCACTACAGAAGGATCAGGAAAACGGGGCTCCCAGTCTCTCTGGGGACTGTATTGATGGTTTAAAGTTTTATTTTGATGCTAAAAAATCTTTGGTTAAATCTCCTTAACAATAGCATGGAATGGTTGTGTTGGCAGCTTCTTTCTTTTTTTCATTTTTGGTTTTTCCGGATAGGGTTTCTCTGTGTAGCCCTGGCTGTCCTCGAACTCACTCTGTAGCCCAGGCTGGCCTCAAACTCAGAGATCCCACTGCCTCTGCTTCCCAAGTGTTGGGATTAAAGGTGTGCACTACCACACCTGGCTTATGTTGTCAGTTTCTTTACTGCACCTCCCCTTGCAAACATCTGGTGCTGAACACCCAGGACCCCTTTCCAGGAGGCCTGGCCTCTCCTAATTGAACCAAGCTGTTGATTTGGCTTTCTTAAGGTATGAATCATTCGTTTGTTTTTGCTGGTTTCTGCCACCTACCATATTTGGCTCCAAATTTTAGAGTCCACCTCTTCAGCAACTTCTCTTCTATGGTGATCCTGCTGACAGGAGTATTTATCAGGCAAAGAAAGAGCATGCCCTCAAGGATGGCAGTAAGCGGGAGAAGCATACGCTGTGGACTGACGGGAGACCTTATCAATTACCAGAACTAAAATTATGTGAGGATCATCAGCTGATCATTGCTAGTGCCATAAACTGACATTAACGCTGCATCCAACGCTCAGAGAGCAGGGGTCTGGGGCAATATCATGATTTCTGGGGGCTTTAGTGGCTGCCAGGGATGAGGACACCCATGGAATCATTTCAGAAACTGGTGAGGAGCCGCACATGTTCACCAGTGATGCTGCTATATACAAAATCACTCTGGCTATGCCCACAGCCATGTGACCCAGTGGCCAGCTGTCCCTCAGCTGTTCCTCTGAAAGGAAGTGATACTCCATACGGAGGCTGCCTGTGGTAGCTTTGTGTTCAGTTGGACCTGATTCAGAAAAACCGAAGAACAAGTCCATCTGGGAAGGAGGGGCTGGGGCTTCTATAAGCTCCACCTTATATTGTGAGCTAAGACCAAAATATGTAGCTATTTCTTAGGTTTTAGTAAGAATCCATAAACCAATGGTTGAAAGTAATAAACATAGTATCTTCATATGTGCATGTACGGAGGTCTGAAGTTGATGTCAGATGCTTTGACAATTGCTCTCTACAATATTTTTATGTTTATTTGTGTGTGTTTGTCTGAGGATGTATGTCTGTGTGGTACAGTGTATGTGCATGTGTGAGTATGTGTGTTTATGTGAGTGATTGTGTGTTAGTGTGTGTAGCATGAATCCTAAAGGGTCTTATTAATAAAAGCAAACCTGGAGCCAGGTGTTGGGGTGAATGCTGGAAAATTAGAGAAGCAGAACAAGCCACAGCCATCTCACCTTGCCAGTTCCTCAGCTGATCTTGTTTCCTCAGCTGAACTGCTGCTCAAAAGCCTAAAAGCTTAACCAGCCTATTTCCTGGTCCTCACACGTTATATACCTTTCTGCTTTCTGCCCTCACTTCCTGGGATTAAAGGCGTCAGTCACCGTGCCTGGCTGTTTCCAGTGTGGCTTTGAACTCACAGAGATCCTTATGGATCTCTGCCTCTGGAATGCTAGGATTAAAGTGTGTGTGCTACCATTTTCTGGCCTCTGTATCTAGTGGTTGTTCTGTTCTCTGACCTCAGATAAGTTTATTAGGGTGCACAATATTTTGGGGAACACAATATCACCACAAGTGTATATGTGAGTATGTGTGAGAGAGTGTGTATGTGAGTATGTGTGAATGTATGGTGTATTTGTGTGAGTGTGCATGAGTGTATGTATGAGTGAGTGTGTGAAAGTGAATATGTATGTTATGTTAGTGTGTGTGTGAGAGAATGTGTGTATGTCTGTGTGGTTCAGTGTATGTGTGTGCATATGAGTTTGTGTGTGTGTGTGTGTGTGTGTGTGTGAGTATGTGTGTTTGCATGAATGTGTATGTGAGTGTGAGTGTGAATAAGTTTGTGTTTGTGTATGTGTGAGTGACTGCATGAGTGTGTGAGAATATGTGGGTGTATGAGTGAGTATGTGTGGGGGAGGGAGAGAGAATGTGTGTGTGTGTGTGTGTGTGTGTGTGTGTGTGTGTGTGCGTGCGTGTGCGCACGCGCTAGCATCTGTTGTGTTCCCCTGACCCCATGTTGGTTCCAGAGATTAAACTCAGGACTTTGCAGCAAGTGACTTGGCCCACTGACTTATTCACTGGCTCCTTTGCAGTATTATTGGGAACCAGGTCTCTTTCTGAACCAGGAGTTTGCAATTTGAGTTAGACTGGCTAGCTAGCAAGGCTCCAGGATGTAACTCAGTGCTCAGGTCACATATATGGACTGCTGGGCCAGTTTGACACAGTATTGGAGATCTGTACCCTGGTCCTCCACACTTGTACACTGTACCCCTGAGCCATCTCCTCATGCCTTGATATTCTATTTGATTATATCCATATTGTAGTATGAAAAGAATTATTTAGCAGCTGGTGTATAGCATAGGTTTTAATCTTTACAGAAAAGACGTGGCTCTTCATTGATTGTCGTAAACTGCATTGTTAAAAATTTTTCCAAGAGAAATGCAGATGTGACATCACTGTCTTGGATATCTTGCAATAAAACTGAGCTTTTACAGTAAGGCATATCTCATCATAAGGTCTCTTTTCTTTTTCTTCTTTTATTTTTTATTTTTTTCCGGAGCTGAGGACCGAACCCTGGGCCTTGCGCTTGCTAGGCAAGCGCTCTGTCGCTGAGCTAAATCCCCAACCCCTTTTTTCCTTCTTTTAATTGCTATGTGTTTGTAGGAATTATATGGTCCAAATCAGGAAACTAGGTGTGGCTATACAATTCTGAGCTGATATAACTGGCAAAATTGAGGCGAGGCATTGAGAAGAATGATACCTCAGCTAGTGACATTTCAAGGGTAGTCGTTCTCTCACAAGTGTCGATTCTGAGAATTTGACATTGAATTTCCTTTACAGCTCTCAAAAAAACCTTCAATTTAGAATGAAAGATAACGACTTAGAAAACACACTATTTTCCTCCCCTTTGGATGTTCACAGAGACAACACATTGTACAAGTTTTACAGAGTAGGAAGGTATCCTGGCTGAGCAAGGTGATGTGTGAGCCCTTTTCATGTATCACAGGAACCATCAGACAGCCATGACACCACATGCCAGAGTGGATATGGCAGCTGCTATGCTCATCTGTGAAAAACTGACAGAACTTCTCTCTCCCTCCCTCTCTCTCTCTCTCTCTCTCTCTCTCTCTCTCTCTCTCTCTCTCTCTCTCTCAACACAAAGAAAGGTTGTTTCAGGTAAGTGGTATGTCTAAAGCGCTTTAAAAAAAATGATGCTACTTCAGGGGCTAGGGAAATGGCTCAGTAGGTAAAGTGCTTGTCACACAAGCATGAGGATCTGAGTTCAAATCCCAGAACCCATATAAATACTGGGTGTAGTAACATGCAAATGTAATCCCAGTGTTCCTAGCAAAAGATAGGAGATGGAATCAGGGCAGTCTTTGGAAGCTCTTGGTCCAGCTACTGTGGTATGTACAATGACAATAACAGATTTGTGGTATGTACAGTGACAAATAACAGACCACTCCTGAAGAAATGTGGAAGGCAAGGACATCCAACCTGATGTCTGACCTTCAGATGGGCATGGTGGCATGCCACAGATGTGTTCTCTCATACATGTGCACAGGCACAGGAGCATACAGAAAAGCTAATCTAAATTTGGGAATAGTTAAGAGGGAGTTTGAGACAAGCACTGAGTATCTTCCAGGGCTGAATTCAAAAGAAGGAGCCAGAAGAGGAAGGATCACGTGCACTGAATTCAGCCTTCCACAGCCACTCTCTGGAGATTAGGTCTGGAGAAGTGAGCAGGGAAAGGAGAGAGAGTGTGTGGATCATTTCCCCCATTTGCAATATTGGATCGGGTCCGTTGTAAACTGTGCTAATTTATTTTTCATTGAACCACGGAGATTAATTAATCCTTTGTTTTGCTGGATTAATGAGAAATCAATATGCCAAAGGGAGAAAAGAGAGAGTGATTTCTACTCAAGGAACAAAGAGTCCAGGTAGCCAAGCCATTTTGTTTCTCGTGTTTACAAAGCATGTCACACCCCAGATAACATGTGTGCCATTTAGAGAGCTTTTCCTGCTTTATCTTTTCTTTCTTTCTTTTTTTTTTAATTTTTAACTACAATACCCTCCATTGATGTGTTTCCGGTGAAGCAGACCACTGACAAAGCAGTAAAATCACCAATGCAAGGGACATGGCTTTTCGTGGCTTCTACTTCCCCTCAAATTTAAGTCAGCTTTACCTTTGTTCACACCTTCATAGGACAAGGCAGGCAACTCCACAACAACTGAGCACGGGCTCTGGAAGTCAACTGAGCACGGGCTCTTTTTATTTATGCCATTTTGTAAAATGTGTACACGTATAAAATGAATGCCAGTTGTCTTCACTACTTACACACTTTCTCATCATTTTTTCTCTCCCACCAAAACCTTTTTTCCTTCCTACATGTCCCTTTGCTTGCATAAGCACAGGTGGGGGATTATGCTTGAGCATGGGCAACTTGCTAAGGGCTGCACCACCAAAGGAAATGACACCCCCAACTCCAGCAGCCGTCAACTGCTTCAGCATTCCTTCAGTGATGAGTAGGGTCTCATGATCTCCCCCAACCACGATGGAATGTTGAGAGCCCCAGTCTCCTGCAGGTCTTATGTGGGTAGCCACAGCCATAGTGAGTTTATAAGTAGAGTGGCTATATCATGTCCAGAAGTCATATTTCCACAGCAGTCCTCCCCATCCTCCGGCTCTTACGCCTTTCTGCCCCACTCTCCTGGGATGCACTTTCGGCCTTGGGGGTGGGTGGACATAGATTCCAGTTCACAGCTGAGCGTCCAGCGGCTTGACCACTTGCTCTTGCTACTAGATCATTCCTACTTCAGTTAACTCGACTGACCTTTTGTCTCCACAGTGCTGTTTCTCACGGTGTGACACTGTCAAATATATTTCCTTACTTGTTTCCTAACCACCCCACACCTACTGCCACTCCCAAATTTAGGAGTGGGGATTCTTTTTTCAGGTTTTTTACATTTTATTAAATGAGAGTGACAGTGAACCTCCTATGTAGCTGCCGAACAGTAAATACTTGCTCACTGAGTGAATAAGGTTGGAATGGACTGGACTTGAGCTGAAGCAGCTTTTCCGACACATTTAAAGGGACAGGAGTAGTTGGTGGAGAAAACTCAGAGCTCCTTCTGACCCAAAACCTAAGTGAAATATCCTGAGAATGGTTGTTTTATCTTCAGCACAGTGGCTGTGCCTTAATCTACTGCTGTTTAGCCAGCAATTGTGACTCAGCAGTTATGGGTCTGCTTCCCTGGCAGTGGCCTGGCCGCTCAGGCCTCAGCTTGGTGGGAATTCTGTTCGCACAGGCACTGGTTCTGCTGTGCTAAAGGTGGCTTTATCTACATCTCTATCATTCTATTTATAAATAAAACTCGAGACTCAGAGGCTGGGGTGAAAACCTGCTAGCTCACTGAGGTTGAGTAGCACCTAGCCCACCTTCTCTCCTTGCTGGCATCTCCCCAAAATACCCAGAAAAACAAACAAACAAACAAACAAACAAACAACAAACAAACAAACAAAATGCTACTCAAAACCCCTCCCTGATGCTTCCTGTGCGTCTCTCTTCCAGATGCCTCCTATATTCTATGGTTACTTTCTGTCAGCCAGTTGCTAACTCAACCTCCTGACCCAAGGTTAATTTTATTTAATTAATGCAAATGAAAACTCGGGATTCACAGTGTGATTGAATATTCCCCAACAGAGAATATCGCAGGAGATTAGGGACCAAAACAGTGGCCACACATTTTCCTGGATCAGCAGCCATTCTGCTGAAGCTCCATGGAGGCCCTGGTTCCTTCTTTTTGCTGCTGTAGTCTAAGAATATTGGTGTGTAGTCCAGGGTAGGATGGCATGCTGATGGCGTGAGTGGGATGTGTAGCAGACATACCTAGAGGAGGAGAAGCCCTTGTAAGTAAGAATTACTGTGTTGCTTTGAAAGAGAATGACCCCCATAGGTTTATATAATTGAATGTTTAGTCCCTAATTAGTGGCACTGTGTTTGGAAGGCTTTGGAGGTGTGGCCTTGATGGAGGGTATGTCACTGGGGGTGTGCTTTCAGGTTTCAAAGCCTTTCTCTCCCTCTGCCTCCAGCTTATAAATCAGATGTAAAGTCTCAGCTACTGCTCCAGCACCATGTCTGCCTGTTGCCATGCTCCCCGCCATGACGGTCATGGACCCACCCTCTGAAACTGTGAGCAAGCCCCCAATTAAATACTCTCTTTTATAAGTTGCCCTGGTCATGGTGTCTCATCTCAGCAATAGCATAGTAGCACTGACAGTGCCCAGTGCCTCTTGCCAGCACTTGGGAGATTACTAGGTGTAGGAGACCTAATCTGTGCAGGGTGCGATGTTAGTGCTATAGCAAATCATCTTTAATGCTACATACTATTGTAATTAAGATATATCATCCCATAGTGTCAGAACCAGCAAATGATTCTGTCCATCAAATGCACGACACATCATTGTATTCATTATTTTTCTCATCACTGTGACAAATGCCCGAGAGAAGCAACTTAAGGAAAAACAGGTTTATTTTGCTCATGGTCCATCATGGCAGAAGGTCATAGCACAGGTATGTGAGGCAGCTGGTCACATTGAATCCACAGTCAGGAAGCAGAGAGAGATGAATGCTCACCTTCTCCTTTTTACTCAGTCCAAGAGCCCCGCTCATGGGATGTCTACATTCAGAGTAGATTTCCCCTCCCCAGTTAAACCTTCCTAGGAAGGCCCTTACATATCTCTTAAATGACTTCAAATCCTATCAAGGTGACAAGATTGTCACAATCATGACACTGAAGTCTTCAAATAAAATTGAGAATGTTCTCTTCATTTGCCTAAACTTCAGGCCATTCCACTTTAGAATTAAATCAAATTTTTATGAGTCAGGTGGTGGTGTTGTACACCTTTAATCCCAGCACTTGGGAGGCAGAGCCAGGTGAATCTCTGTGAGTTTGAGGCCATCCTGGTCTACAGAGCGAGATCCAGGACTGGCACCAAAACACACAGAGAAACCCTGTCTCGAAAAAAAAATCTATTTTTATCGTTTTGTTACATGGCTTGTTTTTTTAAAGATTTATTTTATTTTGTATTTACATGCAAATGTGTGTGTACATGCGAATGCAGAGATCTGTAGAGTCCAGAATAGGAAGCTGGGTCCCCTGGAGCTTGAGTTAGAGGTACTTATAAGCTGCTTGCTGACATGGTGCTGGGAACCACACTCAGATCCTCTGAAGTAGCAGTGTCTTAGTTAGGATTTCTGTTGCTATGAAGAGACACCATGACCACAGTAATGCTTATAAAGGAAAGCATTTAATTGGGTTGGCTTACAGTTTCAGAGGTTTAGTTCATTATCTTCATGGTTGGACATGGTGGTATGCAAGCAGACAAGGTGTAGTTGAGAAGGAACTGAAAGTTCTACATCTTACTTCATAGGCAACAGGAAGTGAACTGTAACACTGGGCATAGCTTTGAGGTGACCTCAAAGCCCACCCCCACAGTAACATGCTTCTTCCAACAAGGCCACACCTACTCCAACAAGGTCACACCTCCTAATAGTGTTACTCCCTTTGGGGGTCATTTTCTTCTAAACTACCACAAGCAGTATATACTCTTAATTTCTGAGCTCTCTCCAGCCCTAGACATTGCTGTATTTATTTATTTACATCACTGATTTTCTTCTAAACTACCACAAGCAGTATACACTCTTAATGTCTGAGCTCTCTCCAGTCCTAGACATTGCTGTATTTACTTATTTACGTCACTGTGTGTAGAGTACTGTCCTGGTGGGCAATGGTTGCTATCCCTGTCCCAAAGTCATCAAAGCAATTTATTAGAAGACATGGAATAGAAAAATAAAAAAATTACTCTCATAGAAAAGCTCAGTTTGAGAGATTAAGGCATAGGAGCTGTGGAGGGCTCTCTTTGGGGACCTGACTGTGGTGAGGGCCAAGCATTAACTGTTTTCCATTTTGAGGTCAGTCAAGACACCTGCTTTCAGAAAACAAATCTGTTTGGTCTCCTTGGGTCAGAAGCAGGTGCCCAAATACTAGTGAGGAAGAAAACTGTAAAATGCACAGGGACCGTTTCCAAGGGGGAAATCGGTATCATTTCAGCAGGCAGACACAAAGGTGCTGGAAACAGAACCGTGAGTGTCCTCTGTGCTAACTGAGCGGATCCACTACACTTTTCATAGTTTGTTTTCAAAGACGTGTGCAGTAGTCACTTCTTGTAATCACATCCCCTTGAGCAATGATAAAAGAATAACTTTAGATTAAATCTCAATGTTGATTAAAGGACAATGCAGCCAGTACTTTAAAAAGAAATTTTAATTGATAGTGACAAGGTAAGAAAGTGGAAGGAAATTAATACTTGGAGAGAGCCAAGTACTATGCTAATTAGAGAAGGCTCTTGTTTAATATTCATGACCCATATAATAGTGGATCAGGCAGTAGTGTATGTGTGTGTGTGTGTGTGTGTGTGTGTGTGTGTGTGTGCAGGGGTATGTGGAGGCCGGGGAATAACCTCAGGTGTCATTCCTCAGGTGCCACCAGCAATTATTTTAGGAGACAAGTTCTCTCACTGGCCTAGGGCTCAACAAGTAGGCTAGCGTGGCTAGCCAGTGAGTCCCATGGATCCATCTATCTTTGTTCTCCCAGAACTGGAATTAGAATGTGCCCCACCACACCCAGCACTTACTTTACATAGTTTCTGGAGATCGAATGCCGACAAGCACTGGACTAACTAAGCCATATCATCAGATATTCTTAAATTCACCATATCCATAGGGAAACAGTAGCTTGTCTCAGAGTTACATCTTTAATAACTTCCAAATCTAATTATGTGGTCCAAGAGTTATGCTACTGTCATTCAGTGACAAAGAATATGTGATCATTAATCCGTCTTGCTGATGGGATGGTGATGTTGTTGGGATAACTGCTCCATGACTCTGTTGGACCATTCTGTGGTCTTGAGACTTTGTAAAATAGAAACATAACATTGACTGCTGGTGTTTTTAGGATTATGAATATTGTTGGTCGGTTGTTTCTTTTCTTCATTTTTTACTAAAAACTTGGCTCTCAGTAGTTGTTGGAAACGAAAGTGGCCTTGTTCTTGAAAGCCCATTTGCCTTGGTTCATGTTTCCTAGGAGCCCATCCTGAGACAGGGATTCAGTGCATCAGTGCTTTACAGGCAACATTGAAGGACAGCATTTCAGAGAAGTAAGGGAAGGTAGAAGAGACAAACAGCAATATGTACCCTGTAACAACAAACAACCCAGTCTTCATCCACAGGGGGCCAGAGCATGCTTTAGGGCTCGGTATTTCTGTCTAGGAAGTGGAGAAGTGTTGAATAAAACCAATCATCCAGAGATGTGGCTGCTGGAAACCTTTGGCAGGTGACTCTTGCAGCAGCTGGCACCTGGGAAGACACACTCAAGAAATCTGGACCAGTTGTGAATACAGTCTGCTTTTGACATTCACAGTTTGGATGTCTGCCAAGTGTATAGTCCATGGGACATCAGATCCAATTCCCCTTCCCTCTATCCTTGCAAGAGAGGTATCTGTTGCTCAGGAAATGTCCTTGTATCTCACAGCTGAGCTTGCTCATTCCTGCCAAGATGATACATATCTTTGGAAACAAGAGAGAGTGCATAGTCATTGGCTGGATTTCACCCTGCCTCAGTAAAAAATAATGATGTAGAGGCCCTACCCTAGAAGACATTGGAGAAACAACAGTTCTATCCAGCCATGTTTTCTCTGTTGATGAAAATCTCTAAAAGGAGAGAGCGAGATGGCACCCTTCTGACTTGATTTAGTTTATAAATCCAACCTAAGCACTTGTATCTCACTTTTACAGCTTAGGCAGCTTCTGTGTGTGTCTCACATCCTTTTTTCTCTTCTCTGCTCACCTTAAAATGAGCCTCAGAAACCAGTACACTTTTGTGTATGCATTGCTTGAGTGTACTAGTATCAAGTGACTTAGTTACGTTTCTGTTGCTATTGATGAAACACTGTGACCAATGCAACATATAGAAGGAAGGGTTTATTTTGGGCTTGCGGTTTCAGAAGGTTGAGTCCATCAGCATCAAGTCGGATAAGCATGACATCAAACAGACATCATGGGTGGAGCTCGAAGCTGAGAGCTGAGGACTCACATCTTGAAACACAAACAGCAAGTGGAGAGAGAACATGGGGAATTGGTGCATGGCTTTTGAAACCTCCAAGTCTACTCCCAGTGATATAGTTCCTCCAACAAGGCCACATCTCCTAAACCTACCCAAAAAGGGCTACCAACTAGGAAACTGAGTGTTCAAATACCCAAGCATATAGGGGACACCTCATTTAAACCACTACACCAAAGCATGGAGACTTTAAAGCAAGTTAAGTAGTCTTTTTTGCTTCCCTCTACCTAACAGGCAAGCAATGGCATTGGTTTTATTGTTACCAATTAAATATTTGGTGCTCCCGCTAACAACAACTTCTCCTTCCCTTGATCATTACACCCTCAACTTTTCATCTTGGGATATTATAATATTGTAATTTCTATCTGCTTGTCTAAGCAATGAGGTGATCCATGAGAAATCAAGGGACTCAAGTCTCTTTAATATAAGTAAAAGAGTTAAGATGTTGAGGGAATTTACAAAGCTGGGAAATTCCGAAGCAGTCACTGGAATGGAGAGAGAAATGGTCTTTGTCTTCACAGAGGGATCCTGTCAGCAATCATAGGGTCTGACTGATGGATGAGCCCATCACTTTGTAGAGGATGTATCCTTGCCTCTTACACTCTAGTTTCTCCATATATCTTAGTCTACTTGTGTCCTGCTCTAAGTGTAAGAAGTGGAACAATGCAAACATGTCTCTGAGCACTTGTGCTGATTGTCCATTGAAGATCCTTAGAGACCTGACCCACAGCATCTTGAGCTTGAGGAATTTCCATTCCATCTCTGCATCCTTCATATGGTCTCTACTCCTTGAAGGATCTGCTCTATTCTTCTATCTCCTCCAGAAACTATTTCTAGAATCCTGTCCTTTAAATCCAATCATTCTGCACTTAACTTTTTGTCTTTTGAGGTTTGCTATAGAGTTGTGCTGTATAAAAAAAAAACTAAGAAAGTAAATAAAAATTAAAACAACTAAAAAAAATCAAATTATATCACCTTCCTGGTTATGTTTTTCTGGGTCTCCATGATGTGATTGATCACAGATTGTAGTTATGATGTATATGACATCCCTTAGTTTCTCGGGAGATTGATCCAGGACACCCCACAAATACCAAAGTCTGTAGATGCTTAAATCTTCATGACTGAGTACAACTCTTAGCTCCTCAATAAATGGCCTTCATGTATTCATGAATGAATGCCAATTTCCTATATAAACTGCCTTCATGTATTCATAAATGAATGCCAATCTCCCATGGTCAATGAAATCTCCAGTGAGTCCCCAGGCAGTGTTCCTTACATTCAAATATATATACAGCTTAAGCATTCATAATTGTCCATTTCCATGTCTGTCTTTTCTCTGACTCCACCAGGGCATCCCCATAGCTCCATAACTATGTGTCCTGAAAGTCCAGTGGGTCAGTTTCCAGGTCATAAATGCTACCAAACATCCTCTGGAAACTAATAGAAACATGAAAAACAGGTCTTGCTGAAGCTTTAGGAAACCTATATCAGATAGGATTGCCTGGCCTGGGAACAGACTCCAAAAGAGCTGTTTCTAGGTAAGTGATTTGTTGAGGAGGGAGTGCTCTCATGAGAACATTGTAATTCAGCCAGGAAAGCCAACTGGAACGGGGAAGTGTTGGACAGAGAAGGAGTCTCAGAAGTCTAACTTCAGCTTGCTCCTGGGCGGTGCTCTGGGGCATGGGTTTGCCTGCTACTAGGCAAAGTGGCTTTGAGGGAATGTGTGTGTGTAAGGGTATGTGTGTGTGTAGGGGTATGTGTGTAGGTATGTGAGAGAGGAAGTATATGTTTGTGTGTATGTGTGGGATGGGTTGTGTATAGGTATGTGGATATGTGTTTGTATGTATGTGTATGTGTTTTGAAACAGGGTCTCATGTAGCCCAGGTCTACCTTGAGCTCACTATGAAATTAAGGCTGACTTTGAATCCTGATCCTTCCCTCTACTTCTGAGCAATGGAATTACAGGCATTCATCACCATGCTCTGCACAGTGGTTGGTTATATATCTACTGTTTGGGACCATCCCAAAAGGTGGGTACACAGTCTTGGCAATGGAGACTCACTTGTCTGGGGGAGACTATTTCCTGCAGCAGACACCTGAGTACTCTGTATGCATCAAAGGAGACAATGAAGCTCCTTTGTTGAGACCTGTCTGCCTGCTTGATGTGCTCAATGTTAGGCCCTTCCATGGTCTGCCCAGCAGTGTATTTATCCAGCTTTCAGACAGAGTATAATGTCATCAAACAAGCCTAATCAGTGACCCAGGGAAACAATGCCATTTCCTCTTCTGCAAGCTCACTGATGGAAGGATATAGGATTGTTTTGTGTTCTCCTAGGAAGGAAGGGAAATGCTTCCCATAAAACTATAAACAATGCTTTCATGTCTTACAGGATATGACAAATCAGTGTTCAGATAGGTTCAACTATAGGAAAGAGTATGCATGAAATTTGGAAATTCATAAATATTGAGACAGATCAGAAGTAGGATGTTCTAATGCTATTAAAATTATATGTAATTGTAAACTATTTCATCTCTTTGAAATTTACTCTTAAACTGCATTACTTTAAATGACTCTTACTTTAAAATAATGTATTTAAAACAATGTTTGCCTTCATATATGTATGTGCACCACATGTGGCCCAGAGGCCAGGATAGGGAATCATATGCCCTGGAAATGGAATTACAAATGGTTTTGAAAAACTGTATAGGTGCTGGGTACTGGACCCAGGTCCTTTGAAAAAGCATCAAGAGCTCTTAACTGCTGAGCCATCTCTCTAGCCTCATATAAGCAACTTTAAAAAAGATGTGATCTCACTGTATGTCCCAGACAATATTTGGACTTGCCAGCCTTTTGTCCCAGCCTTCACAGCACTGAGATTGCAATTGTGTTCTGCTATGCCCAGCTTCAGACGTGTTTTCAAAGTCAATCACAGTAACTACTTTTCATTTAATGTGCACACATGTTCTGAAACTTGCATTTAATTTAGGACAGTTATGTGAGGTTTTTATCAATAATTGCTGTGTTATGTCTGAGAAAAGATTATTAGTTATTATTATTAATTGCTTTTATCAGTATCCTTATTTGCTACAATGATGTATATGTACACACACACACACACACACACACACACACACACACACACACACACACACACAACTATATCCTTACTCCTGTGTCCTTTCATTCATCAGTATAAAAGATAAAAACAGAGCAGAGACTGGTTAATCACTTTTAAATGTCAAAGTAAATGGGGCCAACCATACACAACCTTGTAGCCTCCCCTCTTCAACCCTCATGCGCTGCTTTCCTGACATCTGTTAAATGACAAGAATTTAAAGGTAAATACAGGATTAGGCAATTCGGTCATTGGGTAAAATGTTTGCTGTGCAAGCATGAGGACCTGTGTTTGGATCCCCAGAATCCACATGAAGCTGATTTGGAGGCATGTGTCTGCAGTCTCAGTGTTCCTATATCAGAGCAGTAGCAGAGACAGGAACCTCCCAGAATCACACAGCCTTGCTAACCTCACATATGCAACAGTGAACACCCTGAGAACCAACTCAAACAAGGTGGAAGGCTAGGTCTTCTATCCTAGAATGTCTTCTGACCTCTACACATGCACTGTGGCACATAGACACCCCACTTAGACATGTACACACATGCATGCAAAATAATGATTGTTTTGCAAGCCGAAGGTGCCACATTGGTTCAGGGAAAACAAGATTTTGTGTCGGTGAAATGACTCACTCTCTTGGAGATTAGTGTTTTCCTAATTCTCTAATATTACTGTGAACACCATAATACAAATTATATTAGTGCAAACATTATAAATATTAACAAATGCAACATTCTTAATGAACACTCTCTGAGCAACAGCCGAATGAAATGAAATGGCCATACTTGCTATGTTTAGTTCCATTACTTAATTGAAATATGAGAGATTTCTTTATTTATTCTTTGTTTAAAAGTGCTTATTGCCCTAGCCAGCTAGTTGCTGTTACCAAAATTAAAAATGATCTAAATTATACAAAGCTATCCTAAGAGGCCAGCATAAAAATATGTGCCCCTGCTGATATCTTTGCTTGACTTGTCCAAGACATAACAGCAAGAAAGAAATGATTTTCTGGACCATTATTAAGGATTAAACGTAGGTCCCAAATCTCTCTTGACCAGACTCACGTTCTCCTTTGTGGCTCCTGTGTTTTTCCCTTGGTTTTGAGTTGCTTATAAAAGAAGACATTTCTGCGTTGGTAAATAAGAATCATGGAGAAAGCGAATCTCATTCATGTTTTTCTCTTTGTTGGTTTGCCTTTCTGCACCATTGATGATTATACAAATTACCAATTTTACAATGTTGCAGATTAAATTTTACAATGTTGCAGATTTCACGAGGTTAAGCCACTCATGCTTAAAAACAGATGGGTTCCAATTCCTTCATGACTCTGTATAGTGGTTTGTAAGGGTAAATTTTTAGAATGCCTGCCTCGTGCTGGAGTAGAAGGTTGGTAACTAGGGAAAAGTTTCCATCAGGCAACCTTACCCTTAGACATATGCTTCAATTTTTTTTCTCCAGCCAGAGAAACAGCATCTCCAAAGAAAGCCTTTTAAGAGAATGTGCAAGCATCTCTCTGTTGGACCATTCTACTCGGCCCATGATGGAATTGTATCACAGAAAAATGGAATAGCTTCAGATGCTATGAAACTGGGTCACCTCCCTCCCACCATCCTGATTGATCAGAAATGACACAGAAATCTGTGGGAGTGGGAATGACCCACGGAAACAACAGCAGGGCTAAGAAATGCATTATTGCCATTTGACTCAGTCATGGTTTAAACAGATTGTTTTCATCTTTAGTGTTTCTGTAGTTGAAATACAAAAGAAATTTAGTTTATTTTCCAAGCTAACAATTAAGAGCAATCAAAAGAACACTGCTGTACTTTTCCTTGTTTAAATATCTTTATGATTTTAACAGTAATTAGAACATATAGATAATTTATAATTAAAATCATTTCCACTTCTATATCTTTGAATTAATCATTCACTTGTTAGTACAGACTGTATATTAGGCAATATTTTTGTTTTACATGTATTCCTGCTTGCATGTGTGTGGGCACATGTGTACAGGCATGAATGTTGAGGCCAAGGGTTGATGTCTGGTGTCTTTGCTTGATCTCTGTTTTGTTTACAGAGGCAGAATCTCCCAGCAAACCAAGAACTTGTCTCTGTAGCTAGTATAGCTGTCCAGCTTGCCCTGGGGATCCTGTCTCTGCTCCCCTCTGGTCCACACATTTATGCTACAAGTTTCCAGTGAGCCATCTTCCCAGCCCCACTAAGCAGTGTTTAGGAGCTGAAGTGATAGCAGGAATACAATGGACTTTCCTGCCCTCCTGAAGCTGGTGGTCTCATAAGAAGAACTAGGTAATCATGGCAACAACAACAATAACAATAGAAGACAGAGGAGAGCATGTAATGGCGCTTACACAGCCATTTAAAGCAAGTGCTTCATGTCACACACGGTGTCAGGTTTGTGCCTCTGTTCGAGACTCTCACACCTTGCAGCTGTGCATTGTGGGCATGGAAAGGTGAACTGAGGCTGTTGGAGAGAACAGAGGGAGCACGGGTGTTGCAGAATGTTAAGATGGCTCCAGACATTTCACACGAAAAACTTGACTCTGGTGTTATTTCATAGAATAACGTGGAGACTGAAGGAACCATTCTGCAAAAAGAATCGTGTGTTTGGCTGCTGTAAGGACCGGCTGAGGCAGCTAGAGTGGTGATCGAGAGGCAGTGCTGGGTGGTGTTGGGAGAAGAGGCGTGAAAAGCAGTAGAGAAGCTCATCAAAGCAGCCTGGGGTTCATCCACTGCTGGGGTTCATCCACTGGAGGACTGCAGACAAGTGGGATAGGACTAAGTCATCAGATTCACCCCTCTATCTTATAGAGAACAGACTTTGGGGGATGGTTAGGCAGGCATCAATGTCTGAAGACCTGTTAGGAGGGGAATGCAGAAGTCTGAGTGCATGGGATTATGGGTGAGAACTGAGTAGAAGCAGTAGTGGGTCATGCTGGTTTTTGGACAGAAAAATTAAACATTTTTTCGTGTAATGTATAAACAAATAGGAAGAAAAATAACTCCAAGGTTTTGAGTACTCTTTTCATGGGGCAATATCTGTCTACTGTTTTGCAAGGGTTTGTTTTTATGTTTAGTTGCTGTGTTAGGGTTCTTTAGAGGAATAGAGCCAATTCTATGAAATGTATATTACAAAGAGGGATTACATTAGCTTATGTGGTACAGGCTGGGTAGTCAAAGAACAACTGACTGCATGCTGAAGAGGCTCGGGACCTAGTAGCTGCTCAGTCTGGGGAGCTGGATGCCTTGGCAGTCCCAAGCTGCCACTGAAGGCCTGTAAGATTCCTGGAGAACCCTTGTTTTCCAGTCTGAGTAGAAGGCCAAAGATGCTGAGTTCTGATGTCAGCAGATGCAACCCCAGCCATGGGGATAGGCATGCTGTATTAGGGTTCTCTAGGAAGATAACTTATGGAATATATATATATATATATATATATATGATATATATATCATATATATATGAAAGAGAGTCATATATATATGAAAGAGAGTCATATATATATGAAAGAGAGAGAGGAAGAGAAAGAAAGGGAGAGGGAAGAGAGAAGGAGAGAGGGGGGTATTTATTAGAATGGTTTATAGGTTGTATTTTGCCACTCAGAACTTCTTAGACTCTAGAGCCTCACCAAAAGGTTTATTCTCTGAGGGAATTAGTTCCTTTGCTCAGGGCTGTGAGAATACCTGACCAGAAAGAAACAACTCAAGAGAAGGAAGGTTTGTTTAGGGTCATGATTTGATGGCACAGTCCATCACTGTGGGAAAAGACATGGGGGCTGTCGTGGCTCTCAGCTGTGCAGCAGGAAGATGAGGCTTCCTGCTCCCATCTAGGCAGGTCAGAAAGAACAGAAGGTCAGATGCCAGATTCAGCTGGCTTTCTCCTTTTTTCTTGTTCTTACTTAGTCTGGGATGTGAGCCCACTGGACCACCAGCATTCAGGGTAGACCCTAGCTTTGTCGTTAATCTTCTCTGAAAATGCCTGCACAGAAACACCCAAATGTGTCCTCCATGTACCAGGCATTCCTTAATCTAATCATATTGGTAGTGGAGATGAGCTGCCACACTGAGTTTGGTGGGGATGCCAGGAGTCATGTGCCAGAACTTAACTCTTCCCAGGCCCTGGTCCCTTCTCCTATCCGCCTTACTCTCACATGTTGGCTAGTCTTTTTGTCGTCTGACACGTGCTAGGATACGCCATTCTTCATAGTCTCTGCAACCAACACCAGTGGCTCAGAGATTCACCCACTACCCCACCCTCGCATCAAAGATTCCTCTGCCTCTCCCTCCCTCTCCCTCCCTCTGCCTCCCTCCCTTCCTCCCTCTCTCCCTCTCCTCTCTCTCTCTCTCTCTCTCTCTCTCTCTCTCTCTCTCTCTCTCTCTCTCTCTCTCTCTCTCTCTCTCTCTCTCTCGTTTTACAAAACAGGGGTTCTCTGTGTAGCCCTGGCTGTCCTGGCACTTGCTCTGTAGACCAGTCTGGCCTTGCACTCACAGAGATCCAGCTGCCTCTGCCTCCCGAGTGCTGGGATTAAAGGCGTGCACCACCACCACCCGGCCTCTACATCTCTCTAATATCGCAGATTAGTGCTCATACACCTGTGTGTCACTGCTCCTCTGTCTTACATAGGGATTGCTTCATAATTTCCTGTTAGAGTTTACATCCGTGTATCCACTCACCATTTTGTCTGGACATCTCTGGTGTGTGTTTGTGTGTGTGTGTGTGTGTGTGTGTGTGTGTGTGTGTGTGTGTGTGTGTGAAGTGTGTATTTGCAGGTGTAATGTGTGGATGATGTATGTCAGTATGTATAGTATAGTATATCTTGTTCAATTATCACATCAAATTGAAATTCTAAGGCATACTCAATATACTTAAGTTACTGTTAAATGATTGTTATTTCCTTACGGTTTTTGATACATGTTTTGTTAACTGTTTCTGACATGCAAAATTACTTTTAATCACAACTGAAACATAGTTTGTTAAGGAAAGCATTACAAGTTGTGTGATGTGTCTCACTCACTCACCACTTATGACTGGGACTTGCCTTGGATTTCTTAGCAGAGAGTCAGCCACTGTTCAGCCCCCCCCTCCCCCCAAGTCCATCCTGGACAGTAGAGGCTCTGCCTAGAGGGGAAGAGAAGATACAAAGAAACTAACTTACTTGGCCTCCCTATGGGAATGAGTGATGAGTACCCAGACTGTGCACAAGCAGGTCATGCTTGACCTCGCTGTATCCATGTTAGGAGGAGGAAGATGGCTGTCTTCATTTTCCTGTTGCCCCAGCAAATCACTGTCCCTTGATCATTTTCTTACGGTTACACCAACTGTCCCTCCAATAGGCCAGCATGTCTTCTTGAAGCATCTGTCCTTTCTTCTCTCTGTAGAAGCTTTCTTTAGCTACTCCTGTGACTAACTTCACATCTCATAGGTCTCTGATCATATGCACCCTTATTAAAGGAATTTTGCCTTAGTTTACCCTTTACCCTGTAACTCTACTTTATTGGCACTTTATCCACATGGCAAGCTATGTCTTGTTTATTGCCCATCTGTTAAGTAGATAAATTCCAGGAGACAAATGTTTATATCTTGCCCGTTGCTGGTTCCTCCAAGCAGACCAAGGGCTGGATACCTAGGCATTCCACAGTAGCCACAGACTAAGCTGATATGTGGGTGGTATGGTTTGGATATGGAATGGCTCCCAACAGGCACATATGTTTGTCACAAGGTTCCCAGCTTTTTGGTGCTATTTTGGAAGATCATGGATTATTTAGAAAGTGGGGCCCTGGGGTTGAAGAGATGGCTGAATGGTTAAGAGCACTTATGGTTCCCAAAACCAAGGTTCAATTCCCAGCACCTCTATGGTAACCGTCTATGAGGCTCCAAGGGATCCAGTGTCCTCTTCTGACATCTGTGAGCACCAGGCACACATGTGGTGTACATGCACACATGCAGGCAAAGCACCCATACACAGTAAATAAAAAATAAATAAAACTAAAAAGTTAATACAGAAAAGAAGGTGAAGCCTCATGGGAGGAAGTGCATCGCTAGTGGTGGGCCTTGAAGTGGCACAGACTGTCCTGTCCCCTTTTCCCTCTCTGCTTCCCGTGTGTGGATGTGTTGCTGTGTCTTCCTTGCCATGATGGACTCTATCCCTCTGAAACAGTGAGCCAGAATAAACCCTTCCTTCTTTGCTTGTGTCAGAGCATTTTATCACAGCAACAGAAACGCAAATAGAATAGAGAGATACTTGGATTTTGACAACCAAATGAATTCTCCTTTGTTTCCCACTTTGCTAGAGGGCTCCAATTTTGTCCATTAGCACACACCATTCTTCAGCCTTAGGCCTCTGTTTTCTCTAAGAAGTGATCTTTCTCCCAGGCTTACAACATGCTATGTCAGATGAATTCAAAGCCAGTTATGAAAATCCTATTTGTTTCATCATTGGGTAACTTGGGAAACTGCATGGGACCAGTTTTGTCCATTGAAATATGAGGAGGTTCTGGAAAAGGGATTTTACACTTTAAAAGATGCAGGTAGAAACTGGAGAGATGGCTCAGTTCTCAGAAGCAAATACTGTTTTTTGCAGACCCAAGTTAGATTCCTGGAGTCCACATCAGGCTCATAAATAACTCTAGCTCTAGGCTCATATAACTCTAGCTCTAGGCCACTCACACATAGATGGCATAGACTGACACACGTACATATAAATAAAAAATTAAAAATCTTCGTAACAATCCAGGTTAGCAAGGGAGATGCCTCTGGATATTGATAAGTTAGGAAAGTGTGGCAGAGACTTCAGTATCACCTATGATCCTATCACCAATGAGGACACATACCGCTGAGACAGCTTGTCATGATTACATGGTTGGTTCTGACACTTCCCACTCAGAGTTGTTGGCTTTTTGTTTTAGAAAGGAATTTCAGAATCCCAACCACAGGGGGAGAACCCTAAAGACATTTGGGAAGATATCTATACTCTATCTACCTATCTGTCTATCTATCCATCCATCCATCCATCTATCTATCTATCTATCTATCTATCTATCTATCTATCTATCTATCTATCTATCTATCTGTCTATCTATCTATCTATCTGTCTTGTTCTCTTATCTATTGCCCATATATATATATATACAATCAATATCTATATTTCCTATATTTTTGGTCTGTATTTGTAGCTACTATTTATCTGTAAATAAAGTTATCAACTATTTTGCAATATTAAAAACCCTATAAATTGAGCAACATAGAATTATAAAATATTATCATTAAATATTAGGTATGCTTGTTAAATGGTATTTAAAAACTCTTTACAATATGTAAGAAGGAAATAAACAAAATATAAAAATTTCATGTATATAGGTGGGACGGAGGGAGACAGGGATCACATGGAAGGGACAGAAACAAATAGATAAGCATAAATAGCAATAATGTCTGGGTGGTAGCATCACATGTATGGATTTTATTTGCTTTTAGACAGTTTTACATTTTGGAGCTTTTATAAAAGACAAGTAAAATTGATAATTTTACAAAGTCAAATAAATATGATCCAGAGACTGTATAGGCCTTTCCTGGTTTTTAGCTAATTAATTAATTAATTTTCATTTGTTTTATATACTGACCACAGTGTTCCCTCTCTCCTCTCCTCCCATTCCTTCCCTCCATCTCCCATCTACTCCCCCGACATCCATTCCTTCTCTATCTTTGTTCAGAAAGGGGCAAGCCTCACATGGGAGGCAATAAAACATGGCACATCAAGTTGAGTCAGGACCAAGCTCCTCCTCCTGCATCAAGGCTAGGCAAGGCAACCCAGCATGGGGAATAGGTTTCCAAAAGCCAGCTCAAGTACCAGGACAGATCCTGATCTCACTGCTAGGAGCCCCACAAACAGACCAAGTTACACAGCTCCCACACACATACAGAGGGCATGCAGGCTCCCTAGATTTTGGTCCAGTGTCCATGAGCTCCCTCAAGCTCAGGTCAGCTATCTTGGTGGGTTCACCCATCATGACCTTAACACCCACCCCCACACTCATGCAATCTCTCCTCCCCCTCTTCATTAGGACCCCTGGAGCTTGGCCTGGTGGTTGACTCTGGATCAGTGCATCTGCCTCTATCAGTTACTGGATTAAGGCTCTCTGGTGACAATTAGGGTAGTCACCAATCTGATTAAAGGAGATGGTCATCCTTGTGGGTTCTTGGAAGCTTCCCTGGCACCAGTTTTCTCCCTAACCCCAAAATACCCACTTCATCAAAATATCCCTTTTACTACTCCCCTTCTCTATCCCACACCCAACCCTCCCAACCAGATCCCTCCTGTTCCTATCCCCCTATTCCCTCTCCCACCCAGGAGATCTCTTCCATTTCTCCTTCCCAAGGAAATCCATGTGTCCCTCTTAGGGCCCTCCTTATTACCTAGCTTCTCTGGGGCTGTGGATTATAGCATGGTTATCATTTATTTTATAGCTAATATTCACTTATGAGTGAATATATACCATGTTTGTCTTTCTGGGTCTGGATTACCTCACTCAGGATGATTTTTTCTACTTCCATCCACTTGCCTGCAAATTTCATGATGTCATTGTTTTTTGTTGTTTACCTTTGAGTGATACTCCATTATGTAAATATACCACATTTTCTTTATCAATTTTTCGGTTGAGGGGCACCTAGGTTGTTTCCAGGTTTTGACTATTATGAATAATGATGCTTTGAACATAGTTAAGCAAGTGTCCTTGTGGTGTGATTGAGCATCCTTTGGGTATATGCCCAAGATTGGAATAGCTGGGTCTTCAGGTAGATTGATTCCCAACTTTTTGAGAAACCACCATACTGATTTCCAAAGTGGCTGTACAAGTTTGCACTCCCACCAGCAGTGGAGGAGTGTTCCCCTTGCTCCACATCCTCTCCAATATAAGCTGTCTTCAGTGTTTTTGATCTTAATCATTCTGACAGTTGTAACATGGTATCTCAGAATTATTTTGATTTGCATTTCCCTGATGGCTAAGAATGTTGAACAATTCTTTAATTATATTTCAGCCATCTGAGATTCGTCTGCTGAGAATTCTCTGTTTAGATCTGTACTCCATTTTTTTTAAATTGGATTATTTGGTTTGTTGATGTCTAGTTTCTTGAATTCTTTATATATTTTAGAGATCAGTTCTCTGTCAGATGTGGGGTAGATGAAGATCTTTTCCCATTCTGTAGGCTGCAATTTTGTCTTATTGATAGTGTCCTTTGCATAGGCCTTTTCTAATAGGAACCATTGTACCCCAAGGTCTACCCTCCTCTTTTGTGGCTTCCTCCACCAGGCTCTGCCATCCACATGAAGATGCCATATCACTACTGTTCTAAAGAGCAAGGGTAAGGTACCTACTGTGCAAGCATGAGGACCTAAACCCAATATAAGCACTCACATAAAAACTCAGGCAGGCAGGTGGAGTGGGGAAGTGAGACATGGGTATTGCTGGTGCTCACTGGCCAGCCAATAGCATATTTGGTGAGTTCCAGGTAAAAGTGAGAGACCCTGCTTCAAAAACAAGGTTCTGACTGCTGAGGGATGATAACTACGGTCATCCCATGCTCTCCACTGCCTATGACCAAATAGGCACATGCATGCATGGGGAGGATGCACACATGGGAAGAAGGAAGAAAGGTAAAAAGGGAGGGAAAGTAAGGAGGAAGTGTGGATCGAAGAAAGGAAAAGGGAAGGAAGGAAGAAAGGAAGGGTAAGCAAGCCTGTAAAGCAGGGGAGGCTCCCTTCCCCTTCTTCCTGTCCCCTACACTCCTCTCTCTTATGGAGCTAAAAGGTTACTTTTTTAGTAGAGTGTGACTTGGTCCACATGAGCAAACAATGACTCTTTCCAGAAACATCGGGGTGTAGTTTCACAGCCTTCACCTTATACAGCAGTGCAGCATGTGATCCATAAATCTCCAGATACGTCTGTGGCAGTGATGGACTCAGTCTGGTCTTCACTGGGCCCTCCAGGTCAGGGTACTGACAGTGAGCAGTGCTGGGTTCTGCATCACAAATGCTTTTCTGGCTTGGGGCCAAGGTGGTACGAGACTGAGATATGCAGATGTCACTGCCAATGCTGCTGCATGGTGCAAATTAGGATTCAAGTCAGCCTGAGTCAGGAAGGGACTTGGGGCCTCTGCATTAATTTATGATAACCCACAGAGCCAAAATGAGACAGAATCTGGGTTCCTTTTCCTCTGTGACAAGGCTCGGAATAATTCTAGAATCATCAGTTAGAGGTAACATTTAGAGTTAACCTATTTATCATTTCAAAATACACATCAAGGCATGGTCTAATCCTGTCCTTGTTTTTTTTATAAACATAGTATGTGATCTGACCACCTATATGCCCTGGTCCTCTCCCTGGCAGGCTTGTCTGCTATATGAAGATAAAGGACCAGGTACAGCCTGTGTCTTCGTTAGGATGATTTCTCTGTGTGACTATCAGGGTGGAGTTTGGAGTCCTACACCATCAATGTAGAGTCCAGCTCTGTATACATGTACATGTGTATGTGTGTGTGTTTTCATGTGTAGGTCTGTCTTTGGGTCCATATGTTGTCCATATGGGTACAGCCTGTGTCTTCATTAGGACAACCTCTCTGTGTGACTATCAGTCCTGCACCATCAGAGTGTGAGAAAAGGACTCAGGTGTGGAGGGGTTGCTTGGAATGTGGTCCCCTAAGAAACATGGAGGAGGGAACTCAGTGTGATGGGATGTCATCAAAATTTCTGCTAGAAAAGTTTGTACTGAATGCAAAGTGAGAAACAGTTGTAGACAGAGCACTGGTGGTCCATGTTTACTGAGACCAGCCTGCTAATGCAGAGGTGAATTATGGCAATGTTTGCCTGTAAACTTGGAAGCTGCTTACACACTCACTCCTGTCTGTCACTATCAAGTGTTGCATTGATACAGGTGCCTTGTACAGCCAGGTCACACTTGCACAACTGCCTCACATGTCTGGAAGGTCAGGGGACAGACAGGTTTGAACAGGTAATGTTTGTTTGAGCTCGAGCCCCCAAAGCAAAGCGACTCTCTGCTTTGCTGTAACTCCATGGAGGTGTCTACAAGAGATGTGCTCTGGGCTATTCTTGTGACTGGCATTCTGTAGGAGTACCACTTGGGGGACAGAGGTTGAGAGAAGTTGAGCACATCGGCTGCAGTTCAACTCATTGTATCATGGGCATGGTTAGGACTGCTATTAGATACCAGTTTGGTAAAAAGGATAAACACATTGACATTAAAGAGTTCATTACTACAAAGGAGTTTGCCCAGGGATGGTCTAATGAGGTTTCATGGGAAACCAATGAAGAGTCTCAGAGATGGAAGAAAAGTGATTATAGATATGCATACCTTTGTATATGTGTGTGTGCATGTATACATGTGTGTGTATCTGTGTGTTTATGAGTGTGCGTGTATATCTCTGCATATGTACATGTATATAGGTGTGTGTTTTCATATGTGTTGGTCTGTCTTTACATCCATATGTTGTTTAAGTGCATGGGTATATACATATGTGTATGTGTGCATATATAAAAAATGTGTATATGTAAAATGTATATTATTTATGTGCATGTGTGCCTACAAGGACATGTGTGCATGTGTGTATATATCTTTGTGTGTGAGTGTGTGTGTGAGCACATGTATCTATTTGTGTGTTTGTGTGTGTATGTGTGTATACGTGCATATACATTGTGCTTTGTGTGTATTTATGTATATGTATACATATATGTCTGAGTGTGCAAGTGTGCACATGCATGTGTACATGTGGGTATGTATAGTGTGTGTGCATGTATATATGCATTTATGTGTGAGCATATGTGTATGTATAGAGCATGTATTTGTGCCTGTATAGGTGTATGTGTGCATCTGTGTATGTGAAGGGCAAAGGTGACTTAGTACATGAGAATTCTTTATCCCTGTTGTCAAAACTAAAATCTGGACACCCTTCCAGGTTCCAGGTTGCCTGGAGACCACACAACAGCCTGGCTTTAGTGAAAGGGGATTTCCTTGTTCCCTCCCGGGTTGTGTTTATGCTTTACTGTTATTATCTCTGCTTTTTCGGTAGGGAGATACTCATATTCAGTGAACAAATAAGGGACACACTTACAGCTTGCTCCTGGGTTAGAATTGGTACTAGTAGAAGAAAACCTTTGTACCTGGCTCTGCAGTTCATCCCACCCACAATGCAACTTGTCAGCTGTTCCCATCTCAAAAGCACGGGCCAGGCAACCCAGCATCCTGAAGGCATTCTGTCCCAGAAGATGGACTGGTGGGAAAGTTGCAAGTCAACAGAATGCAGTTACCCAGTGGAAATGGAGCCAGGAGCATGTCAGCCGGCCCTTTGTAAGCTAGGGAAGGGACCACCAGATCTGCTGAGGCCAGTGGTCAGCACCTCAGCTCCAGGAGTCCCCTTAAAAGCAGACATTTAAAATGCCAAAGGCAGACTGAACCTGGTATCAAGCTCACATCCCTTCACTGGAAAATAGATAATATCAAGGCCTTGAGAGGCTTCATGTTCTTTGAGGAAAAAACGCTTCTGGATGGAGAAGCTAAGTGTTTCCACAAGCAACAGGTTGTACTGAAGCTGACAGAGTTTTCCAAAAGCAAACACGCTGACCAGGATACATACCTGGCTGTAATAGATGGATTCTTTTAGTACCGGCTGATGGAGTAACTGAGTGACCTTGACGCAAGTATTATTTCTTTACCAAGAAAATAGGTGCATGTTTTGAGTTTGTGGCAAATAGAAGTAAGCTGGGATTAGATGGGCCTTTAAAAGGCACCACATGACAAAGCTGTATCAGACGTGCAGACCAGGTTCCACTTTACCATGAGACTCATCTGCGTTCCCTGTCCTTGGTAAGATTTGTACCTTCACATGGATAGTGACTGTGTGTGAGAGAGAAAGAGGGGGCAGGGAGCATGTAGAGACCCGAGATCACAATAGAGGCTGACGTCTTCCTCAGTTGCTCTCTGTCCTGTTCTTTTGAGACAGGGTCTCTCGTGGAACAGGGATGTCACCAGTTGGCTAGACTGTCTAGGCGGTGAGCTCCAGGGATTTGTATAACTGTAATTAATGAGGCAATTCCACATAATTTACCTGGTAATCAAGAGAGGTTTATTTCTGGGGTAACTTACAGCTAATAGGGGTTGCTTACAGGATCCAGGAGAGAATGAGGTACCATCCAGCTTCCAGGACCATGAGGTATCCAGAAAAGGCCAGCATGGACGCACCTCGAGGCTTAAGGGGCTCCCTCACAGTCACTCCCCAGGGGCAGGTCATAGGTAGGTGTGGCAGTTACCTGCTGTCACACTAGGGGCAGTGTTTTAAGGTCAAAGCTAGAACAGCTACCCACTATATCTCCCCCCTTTTGTCTAAACAAGAAAATTCTAACCTAATACAAAACTATTTACAATAGGGATGGTTACCAAATATTGTGCCAGAGGAATAAGGGATAATGACCTATACAAGATGAAACTACACCAACAAGAACAATATCAAACAAGAAACACATACTTAAATCCAGAGAAGTCTGGAACATAGGTAAATGGCATGTTACAGAGATCATTCCAAAAGATGTCCTACCTTGAAGAACCTGAATCTAATACTTAATATATTCTAGCTAAAATACAAAAAGATTGTAATTATAACTGTTAGTCTCCAATCCCATCAAAGACCTGAGAAGAAATATAATAATACCTGAGAAAAGGGAGAAGGACACAAGCAACTTTCAGGAATCTTGTGAGAGTAGACAGAGACAGCTAGCAGCCTGGACAGTCACCTAGAATTTCTCAGTGTCATTGGTGCATTCAAATTGGCTACAGGCCTAGAGTATCTGTCAGAATATTTTCAGAAGCAGGTTTTTTGAAAGACTATCCTACCCTGTCTTGGCAGAGTTCAATAGTTGCTTTTCCTTGTGTCCTGCTCGTACCAAAGGGACAGTATTCATACTGTAAACAGTTGAGGCAAGGGCAGTTTTTTGCCCAATAGGCCATTTTTTTGTGCCAAGAAGAAGACAAACTTCCAAATAGAAATGTCTCAGAAGCCCAACATTCTCTTGGGATCGGATTGATGCTGTCAGGTACAATCGTGTCTCATGTCAATGGAATTCTAAATTATCAAAACATTTAAATGCCATATTCTCTAGGTCTATGAAGTGTTTGAAGACTACCTATCCATCTACATATGTTTCTGTAAGTCTTAAGAATCTAACTAAAATGACTACAGAAATGATAACCATGAGTGACTATAACTCAGTAAGTCTTCCCTATTAAAATAACTTAAGGACTAAGGCTTCACATAACAAGATAAACAGTCTGTAAGCAGATGTACCTTATAAGGACAATGACCTCAAGTTTGTGACCATACACAAAATAGCTTAAACAGAGGTAGGAATATATATATATATACATATACATATATATAGTCATATATATGACAATAATCCTAAATATATATCAGTATACAAAATATTCTAAACAGAGGTAGAACATACATACAGTATGACAAATATAATTTTACATTTGTATCAATATATGAAATATTTCAAACAGGAGTAGAAACATATGTAAATTACAATAAATATAATTCTGTATTTGTATCAATATACAATTTATCTTAAATAGGAATAGCAAAATAGTTTGCATTTATATCACTATACAAGAATCTATATCAATGCAAATTATCTAAGACTGATATTTTACTAAATTATTTTACAAGTAAATATAATAATCTACCTTAATATCCTATACCTATCCATTCCTCCCTTTTTTTTTCTAAAAATGAATACTGAGTCCAAATTTTATTGTTCTGCCCCTAACTCTACAACCATCCATTCATAACCATGAGAAAAATGAAACATTTGGGAGAGGGGCATTGTTCTCTTACAATGACTACCTGCTGTTTAGGGGGTGATGGTATCTCTGTGGGGTGCTGTAAGAAAGCTTAGATTGTTAGGTCTAAATAGGGCTATCTATAGAGTATGCAGCTAGTCTCAGAAATAGATTAGATTGTCTGATATTCTGGCTAAAAGTATAGTGTGATGGACCATCTCATCTTGGAACTGTCCTGAAGAGTTTTCATTCTGAAGCTGATCATGAGTAATGTTCTTAGGTACCATGGCATCATTCTGGACTGGATAGAGTTGTTGTTGTGGGGCCCCATCTTCCTTCCAGAGACCAGAAATTACTACTGGAGAAGATTTATTTTTTGCTGTGGAAAACTTGAGCATTATTAATATGAAAGTGGAAAGTTTGGATTTAAAGATAACATGACATATAAAAAGGAATTCCAAGAAGTCAAGAATAAGCATGGAGAGAAATAGTATCTTGGTGATAATGGTCCCTTTTTATTGGTTTTCTTTTGTCCCATACCAGACGGCTCTTCTGATATGAGACAGAATCTCTTAAATTTTTCTTCTTTTAGCAATATGCTTGGGTTTAGAGAATGAGGGAGCCAACTTCCAACTAAAAGCTGGCTTGATATATAATTGAATCGGAACCATAACTTTTCTAGAGTCAAAGAGATATAGATGTTAGGCAGTGAGATTTTACCCTGTGTAAATCGGTACCAATAGATTCTTTTCTTCTGTTGTAGATGTTTGGATATCCAAGGCCTTATGATTTCTGGAAGATGGGTATTTTTGTTTTGTTTTGTTTTTTGTTTTTCAAGACACGGTTTCTCTGTGTAGCTTTGCGCCTTTTCTGGATCTCACTCTGTAGACCAGGCTGGCCTCGAACTCACAAAGATCTGCCTGGCTCTGCCTCCCGAGTGCTGGGATTAAAGGCATGCACTACCACCACCCGGCAGAAGATGGGTATTTTTATTATCCTGTAAAAACAAAACCCGAACCCTGCCCCAACCCTGGATTGTCAAGTTTGTCTTACAACTTGTAGAGATGTCACATTGGTGGATGATCTTTTACTTCTCCCCATCAAGGGGTTTTTCCTGTTCGAATTAAATTTTTATTAATTTTGTTGGTATCCATAGCTTTTCTTCTCCCATGAACACAAAAGCAAAACCCTTTCCCCAGTGTAGGACATATCCTGGTTTCCATTCTGAGGTCAACACACTTTGAAGTAAATCGGTTGGTTTAGCTCAGAAGTTTTGTCTGTCGTCCAATGTCTCTCCGCAGCTGTTGTTCCTTTCTCATCAGCATTGAGAAAATTCAAGGTTAATAAGGCACTATGCAATCTATTTCTAGGAGTCATTGTTACCTGTTGCTGTTTATTTAGCATATCCTTTAAAGTTTGATTGGATCTTTCTATGACTGCTTGGCCTGTGGGATTGTGTGGTATACCTGTAGCATGCTTTATATTGTAATAGGCAAAAAAAGTCTCATTTTATTTGAGACATATGCATTATCAGTCTTAATTTATACAAGTATTCCCGTGATGGCCATAACTTCTAATAGGTGTGTAGTCACAGAATCAGCCTTTTCAGAACTCATAGGAGTTGCCCACTGAAATCCTGAATAGGTGTCAATGGTATTCTCCCACGCCTACCCCTAGTACTAGAGGTTACAGAGGCATGCTGCCACACTCTGCTTTATGTGGGTGCTGGGGATTTGAACTCAGGTTCTCATGCTTTCAGAGTAAGCATTTTACCCATGTAGTCACCTAATTAGCCTCCAGAATAGTGACTGTGAAAGAGGGGATAGAAGAATGTTGGTCTCTGTGCTATTATGAACATATACATTGTCATACACCTCACACTCTAATCACCCTTCTCCATCAGGCAAGGACTTGGGATGCCATCAGGCAAACAGTCCTTTTGATAGTTTTTCCTTTTATGGGTCAGAAATACCAGTGTTTCAAGCCCATGTGAGAAATGAGAGAGAGGCTTCTGGGGGCTCAACGTCCTTTTGGCAAAGCTGCCGACATCCCTGGAAGTGATGGAGAAGTGACATCCCTGGGTTCCCATATGTGTCAGGCTTCCTTCCCGGAACAGCAGCAAGGATGCTCTAGTACTCTTCCTGTGAGAGGTTGTTGGAGTCCATGTGGCTAATCCTGAGACCCTCTCAGTCACCCTCCCCACCAGACGTAAAAAGACACTAGCTTCTCAGGAATCCTACTTGGCATTAAAAGAAAAAGAAATGTGTTCTAGTGGTTCCTTGAGATTCTCTCTGCCTCCAAAGGCTGAGTACAGGGAACCCGCGTGGGCAAGACTGGAAGAGATGGGCAAAGTTGACTGGCATACTGGATGCAGCCATGTCTTTTAAAGGGGAACAAGTCACCCCCTTGCTTTATCTCTCATTCCCACCCCCCCCACCCCCGTGTCACCCCTTACCCATCTCTGACAGCAAATGGGTTGGTTTAGCTTCCCACTAGTTTCTCCATGAAAGAACCTCTTCCCAGGAATCCTTTCACGATGAGCAGAATCCATCCAAAGGTGCATCCTCTGAGCTCCTTGGGGGAGTGCACACTGGACCACCTTCCCTGAATTCCGACTGGAGCATTACCATGTATTTACTGATGGTCCTGATCAGATTGCTCAACCTCTTCGCTTTTCTTCCTTTCTTGATACTTTATGAGTACTAAAGTTTATCTCTCACAGAGGGAAATAGAGAAACAATTAGTTTAAATTAATCCAGAGCTCTACAAACTGGGCAAAACCACACTCCTGTTGTTTAGAGGTGTAGCTTGGACTAATTACCTCTTAGTTTTACTAGCCCTATATAACAGGCAGCCTTGTACATGTTTTTATAGGGAAGCTGGTTCTCTGAAAGGCTAAACGTTGTAATAGAGAATGAAATAGGTCCTGAGTTACATTCCCTCCTAAATAACCACACTCAAGGTGGCTAAGCTTTTCAGGGTTAAATTGTTAAAAATGAAGATTCTATAGGTCCATAACGAATCTCTAAGTGACCACTATTTGTCTATGATCTTAGCATTTAGGGGTCTCAGTAAATAGTATATTTAGCTCTCTCCCTCTCATTACTTTTGGTCACAAAGTTCCTGAAGGAAAAAGAGATAATTATGTCTCATGACTGTATAATAAGAGAAGGGTTCAGCATGCTGAAGTCTCTTGTGAGAATGATGGGAGTAGAGACTTCCAGGAGTGAGCTGTCTGCAAGGCACTGCCCAGAGCATCAGACTGACATTATATCCGCACACAGAGCTGCTCACTGTACAAGCCTGATGACAGATCCCCAGGACACGCAGAGAAAGCCAGGCATGGCTGCACCTATGAGTCCAGCACTGGGAAGTATGAGACAGGGGAGACCTTGTCTCAAAGAAATATTGTGGAGAGCCTTAGGCTACCTGATGAACTCCACGAGTCCACAGGGGCATGCATGTGCACACCACACATGCACACACACACACACACACACACACACACACACACACACACTACACACACACATACACACACACACACCACACACACACACACACACACACACACACCACACACACATACACACACCCACCACAAAAGAGGATGCTCTCTCTAGAGGGCAAAACATTTGGGTCAGGATCTTCTAGTACAGAGATGAAGGGAATCAATTCTTTGGGGTTCTCACAACCAGGTGTGATGGGGGTGACTCCTCCTAATGATGTGAGCCCTAGGGATGCCAATTTATTCCCACAGATCCCACAAAGCAGACTCATCTTATTGTAGCAGTGAGTATATCCTAGCACTGTGCAATATGGGATCGGAACGTGGCTTGCAATGGTTAAATACTCCTGCACTTCGTATGTGAGAAAAGCTGAGACTCCAGCCAGAGTCCATCCCACCACAGCCAGTCCCCTGGGGCACGGTGCTGTCCGATTTGTTTTGGGGGTTTGTTGTTGTGTTTTGTTTTTTGAACACTGAGATGTCTTCCCTGGGGTCAGGAAGACGGTGGAGGTCACAGGGCAAAGAACAGACAAGAGTGAGCCAAGGAGGCAAGACAAAGACAAGAGGAATTCTTTTCCTCCGTCGGAAGTGCCATGTTTGCCTTGGCAGGGCTTTGTGGCTTTCTTTATTCTTTCAATTGCAATCAGAATACAAATCAATTCGCCTATTTTCTCCCCTAGAAGTGTGCTGATGGGAATGAAGACAAATTAGGAAACGGTGTGTTTTTGTGACCCGTGCTTTTCAGACCACTTATGGTGAAGGAATATGTTTTATTTTTTAAGGTTGGTTTCAGGTGATACTGTTGTAAGTGGCAATCAAAATGATTAGAAAACTGCAATGTGCAAAGCCAACTTTCAGGACCCCAGACTTCATGACTTAGGCACAAGAGCCGTGAAACTATGAAGATGTGCTGTTCAGGTCAGGTTTAGCCTCATGTTGGCTGGCCATGAGCGGGCAAGTTTTGACAATTACCATTTGCTCTTGGCATATCTTGTGGGTGACTTTGCTTTGCCCCTTTTCTCTCCTCTGTTTGTACCTTTGTTTGGTCTCTCTTAACTGCACCTTCTTACTGTGTGCATGTTCCATGTTCTTCTGTATGTGTGGGTGCCTGGTGTGTGTGTGTGTGTGTGTGTGTGTGTGTGTGTGTGTGTGTGTGTGTGCGCGTGTGTGTGTAGAAGGCAGAATATAACTGTATGTTCATTACTCTGATGTTGGACTTTTTTTTCCAGATAAGGTCTCACTATTCTGGAACTTGAGAAGTAGGCTAAGCTGGCTTCCCAGGGAGCCCCAGGGTTCCACCTGTCTCTGCTTCTCCAGCACCAGAATTAAAAGTCAGTTTCTCTGTACTTGGCTTTTAATTCTATGCACTCTAGGAACTGAACTTATGTCCTCCATCTTGTGCATCTGACACTTGACCCAACAAGCCATCTCTTTAGTTCCTTAAAGGGCTCTGCCTAATGTCAAGGATGGGGGTCTGCACATGGCCATTTCAGATAGCACTTGTTTGTGTTTAAGATTTTAGGAGAAACAGAACAGAATTTCCCTCATGCTAAGAGGAAATAACCAGCTTAAAGCTAGATGATAATACTTTTATACTTCAAACTGGCTAAACAAAGTATGTCCCCAAGTTAATTTTCCCTAAAGATTCCTAAGCCACAATATGCCCCTGATGATAAGTCTGAATGGTAATTGAAAATACTAACCATTGCTACTTGTTCTTAAATATGCATTCTATGAAATCTTTATCGCCTGCATGGCCTGTCCCCATGGTGATGGGTCAGTTAGGAGTATAGCTTCCAGACTGAGAAAACAAAAACACAGAATACTCAGTTGAGTCAGAATCTCAACTGAGCAATGAGTCATCTTTATAAATATGGTCCAAATAGTTCACAGGACATATCACATGTAATATTGAGGATATACTTATGCTAAAAAAAATGTGATATATTTACTGATTTACCAGAGAGCCTGTACTTTATCTGGTAATTTCACCTAGTAGTCTTTTAGTCCAAATTCTGTCAATCTGGCCTTTCCCCCCTCGGGTTAAAAATCAACCCAACCAAATTAAATCTAGCTGTATCGACCAAACCTGTTTAGCTGTTGGCAACCGGAAGCTGAAAACTCAATAAAAAATGCCAACTTTTTTTTTTGAGAAAACTATGTTTCCCACCTGGCAAAGCATCTAGTCATCTTTGCCTTTTCCTCCTCCTCCTCCTCCTCCTCCTCCTCCTCCTCCTCCTCCTCCTCCTCCTCCTCCTCTTCCTCATTCTCTTCCTCTTCCTCCTACTCCTCTGCTTCATCCTTTCCTTATATTTCTCATCCTCCACTCTTTGCTAATTCCTTTACTTAATAAACATGTGTGTTAAATCTCATGAACTATTCTGCTTAGTAATATAAAATGAATGAGGCAGCTGAATTTCCTGTCTGTGGAGCTTAGATATTAAAGGGATAGATGCCTCAATAAGAACAATAGAAAAAGATGTGCTCCAGCATGGAACCATAAAAGGTACTATATTACCCCAGTATAGTCTGGAATATTCCTTGGTAACAACTATCAGTCTTCAATAGTATACAATAGTATACCATGACTGAGATATTATTCTCAGCATTTGTTTATTTTTTGTGGGGGGATGTCATGATGCATGTGTGGAAGTTACAGCTTGTAGGATGTGGTTCTCTCTTTCTACCACGTGGCTCTGGGGATTGAACCCAGGTCATCAGGTTTGGCAGCAAGCACCTTTACCAGCTGAACCATCTCACCTGCTTGGCTGTTTGATTTTTGTCTATGACCAGTCAGTGGTTATTCCGGGCAGCTTTCCAAAGTTGCTGTCCTCAGCCTTCTGGGATGTGTCCTGTTATTACTGGGGTAAATGCTTCCACCAGGGAACAAACAGCAGACACTGGCAACTGGAAGCTTGGGGACAAGTCACTGGGATCCCTGTGGAACCAACCATTGCTGATCAGTGGACAGGGTTGCAATCAGTTGTGCAGGGAAGTTCAAGTCTTGGTAACTGTAGCAGCAAGGAGAACTGGGTGTGCCTACCACAAGCATTAAGTGTGATGATAAAATATGTAGAGAGGCTAGAAGAGAAGGCATTACACAAGGATCTCAGTGATGTACACATGAGCTTTTGGGGATGCTCTTAACATAAAACTGTGATAAAGTATGCATTGCAGGAAAAATTTGAGTAGATATGAGAAGTAGTGGACAATGTTTTTCAACTTGGTTCTCAGATATGAAAATGAAAAAAAAGTCATTCATAAATGTCTGCCGTTTGGCAGATATATGGAGTTATGAAGTCTATCTGAGGACCAGGTGGATAATATTTAGGTCAGTGTCCTGGATTATTTAGTAAGAACTTAGTTGCAGTTAATAATGCTCATTGGTGGGGAGATGGCTCCACAGTTAAGAGCACTGGTTACTCTTGGAGAGTATTTTCAGTTCCCACCACCCACATGGTGGCTCACAACCACCTGTACATAACTCAAGTTCCAGGGGATCTGACACCCTCTGCTGGCCTCTTTGAGCACTGCACACATACGATGTCCATATTTCCTTCCAACACACACACAGAGAGAGACAGACAGACAGACAGAGAGAGAGAGCGAACCATAAAATAAAAACAAATCTTTATGAATAAAAGAATAACTCAACATCATGGCTGTCCTTCTTGATTATAGATTAGTGCTTTCCTTTACCTGGAATTTATGTTTTTTCTCTATTTGCTCTTCCTGTGTTTTCCTTTGGCCAAGTCTGTGTATTTCTTGCCTTTCTTATTGCTTTGACAAAATATCTGAGAAAAGCAACTCAAGGAAGGAAGGTTTCATTTCGGGTCAGGATTTGAGAACACTACCCATCATGGAGGGCAGGCAGCGCAGTAAGAGCATTGAGGCAGCTGGTCCCATTGTATTCCTAGTCAGGAAGCAGGGTTGGGGCTGGGCTGGATAAATGCTGATGCTTAGCTCTGCTTCTCCTTCTTATTCATCCCTAGACCCAATCTCAGGGACTAGCACAGTCCCATTTAGGGTTGGCCTTTGTACCTCCATTAACCAAATTGAGAAACTCTGTCACAGACATACCCAGAGGTTTCCTCTGTGATTCCAAATCCTGTCAGGTTGGCAACCAAACTTAGCCACCACAGTCTCTATAATCAAAAAATAATAAGCCGCTCATAAGAGAGCCCAGATTTTCTTTAGGGGGCAGACTGAACACAGACTATGGGGTGTCTCCTTTACTCCTCTGACATCCATCTCAGCACCATAGTACTCCACCTATGCATGGCATGTCTGTGGCAGCCAGGCCATCTTAGAGGTCAGAGCTTGTCTGCAGAGGGGCCCTCTCCTGCCAGGCTGAATGTCTCAGGAACCTGGGAGCACCCATGCCCTCTAATGCTGTTTGTTGCCCCAGGATTCCTTGGTTAGGTACCAGCCAGGGCACAGCAGGCTTCTGATTAAGGGAGTGACTCAAACCAGGTGCCTCCGACCTTCACTTAGGCATTCCAATGGAAAGTACTATTACTTCAACAGACCAGAAATTCTATAAACACCATTTCTGGTAGGAATATCTTGCCTCCTGAATGGCTATGGCTACTAGTGTGTCTAAGAGATGTGTGTGTGTGTGTGTGTGTGTGTGTGTGTGTGTGTGTGTGTGTGTGTAAGTGACACCATGGATCTTATAATTCTTCTGAACCCACTTTGCATTACTTAGGGAAAGCCTTAAGTGTGCAATGAGGATTCTGAGGCTAATGACCATCAATGCCCAGAACATTATAATAATCTAATGAAATAGAATAGTATTTTGGAATGTAGCAATTTGTGTAGAAATTGCTGATAGCATAGACTCATGCCGAGAACCTTACATATAAGCGGGCTATTGCTTTGACTGAGGAATTATTTAGCCTTTTGTTTGTAAGTAAGACAATGTTTCCTTCAGGGAATCTCCAGAGTCAGTTGTTCATATGAGAATACCAATGTCCTTGGTCAGAACTGGTGAAAGAGGTCTTGGATGATGCTCTTACCAGTCTTGGGATCTGAAGGAGCTCAGTGGGTCATGTGGGATGACAGTGTCCTCAAGCAGAAGAAGTCTGAGCCTCAGGTCAGGAGATGTGGATGGGCTTCCAATGCATCACTCTCTGTTAACAGTTTAGCTGTCCCTGTCATGTCCTTACCAAATACTTAAATGACTTTTCTCCTTGATGCAATAAAACATCTGACGAAACACCTTAATGGGAAAGGGTTTACTCGTCTCACAGTTTGAAGGTGCATTCCATCAAGGCAGGAAGTTGTGCTGAGAGAAGGAGGCCAGCAGTCACAGTGTGTTCGTATCCAGGAAGCAGAGAGAGAGAGGAACGCTGGTGCTCAGCTCACTTTCCTCCTTTTTATTCAGTCCAGGAGTCAAGCTAATGGCTTGGTGATACCCATATTTAGGTTGGGTCTTTCCACCTCAGCCTAGTCTTGAGGATCCCTCAGAGACATCCCCAGAAGGTGATAATCTCCTGTGTGATTTTAGGTCCTGTCCAGGTGACGCCATTAACCATCACACCAAGCCTACAGTGGCTTAGCTGCCGACACCCACTTCAGCCTCACCATGTGGTCTTTGCCCTTTGCTGCTTCATGGTAGCCTCTGGGCTGTGCTAACACACTCCTGAGATGTAGAAAGTTTTCTATGTTGGTTGTTTCCTCTAGTTGGCTTACCTGCCCCCAGATAGAGGCTGGCATCTAATGGAGGCAGATATGACACGTTAGAGGTGACCCAAATTCTCCAGATGATCATCTTAGCTGATCCTCATATGAGCTATAAAAAAGTGGAGAGCGACATTTTATGAATGAAGAAATGGAAGCGTGTGGAGACAGCAGAGGAGGGAGGAGAGACTGGCGGCCAGTTAAGGCTTTGAACATTAAACACTCTAATGGTACCAAATGCCAGGACTTGGATCATGTGCTGACTTTTACCTAAAGGTTCCTTTTGGGAGAGAATTTTCTTAATGGTTCTTTTCAAGCAGGATCCCAATGACTCTGTTTCTCCTT